>NC_053027.1:504984798-505609051 GCF_003073215.2 Triticum urartu | reverse complement strand
TTGAAATGTAAGGGTTTTGATAATCACTGGACAGGTTGGATTGGTAGCATCTTGTCCTCTGGATCCTCTTCGGTTCTTTTAAATGGTGTGCCTGGTAACCCCTTTGTCTGCCGTTCGGGTGTGCGTCAAGGAGATCCATTATCCCCTTTATTATTTGTGACTGCTGTGGATTTATTGCAGTCAGTGGTTAATGAGATGTGTGCAAGGAACATTCTCACACTACCCATACCAACCTCTTCGCGGGACTATCCGATTGTGCAATACGCTGACGACACACTAATTGTTCTTCCTGCGGTGGACAGCCAGCTCATTGCTTTCAAGGAGATGCTTGAGGTCTTTGCTCAGTCTACGGGTTTGCGGGTCAACTTTAGTAAATCCTCATTGATTCCAATAAATCTGTCCGAGGATGAGGGTAAGCGTGTGGCTGCTTTGCTTGGGTGTGATGTTGGTTCCATGCCATTTACCTATCTTGGATTGCCAATGGGTACCTCTCGGCCCACAATTTATGACTTGCTCCCCTTAGTGGACCGCATAGAGAGAAGATTGTCTGCTTCCTCTTGTCTGTTGAACCAAGGCAGCCGACTGCAGCTTTTGAAATCTGTTCTTTGTTCCATGCCAATATACTTCCTGTGCCCCCTTTCATTGCCTCAAGGAATTTTGAAGCAGATTGAACGTATCATGCGGCAATGTTTGTGGCGAGGAAATTCGGATACACCAAGGCAATCATTGGCAGCTTGGGAGTTAGTATGTCGGCCCAAGAATCATGGAGGCCTTGGGGTTCTCGACCTTGGCATACAAAACGATGCCTTGTTGATCAAGCATCTCTTCAAATTCTTTAATAAGTTGGATGTGCCCTGGGTTTCTCTCATCTGGGACACATATTATGCTGCTGCACCACCCCAAGTAACTCAAAGTTGTGGTTCTTTCTGGTGGCGTGACGTGCTGAAGCTGTATGACAAAATTTGTAAATTGGCTGTCCCTCACGTGCGCTCAGGGGACTCGGTGGTTTTTTGGCTGGATCGGTGGCAACTTAATAACGTTGTGGTTATCATGCAACAATGTTTCCCGAGGCTCCACTCTTTTGTGATTGATGACAGGCTTACCATTAAGGAGGTGATGGAGTTGTCTAACCTGACCGACAATTTTCACCTGCCTTTATCAGTTGAAGCTTTTGAGGAATTCAATGAGCTTCAGGCTTTAATGCCTTTCATCAATTTGCATGAGGGAGTAAATGATAACTGGAAATGGCCTTCAAAAGCTGGGGATTATCGGTCAACGACCTATTATTTGTCTTGTTTTTCCGATGTCGTGGTTGACCCCATATTTGAGTGGATCTAGAAATGCTCTTGCACTCCCAAGCTCAAGGTGTTTGGCTGGCTGCTTTTGAGGGATCGTCTAAACACTAGGGATATGATGCAGCGAAGGCATTGGATTATCCAGGATGACACTTGTGCTATGTGCTTCTCAGCTTTGCATGAAGATAGAGCTCATCTCTTCTTTGCTTGCAACTTCAGCCAACGTGTCTGGAATTATTTGGGCATCTCATGGAGTGTTCACCCTAACCAGACTACTTTTGAAATGGCTTGCGCGGCCAGGAGGGATTTTGGTCATCCTTTTTTCACTAAGGTAGTCTTTATGGCTACTTGGAATATTTGGACTCAAAGGAATGGAAGGATCTTCAGAAATGAGTTGCCCACTTTCAGATCTTGGAGGAGGAATTTTATTCATGATATTTCTCTTTTAGCTCATAGAATCAAGTGTAAATACAGAGATAGCCTAACTTATTGGATAGCCTCCTTACCCTAATCTCTCTTTGTAAGTAGCCTCTTCTCTTTATTTGTTTCTATCTTGTAACTTTGTATTCTTTACCTCTTGGTTTTAATAAAGGGCTGTGAGGCTGTTGCCTTGCAGTATATAGTCAAAAAAAACAAGCACGAGCCGCTGCAAGGGCCGCAAGCCACGCCGCAGCAACGGCGCCACACACCCGGCGGGAGCAGGCGAACATGCGGGCAACACTCACGGTGGCACGAGAGCTGCTGTGGTGCCGACTGCTGGAGAGCAGCCGGGGCGCGCTGCTAGAACGCATCGCTGAGCTGCTGGACGCAGCGGCCACGGGAGCGCCGCCCTTTTGCTATCAGCTCACGCCTCAGGCGGCGGCCGGGTCCCACGGCGGGCCTCGCCGCACCCGCGTGTTCCCGGGCGCACCCAGGGGCCTCGTCGACATCAACATGACCCACGGTGGAGGGCGCCATGCCGTGCCCGCACCACCCCAGATGGGTACGGGCACAAGTGTTGCCGCGTACGGCCCCATCGGAGCACCGCCCTGCCACCCTCAGGACAGCATGACAGGCCAGCCAACATGGAGCGTGGGGCACTTCGGCGAGGTCTTCGAGGCAGCGGCCTCGGAGGCTTATGTGCCCCGCATGATGGACCAGGAGTACACGCTGATAACCCACAAGTATAGGGCATCGCAACAGTTTTCGATAAGTAAGAGTGTCGAACCCAACGAGGAGCTAAAGGTAGAACAAATATTCCCTCAAGTTCTATCGACCACCGATTCAACTCTATGCACGCTTGACGTTCACTTTACCTAGAACAAGTATGAAACTAGAAGTACTTTGTAGGTGTTGTTGGATAGGTTTGCAAGATAATAAAGAGTACGTAAATAAAAAGTAGGGCTGTTTAGATAAAGAAACAATAAAGTAAATATAGCGAGTGCGGAAAAGTGGTGGTAGGAGTTGTGAAATTGCCCCTAAGCAATTGACTACTTTACTAGACCGATAGCAAGTATTATGTGGGAGAGGCCACTGCTAGCATGTCATCCCTGACTTGGAATTCTATGCACTTATGATTGGAACTATTAGCAAGCATCCACAACTACTAACGTTCATTAAGGTAAAACCCAACCATAGCATTAAGATATATTGGTCCCCCTTCAATCCCGTATGCATCAATTTCTATGCTAGGTTGAAGCTTCTGTCACTCTTGCCCTCCAATACATAGTCCTATCAACATACAACTAACCCTAGGGTGTGATCCATGCGCGCAATCATATGATGGGCACCAAAGGACAGCAACATAACCACAAGCAAATTAAATCAATCATAGCAATTCATCAACCACCGATAGGACAACGAAAATCTACTCAGACATCATAGGATGGCAACACATCATTGGATAATAATATGAAGCATAAAGCACGATGTTCAAGTAGAGGGTACAATGGGTTGCGGGAGAGTGGACCACTGTAGATAGAGGGGGTAAGGTGATGGAGATGTTGGTGAAGATGGCGGAGGTGTTGGTGTAGATCGCGGTGATGATGATGATGGCCATGGCAGCGTTCCGGCGCCACCGGAAGAGAAGTGGAGAGGGGGCCCCTTCGTCTTCTTCTTCCTTGACCTCCTCCCTAGATGGGAGAAGGGTTTCCCCTCTGGTCCTTGGCCTGCATGGCATGGGAGGGGCGAGAGCCCCTCCGAGATTGGATCTATCTCTCTGTTTCTCTCTGGTTCTGCGTTCTCAGATTCTTCCCTTTCACCATTTCTTATATTCCCAGAGATCCGTAACTCCGATTGGGCTGAAATTTTAACACGATCTCTATCCGGAAATTAGCTTTCTTGCGGCGAAAGAAGGGCTCCAACCGCCTTACAGAGTGGCCATGAGGGACACCCTGGGGCACACCCCCTACCTCGTGGGCCCCTCGAGCATCGTCTCGTGTGGATTCTTCTTCCCAAGAATCATATATATTCCAAAAAAATCTCCGTCAGTTTTTATTCCGTTTGGACTCCGTTTGATATGGATATTCTGCGAAACAAAAAACATGCAACAAACAAGAACTGGCACTGGGCACTGGATCAATATGTTAGTCCCAAAAATAGTTTAAAAAGTTTCCAAAAGTATATGAAAGTTGTAGAATATTGGCATGGAACAATAAAAAATTATAGATATGACAGAGACGTATCAGCATCCCCAAGCTTAATTCCTGCTCGTCCTCGAGTAGGTAAATGATAAAAAAGATAATTTTTTATGTGGAATGCTACCTAGCATAATCTTGATAACATATCTAATCATGACATGAATATTTAGACACGAGTGATTCAAAGCAATAGTCTATCATTTGACATAAAAACAATAATACTTCCAGCCTACTAATAAAGCAATCATGTCTTTTTAAAATAACATGGCCAAAGAAAGTCGTCCCTACAAAATCATATAGTCTGGCTATGCTCCATCTTCACCACACAATATTCACATCATGCGCAACCCCGATGACAAGCCAAGCAATTGTTTCATACTTTTGACGTTCTCAAACCTTTTCAACTTTCATGCAATACATGAGCATGAGCCATGGACATAGCACTATAGGTGGAATAGAATATGATGGTGGAGAAGACAAAAAGGAGAAGATAGTCTCACATCAACTAGGCGTATCAACGGGATATGGAGATGCCCATCAATAGATATCAATGTGAGTGAGTAGGGATTGCCATGCAACAGATGCACTAGAGCTATAAGTGTATGAAAGCTCTAACTGAAACTAAGTGGGTGTGCATCCAACTTGCTTGCTCATGAATACCTCGGGCATTTGAGGAAGCCCATCATCGGAATATACAAGCCAAGTTCTATAATGAAAATTCCCACAAGTATATGAAAGTGATAACTCAAGAGACTCTCTATATGAAGAAAATGGTGCTACTTTGAAGCACAAGTGTGAAAAAATGATAGTAGCACTGCCCCTTCTCTCTCTTTCTCTCATTTTTTTGTTTTTTTGTTTTTATTTTTTTTATCTTTTGGTGGGCTTCTTTGGCCTCTTTTTTTTATTTGGGCTTCTTTGGCCTATTTTATCTTCTGTAAAGTCCGAAGTCTCATCCCGACTTATGGGGGAATCATAGTCTCCATCATCCTTTCCTCACTGGGGCAATGCTCTAATAATGATGATCATCACACTTTTATTTACTTACAACTCGATATTACAACTCAATACTAGAACAAAGATATGACTCTCTATGGATGCCTCCGGCGGTGTACCGGGATGTGCAATGATCTAGCGTAGCAATGATATCAAAAAATGGACAAGCCATGAAAACATCATGCTAGCTATCTTACGATCATGCAAAGCAATATGACAATGAATGCTCAAGTCATGTATATGATGATGATGGAAGTTGCATGGCAATATATCTCGGAATGGCTATGGAAATGCCATGATAGGTAGGTATGGTGGCTGTTTTGAGGAAGGTATATGGTGGGTTTAAGGTACCGGCGAAAGTTGCACGGTACTAGAGAGGCTAGCAATGGTGGAAGGGTGAGAGTGCATATAATCCATGGACTCAACATTAGTCATAAAGAACTCACATACTTATTGCAAAAATCTATTAGTCATCGAAACAAAGTACTACGCACATGCTCCTAGGGGGATAGATTGGTAGTAAAAGACCATCGCTCGTCCCCGACCGCCACTCATAAGGAAGACAATAAATAAATAAATCATGCTCTGACTTCGTTACATAACGGTTCACCATACGTGCATGCTACGAGAATCACAAACCTCAACACAAGTATTTCTACAATCCACAATTACCCACTAGCATGATTCTAATATTACCATCCCTATATTGCAAAACTATTGCAAGGAATCAAACATATCATATTCACTGATCTACAAGTTTTATGTAGGATTTTATGACTAACCATGTGAATGACCAAAAACCTATCATCTCTCTAAATAGATATAAGTGAAGAAAGAGAGTTTAATTCTTTCTACAAAAGATATGCCCGTGCTCTAACAAATATAAGTGAAGCAAAAGAGCATTCTACAAATGGCGGTTGTCTATGTAAAGAGAAACATGCAATCCAAACTTCAAATGATATAAGTGAAGCACATGAAGCATTCTATAAAGCCATACTCAAAAGATATAAGTGAAGTGCAAAGAGCATTCTATAAATCAACCAAGTACTATCTCATACCGGCATGGTGCATAAAAGAAAAACTAAAACTAAATGCAAAAGACGCTCCAAGATTGCACATATCACATGAACGAAATGAATCCGAAAACATACCGATACTTGTTGAAGAAAGAGGGGATGCCTCCCTAGCATCCCCAAGCTTAGACGCTTGAGTCTCCTTGAATATTTACTTGGGGTGCCTCGGGCATCCCCAAGCTTGAGCTCTTGCCTCTCTTCCTTCTTCTCACATCGAGACCTTCGCGATCATCAAACACTTCATCCACACAAAACTTCAACAGAAAACTCGGTAAGATCCGTTAGTATAATAAAGCAAATCACCACTATAAGTACTGTTGCAAACCAATTAATATTTTGTTTTTGCGTTGTGTATACTGTAGTATAACTTTTTCATGGCTTAATCCTCTGATATAAATTGATAGTTTCATCAAAACAAGCAAACTATGCATCAAAAACAGAATCTGTCTAAAACAAAACAGTCTGTAGCAATCTGAACATTCACCATACTTCTGATACTTGAAAAATTCTGCAAAACTTAGGAAAAATAAAAAATTTGTACAGAAAGACAGTGCAAAAAGAATCAGAACCATTTGACGTTCCAGTAAAAAATTAAAATTCATGCACTACAGCCAAAGTTTCTGTCCTGCACCGCACAAACCAACAAGCATCGTAAACATCCTAAAGGCAAACCTTGGCACATTATTTTTATAATACAATGGAATTGTATAAGGGGATAATTATTTTTGTTGAAAAGTTTCTATAATCAAGATTCACAAAGTTGCCGTGAGCATGAACAAAGTTCAAGGAGCTCTCCCACTTCAACAGTGCTTGTCTTTCTCACTTTCACTTTCCTTTTTCAAAAGTTTTGGGTTCCCCTCTTTATTTTTGTTTTTTTTAAACTATATGAAAGCACTCAACAGAAATAAATGACTCTCTAAAACTTCCGGGTTGTCTCCCTGGCAGCGCTTTCTTTAAAGCCATTAAGCTAGGCATATAGTGCTCAAGTAGTGAATACACCCGGATCCCAAGGTATATCAAAGCCAATTTTAATTAACAATGGTTTGTAATTTAGTAGTGAGCACAAAGCAACATATATCAAGCAATGAAGAAGTCTAACTCTCTTCCTATGCGTCGGCATGTCATAAAAGAACAATTCATGCACACCTAGTAAAGGCCAATGCATAGTATAAACAGTTTCTTGCAATTTTATCATGTGGGAAGCATAGAGAGGTGGAGATATAGTTCCTCTCTCATAATAATTGCAAGTAGGAGCAGCAAGCACATGCATATTATATTCATTAAAATCATCATGTGTAACAGTAAAAGGCAACCCATCAATATAATCCTTAATAAGGGCAAACTTCTCCGATATAGTGTAGTTTGGAGAATTCAAAAAGATAATAGGACTATCATGTGTGGGTGCAATAGCAACAATTTCATGTTTAACATAAGGAACTATAGCAAGTTCATCTCCATAAGCATAATTTGTATTGGAATCTTGGCCACAAGCATATCAAGCATCATCAAAAAGGGATATTTCAAAAGAATCGACGGGATCATAGCAATTATAATAATATTCATCCTTCGGTAAGCATGAAGGGGAATTAAACAATGTATGAGTTGAAGAGTTACTCTCATTAGAAGGTGGGCACGGGTGATCAATCCGCTCTTCCTCCTTTTGTTCTTCGCTCTCCTCGTCATCTTTTTCATCCAATGAGCTCACATTGTCATCAACTTCTTCTTCCATAGATTTCTGCAAAATATTAGTCTCTTCTTGGACAGCGGAGACTTTCTTAATAAGTGCATTAATTTCGTAATTGTATTCATAATTCTCATAACAATATTTCAGGATAGCTAAATTTTTAGGTCTATAAACAGCATCATCAAAATCTTCAAACTCTTTAAACATAGATTCAATTTCATAAGCACCCATAAAAGCAACAAATTACTCTATTTGTTCCACATCATAGTAATCATATATACCATTAGCATAAGAAGCTAAGGTTTCATTATCATTAAATTCACATGAAAAGGGAAGGTGTGGAGCCTTCACCTTAGAGCAACAAGTATAATCATATCTCAAGCATAGTTGCCTAGCATACCAATTCAATATATGAATTTGATCCCAATAGTTTCCCTTTTTGTGTCAAGCGGTAATCCCTAAAGTATTCACGTTGATCCAACGTTACTCCCATTACATAATTGAATGGGGTTTTCTCAGGATTATTAAAGTAGTACATAATATCTTTCACATAACCAACATCAAGGGTTTTAGGAGGTTCCCCATCTCCATGAGCAGAAAGTACACCTAATTTTTTTTTGGTATTTCGTGTTCCATATCCATAACTAAAGATAAAGAACAACTAAGAACAACAAATAAAAATTACTGAGTGATAAAGCAAACAAGCACACACGAGAATATTCACCCCACGCTATTGCTCCCCGACAACGGCGCCAGAAAAAGGTCTTGATAACCCACAAGTATAGGGGATCGCAACAGTTTTTGATAAGTAAGAGTGTCGAACCCAACGAGGAGCTAAAGGTAGAACAAATATTCCCTCAAGTTCTATCGACCACCGATACAACTCTACGCACGCTTGACGTTCACTTTACCTAGAACAAGTATGAAACTAGAAGTACTTTGTAGGTGTTGTTGGATAGGTTTGCAAGATAATAAAGAGTACGTAAATAAAAAGTAGGGCTGTTTAGATAAAGAAACAATAAAGTAAATATAGCGAGTGTGGAAAAGTGGTGGTAGGAGTTGTGAAATTGGCCCTAAGCAATTGACTACTTTACTAGACCGATAGCAAGTATTATGTGGGAGAGGCCACTGCTAGCATGTCATCCCTGACTTGGAATTCTATGCACTTATGATTGGAACTATTAGCAAGCATCCGCAACTACTAACGTTCATTAAGGTAAAACCCAACCATAGCATTAAGATATATTGGTCCCCCTTCAATCCCGTATGCATCAATTTCAATGCTAGGTTGAAGCTTCTGTCACTCTTGCCCTCCAATACATAGTCCTATCAACATACAACTAACCCTAGGGTGTGATCCACGCGCGCAATCATATGATGGGCACCAAAGGATAGCAACATAACCACAAGAAAATTAAATCAATCATAGCAATTCATCAACCACCGATAGGACAATGAAAATCTACTCAGACATCATAGGATGGCAACACATCATTGGATAATAATATGAAGCATAAAGCACCATGTTCAAGTAGAGGGTACAGCGGGTTGCGGGAGAGTGGACCGCTGTAGATAGAGGGGGTAAGGTGATGGAGATGTTGGTGAAGATGGTGGAGGTGTTGGTGTAGATCGCGGTGATGATGATGATGGCCACGGCAGCGTTCCGGCGCCACCGGAAGAGAAGGGGAGAGGGGGCCCCGTCGTATTCTTCTTCCTTGACCTCCTCCCTAGATGGGAGAAGGGTTTCCCCTCTGTTCCTTGGCCTCTATGGCATGGGAGGGGCGAGAGCCCCTCCGAGATTGGATCTATCTCTCTGTTTCTCTCTGGTTCTGCGTTCTCAGATTCTTCCCTTTCACCGTTTCTTATATTCCCGGAGATCCGTAACTCCGATTGGGCTGAAATTTTAACAAGATCTCTATCCGGAAATTAGCTTTCTTGCGGAGAAAGAAGGGCTCCAACCGCCTTACCGGGTGGCCACGAGGGTCAGGGGCGCGCCCCTACCTCGTGGGCCCCTCGAGCATCGTCTCGCGTGGATTCTTGTTCCCAAAAATCATATATATATTCCCAAAAAAAATCCGTCAGTTTTTATTCCGTTTGGACACTGTTTGATATGGATATTCTACGAAACAAAAAACATGCAACAAACAGGAACTGGCACTAGGCACTGGATCAATATGTTAGTCCCAAAAATAGTATAAAAAGTTGCCAAAAGTATATGAAAGTCGTAGAATATTGGCACGGAACAATCAAAAATTATAGATACGACGGAGACGTATCACACGCCGGACGATGACCCTAGCTCGTTCCTCGGGCCAGGTTGGGAGGAGGAGGCGTTAGGAGCTGAAGCCTTCCAGGACCCGCTGGAGAGCCCCACCAGCCGCACCGTCGATAATAGATATAGGGTACCACTAATCCCTCACGAGCAAGCTTACGCTAACCATGAGTCGTAGGGGGATCAGGTCACCACAACAGCTGGCGGCCCCAGCTAGGTGACCTCCCTTCCGCTAGGGGAATCGCGCTGGGGCTGCAGGAGAGGGGTCGGGAGCCAGATCCCTCGCCACACCGCACGGAGCAAGGCGCCCCCCGGAGGTAGGCCCTCTGCTGGGGAGGTGCTGAAAAGCCTACCCCCGGCAGAGGACCCATGGTCGCCGAGGGTGCCACTGGCGTCCCCTTTGCCCCTTTGGTGGCGTCCTGGTTTACGGTCGCCCCTAACGGTGGCCGAGGGAGGCGCAAGGTGGTGACCTCGTCTGGCAATATGAAGTAAGGCTCACGCCTGTGAAGATCGCCGCCTGTGACACTCTCACATAATAATGAGTGGGGCTATACACTCCCCGGAGTCTCCGGAGAGCCACCCTCAGGCCTTGGGGGCTCCCTCCCACGTCCTAGTGGCAGCACTTAGCTCCGCGCTGGTGAGAAGACTCGAATACCAGAAGACTAGACTAGGTGCCAGACGCGGCCATTTGCTTTGGATCCCTTTTCTGTAGACTTGCCTTCTGGATTTGGATTTAAGCCGAAGTTGAATTTTTATCGATGCGCACGGGGGGGTGCCTTTTCCCGTTCAATAGATTTCTTGCTATCTGGTTCTTGCCTTATTCTGAAGCTCGCGCTCGTTGCCTCCCCCTCACGGGCCCGTCGCGAGCGGGGCTGGGCGCAGCACACGCACCACGCGCGCTGGTCGGCATTAGATCTGCGTGAAGCCCTCTCGGGCGAGCCAGCAGACTCTTCAGGAGTTCCTCGGGAGCTCACAATCTCACGATCCAGCACGGGAGCTTACCCGGCTAAGGTAAGCCGCAACGGCAGACTTGCCGCAGGACCCACGGATTGTCGAAGGTGCATACTCGCCTTGACATAAAGGAATAAAGACAGTGGTTTGTTTACACGAGGGGCTCCTCCTATCAAAATGCTCTTACAATCTTTAAGGGCCGCGCCCGAGTTTTTGCATACAGGATAAAACAGAAGGGGAACATGGGATCAGCCGGATATGTCGCTCGCCGCATCGCCTTCGGATGCGTCGCTCGCGTCGTCGTCACCTTCGCCGACATCGTCGTCGCTTTCGACGGCACCTCCATCACCGTCGTTGACCACGTCGCCTTCGTCTACCGTGACCACCACCGCGTTTTCTTCAGAAGCGAAGGCCCTGACCAGCGCATCCACGTTGCCCTCCACCCACCGCGCCAGGTCGCCCCGGATGGCCTGCGGTAAGGGGGCAATGGCGGCGTCAAAGTCAAAGTCGGGGAAGGTGTTCCGAAGATGGCTGAAGACACGAGAGAATGCGCGCCTGGGTAGGCCCCGGCTCCTCTCTTCCACGAGTCGACGAGCTCTATCAGACCGGGCTTCCGGGCGCGTCACCACGTCAGCGAAGAAGCGCATGTGACTGGCGTAGTCATCCGAGTGGGGATGCGGTGCATTCTCGTCACAGACGTGGCCCAGCGTCGCATTGGCCCTGACCCTGAGGTCCTGGAGCATGGGGGTGTGCTCGTGCTCCAATGTCCACCGCAGGAGAACTTCCTCCCTGTTTTGCCGCCGACCGCCTCAGCGTCATCAACCCATTTCTGAAGAGAGAGCAGCTCGGTGCGGGCGGAAGCCAACTCCGCCTGCGCTGTAACCAGGGCGGCCGTTGTGGCCTCCTCGCGCTTCTCTACCTCAGCTCAGGACCATACATACGACCTTCGGCAGGACCTGGACAGTAGAGCAGGACACACCAGATCAATCTACGGATCACGATGACGCGTCCCAACTCGGGATGACGGATACCTATTCGGACGTGACAAACCCATTCACGCCCGGGCCGGTAACCGCAGACGGACTTCATCGGAGGTGTGCCGTGACGTGGACCAATATAGAGGTGCCGCACACCCTCTCTGCTTCACAGATGAAGTACTGGATCACGAATTCCCCGAAGGGTTCAAGCCCGTCAATATTGAATCATATGACGGCAGAATGAATCCCGCAGTGTGGATCAAAGATTTTATTCTCCACATCCATATGGCCCGAGGAGACGACCTCCACGCCATCATATACCTCCCACTAAAATTAAAAGGGCCAGCTAGACACCGGCTGAATAGCCTGCCTAAAAGTTCTATCGGCGGCTGGGAGGACCTGGAAGAAGCTTTCATCGACAACTTCCAAGGCACTTATGTCCGGCCACCAGATGCCGATGACTTAAGTCATATAGTTCAACAACCTGGAGAATCAGCCAGAAAATTCTAGACTAGGTTCCTAACCAAAAAGAACCAGATCATTGACTGTACAGATGCCCATGCCCTAGCGGCCTTCAAACACAGCATCCGCGATGAAGGGCTTGCCCGCCACCTCGGCCAAGAAAAGCCGAAGTCTATGGCAGCCCTCACGGCACTCATGACCCGCTTTTTCATGGGTGAGAATAGTTGGCTGGCTCATAGTACAAACATAGCCAACGAGGCAGGCCCCTCTGAGGCCAAAAACAGCACCGGCAAGCTCGGGCGCAATAAACACAAAGGCCGAAGTAATGGCGATAACACCAAGGACAAGACAGTTCACACCGGATGCAGCGGCTCCAAGTCCGGCTAGCGGAAGAAGCCCTACAAAAGGAACAATGAGGGACCATCCAGTTTGGACCGCATACTCGATCGTCCATGCCAGATACATGGCACCCCAGACAAACAAGCCAATCATACCAACAGAGATTGTTGGGTTTTCAAACAGGCTGGCAAGTTAAATGCCGAGAACAAAGAAAAGGGATCACCAAGTGAGGAAGAGGACGAAGAGCCCCGACAGCCGAACTTTCGGGGGCAGAAGAAATTTCCCCCTCAAGTCAAAATGGTGAAAATCATATACGCTACACACATCCCCAAAAGGGAGCGCAAGCGAGCACTCAGGGACGTCTATGCGGTAGAGCTAGTCGCCCCAAAATTCAATCCGTGGTCGTCATTCCCGATCACCTTTGACCGACGTGACCACCCAACCAGTATCCATCATGGCGGATCGGCCGCACTGGTCCTTGACCCAATCATCGATGAATTTCACCTCACACGAGTCCTAATGGATGGTGGTAGCAGCCTCAACCTGCTCTATCAAGATACAGTGAGGAAGATGGGCATTAATCCCTCATGAATCAAACCCACAAAGACTACCTTTAAAGGAGTCATACCAGGCGTAGAGGCCCGTTGTATGGTCTCAATCACGTTGGAGGTGGTTTTTGGTTCTCCTGATAAATTCTGAAGCGAAGAGTTAATCTTCGATATCGTCCCTTTCCGTAGTGGCTACCATGCACTGCTCGGATGAACCGTGTTTGCTAGATTCAATGCAGTGCCACACTATGCTTATCTCAAGCTCAAGATGCCCGGTCCATGCGGTGTCATAACAGTCAATGGCAACACTGAACGCTCCCTCCGAACGGAGGAGCACACAGCCGCCCTAGCAGCAGAGGTACAGAGCGACCTTCTCAAGCATAATCGAAATCCGGTTGCCGAGCCCCTGGACATCGCTAAGAGAGTCCAGACCACACTGCAACAGGACAAGTCGGCTCGTCAAGAGCTTGATTAGCAATTCGGCCTCCGTCCCAGTCCCAATGAGGTAGTGGCATTCATACCACACGTACATAATTACGCACTCAAAATTCCACGGGCATTGACGGAGGCACAGCTAGCTAGTGATCCAGACTTCGGCTAGACCGATCCCAGGCTCACATATAAACTTCATTATTTTCTTTTCCCATTTTTCAAGTTTCTTTTATACAGGCCCCCTTCGACGGCCTGATTACTGGTCCTGTCAAAGGATAAGTACACCAGATGGGCACAGAGCATAGGTATATCGGGGAAGCCCTAGAGGACAATCTAGTGATCACTCTACCTATTTCTTTCAGTACCCAACTGCAGCTCTCCTTTGGTTGTGGCACGTCAAATAGCCGGTCACCTATTATACTATTTTGTATCAATGTGCTTTGACGCATTAATCCAAGTATAATGGAAACAGTTCATGGTCCAAGTTCAAAGGCCCGAGATACTATCTCTGTTCTCCTTCTGTTTTCCTTTAATTACTTATTTTCTAGCATCCGTACATTTCTAGTACGTTTCATATTCGCCAGGGGCTCCTCATCGCCCCAGAACACGGCAACAAAGTCCGAACACTTCTTATAGAAAAATTCGACACCCCGAATTTAGCATTATATGCATTGGCTCCGAATCATGTCTTTCGTCAATAGTTGGGTTGCTCGGCTCCTGTGCTTGCTACCCTATGTTCCGCTACATTGGCTAGGGTAGTAAAGGGAGAACTACTGCGATTGTGCCCTGGTCTAAACCGGATGAGCACCTCAGTAGAGAAAGCCGAAAACTGACTGTCATGATGTGGCGAGAGCTGGTCAGTTGTTCGAGGGTCACAAATCACTGGAGAATTTTTCCGCATTATGAGAAGGATCAGTACTTCCCGATCAGACGCTGACATCACCCTGGTTTGTATATCAGGGGCTGCGCCCATGTTTTATTATAAAACTCCTATGGCTAAGTGAGGGTGTTCAAGCCGCATAGTCTGATTGCCTGGTTCGTTGCGCTAAACAACTCCTTCAAGGACCATATAATTGGATCAAGATTGTTTAGATTCCATCCCGAACACCTCCGTATTACCTACATGTGGGCAGAAGCCGACGACTGGCCAACCATCAAAATCCCATACACCACGGCCACACAGGAGGAAACAATCAAAACATAACAAACATTATATTACAAACCAACTTTGTTTCAATCATACAAAGCAAAGACAACACAAATGTATTCATTCGAAAATGATGTCCTGCCTGCACTGCGCTACTACAAGTCGAGACCCTTCTAGGACATCCGCAAAATATCGCTCGGGTGTGCGGTGCTCCTTGCCCTCTGGCGGCCCTCCGGCCACTTCAACGGCGTCCATCTTCGCCCACCACATCTTGCAATGGGCGAAGGCCATGCGGGCACCTTTGATGCAAACTGATCGCTTGACGGTGTCCAGCCGCGGACAGGCTTCCACCAGCCTCCTCATGATTCCAAAGTAGCTGTCAGGAATAGCTTCGGCTGGCCACAGCCGGATCATCAAATCCTTCATGGCTAGTTCGGCCACCCTATGCAGCTCCACCAACTATTTCAGCTGGTCGGTAAAGGGCACCATTTGCTCTGGCATAGCGTACTGCGACCAGAACAGCTTCTCCGTGGAGCTCCCTTCTCTGGCTCAGAATAACTCCGCAGCATCAGACACACTGCGTGCTTGATCCCCAGACGCCCTTGGGAAACTCCGAATCTGGGTTAGTAATAGGTACTTCCTCTCCGCATACTTGCTTTGCATGTTAAATGCCTTACCCGCTGCGATCGACCTGGCCTCCTGGATCTCCTGGAGAGTGCCCCGGGCTTCATTTTGTGAGGCCTTCGCACTCTGGCGAGCTTTGGTAACTTCGGTCTCTCGAACCGATGCCTCGCGCTCCAACGCTTCGCACTTCTTCACCGCGTCCTGGAGCTCCTTCTAGACCTCCTTGACCCGGTCCTTGAGCTTTTTATGGGCGGCTTGCTGCTGGACAGCCTTCCCCTTGGCTTCACCTAGGGCCTTTTTTAGGGCCTTGGCCTCGGTCGCGGCTCCTACACATATTACGACACTACAGTCAATATACAGCGCGTATTCTTTCCGAACACACAGCAAGTCATCACTCACCTTGCTTCTCCTAGAGCCGAATCTTCACCTCGCCGAGCTCGTTCTCGGTCCGCTCCAGCCTCTGCTTTAGTTCAGAGACTTCGGTAGCTTGCGAGGTTGTGGCAAATAGCGACGCCTTCTTATTCATACAGATTAAGTTAGTCTCTATAACAAAGGATTGATCCTCCGTCCGGTTCTTCTTGCCAAACACCGGACAGTGTCTCAGGGGCTACTGTCTACCTGGGGTTTTTCTCTTTCTATGTTATTTACCTCGAAACCCGTCAACAGGTTGCTGCAGGCTTCGTTCAGTCCACTCTTGGCAGACTGAACCTTCTCGATCACCGCACCCATAAGGACACGGTGCTCGTCCACAACGGAAGCGCCTCGTAGCGCCTCCATCAGGTTATCTGGCGCCCTTGGTTGGACAGGGCCACCGGTGGAATTGGCGCACCCCCCCTCTTTCGAA
This sequence comes from Triticum urartu, assembly GCF_003073215.2. Classification (NCBI taxonomy): domain Eukaryota; kingdom Viridiplantae; phylum Streptophyta; class Magnoliopsida; order Poales; family Poaceae; genus Triticum; species Triticum urartu. Next base: position 505,592,792 of record NC_053027.1, on the reverse strand, counting down.
GGGGGCTGCTCGCCCGACTTCGGAGCCATATGGGTCTCCGGAATTGTATTCGTCTGAGGGCCGAACTGAATACGACCCTCTTCGCCAGTTTCCATGGGGATCTGCTCCCCCATGCGTCTGGTAGTGGAGGTCTCGCCTTGTGGTGTCTCCCGGACAGCGTCCTGGGCTCCTTCCCGGCACGGAGCGGTCCTCCGGGACAACACTTCGGTGTCGTCCCTGGCGCCGGGGGAATAAGCGGGCGGCGGCGACATGCTGGCCATTTCCGCCAGATCCAACGAACCTCCGGATGAGGATCGCTGGATGTGGTCGCGGGACAGACTGCAATAGAACAGTTAACCATATCAAGATGATGAAGAGAAAGGGCCGGATATGCGCATGTATGAGTCATGACACTTACGATGCGGCCTGGGGCTTAGTGCAAGGGCGTCGTTCTGGAATGCTATCAACGTCCCATGCGGTGTTAACCACTGGGACGCCCTTCCCCTTCCCGGGCTTTTCTGCCTCAAGATGCGCGGAAGCTGCCCTCTTCTTCTTTCCCTCCTCGGGGGGGAGGGTTGTTCTCCTCCTCCTCCTCCTCTTCCTCGTCGTCCTCCTCAGGAACAGAGGAATGTGTCTCTTCGTCTCCGGACGTCATGTCTGAAGTACCCTTGCGGCGGGGGCCTTTTTTGGCCCCCTTGGCCTTCTTCTTGGCTTTCTTCTCCGGCGCCTTATATGGTGCCGACACCAGCATCTTCGCCAGATGCGGGATGACCGGTTCTTCAGGCAGCGGAGCCGGACACTGGATCCGCTTCGCCCTCTCCATCCAGTCCTGAAAAAGCAATTGCTAAAAGCTCAGACGTCATCCTCGAAACAAACAAGTAGGTGATACACCAAAAAATAACATACCTCACTGGCGGGGTGTTTACAATCGTGACCACGGTCTGAATCCGTGGCCGGCAGTTTCTCGTTGCCCTTAAAAATCAACTTCCAGGCACCTTCATGAGTAGTTTCGAAGAGCCTCTCCAGGGTTTGGTGCTTCTTCGGATTAAACACCAACAGATGACAACTTCTGCGCTGGCATGGGAGAATCCGATGAACTAGAATCACCTAGATTACATCAACAAGCTTGACGTTTTTGGTTACCATGCTTTGAACGCGCGTCTGCAGCGCTATCAGCTCGTCAGGAGAACACCAGTCCGGACTCTTCTCGACCCAGGAGGTGAGTCGCATGGGAGCGCCGGAGCGGAATTCACAGCTGTGGCCCAGGTGGTACCGCGGGGTTCTATGATGTAGAACCACTGTTTCTGCCAATCCTTTACTGTGTCCACGAAACTACCTTTCAGCCAGGAGACGTTGGGCATCTTACTCACCATGGCTCCTCCGCATTCCGCGTGCTGGCTATCCACCACCTTCGGCTTCACGTTGAAGACTTTGAGCCACAGCCCGAAGTGGGGTTGGATGCGGAGCAAGGCCTCACATACGACGATAAACGCCGAGATGTTGAGGAAGGAATTTGGGGACAGACCATGGAAATCTATCCCATAATAATACATCAACCCTCAGACGAAAGGGTGGAGTGGGAACCCTAGCCCACGGAAGAAATGGGGGATGAATACTACCCTCTCGGTGGGCTTCGGCGTGGGTACGACTTGTCCCTCGGCCGGCAGACAGTGGGAGATTTCCTTCGCCAAATATCCGGCTGACCGAAGCTCGGTAATGTCCTCCTGCTTGACGGAGGAGACCATCCACTTGCCCTGACCTCTGGATCCAGACATGGTTGAGTGCTTGCTTGAGTGGAAAGGAGATGAGAACTTGGGTGCTGGAGCTTGAGATTGGAAGGGCGGAGACAGAGAGAGGGCGTGAGAGGGGAAGAGGGAATTCTTGTCCCCTTATAAAGGCAGCGAATATTGAACGCCTCCTCACTCGCCTTAAGATTCGCCTATTCCCAAGGGTTGTATAAATGGCACGGTTGGTTTACCCATACCCGCATTGATGAGAATCCCACTATAAGGGGGCACGATCTCTGCTTTGACAGGACGTGCCAATGGCAACCGCGTCTCGGGACATGGAGCGTTGGGCACAAAACGGTCCGGAATTATGAACGGTCGGACGTGATGTCAGGCAACCAAAATTTGTCAGTGGATTGAACTTGTGCGAAATTATATTCTCTCTATGGTTGTGTATGGTGTGTGTGTGTGTGACAGGTCCGGATACTATCATCGCGTCCGAATACTATCTTGGAGTTCGGGTAGAAGGGAACCCGCCTTGCAATGCCAAAGACAATCTGCGCGCCGGACTCCTCGTCATCGAAGCCAGGTGTCCGTGTCAAAACCGGCGGATCTCGGGTAGGGGGTCCCGAACTGTGCGTCTAAGGCGGATGGTAACAGGAGGTAGGGGACATGATGTTTTACCCAGGTTCGGGCCCTCTTGATGGAGGTAAAACCCTACGTCCTGCTTGATTGATATTGATGATATGAGTATTACAAGAGTTGATCTACCACGAGATCGTAGAGGCTAAACCCTAGAAGCTAGCCTATGGTATGATTGTTGTTGTATATCTATCGACTAGCCTGGACTCGGTTTATATAATGCACCAGAGGCCTAGGATAACAAGAGTCCTAGCCGAATACGCCGGTGGGGTGGAGTCCTTGTCTTGATCGCCAAGTCTTGTGGAATCTTCCTTGTATGCGGCAGCTGTCCGAACTGGCCCATGACTATGCGGCCATGGGGGTCCTCACCCAATCCAACTGATCGGGAGACGATGTGATGAGTACCCCTAGTCCAGAACACCGTCAGTAGCCCCCTGAACCGGTCTTCAAGTTAGGGACGCTCCTCGATTCTTCCGAACCGTTCTTCATCTTCGGTCGTCGGTCTTGAAAACTGGTTCAACAAATCTTCTCATCTTCGATCTTGAGGATCGCCGAAATGCATTCGACAGGTTTACACGTCGGGTATCCGAGGAGCCCCTTTAAATTTCCGGCATTTATCAATGCCTTGTTATTTTTATGACACACCTCGGGTTTGAAGTTGTTCCCGGGAGGCAGTGTCCTCTTGCGTCCGAGCTCCAACGCCGGACTGCATTCGAGGTATCTTTTGCAGCCGAGCACCAACGCCGGACCGCTTCCCATCTCTAACGCCGGAATGTATCCGAGATCCAACGCCGGACTATGTGTCCGAGCTCCAACGCCGAACTGTATCCGAGCTCCAAAGCCGGACTATGTATCCGAGCTCCAGCACCGGACTGTATCCGAGCTCCAACGCCGGACTGTATCCGAGGTGTCCTAAATCACCATGGTTCGAAGAAGTTTGAAGGAGTTTAGCCGAGCTTAATGCCGGAAATGCCCTCTATGGAGCCAGCCACTAGCGCCCGAGCTTTATGCCGGACTGCTTCCGAGGTGGTGTACCACCCCGAATGTGGGCCGATTTTTGTCAATATTTTTGATTGGTGCAATTTATTCTCTGCCGAGATATATGGCCAGTAGCCCTCAAGGTGGGTATCGGTCTAAAACCTGAGATGCACATGAAGGATGACATAAGACCGCTGATCCCAATAGCCGCTGAGACTCGGGTTGATTTGCAAAATCGGTCTAAGGATCAAGTCCTAGCTCGGCAGAATACTTCGGGAGACAAAAAGCGGCATGCTCAGTCCTCAAGACTTAGGTTAGGTGCGGCCGACCAACCTGAGGATCAAAATCTCCTCGGAAACTATATTACACTTAAATTTTTTCGCATTGGACAAGCAATGCAGTAGCCCCCGAGACACTGGTCAGGTGGCAACACTAGATCAGGGGATCGATGTGCCCCTCTAATATCCGTAAATAATAAGCCCGAAGCCCAGTAGCCCCCGAGCCTTAATGCGGGCACGGGTGGCCAAATTAAGGATCGATATCCATAGTAAAATCACAAATTATGTGTAATGACTCTATGTATCCAAGTACTTTACGTCATTAATGCTCGGATCCGCATTGTACAAAACTTTGTTGACCGATCTTCGGCTTCCACCTCCTCGGCCTGTAGCCGAGGAGTGTTTGTACTACTTTATAAAGCCTTTATGAGGGCAAAGATTTACAACAAACAAGGCAATATGGCCACACGGTTTTATAAACAAAGGTACGCAGAGAGATATGTTATATTATTGTTTAACACAAGAAATGTCTTCCAAAGAAAATAGTCCCGCTATCGGTTCCTTTCTTTGGGTTGTCATGCTAAGCATGATCATGAAACCTCAGCTCGAATGTAAGAGCAAAATATCAAGGATTTAGTTTGGGAGGCCAGTTAATAGCCCCCGGTAGTGTACGGCGACAGTCGAGGTCAAGCCGTAAACACTTCGGCCAATGTTATGAACGACCCGTCATTTAACATAGTCATTGGATCGCTGACCAGTTTACGCCTATTGTAACAGTCAGTTTTCGGCTTTCTCCACTGAGGTGCTTGACCATGTGAGCTGGAAGCACAATCGCAGTGGTTCTCCCTTTGCACACCTAGCCGAACAAAGCGGAACGTAGGAGGAAAGCACAGGAGCCGGGCAACCCAACTATTGACCGAAGACACAATTCAAAACCGATGCATATCTAGCAATATCCGAGAATGTTTTTGCCGAATCCCTAAAGGTGTCCAACGTTGCACTGCGAGACTAATGCTGGAAAAGCACAAATAGTTTAAAAGTGCCATAGGCTCGAAAAGCCAAAAAACGTATTCAAAAGTTTAATGTCCGAACTAGATCAAGTGTTCGGTGCCAATCCGAAAATTGGACTTGAAAAAAAAGTGCTTCTGCCGTGCTTTAACATGACACATCCTATCTCAAGACTTCAAGCGGGTCAGCCTACAGCTTCAACCTCCTATCCCGAGGGCGGAGTACTTCTCATTAGGCCAGTTTAGCAAACTAAACTCTAGCGGTTTCGAGAGAGAAATTAGGCTCCTCAGCTAGTGACCACATACTTGTGTCAAAAAAAGAATGATAAATAATGATAATAATAATAATAAAACTTTGCAATGACTAAGAAGAAGAACACTTATAATAAAATGGCTCATATAAATTTAAGATCCCCCAAGTGACTTGGGTAAAAGAATGATTGCATGTACCGAAGTACTTATATCATACCTATGTTCAACCGAACTTTAAACGCGTCTTAACCGACCATCGGCTTCTCCCTCCTTGGTCAAGGACCGAAAAGTGTTATGTACTCCATCTATCGAGAATATCGATGGTGTTTCCAATAACCAGGCAATCAGGCCATAAGGCTATAACAGACAAAGCGCGCTCAGGGAACTTATGCTATATTACTGCGAAGTGTAAGAAGCATCTTCAAAGAAAATAGTACCCCCACCGATACCTTTCTTCGGTGCTCATTGTTATTATGAGACTTGTGCAATAGATTTTTTGTACTCATGAGTTCTGTTGTGTGCCGACCATCATTGAAAACTATAAGAGCGCTAGCTTTCGGCTTCACCCAGTCTGAGGTCCGGCTCGGATGACCCGATCGTGACAATCGCAGAGGTGCTCCCTTTACTCCCTAGCCGAACAATCGGGAATGTAGGGGTAAACACAGGAGCAAGGCAACCCAGCTTGCAAATCGCTTAAGTCAATATGGTGCATATTGTGGCGTAATACATGAACAAGGAACGAAGCCGTACAAGTATATAATCATATGCAAGAGGAAAAGCTTCATGAAGGAAGCCCCCAAATGAATTGGTTATTTGAATTTATGCGTCACAAACAAAGTTTGGACAAGGAAAAAAATTTACAAGCAGCTTTTTTCCAAAAAAGTATAATGCTTGGTCGAACCGAACACAAGTTAGAAGTTAAAGCTTTGAGCATGAAAGTGACTTAGCTGGTTAATGTGTTCGGTATTGATGATGTGGTCTGAGCTTGATGCGGGACAAGGTTCCATCCCACAAGCCGGTCCCAAGGTGGCGGAGCGGAGAGCTCAACACGCCGAAGTGGTGACATAGCACGGTCAATGCAAACCGGCACAGTGACGCCGAAGTCTCCAGATCATTTTCCTGTGCACAAAAATAGTGCAAACCGGAGATAATAGTAATAATGATAATTAAAAAAATCGTGCATAATAAATAATTTATGCAAAGTGAGTAATAAAAGAAATATGGCCTGGCGCCGAAGTCAATGTCGATGCAGGGCATCGGCGTAACGCAGTGAAGGCGTGACAAAGCCTGAATTTGCAGGGCGGTCCGGACTCCGGATGCGGCGTTCGCCGAACAATGTACGGAAACTGACCGAACCACCATGCGACCGTTTTTAATGTGGCCGCCATTTGATAGACCTGTGTACAGATGATGGAACAAACCAGAGTAATAATTCCTTACAAAAAATAAACCCAACAAGCAAAAATTGTTAGGATTAATAGCACCTGGTTTATTTGTTGTAGCATTCCGAAGAAAAGCGACTCCCAAAATCGGGAATCGATCCGCACACCCATTGCCTGATGGGCGATAAAGCGATGGCCCGGTGATGCTGGCAAAGGTTGGTTTGCCGAGGTGAAGCCCTTGGTCCAGTTAACGTGACGAAGCTGGTCGACTGGTGACGCCGAAGTCATCGGAGTATGTTGATGAAGAAATAGCCAAGTCCTCGGTCTAGCCGAGGTGACGGTGCCTCGATGTCAGCCGACGAGTCGAAGTAGGTCGGCGTGATGGACACCAGCTTGAAGAAGCAATAGTGCGGCCCTGCCGATGCAGGTCGTGACGTGGTCAATGCCGGCTTGATGAAGCGACCGTGCGGCGATGTAGGTATGCCCGCTTCGTGTAATCCGTGGGGCGGCGATGTTGGTGATGATTTATCCTTCGCGATGTCGGACTCTTGTTCGGCTTGCCGAGATGATGATCCGAAGAAATTGAGCTCGTCTCAGCAAAGTGACGACGTGTCTAGCGTAGGTCGGCAACCGTGGAGCAATATTGCCGGAGTGGTTTGACACCAGCATGATGTTGAAGATCATGTTCAAAAGATCTTAAAGTTAGTGGGATGTGTTCAGGAACAAAACACGATACCCCATACAAAACTTCCTTCAAAAGAGATGTCCGAAATCCCGTTCATAAAAAAGACAAACTCGGGTCGGATTCGTTTTCGCGCAGAAAACAGATCCGAAAAGTGATGCACTAATCGGAAGGTTCCCGGAGTTTGGACGGTTGGATCGAGATGAAATTTTGAGAGGTGGTAGGTATAGGAATTCCGCAGCCGATCAACGGTTGGATCTTCCAAAGGACGTCCGAGCTAGAAGCTGGACACCACGCCCTAAACTCATCCAGATTCCCGTCCAGATTTGACAGGGCTCCGGTATATCGTGGATTGCCAGAGATTCCTCCATCAGAACTCGACGAAATTTTCCAGGGTTGTTGTAGACTTAATTACGCACAATTCCAAAAAAATGATCGTTAAAAGGACACTTAGGGAGGCGGTGGCGGCGGACACAAATTTGCTGTCTAGAAAAACAGCACGGTCGCCCGAGGGCAATGTTGACGTGGAGCCCCCGGGCTCCCTGGATGATTCCTCCATGATCTTGATAGAGATCGGAGTTGATGTTTATAAAGGCCCTCATCCGAACATGACGATCGGAGGTAGGGTGCAGTCCTTGGTCAAACCAAGGTGACCAGTCGAGCTGGTGACGAAGATGCCGAAGTCGCAGTTGATCTGCATGCGAGCCATCAACCTTTTGCCGAACACATAGCGGAACTCTCAATGAAAACACCAATGTCGGTGTCAAAACCGACGGATCTCGGGTAGGGGGTACCGAACTATGCGTCTAAGGCGGATGGTAACAGGAGGCAGGGGACACGATGTTTTACCCAGGTTCGGGCCCTCTTGATGGAGGTAAAACCCTACGTCCTGCTTAATTGATATTGATGATATGAGTATTACAAGAGTTGATCTACCACGAGATCGTAGAGGCTAAACCCTAGAAGCTAGCCTATGGTATGATTGTTGTTGTATATCTATCGACTAGCCTGGCCTCGGTTTATATAATGCACCAGAGGCCTAGGATAACAAGAGTCCTAGCCGAATACGCCGGTGGGGTGGAGTCCTTGTCTTGATTGCCAAGTCTTGTGGAATCTTCCTTGTATGCGGCAGCTGTCCGAACTGGCCCATGAGTATGCGGCCATGGGGGTCCTCGGCCCAATCCAAATGATCGGGAGACGATGTGATGAGTACCCCCTAGTCCAGAACACCGTCACCAGGTTCAGGGGCTACTGAGGGAGTCCTGGACTAAGGGGTCCTCGGGCGTCTGGCCTGTTATCCATGGGCCGAACTGATGGGCTATGAAGGCATGCAGGCCTAAGACTGTACCCGTGTCCGAATTGGACTCCCCTTGGCATGGAAGGCAAGCATGGCGATCATCTATGAAGCTTCTTTCCTATGTAACCGACTCTGTGTAACCCTAAATCCCCCCAGTGTCTATATAAACCGGAGGGCGTAGTCCGGATAAGGTATTCATTACCATAGTCATACATACTAGACTTCTAAGGTTTAGCCATTACGATCTCGTGGTAGATCAACTCTTGTAACACTCATATTCATCAAGATCAATCAAGCAGGAAGTAGGGTATTACCTCCATAGAGAGGGCCCGAACCAGGGTAAACATCGTGTCCCCCGTCTCCTGTTACCATCGATCCTAGACGCACAATTCAGGACCCCCTACCCAAGATCCACCGGTTTTGACACCGACACGCGCCTCTCCAACCGACCCTGCTCCAGGGACAGCATGCAGGCTCGAGGCGCTCAAGGCTAGTGGGGGAGTCGAGGAAAGAGGAGGCTGCTCCTCAGGAGATGCAACGGCCTTGGCGGAAGGGACCCTGAAGGACCACCCTCGAGAAGGAAAGCAGGACTCAAGAAATCACTAAGGTACAATACTTACTCGTCGACGGCGATGTACTTCATTCGCTTCAACGACCCGAAGATACCGCTGCTGCTCGGGGATCCTTTCCTCTTGCGGAGGTCATCGAAGTCCACGCAAAGTCGGCCGAAGCGCTGGACGTGGCGGCCGGCACGGGGTGCAATCGGGAAAGCGCTCGAAGGGACAGCTTCAGGGGTGCCGGGCTGCAGAGAGCAGATGGGCGCCGTCACACTGTGACCTCCCGAGACCTCCGGAGCTTTGGCCTCGGGAGCCGTGTGCTGCATCATCTCAGCGACTGACACCCCAGGAGAAGGATCTTGAGTTCTTGAGGACGACGCCCCAGGAGCACCAGACGACATCTTCACCTCAGCACTCGGGCCGCCAGCCTCCGGTGGTGCTCGCCCCCTGCATCCACCCTCGGGGCGAGCTCGGCACCAACAACGGAGAAGGGAACTATGTCGATGGGGTTCTCGCGGGGCCCTACCAGGCCGTCCGGGTGCAGCCCCCACTCATTGAAGGAAGGCATGCTCTCTACAAATTCAGCCCTGTTCGTGCAGCGGTACAACAGACAACTCTTCCCAGGCATGTCGTCCGACGAAGGGACACCTGTTAGGACCTCAAGCACTGTTTGCCGCGTCTCAAGAGGGAGCCCGGACTCCTGAAGCCTCATATGGTTTTGACTGCTGAGCAAAGCCCATATCGGGCGAGAATGGCGCTGAAGCGGAGCGACTCGGCGCCTGACAAACTCCTTCACCACCATAGGCGCAGTCATGTTGCGGTCCTTCAACCTCTTCAGCCTGAGCCAGACACGGACAAGACAGGAGCTCGCGAGCCTCTCATGGCCCCAACCGGAGTTGGGAACGGCAGGTGCTGACGGAGAATGGAGCAGAGGGCTGAGCACCCTAGCGTCGACAAATACCCACCGTGTCTGAAACTCGCTCGTGGATAGAGGAAGCTCGATGTCGATTCCCACGCCTGCCGTCGCAGCCACAGCCTGGAAGCTCACGCAACCCGAGCTTTGCCGAGGATCCATCAGATGCAATGAGAAGAAATGACGGAAAAGGGCCACGGAAGGGGCAATGCACACCATGGCCTCACACACAAAGGCGAAGACGGCGAGGAGAGTCACGGATTGGGGGTCGAGATGCAGCATGTGGATCTGGTAATGTTCAAGAACCGCGTTGAAGAAGGCAGAGAAAGGGGGAATCAGGCTAGCCCAAAGGGCATCGATGAAGATTGGGACCTCGGTGGCTGCTCGGTCAATGCGAGCTCGAGACGCAGGCCAAGCCACCGTCCTTCCCCACTCGTTGAAGCTGGTGGAGAGCATGGGACGCACCTTGCCCATGGCCTCATCGTTGAGCACTAGCGACTGGCCAACTGCGGGCTCGACGGCCGGAGGCGCACTTGTCGAAGAGAGAGAGGCTTCTTCCCCTTGTCTGCTTGTTTCGGCGCCATGGCAATGAAGTGAGCAAAGCTCGGTTCAGATCGGAAGGAAGTGCAGAGTCTCGGGTGAACAGAGGACTTGGGGAAGTATGGCGTGGGCGATGGAAGAATAACTGTGTAGGGTGCGGTGGCCGCCTAGCTAGGCGGGTATCAAGGCAGTGTGGGGAAGCGGAGACGCCCACGTCCAATCAACCACCACACGTCGACCAAGGCCGCAGGCTTTTGGTCCCCTTGGCGCTTCGTACTTGACCCTTGGCTTCGCCTTGAAGCCAAGCCCGAGCGTGCCTTGGGCCTAGGGAATACTGTCGGCGTTCTGGGAATGGGGGTCCCCCGACTTGCCTGCCTGCGGCCCACGGTGTGGCTGTGCTAGCGGGCCTGTACGGCCCATCTTCACTAGCAAGGCATCCAAGACCCTCGCGACGGGCCAAGCCTCGCGAGGCAGACGATGCAAGACCTACTAAGGAGCGGCCTCACCAGATTGGCTCGTGAGGGGCGGAGAGATCAAGGCAAGGCAAACCTCGCGAGGTTCTCGTGACGTGAGCCATGACGATCGAGACCAGGCGGGTGCCAGCGCGCAGTGTCCTTGTTTCCCCTTTGGTGCTAAGAAAGCAAGCGCAGGCGCAGAGTACCGAGGCGTCAACCAAAGGTTTCCATATCGGTGCAATGAGACCAAGACCAGTAGGGCGGCAAGACGGAGGTCAGCATGGAGCCCAAGGCGGCGTCACCACCAAAGCCTTTTGCACGCGAAGACTGCTTTTGTCAGGATGAGCTGTACTAGTTGTCCCCTTTCAAATTGGCCGTTGTTGGCTCCCTTCTTGCTCAATATTTGGGAAGAGGACCGAGGCCTATATAAGTAGAACCAGCCACCACCGTAGAGGACACCTAATTCAGAGCTCACAACCAAACCCGAGCTGAGCGAATCCACACACAAGTTCGCCAAGCACAAAAACACCTCAACCTCAGGAGGCTGTTCTTCCCCTTGTACTGTTCATCATCAGCTCAAGAGGCAATCCACCACCACCACACTGGAGTAGGGTATTACACCACAACGGTGGCCTGAACCAGTATAAATATTGTGCCTCTTGTGTTGTGAGTTCGTTGAGTTCGTCCGCGAGATCTTAGCGAGCTAGGGCGTGGATCGGTAGGAGGGAAACAACTTCACGCGCACCCCAGAGTTTGAACCTTAAGGGTTTTGCCGGAACCCGTGATCCGACAGCTAGCCTACCACTGGAAGAGGTCATGCAACATACTCAACTATGCTAGAGCCCATAATAGCTTGTGGCTGCACACGGAAGTTTCTAGCATGAATAATCTTATTATCCCTTTGAGCCTCGGTGGTGAGCCATAGGATGATCACCCGGGTCCTCCGGGATATCCTAGGACAACACTAGATTCTCCAGGTGCCCTGACAACCACTAGGTGCTCCAGGGTGCCTCTACCAATCCACCCAGATGTGTATTAAAGTAGCCACCTTAAGTTAACCATTAAATAATAATATCACATCTATCATGGATACCCTCAAACCCAATCCACGTCTACGAGCATAGCATAGCAGTATAAGCATAACGTAGAATTAACTCCCAAGGTTTGAATGCAGGACAATAGGTTCCTACCTCATCAACTACTTCCCAATACCCACATGTTATCAAGTCCTAACCATGCAGTGTTTGAGGGTTGAAACTAATGCATAAAAACTGGGTAATGGAAAGTTTGATCAAAGTGTGAACTTGCCAGTACTGTTGATGAAGATGATTCGCACTCATAACTCCTGATATTTCTACTTGTCACACTCCGGTCAATCTATCATAAGCAAGCAATAGTAACCACACATAAGCAATCACTCAAAATATTAGAAAGAACGAAGAAGACAATTCGGAAAACATCAAAACCAAGCAAATAACTCTTGCAACATAAAACAATTTCTAACAGTACCAAAATTATGTAAATTTGGCCTTATTAAAAAGTTTAGGTCAAGAGCTTTAATTTGCAAAAAGAATCTACTAAATCGGAGTTATAAAACTCAAGTTACGATCAAACAAAGATCAAATACAAATCTGCTTGAATTCAAATTTTAAAACTTTGAAAAACATGTTTGACTTGGATTACTCGATAGAGGGGATCATAACAAAGAAGTGGGCGTTCGTTTCGTTGGATTTGGACAAACGAGCAAAAAGTAGTGATCGTTTTAAGATTAGGGACTAATCTGTAAAGAAAATTTATCACGAATAGGTCCCTGGATGAAAATAAAAAGAAAAAGAAAAATCATATCGAACGCATGTTCGCTAAAGAACGCTAACGAATGAATCTGTTCATTAAAATAAACTAATGGCGAACGTTCATCAAAAACGAACTAAAATAAAACTGATCTAAACCTAACTAACCAAAAAAAGGAACTAAGATAAAGAAAACTGGACGGGGTTGCGGTTATACCGGTTCATCAAAAAAATGGCAGTGGCAAGGGTTGGCAGATCGGGCGACAACGGCGAGCTCCAGTGCGGCGGCTTCGGCGGCGGCGGGGTTGCGGTGGTGATGCGCGGCAAGGGTTGCGCGCGGCGAGGTGGCGGCGGTGGCGCGCGGGATGGAGGCGCGGCGAGGCGGTGGTGCAGAACAACGGCGGCGGCGATGGTTGGCTTCGGCGGCGGCGGCTGCGGGCTCTGGCGGCTCAGTCTCGAGGGAAACGGGACCATGGTCCAGGATTTATAGGAGGGGAGGCATGGCGGAGGGGCAAAGGCAAAGGCGGCGGGGCGCGGTGTCCGTGAAGGACACGGCGGCGGCAGCACTGTCGTGGCGGCGGCGGTCTCCCGCTCGGGCGGAGGAAGGCGGTGCGGCTGGGCTGGGCCGTGGCCTGGCTGGCTAGCTGGGCCGGCCCAGTTTGGCGGAAGAAAAAGTTTTTTTAAAAACATTTTCACACAAACAAAAATAATAAAACAAAATAAATAAAAATATATATAGGCATATAATATATCAAAATTTTCAGAAAACGATTTTCTACAGCATGAACAATTTTCTAACATCAAATAAAATCTAAAAAAATTCAAATAAATCAAAAATTGCTACTGCTCTAATAAAATCCAATAAAAAATATTTTAAAAATACCAAAATAATTTCAAACCCATTTTCTCCAATTTTCTAATGTAGGGAATCATTTTACCCTAATTTCCTATATTTTATTTTTGGAGAAAAATAACTTGAATAAAACCCAAATAACTCCAAATTGAATTTTTTTCAAAGGGACATTAAATTGATTCTTCGAAACTCCCAACTCATATTTCATATGTTTTGAAGAAGTCATTTTATCTTCTCTCATGAAAATCATTGAGTTGCTTAAAGTTTCTAAATTTGAAATATTTTCAACAACCCTTTTCATTTAAATAAATGGAAGAAGTCATGTCATCTTCTCTCTAGGGTTTCGTATTTGAAAAGAGCTACTTCATATGGATCTTTTTGGTCCAAACGCCTACAAGAGTCTCGGTGGTAACTCATTTGGTTTAGTCATTGTCGATGACTTTTCAAGATTTACGTGGGTGCTCTTTCTTGATGATAAATCACAGGTCCAGGAGATCTTCAAGAACTTTGCTAGGAAGGCCCAAAATCAATTTGAAGTGAAGATCAAGAAGGTTTGCAGCGACAACGGAACGGACTTCAAGAACGCCAATGTGGACACCTTTCTTGACGAAGAAGGGATTTCACACGAGTTCTCGGCTATGTACAAGCCTAAAAAAATGGAGTTGTTGAGAGGAAGAACCGGACTCTTATTGAGATGGCAAGAACGATGCTTGATGAGTACAAGACGCCAAATCACTTTTGGGCAGAACCGGTTGAGACAGCTTGTCATGCAACAAATCGTCTATATCTTCACAAGTTACTCGGCAAGACGGCATACGAGCTTCTCACCAGTAACAAACCCCAAGTAGGATACTTTCGAGTATTCGGCTCAAAGTGCTATATTCATGATAAGCATGATCGTTCTAAATTTGCTCCTAAATATCATGAGGGTTTCCTACCTGGTTATGGCTCAAACTCTCACACTTACTGTGTCTACAACAATTTCACCCAAAAGGTTGAAGAGACGGTAGATGTGAAGTTTGATGAATCTAACGGCTTGCAAGTAGAGCAATTGCCAATTGATGTAGGAGACAAAGACCCTTCGGAAGTTGTCGGAGCACGGGTTCCGGCAAAACCCTCAAGGGTCGAACTCTGGGATGCGCACGAAGATCTCCCCCTACCGATCCACGTCCTAGCTTTGCTAAGATCTCAAGGGCTAACTTGACGAACTCGCAACACAAGGGACACAAGATTTATACTGGTTCGGGCCACCATTATGGTGTAATACCCTACTCCAGTGTGGTGGTGGTGGATTGCCACTTGGGCTGAGGATGAACAGTACAAGGGGAAGAACAGCCTCCTGAGGCGAGGCGTTCTTGTGCTTAGTGAACTTGAGTGGGTGGGAATCACTCAAGTAGGGATGAGATGCCTCCGAATGAGTTATCCCCTACGTTGGTGGCTAGTCCTATTTATATAGGCCCTGGTCCTCTCCCAAAATATTGAGCGGGAAAGGAGCCAACAACGCCCAATTTGAAAGGGGGCAGCTAGTACAACTTATCCTGACAAAGCAGTCTTCGCCTGCAAAAGGCTCTAGTGGTGACGCTGCCTTGGGCTCCATGGTGACCTCCGTCTTGCCATCCTGCTGGTCTTGGTCTCGTTGCACTGATATGGAAACCTTTGCTTGACGCCTCGATACTCCGCGCCTGCGCTTGCCTCCTTAGCACCAAAGAGGAAACAAGTACACTGTGCGCGCTGGCGCCCGCCTGGCGCCCGCCTGATCTCGATTGTCATGGCTCACGTCACGAGAACCTCATGAGGTTTTCCTTGACTTGATCTCTTCACCCCTCGTGAGCCAACCTGGTGAGGCCACTCCCGAGGGTGTCTTGCACCATCTGCCTCGTGAGGCCTGGCCCCTCGTGAGGGTCTTGAGTGCTTGTTGGTGAACATGGGCTGTACGGGCCCGCTTGCAGAGCCACGCCATGGGCCACAGGCAGGCAAGTCTAGGGACCCCCGTTCCTAGAACGTCGACAGTAGCCCCCGGGCCCAAGGCGCGCTCGGGCTTGGCTGCGAGGCGAAGCCAAAGGTCAAGTGCAGAGCGCCACGGGCCCCAATAGCCTGCAGCCTTGGTCGACGCGTGGCGGTTGATTAGACATGGGCGTCTCCGATCCCCCATGCTGCCTTGGAATCCGCCTAGCTATGCGGCCACCGCGACCTACATAGTTATTCTTCCATCGCCCGCGCCATACTTCCCCAATTCCTCTGCTTCCCCGAGACTCCGCTCCTCTTTCCAATCTGACTTGAGCTCTGCTCACTCCATTGCCATGGCACCGAAACAAGCGGAAAAGGGGAAGAAACCTCTGTCTTTGGCCAGTGCGCCTCCGGCCGTCGAGCCCGTAGTTGGCCGGTCGCTAGCACTCAACGATGAGGCCATGGGAAAGGTGCGTCCCATGCTCGCCTCTACTTTCAATGAGTGGGGAAAGGCGGTGGCTTGGCCTGCGTCTCGTGCTCGCATTGACCGGACTGCCACCGAGGTTCCAATCTTCATCGATGCCCTTTGGGCCAGCCTGGTCCCTCCTTTCTCCGCCTTCTTCTGTGCAGTGCTTGAACACTATCAGATCCACATGCTACATCTTGATCCCCAATCCGTGACCCTTCTTGCCATCTTCACCTTCGTGTGTGAGGCCATGGTGGGCATTGCCCTTCTGTGGCCCTTCTTCGCCACTTCTTCTCGTTGCATCTGATTGATACCCGGCAGAGCTCAGGATGCCAGAGCTTCCAGGCTGTGCCTGCGACGGCAGGCGCGGGGATCGACTTCGAGCTTCCCCCATCCACGAGCGGGGTTCGGACATGGTGGGTATTCATTGATGTCGGAGTGCTCAACCCTCTGCTCCATTCTCCGTCGGCGCCCGCCGTCCCCAACTCTGGTTGGCGCCACGAGAAGCTCGCGAGCCCCTGCCTTGTCCCCGTCTGGCTTAGGCTGAAGAGGCTGAAGGACCGTGGCGTGACTGCTCCCATGGTGGTGAAGGAGTTTGTCCGGCACCGAGTCACTCCGCTTTAGCGCCATTCTCGGCCGATGTGGGCCTTGCTCAACAGCAAGGACCATATGAAGCTTCAGGAGTCCGGGCTCCCTCTTGAGACGCGGCAGACGGTGCTTGGGGTCTTGGCGGGCGTTCTGTCACCGGATGACATGCCTGGGAATAGTTGTTTGTTGTACCGTTGCTCGAACAAGGAGGAATTCGTGGAGCACATGCCATCCTTTGATGAGTGGGGGCTGCGCCCAGACGGACTGGTGGGGCCCCACGAGAACCCTGTCAACGTGGTTCCCCTCTTCGCTGCCGGCGCCGAGCTCACCCCGAGTGTGGATGCAAGGGGGCGAGCGCCGTCCGAGGCCGATGTCCCTAGTACCGGGGTGCTGATGCCACCTGGGGCTCCCGAGGCGCCGTCCTCGGGAGCCCGTGATTCCTGTCCTGGCGCGGCAGCTGCGGGGGTGACTCAGCATGCGACTCCTGAGGCCGAAGCTCCTGAGACCTTGGCAGGTCGCTACGAGGTGGCGCCCGACGGCTCTCCTCAGCTTGGTGCCCCTGAGGCTATCCGTCCAAGTGCTTCTCCAGCTGCACCTCGTGCTGGCTGCCATGTCCAACGCTTCGGTCAGCTCTGCGTGGACTTCGAGGAGCTCTGGAAGAGGAAGGGGTCCCCGAGCGACAGTGGTGGCATCTTCGGGCCGTTGAAGCGGAGGAAGTACATCGCCATTGACGAGTAAGTACCGTATCTTTGTGGCTTCTTGAGTGCTGCTTTCCTCCCTGACGTTGGTTCTTCAGGGTCTCTTCCGCCATAGCCGCTGAGTCTCCCGAGAAGTAGTCTCATCTCTCCTCGTCTCCCCGGTGGACCTTGAGCGCCCCTAGCCTACACGTCGCCTTTGGTGCGGGGTTGGTTGCTGGGGTGTGCTCGCCCCCATGGCACCTTGAGCTTTCGCCCCTAAGGGAGTCCTGGATTAGGGGGTGTCCGGATAGCCAGACTATACCTTCGGCCGGACTCTTGGACTATGAAGATATAGGATTGAAGACTTCGTCCCGTGTCCGAAAGGGACTTTACTTGGCGTGGAGGGCAAGCTTGGTGATACGGATATGTAGATCTCCTACCATTGTAACCGACTCTGTGTAACCCTAGCCCTCTCTGGTGTCTATATAAACCGGAGGGTTTTAGTCTGTAGGAACAACAATCATACCATAGGCTAGCTTCTAGGGTTTAGCCTCCTTGATCTCGTGGTAGATCTACTCTTGTACTACCCATATCATCAATATTAATCAAGCAGGACGTAGGGTTTTACCTCCATCAACAGGGCCCGAACCTGGGTAAAACATTATGTCCCCTGCCTCCTGTTACCATCCGCCTAGACGCACAGTTCGAGACCCCCTACTCGAGATCCGCCGGTTTTGACACCGACATTGGTGCTTTCATTGAGAGTTCCTCTGTGCCGTCGCCATCAGGAAGGATGCCTCATCCCGTCTTTAAAGACGGCACCGTTGCTCAGGGAGCTTTGGCTGTCGGCCAAACTCTCAGGCTAGGTGGTTTCCTTATGACCGCCCGTTCGGCTGCTGCACCGATGATGACCTCTCGGGTCATCGAAAGCAATCTTCACGTCAGCTCGGAATTCACCGAGAAGCTAGATCCAATGGAGCTCTCTTCCCTAAACAAGCTCTTGGATCGCTTCGCCGCCCTGGGAGTCGCTACGGATTACGACCAGATTGGGCCTAAACCCGATCTGAGAGAGATTAACTCTCCCCAGGTCACACATCACGTTGCCGTGGTAGAGGGACATTGCGGCGACCCTTCATCTATCTTAAGGACTAGCTATGTTCGGATTCTCGACCCCTCCAAGCCGGAAACCCGTGGAGGGGAGGACATCACTCAAGACCTGATCTTAAAGTCAGGCGACGGGCTAGATTCATTGGACAGCATCCAAGAATCCAAACTTCCGAGTTCGGAAACTCCTTGGCCCCTGGGTCTCAGATTGGGTGAGGTTTCGGATTTGATTCCACCCACCCACCCATACATAAGCGATCTATCCCAAATTAGGCAAGAGCCCGAAGAAACAGTACATCATTACTGGGCCAGATTCCTCCTGGTTATGAACAGGATAAAGGACTGCCGCGAGGAAGACGCAATTTCATTCTTCTGCAATAATTGCACGGACAAGGGAATCCTCAACGCCATAAGTCGCCGTGATATTACATGCTTCGCTGACTTGGCGTCCATAGTACGAAAGTACGGTGCGATGGAAAGCGCCTAGAAAATCGAAATAAAATTTTGGGACAATCCGGCCCTAAATACAAACCCTGTCCGAAATAAAAGGGTGCATCATCGCCAGACACCCGGGTTCAATACCAAAAAGCAAAAGCCCTCTACAGGGCACGGAACTGTACTGGAAGGATGTCTTAATGGACCCTGTAAAATTTATAGTGCAGAGGGCGCCACACCAACTCACACCCTTAGAGCATGTTGGATCCTCCGGCAGGTGGCAAAAATTGGCGAACATCTTCTAATTCCAGAAGCCACAGAAAGCCACCCCAGAGACACCGGTACGGTATTAACAGTCTTCGAGACTTTCGCATCAAATAATATGCGAAAAAGAACACTCCGCAGCCCTGCCGAAGTCTACCAAGTAGCAACAATAAACCCATGGAGTGACACGGCTATTACTTTTAACGCTAGTGATGAACCTAAATTCCAAACAGCCCGAGCACCAGCCACATTGGTCCTCAGTCTAATAGTGGACGGCTTTCGTCTTACCAAGGTACCCATGGACAGCGGCAGCGGATTGAACCTCATTTATGAGGAAACCCTTCAAAAATGGAAATATACTAGAACCGCATTGAGCGAAGCAGCACAACCTTTAGAGGAATAATCCCCAGTCGGGAAGCATGCTGTACAGGAAAAATTACACTAGATGTGGTGTTCGGCACGCCGGATAATTACAGGTCCGAAGAGGTCACGTTCCAATTGGCCCCATTCAGTAGTGGATATCACGCTCTGCTAGGGCGGGAAGCGTTTACAATCTTCCAAGCAATACCCCATTACGGGTACAAGAAGCTCAAGATGCCCGGGCCTAACAGAATCATCACTCTCGCTAGTGATGCGGACATAGCACTCCGCACCGAAAACAAGACAGCCGCACTGGCCTTCGAGGCGCTATCCGAAGCCCTAGCGGTTGAGGAACTGACTGCGCTGCGCTCCATGGTGAATAGGGATGATGTGATACTCGACAAAAGATCCAAGTCCACCTCCTTTAAACCGGCGGACAAAATAGTTAAATTCCAGGTCCATCCAACGGACCCCAATAAAACAGCTTCCATCGGGGCACAGTTAAACCCCGATGTAGACACCGCACTGCGAGAGTTCCTATGAGAGAACTTGGACATTTTCGCCTGGCACCCTTCAGACATGCCAGGAATCCCACGCAGGCTGGCCGAACACAGCTTAAATATCCTAAAAGGATTCAAGCCAGTCAAACAGGCTCTTCGGTGTTTTTCAGAACCTAAGAGACAGGCCATGGGAGAGGAACTAGCCAAGCTATTGGAGGCCGGATTCATCAAAGATATAAAACACCTGGACTGGCTAGCAAACCTGGTGATGGTACCAAAGAAGGACAAATCCTGGCGCCTGTGCATTGATTTTAAAGACGTTAACAAGGCTTGCCCAAAGGATCCCTTCCCTCTCCCCCGCATAGATCAAATTATCAATGCTACTGCAGGACACGATTCGTTGTGTTTCCTCGATGCATACTCCGGCTACCATCAAATAAAGATGGCAGAGTCAGACCAAGCCACAACGGCATTCATCACACCATACTGCCCATTCTGCTTCAACACAATGCCCTTCGGGCTCAAAAACGCCGGCGCAACATGTCAGCGCATGATTCAGACATGTCTGGCAAACCAGATCGGCAAAACAGTGGAGGCATACGTAGATGATGTGGTCACTAAAACAAGACATGTCGAATCTCTAGTAGACGACTTGAGGCTAACGTTCGATAACCTCTGAACATACGACATCAAGCTCAACCAGGAAAAATGCATTTTAGGCGTTCCAGCCGGAAAGCTCTTGGGCTTCATTGTATCCGGTAGAGGAATTGAAGCAAATCCAGCCAAGATCCGAGCTCTGTCACAATTGGATATCCCGAAGGACCTCAAACAAATACAAAAATTAACCGGATGCGTGGCGGCTCTAAGCCGCTTTATCTCCCGCTTGGGAGAAAAGGCCCTACCCCTTTACCGCCTCCTTCGGCACACCGAACACTTCGAGTGGATGGATGCAGCCACGGCCGGACTCGATGAAATAAAAGCCATCTTGGCAACAAACCCAGTCTTGGCCGCGCCAAACATTGGCGAACCAATGCTATTATACATTGTAGCAACACCATCAGGTCGTAAGCGCAGTGCTCGTCGTCGAACGAGAAACGTACGGACACAAATTCCCCCTTCAAAAGCCGGTGTACTATGTGTCCACTGTCCTTACTCCGTGCAAGTCACGGTACCCGCATTATCAAAAGATTGCGTACGCGGTATTTATGGCATCCCGGAAGCTGTGACAGTACTTTCAAGAGTGTTCAATAACAGTAGCCTCGGAAGTGCCACTTAAACGATATTATAAACAACCGTGATGCGACAGGCCGGATTGCAAAATGGGCCATTGAGCTCCTCCCGTTCGACATAACTTACAAACCACGGTGAGCTATCAAGTCGCAAGTTTTGGCCGACTTCGTCGCAGAATGGACGGAGGCCGAACTCCCTAAAGTGTACGGCACATATTCCAACTGGGTCATGCACTTTCACGACTCCAAAATGTTGGCCGGTCTAGGGGCTGGCGTCATTTTGACGTCCCCCACAGGAGACACAGTTCAATACGTACTCCAGATAATGTACACAGACTCCAACAATGCAGCCGAATATGAGGCCCTTTTACATGGTCTCCGGATGGCAGTATCCATGGGCATTCAACGCCTAGAGGTGCGCGGGGACTCGAACCTCGCAATATCCCAAATAAATGGAGACTATGATGCAAAGGATCCAAAAATGGCAGCTTATTGCAACGCCATCCTAAAAATGTCAGCTTGGTTCGAAGGGCTCGAATTTCACCATATAGCCCGGGAAAATAATCAGGTGACAGATGTCCTGGCACGCATCAGCGCAAAACGCGATGTAGTCCCCCCCAACATCTTCTTGGAAAGGCTGTTCAAGCCATCCGTGGTATGGGAAGGGGAACCCGGCAATAACAGCCCAGACCCAACCGCACTGCCCGACACCGAACACTCTGACATAATTGGAGGCTCTGCCAATAAAATAACACCTTCGGCCCACATAATAATGGCTGTCATCGCCCCGTGGACACAACCATTCCTTGCCTACCTTACTAGGCAGGAACTCCCCGAGGACCAAAATGAGGCACGCTGCATAGTGCGGCGATCTAAAGCCTATAAAGTCCATGAGGGAGAGCTTTATAAGAAAAGCACTACTGGAGTCCTTCAAAGCTGCATCTCCGAAGAGGAAGGGCGGAACCTCCCGGCTGAAATTCATGCTGGACTCGGCGGTCATCACGCTGCAGCTCAGTCCCTTGTAAGCAAGGCCTTCCATACAGGCTTTTATTGGCCGATGGCCCGGGCAGACACCCAGGACTTAGTCCAACGATGCGTCGGTTGCCAGCTCTTTGCAAACCAAAGCCATATGCCACCCACCGCCCTCCAAACTATCCCCATCACTTGGCCCTTCGCGGTCTGGGGGCTTGACATGGTTGGACCCCTTAAAGACGGAACCCATAAGAAAAAATACTTACTGGTCGTGGTGGATAAGTTCACCAAATGGATAGAAGCCAAGCCTGTTAAGACGGCCGAATCCGGACCGGTGATAGACTTTATATCTGGGGTTGTACACCATTACGGAGTCCCCCACAGCATCATCACTGATAACGGGATGAACTTTACGGCCGATGAGGTAAAACTCTGGTGCAAAAACATGGGCATCAAGCTCGATTATGCTTCCATCTATCACCCACAAACTAACGGCCAGGTCGAACGTGCAAATGGTCTTATCATGAGCGGCATCAAACCCAGATTAGTGCGGTCCCTTAAGGAATCTAATACGCACTTGGTAGAGGAGCTCGACTCCGTACTCTGGGGGCTGCGGACCACGCTGAATCGCACCACCGCATACACACCATTCTTCATGGTGTACGACGAAGAGGCAGTTTTTCCCTGCGACATAATTCATGACTCACCTCGAGTGCACATGTACGAAGAAAGAGAAGCCGAGCTCGATCGGCCGGACAGTTTGGACGCCTTGGAGGAAGAGTGTGACGTGGCAAAAGCCCGTTCCGCGTTCTATCAACAGCAGGCTCGAAGATACCAAAGCAGAGAAGTACGGGCCAAAAATTACAACGTTGGCAAATTAGTTCTACGCCTGCCGGACAAGAAAAAGGACAAACTTAAGCCCAAGTGGGAAGGTCCCTTCATAATTGACCAAGTCCTGACTGGTGGAGCGTACCATCTGCGAGATGCATTAGATAACCGACTCGAGCCGAACCCATGGAACGCAGCCCGTCTCCGAAGATTCTATGCCTAGCGCCAGACTCTGTGTTCATTTCCTTCCTCTGTCCATTTTTTATATACTTTCTGTCTTACATTTCTCTCCTTCTCCCCTCTCTCTCTCTTATAGCCTTTAAAGGCTCATAAAGGGACGCACTATCCACGCTCATTAAACCTGGGGGCTTCTTTAAACAGAAGCTTATTTATACAGGCTTCATGCCCAACACATGTGTCACACTTCCACATGTACCTTTTATTCACCATTATATGCATCGATATGACTTAAGTTTTGGCCAAGCTGGGTTGCCTGGCTCCTGTGCTTACCCCTACGTTCCCGATTGTTCGGCTAGGTGGTAAAGGGAGCACCTCTGCGATTGTTACTGCCGGGTCAGCCGGATGTGTACCTCAGACAGGGTGAAGCCAAAAGCTAGCGTTCTTAAGGGAATATTCGGTCGGTGAACTAAAGATGATCTTTTTTTCCACTTATTTATCTATAGGCCCCCAGATGTTTTTCCTGCGTATCTTTACGTAGAATGGACATGCACTTTAGGGCATGCCTCCCAGGGAAAGGAACCCCTAACGGAACTATTCTCCCTGGAAGATGTTTCTTACTAACCATGTAATATAACATAACTAGTTGGGCACTTGTCTGTTCAAGCACTGATGACCCCTACGCCCGGTCTCCATGCATACCCCGGTTCTTATATAACCGCGAGGGTATTCGGACACACTCCGGACCGTCAGGTCCCGAGGTTGAAGCGAAAAGGTCGGCCATGACAAACGATCTACAATCCGGCTAGAAGGCATTACACATGTCAATTAAAATTACATAGTCAATATGACTGATTGTATTCCTCTTCAATACCATCTAACAAGCTGTCTAGCTTACAGTCCTGTTGGGAATACTTTGCGGCCAATTCTACTTGACCGTATACTAAGCTCACAGGGATCTCCTTCCCATCGGGCCCCATGGGTCCGACCTCGGCCATGCGGTTTGGGTCAGCCTTCGTGTACCGCGTCTTCACCATGGCCTAGGCCTCCCTGGCGCCTTGACGGCAGGCCGACATCTTCCACAATCGGAAGCGCCGCCGCGCTCCCTTCAACTTCTCTACAAGCTCTCCAAGGCCTTCGGGAATGGAGAAGGATGGCCACAAGGCCTGGGCGACACCTTGCGTCACCTGCCGAACTCGCTCGTGCAGTTGTGAGAGCCTGGGAAGAAGGTCACCCATAGAACCGGGCATTTCCTCTGCAGGACGACCTATTAGCATACCTACAAACATTACTCTGTTAGTCAACTTCCTCGCCAAACTCTTTTTTCAAAGTTCGTTTAAGCACTTACTAAATATGCCACGTCGAAGCCGTTGATTCTCCTTAACGGAGTCCAACAGCTGGGCACGAACATCCTTCAGTTCAACGCCCAGCTTGGTGTTGGCATCTTGGAGATCGTTCTTCTCCCGCCTCACCTTTGTCAGCACACTCTCACCAGCCTTCAGCTGGCGTAGGAGTTGTTGCTTTTCCGGATTTAATCCGGTGCCATCTGCAATTTCATTTGTCAGATTTGCACCCACGCCGCACTTCGCAAAATACTTATCTTTCGAAGCGAATATTACCAGAGGGGGTCTCCTTGGGCTCCCCTACCACGGCTAGTGCGGCCTCAAGTTGGGCTTTGCACTCTTCCAGCTCCTGGGACAGTAGGGTATTCTTTTCTGTAAGAACCTGCATAACAAATGATCCTTAAATCAGTTATTCTAACTTCTTCAAGTCTCGGGGGCTACTGGTATATATATAATTACCAAAATTTTCTTACCCGTATGTCTTTTACATACTGCTCCATGGCTCTAGCTAGACCATTTTGATCGGCACGGAGGTACGCATCTCCCGAATTGAAGGCATCCAATGCCTCTTGGGAGAAACAAGCGTCGCGAAGAACTGTCCGGCGACGCCTGTGGTTCATGGCACTCTCCACCTCGGAATTGGTGGCAGACAGCCTGTCCGCATCCTCTGTCAAAGGAGCGTCCGGTGCGCGCCTTGTGTTCGCCTCCGCTTTCGGACCAAGCTTTGGAGCCTGGGTGGTGGAGGCGCGATTGGCAACCCCTCCGGATATAGTCCGGCGAGGTCTCTTCATCCTGAAGAGAGCACGAGCGTTAATATGCCTTGAAGGAATAGCACCTGGCAATAAGATGGCGTGTTATACCTTTGCGCCGGCGTCTTAGTCCGGACCGCACTTCTTTTTAGCCCGCGGGGCCTTGCCGGCCCTCGTTGGCTAGTCGCCGCAGGCTCGACCTCCCGTCTCAAGGACCTCCCCTGTAAAACACGGTTGTCATACGGCAATCGAAAACACGCGAGGATGGATCCCTTTTCAAAGTGCTGGGACTTCGGTCTCATTTACCTGTGAGGCTGGGAGTAGCCCTGGGTAATTGGCTGTAATGGCCACCAAGGCGTTGTCCCTACTCAATTGATGAAACACCCCATCAATCAGCTCCACAGATAAGTCTGGATCCTCTTTAGAGGCCGGGTCAAGGGACCGTCCCGGATCCTCGGGTTGTGGAGGAGGGTTGTTTATTTCTTTAACAGCTTGGCGCAGTTCCTGCGTTGAATTCGTTAGACTGAATATTTAACGATGGGAATATAAAACGGATGGGCAAGTAAAAGTGTCCACATACCCAACTTGGGGGATTGTACATAGAAAATCCACCCTGTGGGTTGACGCAGAGAAATTCCTCCTCTTCTCCCTTGTACAAAGCGGACAAGATCTTTATTAGAGCGGCAGCTGAATCCGGCCCCTTACGGCCGTGGTGGGTGGCGTCGTCCTCCCCGTTGAAGTCCCACATGGGGTGGCCTCTGTACTAGAGCGGCTGCACCCCTCGCATGATGCATACGGCCATGACCCCGATCATGGTCGGTCCGGAATGAGCTAACAATCTTATCCGGCCCATCAGGTAAAGAACGTCCTTGTCGCTTTCCTCTTAGGGCTCCGTGGACGCCATCTTAGGCGCTTCTTTAGGGGAGCACTGTCGAACTCAGGGAGGCCGATCCGGACAGGATCCGACAGAGGGACGTCCTCTATATAAAACCATTCCGAAGGCCAGTCCTCGGACGCCTTCTTTGGGGTTCCGGATAGATATCCGGTCCCGGCGATGCACCACACTTCGGCTCCGCCCACTTGATATATTGACCCCTTCTGAGAATGGGGCACAAGGCAGAATAGCCTTTTCCACATCGCGAAATGAGCCTCGCAGCCCAAAAACAGCTCGCAAAGGGCTACAAAGCCCGCGATATGCAATATGGAGGTAGGCGTGAGGTTGTGCAGCTGGAGGCCATAGAACTCTAGGAGCCCCTGGAGAAACGGATGAATCGGAAATCCGAGCCCTCTTACTAAGTAAGGGACAAGGCATACCTGCTCTCCTTTGGAGGGATTGGGGGCGCTCTCCGCTTGCTCACCGCCATTATAGGTGGCAAGTCCGGCACGAACCGGGACCATATAGGCCGGGGGGAGAAATCCCTTGGTTTGGAGCGTCACTAGCTTGCTATGCGGGATGGAGCATCTCTCCCAATCTCCAGGCTGAGGGCTGGAAGGGCGAGAGGAGGAGCTGCGGCAGCCGGCCATCATAGAATGGACCTCTGTCGGATACGCTCTGATGAATACTCGCGGAGGGGAGAAGGTGTGATTTGGATCTAAATCCTCGTCCCCTTAAATAGGCGGCTCATTCAGGCGGCTAGGGGTGTAAATATAAAAACACCCTGACTTTTCGTATTCGTTTGACATGTGGAAGATGGCCATTATTGGGCGTAGAAGCCAAGGAGCGCTACATTTACAGGAAACCGGACATTATTCGACAGGTACATGGAAATTGGAGGAGAACCCGCCTTGCAATGCCGAAGACAATCTGCGCGCCAGACTCGTCGTCATTGAAGCCTGGTTCGGGGGCTACTGAGGGAGTCCTAGATTAGGGGTGTCCGGATAGCCGGACTATACCTTCGGCCAAACTCCTGGACTATGAAGATACAAGATTGAAGACTTCGTCCCATGTCCGGAAGGGACTTTCCTTGGCGTGGAGGGCAAGCTTGGTGATACAGATATGTAGATCTCCTACCATTGTAACCGACTCTGTGTAACCCTAGCCCTCTCCGGTATCTATATAAACCGGAGGGTTTTAGTCCGTAGGAACAACAATAATACCATAGGCTAGCTTCTAGGGTTTATCCTCCTTGATCTCGTGGTAGATCTACTCTTGTACTACCCATATCATCAATATTAATCTAGCAGGACGTAGGGTTTTACCACCATCAAGAGGGCCCGAACCTGGGTAAAACATTGTGTCCCCTGCCTCCTGTTACCATCCGCCTAGACGCACAGTTCGGGACCCCCTACCCGAGATCCGTCAGTTTTGACACCGACAGCCCCCGTCGTCCCTCCTCCACGGCCTTGCCTGGAGCTCAGCGAGCATGCCGAGGGCTCCTCCTCTGATCATGGACGGCAGCTGGATGGCTTCCGTCTCAGGCGCCTCCTCAAGCAGAGGACCCTGATTCGTTTGGGCCCCTTGCGAGGCCTAGCTGGCCTCCTGGCGTGCGCCAGCCCCCAGCCCCTTGCTGGGAGGGGGCGTGCCGCTTCGGTCCCCGCCTGAAGCCCCCTCGGTGGAGGACAAGATGGGCCGTGTGCTTGAGTTCAAGCACGGACGGAGCGTTGTTCGTCATGAGCTCTTCCAGGAGGCGATGGGTGCGATGAACCGACTCGGTGAAGAACTCGCAGGTGTCGATGTGCGCCTCGAGGCCGAGGGTCTTCGGTTGGTGGAGGAGCAGCGTAAGTTGAAGGTGGCCATCAACCTCGGGCGTCTCCAGCACGAGCTTGATAACGCAAAGGCTGAAGCTTCTCTCGCAACCTCGGGTGAAGCCTGCTCCCGAGCTCCGGAAGAGGCCCGAGAAGCTGACCACCGCCACGAGGCCGCGGAGAAGTGTGTGTGGGAGCTCCAAGCCTGGAGCACCTCCTTGGAGCGGCAAGCGGAGGCGGGCAGGGCCGCCCTTGCGTCGCTGAAGGGGACGCCCTCCAAAGAAGAAGAGATCTGAAGGTGCGAGGAGGCGTTGGTGCTGGAAGCCGTGGAGCGTAGCCTCGAGCTTGAGCGACTGGAGATGAGGGAGCGTCAAGTTGTCCAAGCGGAAGATGCCATTTGTGCTCGCGAGGCCAAGGCCTAGGAGGAGGTCGATCGCCGGGTGGCCGAGGTTCGCGCGAGTCTCGAGGGTAGGCATGACCTGAAGTTGAAGCTTGCGGAGATGGAGGCTGTGGGTAGGGCCGCTGCCCTTAGGCCTAGGTTAGCTGAGGTGGAGAGGCGCGAGGAGGCCATGGCAGCCACCCTGGTCATGGTGCAGTCGAGCTGCTCTCTCTTCAGAAGCAGGTTGCTGACGCCGAGTCCGTTGCGTGGCAGAACAGGGAGGAAGTGCTCCAGCGGCAGACGCTGGAGCGCGTGCATGCTCTCATGCTTCAGGACCTTCGAAACAGGGCCAACACTGCCCTGGGCCACATCTATGATGAGAACGCCCCTCACCCCCACGTGAACGACTACGCCAGCCACCTCCGCTTCTTCGCCGATGTGGTGACGCGCTTGGAGAACCGCTCCGAGAGAGCTCACTGCTTGTCGAAGAGAGCAGCCGCAGCCTGCTGGGGTGCACATTCTCCCGTGTCTTCAGCCATCTTCAGAACACCTACCAGGACTTTGACTTTGACGCCACCATTGCTCTGGTCCCGGGGGCCATCCGGGGCGATCTGGCACAGTGGGTGGAGGATAAGGTGGACGCGCTGGTCAGGGCCTTCTCTTCTGACGACGACACAGTGGTGGTCGCGGCGGATGAAGGCGACGTGGTCGATGATGATGTTGACGGCGCCGGAGGGGGCGATGGTGATGCTGGCGACGGTGGCAGCAATGCCAGCGGCGCGTCTGAAGGCAATGCGCCGAGCGACATGTCCGACTGATCCCCGCGCTTTCCAGCTATTTGTCCTGCACACAGAGGCTTGGGCGTGGCCCTAGAGGTTGTAAGAGCATTTTGAGAGGGGGATCTCCTCGTGTAAACAAACCGCTACCTTTACTCTTTTATGTCAAGTTGAGTGTGCGCCTTTGTGAATCCATGAGTCTGGTGGCGAGTTTGTTGTTGCGGCTTACCTTAGCCGGGGTAAGCCCCGAACTGGATCATGAGGTCGCGAGCTCCCGAGGAACTCCCAAAGGGTCTGCTGATTCGCCCGAGAGGGCCTGCGAGAATCAGGTGCCGATCGGCGTGCGCGGTGCGCGTGCTGCACCCCGCCCCGCTCGCGAGGGGCCCGCGAGGGGGAGGCAGCGAGCGCGATCTTCGGAATAAGGCAAGAACCATATGGCAAGAAATCGCTCGAACGAGAAAAGGCACCCCCCGCGCGCATCAATGAAAATTCAATTTCAACTTAAATCCAAATCCAGAAGGCAAGGCTACAGAAAAGGGATCCAAAGCAAATGGTCGCGTCCGGCACCTAGTCTACTCTTCTTGTCTTTGAGTCTTCTCACCAGCGCGGGGCTAAGTGCTCACTAGGACGTGGGAGGGAGCCCCCGAGGCCCGAGGGCGGCACTCGTGAGACTCCGGGGCGTGTACAGCCTCACTCGTTATTACGTGAGAGTGTCACGGGTGGAGACCTTCATAGGCGTGCCCCCCCCTTGCGCCTCCCTCAGCCACCGTTGGGGGCGACCGGAAACCAGGACGACACCAAAGGGGCAAAGGGGACGCCAGCGGCACCCTCGGCGACCATGGGTCCTCTGCCGGGGGTAGGCTCTGGAGCACCTCCCCGGCAGAGGGCCTACCTCTGGGGGACGCCTTGCTCTGCGCGGCGCTGGTGTGGACCTTCGTCATGGATTCCTTCCTGCAGTCCCCAGCGTGCCCCTCTTGGCGGGAGGGAGGCTAACGAGCTGGGACCGCCGTCTGCTGCTGCGACCTGATTCTCCTGCGCACCATGGTTAGCGTAAGCCTGCTCCTGAGGAGTTAGTGGTACTGTCGGTGTCAAAACCGGCGGATCTCGGGTAGGGGGTCCCGAACTGTGCGTCTAAGGCGGATGGTAACAGGAGGCAGGGGACACAATGTTTTACCCAGGTTCGGGCCCTCTTGATGGAGGTAAAACCCTATGCCCTGCTTGATTAATATTGATGATATGGGTAGTACAAGAGTAGATCTACCACGAGATCGGAGAGGCTAAACCCTAGAAGCTAGCCTATGGTATGATTGTATGTTGTCCTACGGACTAAAACCCTCCGGTTTATATAGACACCGGAGAGGTTAGGGTTACACAAGGTCGGTTACAAAGGATGAGATACACATATCCGTATTGCCTAGCTTGCCTTCCACGCCAAGTAGAGTCCCATCCGGACATGAGACGAAGTCTTCAATCTTGTATCTTCATAGTCTAACAGTTCGGCCAATGGAGATAGTCCGGCTGTCCGGAGACCCCCTAATCCAGGACTCCCACAGTAGCCCCTGAACCAGGCTTTCAATGATGATGAGTCCGGCGCACAGTATTTTCTTCGGCATTGCAAGGCGGGTTCCTCCTCCGAATACACCACGGAAGAATTTGAATATAAGGATAGTGTCCGACCCTGCAAAATAAGTTCCACATACCACCGTAGAGAGAATAATATTTCCACAAATCCAATTTTTTGTCTTGTTTTTGGCAACACGACATTACGTCATGGCCCAGTGATTATTCGAACCGTTTCGTTTAACTAGCCCCGCACATAACGCAAGGCAGTTTTTTGACACGTCTCGTCAAAGCAGAGATTGTGTCCCCTTATCACGGGATTCTCATTAATATGGGTGTGGGTAAACCAACCGCGTCTAGGACTCCTAGATTATAGGCAAGTCACAAACGGCCATGGAGAGGACGCTTGGTATTCACCCTCTTTATAAAGGGCCAAGGGTTTTCACTTTTTTCCCTCCCGTGCTCAATCGAATCCTTCCCGCGCCTCGAGTTCCAACATCCAAAGCCCAAGTCAGGTGCTTCGGATCTTCAACCATGTCCGGATCCAGCCTTCAAGGCCGATGGATGCCCTCCTCCGTTACGGAAGAAGACATCAAGAATTTGAGGGAGGCCAGATACCTGACCCCCGAGGTCTCGCATCGGCTGCTTGCCCGAGGGCAAGTCGTCCCTACTCCTGAACTCGACGAAGACGTCATGTTCGTCTCCCACTTCCTTTGTGGTCTAGGCCTCGCTCTGGATCCCTTTGTAAGGGGTTTGATGTTTTACTACGGGCTAGACTTCCACGATCTAGCCCCGGACAACTTTCTGCACATCTTGGCATTTATTGTCGTGTGTGAGGCCTTCCTCCGCATTACCCCCCACTTCGGCCTGTGGCTCAAGACCTTTGATGTGAAGCCGAAGACAATCGAGGGACAGCATGCAGTTTGCGGAGGAGCATTAATAAGCAAGATTGCGGGAGCTCCGTGGACAAAAGGTTCCTTTCCAGAGGTGTCCGGATTATGGCAACAGGAGTGGTTTTACATCACAGCTCCCAGAAGTGCCAAGTGGGTGGCTCCCCCTGCTTTCCGCTCAGGCCCCCCACCACAACTGATGTCATGGATTAGCAGAGGGCTGAGCTGGGGTCCAGCCAAGGACGTGCCCATACTGCAAAGCCGCATTCAAGATCTCTTCGAGGGAGATTTTAATATGGTTATGGTAATGCAAGTCATGCTGGTTCGTCGAGTCCAGCCTTGCAAACGCCAGCCCCTTCGCTTGTGGGAGTTCAACCCAGAAGGACCACGCGCTATTCAAAGTTTCCTCGGCCTGACGCACGAGGAGACGTACAAGTCATTCTTCGGACCTCAAACAGAGTGTCCGGACACTACCGAGGACATGGGCCTGAGTAGCAACCGCACTGCCGAACAAGTAAGTAATCCTCAAGCTGAAGACACCATCTTTTATTTATCATGACGTCATTTCTGAGAAATCACCCTTTGACCAGGACTGCTAACCAAGGCGAAGATGATTCGGTGTTCGGCCCCCCTCCCTGTGGGTTTGGAAAATCCGGTCCTGGAAAAGATGCTCGAGCGCGCACCTTGCCCGGAGCCCTCGAAGGAAGATGCGGGGGGGGGGGATAATATGGGCGCAAGCGGGCCCCCATCGCTGCCAGTTCCAACCGAGGGAACGAGCGCCTCCACAAGGGAGGATAACCAAGGAGAAGATTCTGGACTTCTCTCGCTATAGGGGAGGAAGAGGACTGCCTCTAAGGATCCGGAAACCGAGGCCTCCAAATAGGAGAAGAAGTCTCCAACAGAGGGTCCTGCCTCGGGGGGTGCTCTTGCCGCACAAAGTCCACGCGGGGACCATCCCTCCAGCGATCCATAAGTGATGAAAAAATACTTTAATAGTGAAGGTATACTACCTTTCTTCTGAGAAAAATAATCGAAGCATATATCTTCTAGTTCGAATCTTAGTCCTTCTCAGTTGAGCTCGTCTTCGGGGGATCTTCTTCCGGAGATGATGGAGAGCGAAACGCCTCCCCCGGACTCCCCCGCTCAAGAAGCGGGCGACCTTGAAGTGTCGTCACAGAGGGCCTCTCCGGGTTCGGTGAGGCCAGAAGACAATCCCATAGTCACCCGAAGTCCCAAGCGTCTGGCTCTCGAAGAGAGCAAACAGAAGAGTCTGGCACCGTCTGGTATGCGGTCGAATGTTCTGAGGGAGCTGTTGGAGTGAGCGGCCATCTCAGAAGAACACCATACGTTGATGGGTACGGTGATAGAAAGAATTTCGTCCACCGAAAGTGGATTACATGAAGCCTTTATGAGTCTACTGACGGGCTTTGAGGTACGTGAAATGATATACTTTTTGATAGTACCGCACATGTTAAGTGTGCCCTGTGTAGATAGTAGCCCCTGAGACTCTGGTTGTCATCGAGAACGGCGGCGAACAGAGGATCATAGTCCCAGGTAATAACCAGACTACCTTTATGTGCAGGTGGTGGAGGCTCCGGTGGCTAGCCGGACTAATGAGTTTGCTGAACTAAAGCGGCAATTGGATGCGGCGGACGCCGACATCGAGCTTGTTAACAAGAGCAGCATGATGCCAGTGTCTTTAATATGTTGTGACTGCAGACGGAGCTGACACCATGGAGATCCTTGGGCGAAACTTGCCCGAGCCGAAGAACAAGCAAGAGCTAGTAATGCGGATGCTTTGAAGGCGGCCGAAGATTTAAGAGCCAAGAAGTCTGTGCATTGCGAAAGCAAAGAGAAGATGACCAGGATGGCCGTGGAATTAAAAGGCACTGCCGACCGTTGCCAGTTCCTTGGAGAAGAAAACCAAGTGAAGGCAGCGGACCTTGAAAAGGCCACAATGGCAACCAAAGACACTCGCTCTGCTATGAGGGCGAAGAAGGAGGAGCTGCGCGAAGCCAGGGATATTGCGGCTGGGAAGCCCTTTCTGCTGCAGAGGAAGTTTGGAGATCCGCGGTATGCCCCTCTGGATCGGCTGTGGAGTTCGGCAGACGCATATATGGACTTGGCTGCAAGCGCTGTCGATGCGGCCGAATACTTCCGAGATCAGACAGATCGTGAAGTGGACAAGCTGTTATGGTCGCAATTTAATGTTCCAGAGCATCCGCTTCCCTTGACTGATCAGCTAGCCAAATGGGCTGAACTTAATAGGTTGTCCGGGCTTGCCATGAGGTCCCTCGTAGATCATTTGTGGCCGGAGAAGCTGAAGCCGAGCAGCTATTTCGGCTTAGTGCAGCAGTTCCTTGGTGTGGTGCCGCGCATCAATGCGACGAAGAGGTCGGCGTGCATAGAAGGCTCGCGGATGGCCTTCGCCCGTGTCAAGGCATACTGGGCAGAGATGGATGCTACCACTATTGCGGCGCAAGGTTCGGCCATAGGCCGAGTAGCTGCCGAGCACTATTTTGAAGAGGTTCTTGAGGGTGCTCGTCTAATAGAGTCCCAGTGCTCGAAGAATATTATGTTTGAGTGACATGTATTCCCATTGTAAACACAATGTTTTTATGAAACGCAGTAGGGCTGTATTTATACTTTTGCCGGAAAGTAATATGATGCCTCCTGTGCGGCCGTTTATGTATATGTATATAACCTGAAAGATTGCAGTCGTCGGCTTCAACCCCCACACATATAATGCGGGGGTGCTCACAAAAAACGCGTGTTCACACTTAACCCAATGTCTTGGTCCTATTAAGGAGGTGATAGCGCAGCGAACGAGGCAACCAGACTATGATGCTTTAACACTTTCACTTAGCCATAGGAGTTTGACGGTGGGGCTACTATATAGCCCCTGGTGGCTCCGCACTCTCCCGAACTCGGGGTGCGTATATGCCTGGCCGGGAAACGGCCCTTCATTAAAGCGGAAGAATTCTAACATTCCGATAGGTCATTGAGTGGTTGACCAGTCTCGCGCTATATCATGACAGTCAGTTTTTGGCTTTCTCTACTGAGGTGCTCGTCCGAACGAACCAGGGCACAATCGCAGTAGTTCTCCTGGCGCTGCCTTAGCCGATTGAATGGAACGTAAGGCACCAAAACACAGGAACCGGGCAAACCCAACATTTGACCAAAGACATGATTCGGAGCTGATGCATATAAGGCCAAACTCGCGACGCCGAACACTCCCTAAGGTATTCGATCTTTATGGTATAAACCGGGCCTAAATAGTGCCCTTTGTAAGAAGCCCCTTGTGTCCGGGTACGTGCAGTATTCTGACATGGACACATGCCAAGACGTCAGCATCCTTCTCAATTGTACTGAGAATCCGAGGGATGTATATCAACAAGAGACGGTAAAAAATGTTTCCGCAGGGTCTTAATCTAAAAATAATCCTTGGAGCGGGTCCCTGTTGCACGTCTGCGCCTGTGTCTCCATTGTGCCGTATCCTGGATGGGTGTAGCATGATGGTCATCTGTAAAAGAGAGGAACTTAAGTGAAAAGTTGTCGTGCAAAAAGGTAGTTTTTAAAGAAACCATGTATAATTAAAGATAAGTAAAAATTGCCACTTGTCTGCGCACGTTGAGCCCCTGTATTTGTAATAGGGGTGTGGCCATGAATCCGGTATGAATTACATATAGCTGAGTCGGACTCGTCTAAACGTGTCCATGGTCTTGACGACCTATCAAATGCTTTAGTTAGTGAGGCCGTTTTTAGTGTGCGGCTGCCAAGGCAGTCGCACTCTCTTCGGCGCGCAAATATCGCTCAATATTTCCATTCACCGTAATGATGCCACGTGGACCGGGCATCTTGAGCGTGAGGGAAGCGTAATGCGGTATTGCATTAAAGCGGGCGAAAGCTTCGCGTCCAAGTAGTGCTTGATAGCCACTTTGGAACGGAGCAATGTGGAAGGTTAAATGTTCGCTACGGAAGTTATTGGGGAAGCCGAATATAACCTTTAGTAGCAGGGAGCCCGTGCAGTGAGCCCCTGGGCCTGGCGTTACTCCTTTAAAGGTAGTATTGCTATGGCAAATTTTTGTTGGGTCTATCCCCATTTCGCGGATTGTATCCTGGTATATCAGGTTTAGACTGCTGCCACCGTCCATCAGGACTTGTGTGAAGTGGTATCCGTCAATTATTGGGTATAATACCAGGGCAGCCCATCTTGCATGCCGGATACTTGCTGAGTAATCATGATGGTCGAAAGTGATCGATTGAGACGACCAGTGGCAGGACTCCGTGGTAATAGGCCCTTGGGCATATTTTTCTGGGAGTGCCGCTTTGTTTCTCCCCTTAATCACGTATAACACGTTGACTGTTTTGACTTCTGGTGGAAACTTCTTTTGTTCCCCAGTGTCTTGCTTGAGAGGGTCATCCTCGTCTTCGCTTGGTGTATCCTCCCCCTTGTGTACGACGTTGAGCTTGCTGGACTGCTTGAAGACCTAACATTCTCTGTGGGTATGATTAGCGGGTTTACCAGGGGTGCTATGGATCTGACATACTTGGTCCAGAATTTTGTTTAGGCTGGACAGTTCGTCTCTGGCGCCTTTAGAGGGCGGCTTTTGCTGACTTGGTCGAGAGTTTTTGAATCCGGCGTTTACTGCCGTGCTCTTCGTGTTGTCTTCTTTATTCCGGTGTTTGTTATTGTTGTTGCGCCGTGATTTCCCATTTCCATCTCTAACTTCGGTTGTACTGGGGTCGCTGATGCTGCATCTGGCTAGCCAGCTATCCTCACCCGCGCAAAAGTGGGTCATGAGGCTTGTTCATGCTGCCATTGTTCTCGGCTTTTCTTGGCCGAGATGGGTGGCAAGCCATTCGTCACGGACGCTATGCTTAAAAGCTGCCAAGGCTTCGATGTCCGGACAGTCGACTATTTGGTTCTTTTTACTAAGAAACCTGTTCCAAAGCTTTCGGGCTGACTCTCCGGGCTGTTGAGTTATATGACTCAAATCGTCCGTGTCCATAGGTCGGACGTAAGTCCCCTGAAAATTTGCCCGAAAAGCATCTTTGAGCTCTTCCCAGCTTCCAATGGAACTTTCGGGGAGGCTCTTAAGCCACTGCCGAGCTGGCCCTTTGAGTTTAAGGGGTAAATACTTAATGGCGTGGAGGTCATCTCCTCGAGCCATATGGATATGGAGGATATAATCCTCAATCCAGACACTAGGGTCTGTTGTTCTGTCGTATGCCTCTATGTTTATGAGTTTGAATCCCTCTGGAAATTCATGATCCAGCACCTCATCGGTGAAACATAGGGGGTGTGCGGCACCCCTGTATCCGGGTGTACCGTGTTCTTCGGATGTTTGTTGTGTTGCGTTGTATGCTGGAGCGCGCTTACGTGGTCCATAGATGGATCTGATTGTGCCGTCCTTTTGATGTGAGTCCTCGCGTAGATCGCGTATTGGCTTATGTGCGGCGTTGTTTGCCGCTCTATGTTGGCTGTGAGGTCACTTATCCGGCCAGATGGCTGTTTTGATTTTTGGTTGTGGGGGATCTAAGGCCTCCTCATCGAATTCAGGTAGCAACTTCCGCTTCGGGTAGCTCTTGGTGGGGCGATTACCGCCGTACTTCGCTGATGTGTTGAGTAATTTGTTCCATCTGATTTGGAGTGTGTCTTGCGCAGCCTTAAGCCTTTGCTTCTGCTTTTTTAGACTCTTCGCGGTGGCAACGAGCCTTTGATGGGCATTCTATTGCTCCGGGTGTCTGTCCGGTGTGACATCATCTGGACTATGATCTTAGACAGAGCCGGGTTGTTTGGCTTGATTCTCCGTGTTGCCATGGTCCGGCAATGGTTCCCCCTGCTCTAACGCTGGGTCTGTATGATCGCTGTTTCTACCGAGGCGGGATTTGCGGCGGCGCTTACGCCGCCGTTTCGACTACTTCTCGAGGGAACAACCCTTCGTTGCGTCCTTCCATTCCTCGTCGTCGTTTTCCTTTGGTGTGTCCACCATGTATACGTCATGCGGTGAAGTGGGCGTCCAGTGCCCTGGGGGCGGTGGTTCCTGTTCGTCTCCTGCATCGTCGTCCATACCGTCGATGTCTTTGGAGTCGGAGTCGAGCATATCGGTTAAGTCATCGACAGTGGCTACTAAGTGGGTGGTGGGTGGGCCGCGAATTTCTTCGTCGTCCGCATCCCAGTCCTGCCGGATATAGTTCGGCCAGGATCCTCCTGACAAGGAGAGAGACCTTAATGAGTTCAGTATGTCGCCAAAGGGCGAGTGCTGAAAAATATCCATGGAGGTAAACTCCATGATCGGCGCCCAATCGGATTCGATAGTAACGGGCGCAGGCGGTTCGGAGTCCATGGCCGGAGAAGGATCCGGCAGTTTAACAACACGCCTCTCGTGCAAGGTAAGGTCGATGTTTGGCTCAATCGCCGCTGAGGGTAAGGCCTCCGTGGCGGGGTCTATCCACCCGTCCATGGACAGCGCAACTGGCTCCAAATTGAGGGTCGGAGCGGCTGCATGTGCGATCTCCTGAACACTGTCCGATGGTAGAGCTAAATCGTACTCATCGTGACCGCGTGACGCACAAGGCAGAGGCTCGAATCCGTCGAAGATCAAGTCTCCACGGATATCAGCCGTGTAGTTTAAGCTTCCAAACCTGACCTGGTGGCCAGGGGCGTAACTTTCAATCTGCTCTAGGTGGCCAAGCGAATTGGCCCGCAGTGCAAAGCCGCCGAACACGAAGATCTGTCCGGGAAGAAAAGTCTCACCCTGGACTGCATCGCTATCAATGATAGTAGGAGCCATCAAGCCTAACAGCGACGACACAGAGGAACTCTCAATGAAAGCACCAATGTCGGTGTCAAAACCGGCGGTCTCGGGTAGGGGGTCCCGAACTGTGCGTCTAAGGCGGATGGTAATAGGAGGCAGGGGACACAATGTTTTACCCAGGTTCGGGCCCTCTTGATGGAGGTAAAACCCTACGTCCTTCTTGATTAATATTGATGATATGGGTAGTACAAGAGTAGATCTACCACGAGATCGGAGAGGCTAAACCCTAGAAGCTAGCCTATGGTATGATTGTATGTTGTCCTACGGACTAAAACCCTCCGGTTTATATAGACACCGGAGAGGTTAGGGTTACACAAGGTCGGTTACAAAGGAGGAGATACACATATCTGTATTGCCTAGCTTGCCTTCCACGCCAAGTAGAGTCCCATCCGGACACGAGACAAAGTCTTCAATCTTGTATCTTCATAGTCTAACAGTCCGGCCAATGGAGATAGTCCGGCTGTCCGGAGACCCCCTAATCCAGGACTCCCATAGGTACCCTGTAGTCGTTGTAGCTGGTGCGGTTAGTGAGGCTTCCGGATGGCTCCTGGAAGGTGTCGGCTTCTAGCGCCTCCTCCTCCCAGCCCGGCTCGAGGAACGAGCCAAGGTTGTCTTCCAGCATGTACTCCTGGTCCACCATGCGGGGCACGTAGGCCTCCGAGGCCGCCACCTCTAAGACCTCACCGTAGTGCCCCATGTTCCATTTCGCCCGTCCTAGCATGCCGCCTCGAGGATGGTAGGGTTGCATCCCGCCCGGACCATAGGTGGCGGCGCTCGTGCCCGCGCCCAGTGGAGGTGGCGCGGGCGCGAGCGGGCGTACAGCTCCGTTGGTTGCGCCAGTGTCGATGAAGCCTGGTGGTGCGCCTGTCGGCACGCGGGCGTGGCGTGGTCTGCCATGTGACCCGGCCGCAGCTTGTGGTGTGAGCGGATTACAGAAGGGTAGCGCTCCTGAAGCCGCGGTGTCCAAGAGCTCGGCGAAGCGCTCTAGCAGAGCATCCTGACCGCTCTCCATTAACCAGCATCGCAGCAACTCTCGAGCCACTGTGAGCACGGGCCTCATGTTCGCCTGCTCCCGCCGGGTGTGCGACACCGTGGCGGCAGCATGGCTTGAGGCCCTCGCGGCTGCTCACACTTGTCGTGGAGTAAGAGTAGAGGATGAGTGAGGGAGTCCTGGATTAGGGGGTGTCCGGATAGCCGGACTATACCTTCAGCCGGACTCCAGGACTATGAAGATACAAGATTGAAGACTTCGTCCCGTGTCCGGATGGGACTTTCCTTGGCGTGGAAGGCAAGCTTGGCGATGCGGATATTCAAGATCTCCTACCATTGTAACTGACTTTGTGTAACCCTAACCCTCTCCGGTGTCTATATAAACCGGAGGGTTTTAGTCCGTAGGACAACTTCATCATACAACAATCATACCATAGGCTAGCTTCTAGGGTTTAGCCTCCTTGATCTCGTGGTAGATCTACTCTTGTACTACTCATATCATCAATATTAATCAAGCAGGACGTAGGGTTTTACCTCCATCAAGAGGGCCCGAACCTGGGTAAAACATCGTGTTCCTTGCCTCCTGTTACCATCTGGCCTAGACGCACAGTTCGGGACCCCCTACCCGAGATCCGCCGGTTTTGACACCGACATTGGTGCTTTCATTGAGAGTTCCTCTGTGCCGTCGCAATCAGGAAGGATGCCTCTTCCCGTCTTTAAAGACGGTGCCGTTACTAAGGGAGCCTTGGCTGTCGGCCAAACTCTCCGGCTAGGCGGTTTTCTCATGACCGCCTGTTCGGCCGTTGCACCGACGGTGACCTCTCTTCCGTAAACGAGATCTTGGATCGCATCGCCGCCTTGGGGGTCACTACGGATTATGACCAGGTTGGTCTTAAACCCGATCTAAGAGAAATTAATTCTCCCCAAGTCACCCATCACGTTGCTGTGGTAGAGGCACAGTGCGGCGACTCTTCATCTATCTTAAGGACTAGCTACGTCCGGATTCCCGATCCCTCCAAGACGGATACCCGTGGAGGGGAGGATGTAACTCAAGACCTGAACTTAGAATCAGGCAATGGGCTAGATTCACTGGACAACATCCAAGAATCCAAACTTCAGAGTTCAGAAACTCCTTGGCCTCTGAGTCTTAGATTGGGTGAAGTTCCGGACTTAATTCCACCCACCCACCCGAACATAAGCGATCTATCCCAAATCAGGCAAAAGCCCGAAGAAACAGTACATCATTACTAAGCAAGTTTCCTCCTGGTTATGAACAGGATAAAGGACTACCGCGAGGAAGACGCAATCTCAATCTTCTGCAATAATTGCACGGACAAGGGAATCCTCAACGCCACAGGTCGTCGTGATCTTACACGCTTCGCTAACTTGGCGTCCATAGTACAAAAGTACTGTGCGATGGAAAGCGCCCGGAAAACCGAAACTAAATTTTGGGACAATCCGGCCCTGAATAGAAACCTCGTCCGAAATAAAAGGGTGCATCATCATCAGACACCCGGGTTAAAAACCAAAAAACCAAAACCCTCTACAGGGCATGGAACCGTACTGGAGGGGTGGCTTAATGGACCCTGTAAAATTCACAGTACAGAGGACGCCACACCAACTCACAGCCTTAGAGCATGTTGGATACTCCGGCAGGTGGCCAAAAGGGGCGAAGATCTCCTAATTACGGAGGCCGCAGAAAGCCACCTCAGGGACTCCAGTACAGTCTTAACAGTCTTCGAGACTTTCGCATCAAATAATATGCGAAAAAGAACACTCCGCAGCCTCGCCGAAGTCTATCAAGTAGCAACAATAAACCCATGGAGTGACACGGCTATTACTTTTAATGCCAGTGATGAACCTAAAATCCGAACAGCTCGAGCACTAGCCGCATTGGTACTCAGTCCTATAGTGGACGGCTTTCGCCTTACCAAGGTACTCATGGACGGAGGAAGCGGATTGAACCTCATTTATGAGGAAACCCTTCAAAAAATGGAAATAGACTAGAATCGCATTGAGCGAAGCAGCACAACCTTTAGAGGAATAATCCCCAGTCGGGAAGCGCGCTGTGTAGGAAAAATCACACTAGATGTGGTGTTCGGCACGCCGGATAATTATAGGTCCGAAGAGGTCA
Organism: Triticum urartu; assembly: GCF_003073215.2. NCBI lineage: Eukaryota > Viridiplantae > Streptophyta > Magnoliopsida > Poales > Poaceae > Triticum > Triticum urartu. The sequence goes on along the minus strand of NC_053027.1, from coordinate 505,551,586 downwards.
CATTCCAAGTGGCCCCATTCAGTAGCGGATACCACGCTCTGCTGGGGTGGGAAGCGTTTACAATCTTCCAAGCAATACCCCATTACGGGTACATGAAGCTCAAGATGCCCGGGCCGAACGGAATCATCACTCTTGCTAGTGATACGGACATAGCACTCCGCGCCGAAAACAAGACAGCCGCATTGGCCCTTGAGGCACTGTCCGAAGCCCTAGTGGCTGAGGAACTGACTACGCTGCGCTCCACGATAAACAGGGATGATGTGATACTCGATAAAAGATCCAAGTCCACCTACTTTAAACCAGCGGATGAAATAGTCAAATTCCAGGTCCATCCAATGGACCCCAATAAAACAGCTTCCATCGGGGCACGATTAAATCCCGATGTAGACGCCGCATTGCGAGAATTCCTACAAGAGAACTGGGACATTTTTGCCTGGCACCCTTCAGACATGCCAAGAATCCCAAGCAGGCTGGCCGAACACAACTTAAATATCCTAAAAGGATTCAAACCTGTCAAACAAGCCCTTCGGCGTTTCTCTGAGCCCAAGAGACAGGCAATGGGAGAGGAGCTAGCCAAACTATTGGAAGCCGGATTCATCAGAGATATAAAACATACGGACTTGCTAGCAAACTTGGTGATGGTACCAAAGAAGGACAGATCCTGGCGCCTGTGCGTTGACTTCAAAGACCTTAACAAGGCTTGCCCAAAGGATCCCTTCCCCCTCCCCCGCATCGATCAAATTATCGACGCCCCTGCAGGACACAATTCGTTGTGCTTCCTCGACGCATACTCCGGTTACCATCAAATCAAGATGGCCGAGTCAGACCAAGCCGCAACAGCATTCATCACCCATACGGCCCATTCTGCTTCAACACAATGCCTTTCGGGCTCAAAAACGCCGGTGCAACATATCAGCGCATGATTAAGACATGTCTGGCAAACCAGATCGGCAAAACAGTAGAGGCATACAAGGATGATGTGGTCGTAAAAACAAGAAATGTCGAATCCCTAGTAGACGACTTGAGGCTTACATTTGACAACCTCCGAGCATATGACATCAAGCTAAATCCGGAAAAATGCGTTTTCGGCGTTCCAGCCGGAAAGCTCTTCGGCTTCATTGTATCCGGTAGAGGAATCGAAGCAAATCCAGCCAAGATCCAAGCTTTTTCACAATTGGATATCCCAAAGGACCTCAAACAAATACAAAAATTAACCGGATGCGTGGCGGCTCTAAGCTGATTTATCTCCCGGTTGGGAGAAAAGGCGCTACCCCTCTATCGCCTCCTTCGGTGCACTGAACACTTCGAGTGGACGGATGCCGCCACGACCGGACTCGAGGAAATAAAAGCCATATTGGCAACAAACCCCGTCCTGGCCGCGCCAAACATCGGCGAACCAATGCTATTGTACATTGCAGCAACCCATCAAGTTGTCAGCACAGTACTCGTCGTCGAACGGGAAACGGATGGACACAAATTCCCCCTTCAAAGACGGTTTACTATGTGTCCACTGTCCTCACCCCATGCAAATCACGGTACCCACATTATCAAAAGATTGCATATGCGGTATTCATGGCATCCCGGAAGCTACGACACTACTTTCAAGAGTGTTCAATCACAGTAGCATCGGAAGTACCACTCAACAATATTATAAACAACCGTGACGCAACGGGCCGGATTGCAAAATGGGCCATCGAGCTCCTCCCGTTCGACATAACTTATAGGCCACGGCAAGCTATCAAGTCGCAAGTTTTGGCCGACTTCGTCGCAGAATGGACGGAGGCCGAACTCCCTAAAGAGTACGGCACATATTCAAACTGGATCATGCACTTCGACGGTTCCAAAATGTTGGCCGGACTTGGGGCCGGCATCATTTTGACATCCCCCACAGGAGACACAGTTCAATATGTACTCCAGATTATGTACACGGACTCCAACAATGCAGCCGAATACGAGGCCCTTTTACATGGTCTCCGGATGGCAGTATCCATGGGCATTCAACGCCTAGAGGTGCGCGGGGATTCGAACCTCGCGATATCCCAAATAAATGGAGACTTCGATGCCAAGGATCCAAAAATGGAAGCTTACCGCAACACCGTCCTCAAAATGTCAGCTCGGTTTGAGGGGCTCGAATTTCACCATATAGCCCGAGAAAACAATCAGGCGGCAGACGTCCTGGCACGCATCGGCGCAAAACGCCATGCAGTCCCCCCCCCCCAACATCTTCCTGGAAAGGCTGTTCAAGCCATCCGTAGTATGGGAAGGGGAACATGACAATATTAGCCTGGACCCAACCGCACTGTCCGACGCCGAACAATCTGACATAATCGGAGGCTCTGCCAATGAAATCACAACCTCAGCCCACGTACTAATGGCCGGTATCGCCCCGTGGACAGAACCATTCCTAGCCTACCTTACTAGGCAGGAACTCCCAGAGGACCAAAACGAGGCACGCTGTATAGTTCGGCGATCTAAAGCCTATAAAGTCCATGAGGGAGAACTTTATAAGAAAAGCACTAACGGAGTCCTTCAAAGGTGCATCTCCAAAGAGGAAGGGCGGACCCTGCTGGCTGAAATTCATGCCGGACTCGGTGGCCATCATGCCGCAGCCCGGTCCCTTGTAAGCAAGGCTTTCCGTACAGGCTTTTATTGGCCGACGGCCCGGGCGGACGCTCAGGACTTGGTCCAACGGTGCGCCGGTTGCCAGCTTTTTGCAAACCAAAGCCATATGCCACCCACCGCCCTCCAAACTATCCCCATCACTTGGCCTTTCACGGTCTGGGGGCTTGACATGATGGGACCCCTTAAAGGCGGAACCCACAAGAAAAAAAAATACTTACTGGTCATGGTGGATAAGTTCACCAAATGGATAGAAGCCAAGCCTGTTAAGACGGCCGAATCCGGACCTGTGATAGACTTTATATCCGGGGTCTCACACCGTTATGGCGTCCCACATAGCATCATCACCGATAATGGCACGAACTTTATGGCCGATGAGGTAAAACTCTGGTGCAAAAACATGGGCATCAAGCTCGATTATGCTTCCGTCTATCACCCACAAACTAACGGTCAGGTCGAACATGCAAATTGTCTCATCATGAGCGGCATCAAACCCAGATTATTGCGGTCCCTCAAGGAATCTAGCACGCACTGGGTAGAGGAGCTCGACTCCGTACTCTGGGGGCTGCGGACCACGCCGAATCGCACCACCGGATACACACCATTTTTATGGTGTACGGCGCAGATGCAGTCTTGCCCTGCGACATAATTCATGACTCACCTCGAGTGCGCATGTACGAAGAAAGGGAAGCCGAGCTCGATCGGCAGGACAGTTTGGACGCCTTAGAGGAGGAGCGCGACGTGGCAAAAGCCCGTTCCGCATTCTATCAACAGCAGGCTCGAAGATATCAAAGCAGAGAAGTGCGGGCCAAAAACTACAATGTTGGCGAATTAGTTCTACACCTGCCAGACAAGAAAAAGGACAAGCTGAAGCCCAAGTGGGAAGGTCCCTTCATAATCGACCAAGTCCTGACTGGTGGAGCATACCGCCTGCGAGATGCGTCGGATAACCGACTCGAGCCGAACCCATGGAACGCAGCCCGTCTCCGAAGATTCTATGCCTAGCGCCGGACTCCGTGTTTGTCTCCTTCCTCTGTCCATTTTTTACATTTTCTGTCTTACATTTCTCTCCTTCCCCCCTTTTTCTTTTATAGCCCTTAAAGGCTCCTCAAGTGACGTGCTACTCGCTCTCATTAAACCTGGGGGCTTCTTTAACAGAAGCTTATTTATACGGGCTTCATGCCCACCACATGTGTCAAACTTCCGCATGTACCTTTTCTTCACCATTATATGCATCGATATGACTTAAGTTTTGGCCAAGCTGGGTTGCCTGGCTCCTGTGCTTACCCCTACGTTCCCGATTGTTCGGCTAGGTGGTAAAGGGAGCACCTCTGCGATTGTTACTGCCGGATCAGCCGGATGTGTACCTCAGACTGGGTGAAGCCGAAAGCTAGCGTTCTTAAGGGAATATTCGATCGGTGAACTAAAAGATGACCTTTTTTACTTATTTATATATATGCCCCCAGATGATTTTCCTGCGTTTGCAGTCTGGACATGCACTTTAGGGCATGCCTCCCAGAGAAAGGAACCCCTAACGGAACTATTCTCTGTGGAAGATGTTTCTTACTAACCATGTAATATAGCATAACTAGTTGGGCACTTGTTTGATAAAGCACTAATGACCCCTACGCCTGGTCTCCATGCATACCCCGGTTCTTACATAACCGGTAGGGTATTCGGACACACTCCGGACTGTCAGGTCCTGAGGTTGAAGCGAAAAGATCGGCAACGACAAACGATCTACAATCCGGCTTGAAGGCATTACACATGTCAATTAAAAAGTACATAGTCACTCTGACTGATTGTATTCCTCTTCAATACCATCTAACAGGCTGTCTAACTTACAGTCTTGCTGGGAATACTTGGCGGCCAATTCTACTTGGCCGTACACTAAGCTTACAGGGATCTCCTTCCCGTCAGGCCCCACAGGTCCGACCTCGGCCATGTGGTTTGGGTCAGACTTCGTGTACCGCGTCTTCACCATGGCCCAGGCCTCCCTAGCGCCTTGTCGACAGGCCGATATCTTCCACAACCGGAAGCGCCGCTGAGCTCCCTTAAGCTTCTCCGAAAGCTCTCCAAGGCCCTCGGGCATGGAGTGGGAAGGCCATAAGGCTTGGGCAACGCCTCGCATCGCCTGCCGAACTCGCTCGTGCAGTTGCGAGAGCTCGGGAAGAAGGTCACCCGTAGAACCGGGCATCTCCTCTGCAGGACGACCCATTAGCATACCTACAGACATTACTCTGTTAGTCGAGTTCCTCGCCGAACTCTTTTCTTTCAAAGATTCTCTTAAGCACTTACTAAATATGCCGCGTGGAAGCCGCTGATTCTCCTTAGTGGAGTCCGACAGCTGGCCACGAACATCTTTAAGTTCAACGTCCAGCTTGGTGTTGGCATCCTGAAGATCAATCTTCTCCCGCCTCTGCCTTGTCAGCATACTCTCACCGGCCTTTAGCCGGCGTAAGAGTTGTTGCCTCTCCGGATCCAGTCCGACGCCATCTGCAATATGATTTGCCAGATTTACACCCACGCCACACTTCGCAAGATACTAATCTTTTGAAGTGTATCTTTGTTGGGTGGTAGGTGCGACATATGCCAACGGGTGGCTTATCATTGTGGGAGCCAGTAAGACGTCGCCGGTGCCTGGAAACGGGATGAGGTGAAGACATGCACGCCGGCGAATCTTCCCCAACTTTGGGGCTCTCCGTGGAGATAACACCCCTACTGCTGCTCTGCGGGGTCTCTGCATGATCACTAGATGAATAAGTAGCTACACGATGCTCCTTGAGCTATTCGGTGAGAGGAGGAAGAAGGGCACGGCTTGCTCTCTTCTCCTCCCTATGCGGTGTCTAAGACTAGCAGGGATCAACCCTTTGCATGGGTGCCCCGGGGGGTTTATATAGGCCTACCCCCCGGGGGTACAATGGTAATCCGGCTGGCCGTGGGGCCCAGCCGTCTGTGTCTACACTCGCCGGCCTCTGCGCCGACTGCTGGGGCCCGCCAGCTGGTGGGTCCCGCCGGCTGCCGGCTCCTTGGTCGACAGGCAGGCCCCATTGTACAGGGCCTTGTCGGGGGCTGGTTACTGTTGCTCAATCTTGGTGACGAGGGCTTCGCCGAGGTGGGCGTGGCTACAGTGCCGCCGTCCGGCGGGAGATTGCTGTAGCCTCACCGCGTCTTGTCTCCTTAATGGGGCGTCTTCTTCGAGGGAGGTGGCAAGCCGGCTGTGGGGAGCCGGCTCTATCTTGGGCCGACTGGGGGAGGCCTGGCCGCCTTCGGGTGTCTCTCTGCCCAAAAGGGCCCACCGCCCATGGGCCACGCTGGCAGCCCGTCGTGGATGACATCAGGGTTAACGTGGCAATAGTGCCACGCCGGACGGGTCATGGCCACCCGTACGGCGCACTGTACCAGGCGTGCTCCGAGATTCGGGGGTGGCAGGCTTCACTGTAGCCACGCCCCATCACATCGCCGTTATGTGGATGCAGACTTTGAAGGTACGATCTTAACCGCTTTATGGGGGCCGGCTTCAAGGAGTCGGCCTTCTCGCGGCCGGCTTCTTGGAGCCGGCCCTCCCGCGGCTTTCTTCATGAGGGCTGAAGTCGGGCCGCCTTCCGATAGCCGGCCTGGGAGACAACCGGCAAGGGGAAGGCGGCCCCGTGTCTTGGATTCTTGAGGGCCGAATCGGCTCGTAATTTTTTCAGAAGGGCCAGGGAGAGCCGGCTAGGCTACCCATGGTCATCTACTCTGACAGTAGTCCCCGAAGCTGATCGAGCTTCGAGGCTGACAAAGGGACGAGAAGCTAGGTCAGCTTCCTATCCTGAGGGGCCGGCTTTGCTTGTGCGCACCGTCTTCGGAAAGCTCCGTTTCTCGTAGGCTGGAACGCGGGTCGCCCTGCGAGCTAACCGCGCGCCATTCCGCGGGCCACGTGGCAAGGAAATCTTGCCAACGCACGCGCGCGATGGGACGCCGCCGCAGGCCCGGTCCTGCCACTCGTAGGCCTCAGCCCGAGCGCGGATCTTCTGTGGCCCACTTGGACCGCTCGCCTTCCCGCGGCGATTTTATTATGCCAGCAGGGCACAATAATCGCGGGACATGGGGGAGTGGGCGCAGTTGATCCCCACGTTGCCCCACGCCGCGCCTCCTTGGCTCCGCCGCGTGGGTCTATAAGTAGGAGGAGGAGGGGGAGCGGCAGAGGCTTGCACACTCTCCCTCACTCCGCCCCTTCTTGCCCTCCTTCTTCTTCTCATCGCCGCAGCAACACTTTGCCGCACCATTTTGCCGTCGCTTTGTCTTGCTCCCCGCCGTAGCAACCCTTCGCCGCGCCGTTCCGCCGTCGCTTAGTCTTGCTCCCCGCTGCATCGCTCCCATGGCGCTGTCGAGCTCGTGGGATGGCTCCAACGTCCACGAGGACCACGTCGAGTTCCTCCGCCGGATGCGGCGCCTGCCGGGCGAGAACTTAGTGCGGGTCCATCAAGCGCCGGCGAGGGAGATTTTGCCGGCACCGGAGGAGGGCGAGCGGGTCATCTTCCGCTCGCACTGCCTGCGCGGCTTCGGCCTCCCGGCGAGCGGATTCCTTCGAGCCTTCCTCGAATTCTACCACCTCCAGCCGCATCACCTCACGCCTAACGCGGTGATGCTGCTGTCGGCTTTCGTCACCCTGTGCGAGGGCTTTCTTGCGATTCTCCCCACACTCGAGCTCTGGGGGGAATTCTTCCAAAGCAAGCTTGGCACCGTCGTCGCGGGCGTGCCCGCCCCCTGCGGAGCCTTCATTGCCATGAGGCGGGTGAGCGAGAACAATCCGTTCCCGTCCATTCCGCTGATCCAGTCGGTGAAGCTTTGGCAGAAGTCCTACTTCTACGTGAAGAACGTCGCGCGGCAAGGCGACTACGTCAACCTGCCGGCTTACATAGCCGGCCCGCTGGCTGGGATGCAACCTTCGTGGAGCTACCGGGCCAGGTCATTGTCCCAGGCCGGGAACGCAGCCATCTCCCGGCTTCGGGTGATGATCCAGTCGGAGGGCCTGACCAGAGCCGACTTGGTGGCCGCCTTCGTGGAGCGCCGGGTACTTCCGCTCCAAGGCCGGCCTCACATGATCTGCTAGATGAGCGGCCGCTTCGACCCGTGCCAGCTAAGCACCAGGGAGATGCCTCACACAGAGGTGTCTTACATGGTGAATTACATCTCCAACTGCAAGCTCGCCGAGGACTGGCGATACGGCAAGGAGCCGTATTCCCGCGCCAACCCTCCGCCTGCCGTAAGTTTTTTCTTCTTTTCTTCCTTTTTGTCGCTGGCCTCATGATAGCCGACTCTTGATCAATTGGTTTGCCTTTAGCAGAACCCTCTTCTTCCGCCGACAGCCGGGGCCGCGGGGGTAGAGCGCCAACTCCTCCCCGACCGCACGGTGGACGACGCCGACGATCCGGACCTGGGAGCGGCCGCCATGGAAGACGCCATCATGGGGGAAGGCGACGAGGCCGGAGGCGCGGGACTCGGGGCCGGCTTTGAAGACTGGCCGGACGACGACGAGGTCGAAGCCGCGCCGCACTGCCTTCCGGCGCCTGATCATCAAGGCGCGGGCTCGTCTGCCGTGCCGGCTGCCCGTGGCGGCGTGCAGAAGCGCCGGGCCGCGTCGACCTTCTTCGGCAGCCGGCCGAAGAAATCCAAGGCTTCCACGGCGGCGACCAAGCGGGATGAGGCGGCCGCGAAGGCGGCCCGCTTCCGCAAGGCGGTGAAACAACTGCAGGCGATCTCGGCGTAAGTCGTCGAATGTCTTGCATATATATTTCTTTTTGTTGTCTTTTTCGACCGAAGCTCTTCTAAACCTTTCTTTGCTTGCCGGGCAGGGCGCCGCTTTCCCTTGAGCGAGGCCCTGGCGGATCCGTAGTCGGGCCGACTGGAGGGTCCTCAAGCTCCCGCCGCGTGGATCCCCGCGCCGACCTTAGGGAGGCCACGGAGCGGAATGCATGGGAGGCGCGGGAGGAGCGGGAGGCGGCGGAGTGAAGGACCGCCCAGGCGACGAAGGAGCAGGTCGACGCGGCGGCCAAGGCCCGGGCGAAGGCGGCAGCCGCGGAGACGGAGGCGGAGGCCTCGCACAACCAGCCTCCGCTGCTCGTTGTTCCCCTCCGTGCCGTGCCCCCCGACATTCCCGTGCCCCGTCGGAGGAGGTCGACCAAGGCCCGCCGGTGATGGAGAGGAGGGAGGACCACGCGATCTTCATGGAGGGGGCGCCGCAGACGGCGCTGACTGGAGCGGGCCAAAGCGGTCAATCAGCAGCGGCGCCAGAGCAGCCATCCGGGGGCGAGCCGGAGGCAGGGGCCGGCCTCGAGGTGCAGCCGGCATTGCACCGGCGCGCAAGGGGTGGCGCCTCCGTGCTGGAACCGCATCGAGCAGCGGGCGCCAGCCAGACGGCGGAGGCCCTGGAGGCGGCCAGCGCCAGCACGTCCGAGTGGACTCCCAGCAGGGGACGGGCGAGCTGAACGCGGCGGCCCAGGAGGTCCGAAACCGGCTTCAAGCCCAGGCCGCCTCGCTGCAGCGATATACTCAAGAGTTTCTCTCGACGCAGGCCGTCATCCGGGTGAGTCTTCTGGCCTTGGTTATTTTTCTCTTTTGATTTCTTCCGTGGGGGCGCGTCAGTGCACCCACTGGGTGTAGTCCCCGAGTTCCGAGTCGGCTGCCGCACAGGCGGCTTGGAACTTACTAGGTCCTAACAACTTAACTTATCCTTGCCTCCTGTATAATCTTCCAGGAGTATCATAACCTCCGCGCAGCCGCCTTCAACTCCCAGGCTCAGGAGCTGGGCCGGAGAACCGAGGACCTGACCAGCAGCCGGAGTGCGTGCTTGTCTTGTTCATCTCCTGTGGGGGCGCGTCAGCACACCCACTGGGTGTAGTCCCCGAGATTTGGGCCGACTGCTGAGCAGCCGGGTCGGATCTTCCTTGACGACTTCTTCCTTATTGATTTTTTCCTTTGTCTTCATGTTTGCAGGAGCCAATGCCCACTTGAGGGGGCAGCTCAGCGGGGCCCAGGCCGCCCTTCGCGCCAAGGAAGCCGAGTACAACGCCTTGGTCCTGGAGCATGACCACCTGGCCAAGAAGTTGGCCGACCAGGAGGAGAGCCACAAGGCGGCCCTGAAGAAGGCGTAGGACAGCGAGGATGCCCTGAAGGCCGAGTTCGAGACCGAAGCGGCGGGCTGGGCTGAAGCGAAGCAGCGCTGAGCGAGGGCTTCAGTCGTATCGAGGATCTGATCAACGGTAAGCCGCCTTCTTCACTCCCTGCTTGCCCCTTGATCCCTGATTTGTGTTCTGACTTGTGCTGCTTTTTGTTCTCTGTGCAGACTACTTTCCCGGCTACTCCGTATTCGCCACCCAATCCATCGAGGCCCATCGCGAGGCGCGCCGGCAAGCGGGGGCTGAAATCGCGCCGGGCGCGAGCCGGACGCTTGAGGAGCAAGTCTTGGCGGTCCAAGCCCGGCTGCAGCCGGCTCACCGTATGCTCCGCCGCCTCCAGCGCGCCGGGGCGCAGGTGTTGGCCGCCCTCTGGCCAAGCGAGATGATTCCCCGCACGCCGAGTCGGACTGCCGACTGGCTGGAGGTTGCGGTTGGTCGCTTCGAGGCCTGGAAGGCATCGGTAGCCCGGCTTGGAGCTGGGCGGGCGCTGGAGTTCGTCCGAGCCTGGTATCCGGGGCTGAACCTGGACCAGCTGCGCACCTGGCGGCTGGAGGCCGACGAAGAGAAGGAGGAGGTGCGGCCGGCTATCGCTCAGCGCGCTTCGATGATCGTCGAGTGTACTGACATCAGCGTCTTCGCTCCTGAAATTAATGACGACGGCGTTGCCCAGCCGGAGGAGTGGTTCGGGCTGGACCCGGCAGCTGGTGAAAACTCGGCAGAGGAGATCGCCTCCAGCGATGAAGGCGAAGACGACGAAGGAGAGGAAGGTGAAGACGTTGAGCCGACTGGTGAAGCGGGCAGCCAGCCTCAGCCTGATCATGCCTCCGGCAACAAGGCGCGTGCTAGCGCACCCTCTGCGGGAGGCGGTGATCATGCCGAGGTTCGCCAGCCGGCCACCCCTCCAGCCGGCACTGCCGTCTCCACCAACCTGCCCGACTCGCCAGTCGCTCCCTTGGCTTAGTCTGCCGTCCTTGTTTTTTCCTGCTTGTTGTCTTTTGAACAATTTTATTAAACTTGCGCAATTCCACCCACTGGGGGTGTATTCGAACTATGTTGAATGCTGGCCTTTTGAAGGTCTTTTATGTAAATATTATTGAGTGCGTGTTTGGTTTCCATTCATGTATGCCTTTTATCCTTAGGTTGTTTCCTTTGCCGCCTTCCCCTTTTGGGAAGGCAAGTACTCGAGCTTTCTTAGATTGGAGCGAGGTGAATGGAAGCCGGCTGGCTGGCTACTCTGGTAGTCGGTCGGTGGTGGGAGAAAAACCGGCTTTTGTTATATTAGTCCATTAGTCCCTAGCCGTTTTTCGTGTGAGCGCCCGTTCCTGCCTTTAACTCTTGCCAGCCGGACAGCCGGTTCTTCGAACTGCGACTTTTGGCAAGAGAAGGCTTGGGAGCCGGCACACTACTTGTCTGACTGCGGGTAGGACTTCTAATATAACTCCAGGCGGCCAGTCCCCGGGCCGACTAGTCGAACCCGGTGCCGGGCAGAAAAAGTGAATGTAATGAAAAGGTCATAAGCATGATACTCTTCATCCATAGATAAAAGATGGCAGTCCCCGAGCTCTCCTCGGGGGGCCTATTGTCTCATACTTAGTACAAAAGTTAGCGTGATACCTACTGCATTTCAACTGTAAAATCTTCGAAGGAGGTTGGCGTTCCATGGTCGTTCCGACTCCTTGCCGGAGTCGTCTCTCTTTCGTGCCTTCGGCTTCTGCACGTCGATCAGGTAGTATGAGTCGTTGCCTAAGGCTCTGCTGATGACGAAGGGGCCCTCCCAAGGGGCCGAGAGCTTGCGCTGGCCGGCTGTTCGCTTGATCAGCCGGAGCACAAGATCGCCCTCTTGGAAGGATCTTGGCTTGACCTTCTGGCTGTGGTAGCAGCGCAGGCCCTGCTGATAGATGGCGGACCGGCTGAGGGCTAACAGCCGGCCTTTTTCCAGCAGGTCGACGCCGTCTTCTCGTGCTTCCTTGGCCTCGGCTTCCGTGTACATGGTTACCCGAGGCGAGTCGAACTCGATGTCAGTTGGGATGACCGCCTCGGCACCATACATGAGGAAGAAAGGAGTGAAGCCGGTTGACTTGTTTGGTGTAGTGCGCAGACTCCAGAGGACGGCCGGCAGCTCATCGAGCCAACAGCCGGCTGAACACTCCAGTGGTACGACCAGTCGGGGCTTGATGCCGGAAAGGATGAGGCCGTTGGCTCGCTCGACCTGGCCATTTGACTGCGGGTGGGCAACATACGCTAAGTCCAAACGGATGCCTTGCGTCGCGCAGAAACGTGCCAAGGCTCCCTTGGCGAAATTCGTGCCATTGTCGGTGATGATGCTGTGTGGTACGCCGTACCGAGTTGTTATATCTGCGATAAATTTCACGGCAGTTGGCCCATTCAGCTTCTTGATCGGCTTTGCCTCAATCCATTTGGTGAATTTGTCCACGGCGACAAGCAGATGTGTCATGCCGCCGCGCGCCGCCTTGAATGGGCATACCATGTCCAGTCCCCAAACGGCGAAGGGCCAAGTGAGGGGAATGGTCTTCAGTGCTGAAGCCGGCATGTGTTGCTTGGAGCTGAAGAGTTGGCACCCTTTGCAATGTTTAACTAACTCCTTGGCGTCATCCAAAGCAGTCGGCCAAAAGAAACCATGGCGGAAAGCTTTGGCGACGAGTGATCTTGAGGCCGCATGGTGGCCGCATTCTCCTTGGTGGATGTCTCTGAGGATTGCAATGCCCTTCTCTCGCTCGACGCATCGCTGGAGGACTCCAGTGACACTGCGCTTGACGAGTTCTCTGTTGACGATTGTGTATGCTCTGGCTCGGCGTTGGACTTGTCTTGCCTCTGTTTCGTCAGCCGGCAGATCTTGGTTTATTAGGAAATTGAGGATGGATTGAGCCCAAGATGGAGCTGCGACTTCTTCTATTGCCAACACGGCTACTGCGACCAGGGCGGGCTGGGCGGTGAAATGCTGGAGTCGGCCGCCGCCTGTTGTGTTGGTGTAGACTCCGGGCCGACTACCGCAGTCCCCGAGCCGGGTGTGGCAATCCCCGGGTCGGGTGTAACTACGGAAGTCCCCGAGCCGCCTGCTGATGTCCCCTGGCCGACTATCGAAGTCCCCGGGTCACCTTCTTGGTTCTTCGAGCCGGCCGCGTCGGGGTCAGGCGGCACGAAGATGGAATCAGACTCTGGAGACGGCTTGATAGACGACTTGAGGAGGCGTTGTAGAGAGACACCGGTTGGTATTGCTTGCCGAGTGGAGCCTATTCGAGCCAGGGCATCAGCTGGCTCGTTGTCGGCTCGTGGTACGTGGAGGAACTCGCATCCTTCAAAATACCCACTGATCTACTGAACGAGGAAGCAGTAGCTTGCCATATTTGCGTCCTTGGCATCCCAGTCGCCGGATGATTGCTGGACCACCAAGTCCGAGTCGCCATAACATAGGATCCGGCGAATGCCGAGTTCTTTGGCAAGCCGGAGCACGTGTATGAGTGCCTCGTACTCGGCCACGTTGTTGGAGGCGGCAAAGTGAATTTGTAGCGTGTATCTGAGCTTGTCGCCCTTGGGAGAGGTGAGGATGACGCCGGCTCACAAGCCGGTGCGCATCTTGGACCCATCGAAGTGCATGCGCCAATGAGTGGAGTCGGGAGCTAGCGGTAGGTACTGGGTCTCGGCCCAGACGACGAGGAAGTCGGCCAATGCTTGGTACTTGATGGTGGTGCGAGGCTGGTAGAAGATCGTGTAGGGGGCCAGCTCGATGGCCCATTTCGCCACCCGGCCGGATGCATCCCGGCTGCCTATGATCTCGGCCAGCGGGGCGGTGCATACGACCGTGATGGGATGCTCTTGGAAGTAGGGCTTCAGCTTCTTGGCGGCGAAGTACATGCCGTGGCAGATCTTCTGGTAGTGCGGGTAGTTCTGCTTCGAGGTAGACAGCACCTCGCTCAAATAGTACACCGGCCTCTGGACCGGCTGGGCTCGGCCTTCTTCTGGGCATTAGACTACAATGACGGTGCTGACCACCCGGCTGGTTGCGGCAATGTAGAGGAGCATGGGCTCTTTCTCAGTCGGCGCTGCCAGGACAGGCGGCATGGCCAGCATCTTCTTCAGCTCGTGAAAAGCTTGGTCGGCCTGGTCATTCCACTCGAAGTGGTTGGTCTTCTTCATGAGGCGGTAGAGGGGAAGAGCTTTCTCTCCGAGCCGGCTGATGAAGCGATTCAGGGAGGCCAAGCATCCGGTAAACTTCTGGACGTCTCGAAGCTTGGTGGGAATCGCCATTGTCTCAATGGCCTTGATCTTTACTGGGTTGCATTCGATGCCGTGTTCGGAGACTAGGAAGCCTAGGAGCTGGCCGGCTGGCACTCCGAACACGCATTTCTCGGGGTTGAGCTTGATTTGGAACCGGTGTAGGTTCTCAAATGTTTCCTTGAGGTCTTCCAGCAAGGTGCCGCGCTTCTCCGTCTTCACCACAATGTCGTCTACGTAGACGTGGGCATTTCTGCCGAGCTGCTTGAGGAGGCACTTCTGCATGCAACGCTGGAAAGTGGCACCGGCATTTCTCAAGCCGAATGTCATAGTCAGGTAGCAGAAGGCTCCGAATGGCGTGATGAAGGCGGTCTTCAAGCGGTCTGCCGGATCTAACTTTATCTGGTGGTATCCTGAGTAAGCATCCAAGAAACTCAGCAGCTCACATCCGGCCGTGGAGTCTATCACTTGGTCAATCCTTGGCAGGGCAAAGGGATCTTTGGGTAAGGCCTTGTTGAGGCTCGTGTAGTCTATGGACATGCGCCACTTGTTGTTCTTCTTTAGCACGAGGACCGGGTTGGCGAGCCACTCTGGAAAGAAAACTTCCATAATGAAGCCGGCTGCCAGAAGCCGGGCTATCTCCTCTCCTACAATCCTTCTTTTTTCCTCCGATAGTCGGCGAAGGGGTTGTTTGACTGGTTTTACGTCTTCTTGGACGTGTAGTTTGTGCTTGGCGAATTCCTTCGGAACACCCGGCATGTCCTTGGGGGACCATGCAAAGATGTCCCGATTCTCACGGAGGAAATCGGCGAGCTCGCCTTCCTATTTGCTGTTTAGGTTTGCCCCGATGACGGCAAACCTCTCTGGGTGCTCGGGGTCAAGAGGTATCTTCTTCGCCTCCTTGGCTGGCTGGAAAGATCCTTGAGCATCATGCTCCTTGGGATCGGGGGACGAGGCCGACTGTTTGCCGGCCATGGCCACGACTCGGTCCAACATCTTCTTTTCTTCGGCAATCACAAGGGACTTGGCCAGCCGGCTGCTGGCTGCTGCGCACTCAGAGGACTTCTTGTAATCACCGGCTATGGTGATGATGCCCTTGGTGCTCGGCATCTTCATCTTAAGGTATGCATAGTGGGGAACTGCCATGAACCTGGCCAAGGCAGGTCGGCCAAGCAATGCATGGTAGGGGCTTTCTAGGTCCACCACTTCAAACCAGATCGCCTCCCGGCAGAAATGCTCCTTGTCCCCAAAAAGTACATCAATCTTGATCTTGCCAATGGGGGCGCAGGACAGGCCGGGTACGATGCCATGGAACACAGTCCGAGTAGGCAGGAGTTGCTTCGTCTTGACATTCAGCTTCTCCAGGGTGTCACGGTACAGGATGTTGATGCTGCTCCCGCCGTCTATCAGCACGCGGGAGAAACGGGCGGCGCGTCTATCCGTTGCAAGGGTGGCATCCAAAACCAACGCATAAGAGCCGGGAGACGGCATCACCTCTGGGTGGTCGGCCCGGCTCCAGCTGGTAGGTTTTTCTGACCAGTGCATGTGCTCGGCGGGGTTGGCAGCGACCATGCCGACTTCTTGGTGCTCTCGGCGTTTGCTGCGCCGGTCTTCGGGCTGGCTTGTAAAGATGGCATAGGCAGCATGCTCGTCGGGGAACTCATCGTGCACGGCTCCGACTGCGGGCCGAGCGGCTGCGGAGCCGGAGGCGGCGGACCGGCAGGCGGAGGCGGTGCAAGCCCTTCGCCTTTGGAGATTCGGCTGAGCCAGTGGCACTTCCGGGTCGTCTGGTTGGACGGCTTCGCGCCGCTGTGGAACTTGCATAGGGCGTCGAGAGTCTGCTCGTAGGAGAAGGCCGGCTGCCAAGCCGGCTTGCCGCCCCTCTGCTTCTTGGGTGCGGGCCGCCCTTCGGGCTGCTCGTCTTCGACTGTGGCCACCTGCCGACTGGTGGAGGGCGGCACGGGGCCCTTGCGCTTGTGGTCGTTCTGGTGTGGGCATCGGCTGGAGTCCCCAGCCGGCGTCTTGGGCGCCGGGTTGAGTACCTTCCCAGACGCGTCTACCCAGAGTTCGGTCTTCATTGAGGAGTCGGCGGTGGCGTACTTGTCCGCTATGACCAGAAGCTCGTCGAGGGTATCGGCTCGTCGCAGAGGAGCTTGTGCTTGAGGAGGGTGCCTTCTCGGCACCCGGCAGTGAAGTATTCTATGGCTTGCACCTCGTGCACCCCTTCGCAAGAGTTGCGGAGCTCGGCCCAACGCGTGAGGTAGTCGCGAGTGGACTCGGCGGGGCCTTGTACGCACAAGGAGAGCTGTCTGGCCTTGGGAGCCCGCTTCTAGGTGCTGGTGAAGTTGCGGACGAAAGCTTCTGTGAAGTCTAGCCAGCTGTTGATGCTGTATGGCTTGAGGCTGTTGAGCCAGGTCCGCGCCGTGCCTTGCAGCATGAGGGGCACGTACTTCACGGCAACGCGCCTGTTGCCGTTTGCTATGCTAACCGCCGTGGAGTAGTCGATCAACCAATCTTCCGGCTTCACGGAGCCGTTGTACTTGGGCGTGTCTCTTGGGAGAGAGAACCCTTTGGGGAAAGGCTCGTCGCGGATGCGGGGGCCGAAGCAAGGCGGGCCGACATCGTCTTCTTCTTCCAACGCCAGGGATCGCGCCAGGCGGTCGATCCGATGGCGGGCGTCGTTCTCGCCGACTCCTTTGCGGCGACCTAGCCGGCCGCTGAGAGTCGGATGCGCAACAGGCGGTGGGGTGGGATATCTCTCTCCACGGGGCCGAGGCGGAGGCGGGTTGCCCCGCCACTCCACGGCCCGGGGGTGGCCTTCTGCGTCTCGCTCGATGGAGATTCGGGTTCGGCTTCGGCTGGCAGCCGACTCTTTCTCGTGCCGCGCGCGGTTTTTGCCCGTAGTCAACCTCCGGGACGTCGTGCCGTGATCTCGGTGCGGGGGGGGGGGGGGCTTTCCACGCGGGCGTCGGCTTCGTGGCGCTGCGCGGCCGCATCGATTAGCTGCTGGATGCGTCTGGTCATGTGGGGGAGTTCTTTGGCCCCCAATCCATCTAGCTCATCTACGGCCGCCTGGGCGGCACGCAGGTTCTCGAGTGGAGTGGCGTAGACTGGGCGGTCGACTCCTAGCGTGTCGGCGATGACAGCGCCGCGCTGTCTGACAACGCCGGCCCGGCTGGGCCTGCCTGGGGGCGGCGTGCCAAAGGCGGCGCGTTCGGCCTCGCGTCGGTGGGCCTCAGCGAGGCGTCTCATGGAAGCCAACTTCTGGCCCTCCGCGAGGAGGGCGAGGCGGCGAGCCTCCAGTGCTTCAGCGTCGGCATCGGCCGAGAGGGGGATGGACAAGTCGTGGACCGCCGCATGCGGGGCTTCGTGGGCGCTCTCGTCAGAAGCGCCGCCGTGGCCGATGACCATCACCTCGGTGGTGACAGCGTCGCAGCCATCGGCCCGGGGAAGCGGGTCGTTGTAGATCATGACGTCGGTGGGGAAAGTGTCGAGTGAGGCCGTGTCGGAGTCGACAGGCATTGGATCGGTGGAGCCAACCGACTCCAAGTCCACAGCAGGCTCGTCGGAGACGAGGAGCTGGCCGAGGAGGTTGACGAGGTGGTCGGTGCCCGCGTCGGAGGCGAGCTCGTCGAAGATGAGGGTCTTGTCAAGGAGATCGGCGAGGCCGCTCGCCGCATAGACGTTGGTGACGCCTTGCAGCGCGTTGTGGCAAGCGCCATCGGGCGTGCCGGGCTGGCTACGCTCGCGGGGGAGGAAGAGGGTTCCCGTCCCGAATAGGTCTCCGGACGACGGTGCACCTGGCCCCACAGTGCGCGCCAAATGTCGGGTGGTAGGTGCGACATATGCCAACGGGTGGCTTATCATTGTGGGAGCCAGTAAGACGTCGCCGGTGCCTGGAAACGGGATGAGGCGAAGACATGCACGTCGGCGAATCATACCCAGCTTCGGGGCTCTCCGTGGAGATAACACCCCTACTGCTGCTCTGCGGGATCTCCGCATGATCACTAGATGAATAAGTAGCTACACGATGCTCCTTGAGCTATTCGGTGAGAGGAGGAAGAAGGGCACGGCTTGCTCTCTTCTCCTCCCGATGCGGTGTCTAAGACTAGCAGGGATCAACCATTTGCATGGGTGCCCCGGGGGGTTTATATAGGCCTACTCCTGGGGGTACAATGGTAATCCGGCTGGGCGTGGGGCCCAGCCGTCTGTGTCTACACTCGCCGGCCTCTGCGCCGACTGCTGGGGCCTGCCGGCTGGTGGGTCCCGCCGGCTGCCGGCTCCTTGGTCGATAGGCAGGCCCCACTGTCCAGGGCCTTGTCGGGGGCTGGTTACTGTTGCTCAATCTTGGTGACGAGGGCTTTGCCGAGGTGGGCGTGGCTACAGTGCCGCCGTCCAGCGGGAGATCGCTGTAGCCTCACCGCGTCTTGTCTCCTTAATGGGGCGTCTTCTTCGAGGGAGGTGGCAAGCCGGCTGTAGGGAGCCGGCACTATCTTGGGCCGACTGGGGGAGGCCTGGCCGCCTTCGGGTGTCTCTCTGCCCGAAAGGGCCCACCGCCCATGGGCCACGCTGGCAGCCCGTCGTGGATGACATCAGGGTTAACGTGGCAACAGTGCCGTGCCGGACGGGTCATGGCCACCCGTACGGCGCACTGTGCCAGGCGTGCTCTGGGATTCAGGGGTGGCAGGCTTCACTGTAGCCACGCCCCGTCACATCGTCGTTATGTGGATGCAGACTTCGAAGGTACGATCTTGCCCGCTTTATGGGAGCCGACTTCTAGGAGTCGGCCTTCTCGCGGCCAGCTTCTTGGAGCCGGCCCTCCCGCAGCTTTCTTCATGGGGGCTGAAGTCGGGCCGCCTTCCGATAGCCGGCCTGGGAGACAGCCGGCAAGGGGAAGGCGGCCCCATGTCTTGGATTCTTGAGGGCGGAATCGGCTCGTAATTTTTTCAGAAGGGCCAGGGGGAGCCGTCTAGGCTACCCATGGTCATTTACTCCGAGAATCTTACCAGAGGGGGTCTCTTTGGGCTCCCCTGTCGCGGCTAGTGCGGCCTCCAGTTGGGCTTTGCACTCTTCTAGCTCCTGGGACAGTACGGTATTCTTCTTTGTGAGAACCTGCATAACAAATGATCCTTAAATCAGTTACTCTAACTGTTTCAAGTCTCGGGGGCTACTGGTATATATATTTTTTCTTACCCATATGTCTTCTACATATTGCTCCGTGGCTCTGGCTAAACCATTTTGAGCAGCACGGAGGTACGCATCTCCCGAATGGAAGGCATCTAATGCCTCTTGGGAGAAACAAGCGTCGCGAAGAACTGTCCGGCGACGCCTGTGGTTCATGGCACTCTCCACCTCGGAATTGATGGCAGATAGCCTGTCCACATCATCTGTCGGAGGAGCGTCCAGTGCGCGCCTTGTGTTCGCTTACGCTTCAGGGCCAGACGTTGGAGCCTGGCTGGTGGAGGCGCAATTGGCAACCTCTCCGGATGTAGTCTGGCGATGTCTCTTTGTCCTGAAGACAGCACGAACGTTAATATGCCCTGAAGGAATAACACCAGGGAAAAAGAGGGTGCGCTATACCTTTGCGCCGGCGTCTTAGTCCGGACTACATTCCTTTTTACCCCGCGGGGCCCTGTGGCCCCTCATTGGCTAGCCGCCGCAGGTTCGGCCTCCTGCCTCGGAAACCTCCCCTACAAAACACGGTCGTTGTCAGGAAGACTGCAATGCGTGAGAATGGATTCCTTCTCAAGGGGATGAGACTCCGCTCTCTGTTACCTGGGAGGCCAGAATTAACCCTGGGTAATCAGCCGTAATGGCCACCAAGGTATTGTCCTTGCTTAGCTGATGAAACACCCCGTCGATCAGCTCCACCGATATGTCCAGATCCTCTTCGGAGTCCGGATCGAGGGACCATTCTAGATCCTCGGGCTGTGGGGGATGGCTGTTTATATCCTTTACTTCTTGACGCAGTTCCTGCATTGAAGTCGTTAGACTACATATTTAATCATGGGAATATAAAACGGATGGGCAAGCACAATTGTCCGCTTACCCAACTCGGAGGGTTGTACATAGAAAATCCGCCATGCGGGTTGACGCGGAGGAATTCCTCCTCTTCTCCCTTGTACAAAGAGGATAAGATCTTTACTAGATCGGCAACTGAGGCTGTCCCCTTACGACCGTAACGGGTGGCGTCATCCTCCCCGTTAAAATCCCACATGGGGTGGCCTCTATATTGAAGCGGCTGCACCCCCCGCATAATGCATGCAACCATGACTTCAATCATGGTTCGTCTGGAATGAGCCAATAGTCTTATCCGACCCATCAGGTGAAGGACGTCCCTGTCGCCTTCTCTCTGGGAGCTCCGCGGATGCCAGCTTAGGCGTTTCTTTAAGGGAGCACTGTTGAATTCGGGGAGACCGGCCCGGATAGGATCCGGCAGCGGGACATCATCTATATAAAACCATTCCGAAGGCCAGTCCTCAGACGCCTTCTTTGGGGTTCTGGATAGATATCCGGTCCCGGCGATACGCCACACTTCGGCTCCGCCCACTTGATATATAGACCCCTCTTGAGAACGGGGCACCAGCCAGAATAACCTCTTCCACAGCGTGAAGTGAGCCTCAACACCCTAGAATAGCTCGCAAAGGGCGACGAAGCCCACGATATGAAATATAGAGGCGGGCGTGAGATTGTGCAGCTGGAGGCCGTAGAACTCCAAAAGCCCACGGAGAAATGGATGAATTGGAAATCCAAGTCCTCTTACTAGATAAGGGATGAGGCACACCCGCTCTCCTTTGGAGGGATTGGGGGTGCTCTCCGCTTGCTCTCCGCCATTATAGGTGGCGAGTCCGGCTCGGACCGGGACCATATAGGCCTGAGGGAGAAATCCCTTGGCCTGAAGCGACACTAGCTCGCTATGCGGGATGGAGCACCTCTCCCAGTCTCCAGGTTTAGGACTGGAAGGGCGAGAGGAGGAGCTGCGACGGCTAGCCATGTTGGAATGGACCTTTGCTGGAGGCGTTCTGATGATTACTCGCGGAGAGGAGAAGGTGTGTTTTGGATCTGAATCCCCATCCCATTAAATAGGCGGCTCGTTTATGCGGCTAGGGGTGTGAATGTAAAAACACCCCGACTTTTCACATTCGTTTAACACGTGGAAGACAGCCATTATTGGGCGTGGAAGCCGAGGTGCGCTACATTATGAAAATCGGACATTATTCAACAGGTACACAGAATTTGGAGAAGAACCCGCCTTGCAATGCCGAAGACAATCTGCGTGCCGCACTCGTCGTCATTGAAGCCTGGTTTGGGGGCTACTGAGGGAGTCCTGGATTAGGGGGTGTCCGAATAGCCGGACTATACCTTCAGCCGGACTCCAGGACTATGAAGATACAAGATTGAAGACTTCCTCCCGTGTCTGGATGGGACTTTCCTTGGCGTGGAAGGCAAGCTTGGCGATGCGGATATTCAAGATCTCCTACCATTGTAACCGACTTTGTGTAACCCTAACCCTCTCCGGTGTCTATTTAAACCGGAGGGTTTTAGTCCGTAGGACAACTTCATCATACAACAATCATACCATAGGCTAGATTCTAGGGTTTAGCCTCCTTGATCTCGTGGTAGATCTACTCTTGTAATACTCATATCATCAATATTAATCAAGCAGTACATAGGGTTTTACCTCCATCAAGAGGGCCCGAACCTGGGTAAAACATCGTGTTCCTTGCCTCCTGTTACTATCCGGCCTAGACGCACAGTTCGGGACCCCCTACCCGAGATCCGCCGGTTTTGACACCGACAATGAGTGACCGCGCCGCCCGTGCCCCGCGGTGTTTGGCGGTGTGCATGTCGCCTGAGGCATGGGGTTGAGGTCTTCTTGGGCAGATGGCGCCGCCCGGGCCGGCCAGGCCGCCCAGCGGTCGGTAGTGGCTCTTGAGTTGCCGAACATCGGAACCGCGGAGCGCCGAAGGATCAACGAGAGGATCGGCTGGTGGAAGAAGAGCTCCAGCGCACCCCTTACCTGGCGCGCCAAATGTCGGATCATGGGTTCTGGCAAAACCCTCAAGGTTCGAACTCTGGGGTGCGCACGAAGATCTCCCCCTACCAATCCACGTCCTAACTTCGCTATGATCTCAAGGGCTAACTTGACGAAATCGCAACACAAGGGACACAAGATTTATACTGGTTCGGGCCACCATTGTGGTGTAATACCCTACTCCAGTGTGGTGGTGGTGGATTGCCTCTTGGGCTGAGGATGAACAGTACAAGGGGAAAGAACAGCCTCCTGAGGCGAGGCGTTCTTGTGCTTAGTGAACTTGCGTGGTTGGGAATCACTCAAGTTGGGATGAGATGCCTCCGAATGAGTTATCCCGTACGGTGGTGGCTAGTCCTAGTTATATAGGCCCTGGTCCTCTCCCCAAATATTGAGCGGGAAGGGAGCCAACAACTGCCAATTTGAAAGGGCACAACTAGTACAGCTTATCCTGACAAAAGCAGTCTTCGCCTGCAAAAGGCTCTGGTGGTGATGCTGCCTTGTGCTCCATGGTGACCTCCGTCTTGCCGTCCTGCTGGTCTTGGTCTCGTTGCAATGATATGGAAACCTTTGCATAACGCCTCGGTAATCCGCGCCTGCGCTTGCCTCCTTAGCACCAAAGAGGAAACAAGTACACTGTGCGCGCTGGCGCCCGCCTGGCGCCCGCCTGGTCTCGATCGTCATGGCTCATGTCATGATAACCTCGCGAGGTTTGCCTTGCCTTGATCTCTCCGCCCCTTGCGATCCAACCTGGTGAGGCCACTCCCGAGGGGGTCTTGCACCGTCCGCCTCGTGAGGCCTGGCCCCTCGTGAGGGTCTTGAGTGCTTGTTGGTGAAGATGGGTCGTACGGGCCCGCTCGCAGAGCCATGCCGTGGGCCGCAAGCAGGCAAGTCTGGGGACCCCCGTTCCGAGAATGCCGACATAAGCAATCCAAGACTTGTCCATTGGAAAGATTCGTCCAACGGAAGTGAAGGAGAGTATCGCGTCTGTCCAAGTGGAAGCTTCTACCTCACAACAAGGTGAACCAAGAGTTGACACAGAGGCATCCACAAGTGGGACACGCCAAGATGGAGAAAACGAGGAAGTACACCAACATGAACCTCATCGACCTCCTTTTCCACCTCCATAAGAGAACGACAACGTCAACAACAAAGAAGGCCAAGAGGAAGAACAAGATGATGAAGAAGATGTTCCACCCCGACCTAAACAAAAGCTCTCATGACTTAGAGCTAGAGTTTCACGAGACCATCCCATCGAACAAATCTTCAATGATATCCAAACCGGGAGAATTACTCGCTCTAAAACTCGTTTAGCTAATTTTTGTGAACATTATTCATTCATCTCTAGCATTGAAACTATGAAGGTTGAAGAAGCATCGAAATATCCGGATTGGATAAGTGCCATGCACGAAGAGCTACACAACTTTGAGAGGAACCAAGTGTGGACATTGGTCGAGAATCCCAACAACAACCGCAACATCATCGGTACCAAATGGGTGTTTCGCAACAAGCAAGACGAAGATGGACAAGTCGTTCGCAACAAAGCACGTCTCGTCGCCCAAGGCTACACTCAAGTCGAAGGTATGGACTATGGTGAGACATATGCCCCCATTGCTAGACTTGAGTCCATCCGCATCTTACTTGCCTATGCTAATCGCCATGATATTACCTTGTACCAAATGGACACTAAAAGTGTTTTTCTAAATGGTGAAATTGAGGAGGAAGTTTATGTTAAACGACCTCCCGGCTTTGTTAATCCTAAGAAACCCGACCATGTTTACAAACTTCACAAAGCTCTTTATGGTCTTAAACAAGCTCCTAGAGCATGGTATAAATGCTTCATCAAGTTCCTTATTGAAAAATGCTTTGAGATTGGAAAGATTGATTCTACTCTTTTTACTAAATGGGTTAATGGAGAATTATTTGTGTGCCAAATTTATGTTGATGATATCATATTTGGTTCGACTAACCCTCATTTTAGTGAAAAGTTTGGAAAGCTAATGTCAGAGAAGTTTGAGATGTCTATGATGAGTGAACTCAAGTTCTTTCTTGGTTTGCAAATCAAGCAAACTAAGGAGGGTACCTTTGTTTCTCAAACAAAGTATACCAAGGACTTATTCAAGAATCTCAACATGCAAGAGTGCAAAGGTATGAATACACCCATGCCTACTAGTGGACATCTTGAATTAACCAAGGATGGTGAACCAGTTGCCCAAAAGGTTTACCGCTCTATGATTGGTTCATTGTTATATCTATGTGCCTCCCGTCCCGATATTATGCTAAGTGTGTGCATGTGTGCACGATATCAAGCGGCCCCCAAAGAATGTCATCTTAAGGTTGTGAAAAGGATAGTGAGATACTTAATTCATACACCTAATTTTGGCATTTGGTACCCTAAGAGGTCTTCTTTTGATGTTGTTGACTACTCCGATTCGGACTTATGCCGGAGAAAAGGTTGATAGAAAGTCCACTTCGGGTACTTGTCAATTTCTTGGTAGATATCTTGTGTCTTGCTCCTCCAAGAAACAAAACTCGGTATCCTTATCCACCACCGAAGCAGAATACATTGCCGCCGGTTCATGTTGTGCTCAATTACTTTGGATGACTCAAACTCTTAAAGATTATGGCATATATGTGAAACATGTTCCATTGCTATGTGACAATGAAAGTGCTATTAAGATTGCTCACAATCCGGTTCAACATTCTTGAACTAAGCATATTGAAGTTCGTCATCATTTCATTCGAGATCATTTTGCTAAAGGGGACATTGATCTTAAGCATGTTCGTACCGATAAGCAATTGGCGGATATATTCACCAAACCGCTTGACGAGAAAGTATTTTACTGTTTGACAGGTGAATTTAACATCATTGATGCCTTAAACTTGGAGTAGCAACTCCATTTGGATGCATGCAAGGCATGAGCCTTTGACTAATCCTTGATATTTCTCTTATGATAATGATCATATGTCTTGGATATATACTTGCACCCTTGCATGCTATCTAACCCTTGTAGGTACTTGGATAAGCCCAACTCTATGAGATTGCAACTCACTCACATCTTGAGCAATCTCTACATCACCAAGTCTCTACAATATGGTGGTTGAAGACAAGGAAGCAAGAAACCATTCAACATATCCTTTGACAATTTCTATATATCAAATTTGATTTGGTATCAAACTTCATGATTGTCATTTTGGATACACAAGTGCTCTTCCTTGCAAAACTAATCCATGTAGGTAGATGAACTCTAAATACAAGCGGTGCTCCCAACCATTGATGAGCCACATCAACCTTGAGCATCCCACACAAGTTCAACTACATGATGAAGATCAACACCACCACCCAAGGTATGTTATTCCATCTTAGAGAAGCTTTACCCCAAGTCATGGGTCAAAGCAGCTCAACAAGATGCGAATACATAAAAATGCTTAAACGAAAAATGGTAACCCCATTTTGAGCTTAAACGATGAGTATGACCTATGATCAAGTGCCTTTGCTTAACTCCTAATTCAATATACTCTAACATAGGTGACTTTGTCGTCGACCAATTCTAGATGAAGTTCTCTAGTGTTTCTCTATGTTGTTGCATTTGTCTCATGCATATTTGTTTCCCCTTTGAAAAAAAACTTCATCTAGATTTCTTTTCTTTTATGTTCTGCATTCCCTGCATCCAATTCATTGCAAATCCTTTAGTTAATTCCCTGCAAATCCTTGAAAGATCTTATTTGCCTACACTACTGCAGGATGCTGCTAACACGACACTACGACCAGAGACCCTTCGAGAAACTGTGTGCGATGCCATAATCGCAAACGGTGATGTATGAAAACCGTCAGAAATGCGTAAAATGTCTGCGATGACGGATGCATAAAACATGGTTCAGGTTTTAGTTGTGTGTGCGATGAAGGGCATACGGTTCAGTTCAATGAACTGTTTGCGATGAGGAGGAACAAAAGAAACGGGTAGCCAGATGGAGGCGTGTGCGATACAGAGCATACGGTTCACTCGGATGAACTGTTTGTGATTAAGCAACACAAAAGAAACGGTCAGCCAGATCAAAGGTGTGTGTGATATACGGCACGCGGTTCACTCGGATGAACTGTTTGCGTTGAGACATGAGAACAGAAACGGTTCAACTTAACAAGATGTGTGTTATATGCGGCAAACAGGTCTGTAATCAGAAATATGTCTGAAGACCGATAAGAACACAGACGGTTGCTGCTAAAAAGACGTGTGTGTTTTGCGATGGGATTGCATACAAGACAACAACATACACACACACACACACACTTATAAGGGCATGCTTGCATAACCAAATTAAACATCCACTTACATAGGTGGCTACTACAACCATGGCATTTGCACACACCAAAGTAAACTATTACATGCATAATTACATAGGTGGCTACTACACACATGACATTTCCACACACACCAATAAAGTAAACTATATTAGATGCATGATTAACTAGCATAAACGATCATCTGATCATCATCTACTTCTTGTGACCCTTTGTAACACCCTCGATGCGACAATAGCTCCCACGTGTCGAGGCACGACTTAGAGACATAATCGCATTGAAGGCATATGTCGCAATTAGGCAATCTTCACAACATCCCATGTAATATAAATAATAAAGGGGAGATAACATAGTTGGCTTCCACTCGCCACGTCAATCAAGTACATAAATAACATTACATCATCCAAACACTCATGGCCCGACTACGGCGCCAAAATAAAAGAGAACCCAACATGCGACAACGGTCCTGTTCACCCCCAACTGGGCACCACTACTGATCATCGGGAAAGGAAACATAGTAACATTGAGAGTCTTC
Organism: Triticum urartu; assembly: GCF_003073215.2. Taxonomy (NCBI): domain Eukaryota; kingdom Viridiplantae; phylum Streptophyta; class Magnoliopsida; order Poales; family Poaceae; genus Triticum; species Triticum urartu. Next base: position 505,524,707 of record NC_053027.1, on the reverse strand, counting down.
GTCGAACTCCCACTTGAGCTCATACGCGTCTCCTGGAGCGAAATCATCAGGCCCTGCATCTGGTGTAATAGTATTCTATGAGCCACAGGGACTCAGCAATCTCGCACCCTCGCGATCAAGACTATTTAAGCTTGTAGGTATGGCAAGGTAAATATATGAGTGGAGCTGCAGCAAGCGACTAGCAAATATGGTGGCTAACTTATTCGCAAAAGAGAGCGAGAAGAGGAGGCAAAGCGCGAGCGAGAAACTAAAGAACCACCTGCGCAAACATTACTCCAACACCGTGTCCACTTCCCGGACTCCGCCGAGAAGAGGCCATCACGGTAACACACTCAATTGATTCATTTTAATTAATTAAGGTTCAAGTTATCTACAACCGGACATTAACAAATTCCCATCTGCCCATAACCGCGGGCACAGCTTTCGAAAGTTCAAATCCCTGCAGGGGAGTCCCAACTTAGCCCATGACAAGCTCTCACGGTCAACGAAGGAATAGACCTCCTCCCAAGACGTTCCGATCAGACTCGGTATCTCGGTAATTCAAGACACTTCGACAGGTTAAAACAAGACCAGCAACACCGCCCGAATGTGCCGACAAATCCCGATAGGAGCTGCACATATCTCGTTCTCAGGGCACACTCAGATGAGACATCCTATGAGTAAAACCAACCCTCAAGTTGCCCCGAGGTGGCCCCGCAGTCTACTCGGTCGGACCAACACTCAGAGGAGCTTCGGAAACCCAAGGGGAAAAGAGGCTAGGTGGCAAATGGTAAGACCAATGTTTGGCATTGCTGGAAAAGCTTTAATCAAGGCGAAATATCAAGGGGTTCCCATTATAACCCAACCGCGTAAGGAACGCAAAATCCGGGAACATAACACCGATATGACGGAAACTAGGGCAGCAAGAGTGGAACAAAACACTAGGAGAGAGGCCGAGCCTTCCACCCTTTACCAAGTATATAGATGCATTAAGATAACAAGATAATATAATGATATCCCAACAAGTAAAAAAATGTTCCAACAAGGAACGGGCTCCAATCTTCACCTGCAACTAGCAACGCTATAAGAGGGGCTGAGCAAAGCGGTAACATAGCCAATCAACGGTTTGCTAGGACAATGGTGGGTTAGAGGTTTGACATGGCAATTTGGGAGGCTTGAAAGCAAGTGGTAGGCATCGTAGCAATGGCATAGCAAAAGAGCGAGCAAACTAGCATAGCAAAGATAGTAGTGATTTCGAGGGTATGATCATCTTGCCTGCACAGTTGTCAGAGTTGACTGGATCCTCGAAAGCAAACTCAACGGGCTCCTCGTTAGCGAACTCGTCTCCCGGCTCTACCCAAACAAGACAAACAAGCAACAAGGATACAATCAACCACGTGCAAACTCAAACAACGCAATGCAAAGATGGTATGCTATGCGGGATGCGATGCGGGATGCGAAATGCAAGATATGACAGGAAATGCATGAACCTGGCCTCAACTTGGAAACCGAAGTGTGCCATTGGAAAGATGAGATGAAATCGCTTGAAAACGATATAAAGAACGCCGGAATCGGAGTTACGGTTTGGAAATGGCAAGCGATTCAAAAATGACACCGGTCTGTGATTTACAGCAAGTAGGCATCTAAATGCAATGAGATGAACATGCTACAGCAACCAAACATGACAACAAAATACATGGCAGGGATGCATTCAAGATGCTTAGCAAAAGTCTAGCACTGAGCTACGGCCAATTCATCCATTAACAGGTTCAAACAAACATGACAAAAATACAAATGGCAAACAGATCTCAGACAGTGAAATTAACACTTGTCTGGAATTTCAGATCAGGTAGCCCTCTTCGGAGCAACAAAACTATATGCTACAGGACCTGAACATGGCAAAGTAAAGCGTGGCATGGAGCTACTCAAAGAGCTTAACAAAAATCCCTTAGTGACCTTGAGCCAAAAGGGATCAGAAGATACAATTGCAAGAATGTGAACATAGCAAAAACATAATCAGTTTTCAGACTTAGTGAAAACTGGAACATGCTGAAAACTGATATCAAGTAGGCATGTTTACGAGCTCGATGCACTCACTACGGTGCAAGTCATGGCAAGACAATCATACACCCATCAAGAAGGCACAAAATTCAAGCTAGACATGGCAAGAACAATAGCATAGCATGCACGGATCAACTACAACATCACCGGCAAAATTGCAAACAAGTTGACAATCTGCCCAGATTCACAAAGTAGCAAAAGTAGAGCTCGATTAACTCAAGCTAGGGTGCTCCATAATTGCAAACAAAGGCATGGATGGATAGATCACTACAATATTAACAAAACATCCTTACTGATCATCCTCAAAAGAGGCACGAATCACTAGGAAACAACATGAACATATGGCATCAAGAGATAAACAGCTCCAGGACTTAAAGAAATTACTAAGTCCCTGAAAATGGAATTAGCAAGTGCACCACTTTCAAGCTTGCACTAGTCACCACACACATCACAAAAATACATGGGTTGCACCTCTGGAAAGATGACAAAACCCTTAACAAAACATATGTAGAGCATCAGGGCATATCATGCACACATTAATCATGGCAAAAATGACAAAAAGCTAAACGGAGTAGCAGATCTGACAATAATCTCAAGTAGCCCTCTTCTAACGGCATTTCGGGCATCAATATGAACTCAAATGAAAATGATGCAATGGAATGAAATGATGTACTCTCTGAGATGAACATTTTGATATGCTATATGCATGAATCGGAGCTACGGATGCAAAGTTACGGAGCCGTGAACAGGAGCACTTGAAACGGAAATCTCCGGGACTTAGTGAAAAATGCAACCTCCCAGATCTAGGGTTTCGGTGGCACACGGCCCGAGGTTCGCCGGCGCGAGCTCGAGGTCACCAGCGAGGTGGGTTCGTCGGCGGGGAGAAGAGGGGAGGGAAGGCGAGGCCGGGGCCGGATCCGGCGGAGGAGGGAGGAGGCGGCGCCGGGCGCGGGCGGCGGCCGGTGAGGCGGCGCGGCGAGCGAGGCCGGTCGGGCGACGAGGCGTGCCGGCGTCGGCTGGTGGTGGCGCCGGCGGGCGGAGGCGGCAGGGCCGACGAGGCAGCGCGGTGGCGGCGGAGCGAGGAGAAGGGCGCGGGCGCGCGGCGGCGGAGGGAGTGGGCCTCGGGGGCCGGCTGCGGGCTCCCGGGCCGGAGCGGTGGGCGGCGGCGCAGGCGAGTCGGCGGCTGACACATGGCGGCGGCGGGCAGTGGCGGACACGTCCGACCCGAATCGGATGTGTCCGTTGGCGGGAGGTGCAGTTTTTAGGGTTTCCGGGGAAGGAGATCCGAAAACGGAGGGGTCTTTAAATAGGCATAGAGGGAGCTAGGAGAGTCCAAATGAGGTGCAGTTTTCGGCCACGCGATCGTGATCGAACGCTCTAGATGATGGAGCAGAGTTTGGTGGGTTTTGGGCCAAATTGGAGGGGTGTTGGGCTGCAACACACACGAGGCCTTTTCGGTCCCTCGGTTAACCGTTGGAGTATCAAACGAAGTCCAAATGGTACGAAACTTGACAGGCGGTCTACCGGTAGTAAACCAAGGCCGCTTGGCAAGTCTCGGTCCAATCCGGAAATTTTTAATCCCCACACACGAAAGAAAGCTAGAAATGACCACCGGAGGAGAACGAAACGCCGGAATGCAAAACGGACAACGGGGAAAATGCTCGAATGCATGAGACAAACACATATGCAAATGCAATGCACATGATGACATGATATGAGATGCATGAAAATGACAACAACACACGGAGACAAAGACCCGAACCCGAGGAAATAAATATAACTTAACGCCGGAAACGGCAAGAGTTGGAGTACAAATTGGGAAAGTTACATCCGAGGTGTTACACCCTTGCTCTTCTTGTGGCTCGATCCGGGCTCGTCAATTTCGGTAATGAGGCACTTCCTCATGTCAATGATCTGTCTGTGTATCTCGTAGCATGTGTACACGCTCTTGGATGCGAACCTGAGGTGAGGTTCATCCAGTTGCCGCATCCAGGCCTTGTGCCAGGATACGGGACTTGTTCTCTGGGCATCATGCTTCATCTTTTCGTAGTAGGGATCAATGATGGCCAAGGCGAGTTCGACCAGGGAGTCCTGCTTCGTGTTGCCCCAAACCCTGTAGTGGTCACAGATTTCGACAAGGTTCTTGCAGGCCAAGCCCGTAACCCTGAGCGCTTTTACATCATCTTTGGTATCCATCATGGCGAACTTGTAGTCGGTGCTATTGACAAACCTGTTGAAACGGTCGCAAGGCTCTGTGGCCATGCAGTAGTGGTAGATGAGGACATGATGGCGCACGCACAAGTGGGCGACGACAACCTTCTGATCTATCCCGGGACGACCGGCGGTGTATTGGAGGTCGATGCCGACCACCTTGTACTTGTCTCCAGCAAGCAACTGCTCAACACTGTTGATGTAGTCGTTCACCACGGCCGGGTCGATGGTGTACACCACCGAGAAATCCGTCTCCCTCGCATGGGTCTCCACTCTCCACTCTATGCTTGCCGAACTCCATTGGAGCGCCGCCGGACATCCCCTCTCTATGTGTCATCATGGGTGTGCTTGTTGTGTTGTGGGGCGTGATCGAAAGGTTGAAGAGACTAAGGTTATAATGGCCGCGGGAATTAAAGGGGAAGCCGGATGGCCAAGAATATCGGTAGGCCCTGATGGCAGTTCTAATTTGCAGCGCGTAACTCCATCATGCCACACGTAACTGCATCGCGTGGCAACGCGCGCGGCGCAACCGCATGCATATGGGCCCCCGATGTGATCGTGCGCATGCCCAACCATTGGCAGAGCGCGCGCGAAGGGACGCGAGCAGAGCGTTGCGCGGTTTCCTCAAGGAAAGGTTGTCCACAAGCAGAGCGCGCCAATGGATGCGACAGAGCGCGTCGCGGCGCCTAACGGTGAGCACAGCGCGCTGCGGCGCCTAACGGCGAGCAGAGCTTGCCGAGGGACGTGAGCAGAGGACGGCACAGTGATACATGGCAAATAATACGAACTATGCGAGTGATGTCGGAGACATCAAGCACAGATCATATTAGAGTTGCGTGTGCAATGCGTTGCAGACAGTTGATCCATCAGAGCTATTTGTGATGGAATAAGTCGTGTGTGTTGCAGGCAAACGCCTGCTGGTGTATAACCTGAAATTTATCCAAAAAACTGTTAATGCATGTTAGAAAAATTGTATAGCTGGAAACTATGTTCAAATACGACTCCAACGATATAATCTATGGCGACATGCATTCGTATTTTATTAGTTAAATCCTACTTATAAACCAGGACAGGGTATAGTAGGTAATTAAATCGCAAACATTTTTCTATTAACTGTATGTGTGTGTGTCCTCTCGTCCTCCTCTCGCACGTCTTGTCACCCCGCTGCCACAGACGGCTTACAGCGCAAGCTTGCGCAGCGCGCGGGGGCATTCTTTTGGCCAAACGGTGGCGCCAATGAATCGTTGGTGAGCCTGTTCCCGCGCAAGCTTCCTGCCCGACTCGGTGAAATCCCCCAAAATCCCAATGCTTACCGGCCTGCTATAAAACCCCTCACGGCCGGCGAGTCCTACATCGCATTTTCCCCTCCCTCCTTGTAGCTTATCTCGTCTGCTTCTCCCACAATCGCCAATGGCACCGGTCCGTCATCGTCGCTCAGCCACTCCGCCATCATCAGAGGATAGCTCCAGCTGGGAGGCTACCCCGTGGCGGCGGCGTAGTCCCCGGCGTAGTGTAGTGTGTGTGGCATCCCTATTGGGTGTGCGCGGAACACACACCACACGCTCCGCTGCCGCTGCCCGTCAGTAGCTGTTGCCGGCCGCCGTTGCCGCCACACCACCGTCAAAATCCAGGGCCATCTCCCGCTCCGCCGCCGCGGCCCGAAGGCGGGAGGTGGTCGTCATGGCCGCCACCCCACTTCTGGCCACCGTGCCCATTGATACGTCTCTAACGTATCTATAATTTATGAAGTATTCATGCTATTATATTATCTGTTTTGGATGTTTATGGGCTTTATTAAACACTTTTATATTATTTTTGGGACTAAATTATTAACCCAGAGCCCAGTGCCAGCTTATGTTTTCCTCCTTGTTTCAGTGTTTTGCAGAAAAGGAATATCAAACGGAGTCCAAACGGAATGAAACCTTCGAGAGAGTTATTTTCAGAACAGAAGCAATCCAGAAGACTTGGAGTGTACGTAAGGGAAGCAACGAGGAAGGCACAAGGCAGGGGGCGCACCCTCCACCCTCGTGGGTCCCTCGTGGCTCCCCTGACCGACTTCTTTCGCCTATATATATCCATATACCCTAAAAACATCGAGGAACATAATAGATCGGGAGTTCCGCTGCCGCAAGCCTCTATAGCCACCAAAAACCAATCGGGACCCTATTCCAGCACCCTACCGGAGGAGGGGATCCCTCACCGGTGGCCATCTTCATCATCCCGGCGATCTCCATGACGAGGAGGGAGTAGTTCACCCTCAGGGTTGAGGGTATGTACCAGTAGCTATGTGTTTGATCTCTCTCTCTCGTGTTCTTGAGGTGGTACGATCTTGATGTATCGCGAGCTTTGCTATTATAGTTGGATCTTATGATGTTTCTCCCCTCTACTCTCTTGTAATGGATTGAATTTTCCCTTTGAAGTTATCTTATCGGATTGAGTCTTTAAGGATTTGAGAACACTTGATGTATGTCTTGTGTGGGATACTCGTGGTGACAATGGGGTATTCTATTGATTCACTTGATATATGTTTTGGTGATCAACTTGTGGGTTCCGTTTGTGAACTTATGCATAGGGGTTGGCACACGTTTTTGTCTTGACTCTCCGGTAGAAACTTTGGGGAACTCTTTGAAGTACTTTGTGTTGGTTTGAATAGATGAATCTGAGATTGTGTGATGCATATCGTATAATCATACCCACGGATACTTGAGGTGACATTGAAGTATCTAGGTGACGTTAGGGTTTTGGTTGATTTGTATCATAAGGTGTTATTCTAGTACGAACTCTATGATAGATCGAACGGAAAGAATAGCTTCGTGTTATTTTACTACGGACTCTTGAATAGATCGATCCGAAAGAATAACTTTGAGGTGGTTTCGTACACTACAATAATCTCTTCGTTTGTTCTCCGCTATTAGTGACTTTGGAGTGACTCTTTATTGCATGTTGAGGGATAGTTATATGATCCAATTATGTTATTATTGTTGAGAGAACTTGCACTAGTGAAAGTATGAACCCTAGGCCTTGTTTTAGCGCATTGCAATACCGTTTGTACTCACATTTATCATTAGTTACCTTGCTATTTTTATATTTCCAGGTTGCAAAAACCTATATCTACCATCCATATTGCACTTGTATCAACATCTCTTCGCTGAACTAGTGCACCTATACAATTTACCATTGTATTGGGTGTGTTGGGGACACAAGAGACTCTTTGTTATTTGGTTGCAAGGTTGTTTGAGAGAGACCATCTTCATCCTACACCTCCCACGGATTGATAAACCTTAGGTTATCCACTTGAGGGAAATTTGCTACTGTCCTACAAACCTCTGCACTTGGAGGCCCAACAACGTCTACACGGAGAAGGTTGCATAGTAGACATCAGCCATCAACCGCTCCGCCACCGCAGCCCAAAGGCGGGAGGTGGTGGTCGAGGCCGCCACCCCATCATCGGCCACCAAGGCCGCCAGCCCGCCGTCGACCGCCGGGAACATCACCTGCTCCGCCACCGCCGCCCGAAGGAGGGAGGCGGAGGTGGAGGACCGCACGTGCGTCAGCAACCTTGCACGCTACATCGAGTTCGTGTAGGAGGAGGAGGATCGCCACATCGAGCATGCAAAGAGCCTTACCGCAGCCGTGGCCGCAGCACACGCCGACGCAGAGGCGAGGAATCAGGAGATCTACGAGCAGTCCAGCCAATTCAAGAGGGATCGTCTGGAGTGGCAGTGGGCGTTCGAGCTAGAGACCTTCGCTGAACATGCAAAAGTGGCAGACACCGTATTGCATTTCTCCGGCTCGTCGGTAGGCCCCTCCTCCTCCTCTGCCTCTCACTGAGCACGCTCGGCAGAGGAGAGGCTGTCGGAAGTAGCACAAAGCCCCTCTGTGGAGTTGTATTTAGGGGCTATTTTGTTCAGTTCATCTGACTATAGATGTGTGGTCGAACTGTACAACGTACTTAAAATTAGCTAGTATATATAGTTGAACTAGCTATTTCAGTACGTGGTTGGCAACAATTGGGGAGAAGTTTGGTCGGTTCAGCTGTCGAGTTGAACTGTTTGTATAAATTAAGAACGACTGCTTAATCTATGAATGAAATCTATGCTTAATTACTGAATTTTAGTTGCAAAAATTACATAGTGCTAATGATTTCTAGCTGCATATTTTGACAAATTGCAGTGTTACAAGGATTGACAAATGGCAACGTTACTAGATCAACAAATGTAAATCTTTCCAGTTTGACAAATGGCAACATACAAAATATGACAGATGCAAATCTTACCAAATTGTTTGTACGTGGTTGCACACGGGTCATCCAGAACAACCGTTTGCGTTGAAGGGATGCACAAATCCTGCGCTACTCTCACTTTGCATACGGGTGTTCTATCTAAATCGTTTGCGATCAAGAGCTGCAGAAATCCTGCTCGGAACATTTCAGTCAAGGTCAAGCAGCTATCCGCACGGCACCTCCTACAGCCATTAAAACCAAGACACGTGGCTCACGTGAATGGTTAACAAAATTCTAGATTTACTAGAATTTAAAAACCAGGCATCTCAAAGTTTTGCCGGCAATCAACGAATTCATACCCATTTCTTGCATGGGACCTAAGCATGCACCCAAGGACACATATTTGATTTTTCAACCAATTTATATACACTGGAGCATGTGCATGTAGTTTTAATTTGAATTATCTACATAAATGCATTGAAAACTCAGTTAGTGCATAAAAATGTCCAAATGAACCCCTAAAAATCACAAAAATTCACACAACACTCCAGTTGTTCTATGTTGACACGAGAAAAAAATTGAAAGCAATAAGAGCAATGGATTTCGTTTCGTCCCCAAAGGTGGGACATTCCCTACCGAAAACCATCATGCTTGTTGTGAGAACCTCCGGTTTTTGAGAAGCATATACCCAAACCTGCCCCAAATGGGACAAATTTGTACCACGGCATGTTCATGCCGCTCCATGATAGCATGCCAAGTTTCATGAATTTCAGACGAGTTTTGGATTAGAATTTAAAAACCAGGCATCTCAATGTTTTGCTGGCAATCAACGGTGCCCTGGTGTTTGAAATTCATTCCCATTTCTTGCATGGGACCTTAGCATGCACCCAAGGACACATCTTTGATTTTTCAACCAATTTATATGCACTCAAGCATGTGCATGTAGCTCAAATTTGAATTATGCACATATATGCATTGAAAACTCAGTTAATGCATAAAAATGTCCAAATGAACCCCGAAAAATCACAAAAATTCATACAACACTGCAGTTGTTCTATGTTGACACAAGAAAGAAATTTGAAAGCAATAAGAGGTAATGGATATCGTTTCCTCCCCAAAGGTGGGACGTTCCCTACCGAAAACCAGCATGCTTGTTGTGAGAAGCTCCGGTTTGTGGGTAGCATATACCCTAACCTGCCCGAAATGGGACAAAATTTGTACCACGGCATGTTGATGCCACTCCATGATTGCATGCCAAGTTTCATGAATTTCACACGAGTTTTGGATTTACTAGAATTTAAAAACCAAACATCTCAATGTTTTGCCGGCAACCAACGGTGCCCTGGTGTTCGAAATTCATTCCCATTTCTTGCAAGGGACCTAAGCATGCACCCCAAGGACACAGATTTGATTTTTCAACCAATTTATATGCACTGGAGCATGTGCATGTAGTTCAAATTTGAATTATGCACATGAATGCATTGGAAACTCATTTAATGCATATAAATGTCCAAAAGAACCCCGAAAAATCACAAAAATTCACACAACACTCGAGTTGTTCTATGTTGACATGAGAAAAAAATTGAAAGCAATAAGAGGCAATGGATATCGTTTCATCCCCAAAGGTGGGACGTTCCCTACCGAAAACCATCATGCTTGTTGTGAGAAGCTCCGGTTTGTGAGAAGCATATACCCTAACCTGCCCCAAATGGGACAAAATTTGTACCGCGACATGTTGATGCCGCTCCATGATAGCATGGCAAGTTTCATGAATTTCAGACGAGTTTTGGATTTACTAGAATTTAAAAACCAGGCATCTCAATGTTTTGCCGGCAATCAACGGTGCCCTGGTTTTCAAAATTCATTCCCATTTCTTGCATGGGACCTAAGCATGCACCCTAGGACACAAATTTAATTTTTCAACCAATTTATATGCACTAGAGCATGTGCATGTTGTTCAAATGTGAATTATGCACACAAACGCATTGAAAACTCAGTTAATGCATAAAAATGTCCAAACTAACCCCGAAAAATCACAAAAATTCACACAGCACTCCAGTTGTTCTATGTTGACACGAGAAAAAAATTGAAAGCAATAAGAGGCAATGGATATCGTTTCCTCCCCAAAGGTTGGACGTTGCCTACCAAAAGCCATCATGCTTGTTGTGAGAAGCTCCGATTTGTGAGAAGCATATACCCAAACCTGCCCCAAATGGGAAAATTGTACCACGGCATGTTGATGCCGCACCATGATAGCATGCCAATTTTCATGAATTTCAAACAAGTTTTGGATTTACTAGATTTTAAAAACCAGGCATCTCAATGTTTTGCCGGCAATCAACGGTGCCCTGGTGTTTGAAATTCATTCCCATTTCTTGCATGGGAACTAAGCATGCACCCAAGGACACAACTTTAATTTTTCAACCAATTTATATGCACTGGAGCATGTGCATGTAGTTCAAATTTCAATTATGCACATAAATGCATTGAAAACTCAGTTAATGCATAAAAATGTCCAAACGAACCTTGAAAAATCACAAAAATTCACACAACACTTCCGTTGTTCTATGTTGACATGACAAAAAAAATTGAAAGCAACAAGAGGCAATGGATATCATTTCCTCCCTAAAGGTGGGACGTTCCCTACCGCAAACCATCATGCTTGTTGTGAGAAGCTCCGGTTTGTGAGAAGCATATACCCTAACCTGCCCCAAATGGGACAAAATTTGTACCACAGCATGTTGATGCCGCTCCATGATAGCATGGCAAGTTTCATGAATTTCAGACGAGTTTTGGATTTACTAGAATTTAAAAACCAGGCATCTCAATGTTTTCCCGGCAATCAACGGTGCCCTAGTGTTCGAAATTCATTCCCATTTCTTGCATAGGACCTAAGCACGCACCCAAGCACACAACTTTGATTTTTCAACCAATTTGTATGCACTCGAGCATGTGCATGTAGTTCGAATTTGAATTATGCACATAAATGCATTGAAAACTCAGTTAATGCATAAAAATGTCAAAACTAACCCCGAAAAATCACAAAAATTCACACAGCACTCCAGTTGTTCTATGTTGACACGAGAAAAAAATTGAAAGCAATAAGAGGCAATGGATATCGTTTCCTCCCCAAAGGTGGGACATTCCCTACCGAAAGCCATCATGCTTGTTGTGAGAAGCTCCGGTTTGTGAGAAGCATATACCCAAACCTGCCCCAAATGGGAAAATTGTACCACGGCATGTTGATGCCGCACCATGATAGCATGCCAAGTTTCATGAATTTCAGACAAGTTTTGGATTTACTAGATTTTAAAAACCAGGCATCTCAATGTTTTGCCGGCAATCAACGGTGCCCTGGTGTTCGAAATTCATTCCCATTTCTTGCATGGGAACTAAGCATGCACCCAAGGAAACAACTTTAATTTTTCAACCAATTTATATGCACTGGAGCATGTGCATGTAGTTCAAATTTGAATTATGCACATAAATGCATTGAAAACTCAGTTAATGCATAAAAATGTCCAAACGAACCTTGAAAAATCACAAAAATTCACACAACACTTCCGTTGTTCTATGTTGACATGAGAAAAAAAATTGAAAGCAACAAGAGGCAATGGATATCGTTTCCTCCCTAAAGGTGGGACGTTCCCTACCGGAAACCATCATGCTTGTTGTGAGAAGCTCCGGTTTGTGAGAAGCATATACCCTAACCTGCCCCAAATGGGACAAAATTTGTACCACAGCATGTTGATGCCGCTCCATGATAGCATGGCAAGTTTCATGAATTTCAGACGAGTTTGGGATTTACTAGAATTCAAAAACCAGGCATCTCAATGTTTTCCCAGCAATCAACGGTGCCCTGGTGTTCGAAATTCATTCCCATTTCTTGCATGGGACCTAAGCACGCACCCAAGGACACAACTTTGATTTTTCAACCAATTTGTATGCACTGGAGCATGTGCATGTAGTTCGAATTTGAATTATGCACATAAATGCATTGAAAACTCAGTTAATGCATAAAAATGTCCAAACGAACTCCGAAAAATCACAAAAATTCACACAACACTGCAGTTGTTCTATATTGACACGAGAAAAAAATTGAAAGCAATAAGAGGCAATGGATATCGTTTCGTCCCCAAAGGTGGGATGTTCCCTACCAAAAACCATCATGCTTGTTGTGAGAAGCTCCGGTTTGTGAGAAGCATATACCCAAACCTGCCCCAAATGGGACAAAATTTGTACCACGGCATGTTGATGCCGCTCCATGATAGCATGCCAAGTTTCATGAATTTCACACGAGTTTTGGATTTACTAGAATTTAAAAACTAGGCATCTCAATGTTTTCCGGCAATCAACGGTTCCCTGGTTTTCAAAATTCATTCCCATTTCTTGCATGGGACCTAAGCATGCACCCTAGGACACAGATTTAACTTTTCAACCAATTTATATGCACTAGAGCATGTGCATGTAGTTCAAATTTGAATTATGCACATAAATGCATTGAAAACTCAGTTAATGCATAAAAATGTCCAAACAAACCCCAAAAATCACAAAAATTCACACAACACTCTAGTTGTTCTGTGTTGACACGAGAAAAAAATTGAAAGCAATAAGAGGCAATGGATATCGTTTCGTCCCCAAAGGTGGGACGTTCCCCACCGAAAACCATCATGCTTGTTGTGAGAACTTCCGGTTTGTGAGAAGCATATACCCAAACTTGCCCCAAATGGGACAAAATTTGTACCACGGCATGTTGATGCCGCTCCATGATAGTATGCCAAATTTTATGAATTTCAGATGAGTTTTGGATTTACTAGAATTTAAAAATCAGGCATTTTGCCGGCAATCAACGGTGCCCTGGTGTTCGAAATTCATTCCCATTTCTTGCATGGGACCTAAGCATGCAGCCAAGGACACAGATTTGATTTTTCGACCAATTTATATGCACTCAAGCATGTGCATGTAGTTCATCTTTGAATTATGCACATAAATGCACCGAAAACTCAGTTATTGCATAAAAATGTCCAAACGAACAACGAAAAATCACAAAAATTCAAACAACACTCAAGTTGTTCTATGTTGACACGAGAAAAAAATTGAAAGCAATAAGAGGCAATGGATATCGTTTCCTCCCCAAAGGTCGGACGTTCCCTACCGAAAACCATCATGCTTATTGTGAGAAGCTCCGGTTTGTGAGAAGCATATACCCAAACCTACCCAAAATGGGACAAAATTTGTACCACGGCATGTTGATGCCGCTCCATGATAGCATGCCAAGTTTCATGAATTTCAGACGAGTTTTGGATTTACTAGAATTTAAAAACCAGGCATCTCAATGTTCTGCCAGCAATCAACGGTGCCCTGGTGTTCGAAATTCATTCCTATTTCTTGGATTGGACCTAAGCATGCACCCAAGGACGCATATCTGACTTTTCAACCAATTTATATGCACTGGAGCATGTGCATGTAGTTCAAATTTTAATTAGGCACATAAATGCAATGAAATCTCAGTTAATGCATAAAATTGTCCAAAAGAACACCAAACATTCACAAAAATTCACACAACACTCCAGTTGTTCTATGTTGACATGAGACAAAAAATTGAAAGCAATAAGAGGCAATGGATATCGTTTCGTCCCTAAAGGTGGGACGTTCCCTACCGAAAACCATCATGCTTGTTGTGAGAAGCTCCGGTTTGTGAGAAGCATATACCCTAACCTGCCCCAAATGGGACAAAATTTGTACCACGGCATGTTGATGCCGCTCCATGATAGCATGGGAAGCTTCATGAATTTCAGACGAGTTTTAGATTTACTAGAATTTAAAAACCAGACATCTCAATGTTTTCCCGTTAATCAACGGTGCCCTTGTGTTTGAAATTCATTCCCATTTATTGCATGGGACCTAAGCATGCACCCAAGGACACAGCTTTGATTTTTCAACCAATTTATATGCATTGGAGCATGTGCATGTAGTTCAAATTTGAATTATGCACATAAATGCATTGAAAACTCAGTTAATGCATAAAAATGTCCAAACGAACCCCGAAAAACCACAAAAATTCACACAACACTCCAGTTGTTCTATGTTGACACGAGAAAAAAAATTGAAAGCAATAAGAGGCAATGGATATCGTTTCGTCCCCAAAGGTGGGACGTTCCCTACCGAAAACCATCATGCTTGTTGTGAGAAGCTCCGGTTTGTGAGAAGCATATACCCAAACCTGCCCAAATGGGACAAAATTTGTACCACGACATGTTGATGCCGTTCCATGATAGCATGCCAAGTTTCATGAATTTCAGACAAGTTTTGGATTTACTACAATTTAAAAACCAGGCATCTCAATGTATTGCCGGCAATCAACGGTGCCCTGGTGTTCGACATTCATTCCCATTTCTTGCATGGGACCTAAGCATGCACCCTAGGACACAGATTTAATTTTTCAACCAATTTATATGCACTAGAGCATGTGCATGTAGTTCAAATTTGAATTATGCACATAAATGCATTGAAAACTCACTTAATGCATAAAAATGTCCAAACGAACCCCGAAAAATCACAAAAATTCACACAGCACTCAAGTTGTTCTATGTTGACACGAGAAAAAAAATTGAAAGAAATAAGAGGCAATGGATATCGTTTCATCCCCAAAGGTGGGACGTTCCCTACCGAAAACCATCATACTTGTTGTGAGAAGCTCCGGTTTTTGTGAAGCATACACCCTAAACTTCGCCAAATGGGACAATATTTGTACCACAACATGTTGATGCCACTCCATGATACCATGCCAAGTTTCATGAATTTCAGACGAGTTTTCGAGATACTAGAATTTAAAAACCAGGCATCTCAATGTTTTGTCCGCAATCAACGGTGCCCTGGTGTTCAAAATTCATTCCCATTTCTTGCACGGGACCTAAGCATGCATCCAAGGACACAGCTTTGATTTTTTTTCAACCAATTTATATGCACTGGAGCATGTGCATGTAGTTCAAATTTGAATTATGCACATAAATGCATTGAAAACTCAGTTAATGCATAAAAATGTCCAAACGAACCCCGAAAAACTACAAAATTCACACAACACTCCAGTTGTTCTATGTTGACACGAGAAAAAAATTTGAAAGCAATAAGAGGCAATGGATATCATTTCGTCCCCAAAGGTCGGACGTTCCCTACCGACAACCATCATGCTTGTTCTGAGAAGCTCCAGTTTGTGAGAAGCATATACCCAAACCTGCCCCAAATGGGACAAAAGTTGTACCACGGCATGTTGATGCCGCTCCATGATAGCATGCCAAGTTTCAAGAATTTCAGACAAGTTTTGGATTTACTAGAATTTAAAAACTAGGCATCTCAATATTTTGCCGGCAATTAACGGTGCCCTAATGTTCGAAATTCATTCCCATTTCTTGCATGGGAGCTAAGCATGCACCCAAGGACAGAGATTTGATTTTGCAACCAATTTATATGCACTGGAGCATGTGCATGTAGGTCAAATTTGAATTATGCACATAAATGCATTGAAAACTCACTTAATCCATAAATATGTCTAAACGAACCCCGAAAAATCACAAAAATTCACACAACACTCCAGTTGTTCTATGTTGACACGAGAAAAAAAATTAAAAGCAATAAGAGGCAATTGATATCGTTTCGTCCCCAAAGGTGGGACGTTCCCTACCGAAAACCATCATGCTTGTTGTGAGAAGCTCCGGTTTGTGAGAAGCATATACCCAAACCTGCCCAAATGGGACAAAATTTGTACCACGACATGTTGATGCCGTTCCATGATAGCATGCCAAGTTTCATGAATTTCAGACAAGTTTTGGATTTACTACAATTTAAAAACCAGGCATCTCAATGTATTGCCGGCAATCAACGGTGCCCTGGTGTTCGACATTCATTCCCATTTCTTGCATGGGACCTAAGCATGCACCCTAGGACACAGATTTAATTTTTCAACCAATTTATATGCACTAGAGCATGTGCATGTAGTTCAAATTTGAATTATGCACATAAATGCATTAAAAACTCAATTAATGCATAAAAATGTCCAAACGAACCCCGAAAAATCAAAAATGTTGCTTGAAAAGTATATGTTGTTGATCGGAAATGACGTAGAATTTCTGGAAAGCATATAGGGTTATTTGAAAAGTGTTTTTCAATGGAAACCTGGATTAAGCTACTTGAGCATTGAGCATCAAGATCTATAAGGATAGATCAAAACGCTTAATGGTACTTTCAAATGAGCACATCCTTGACATGATCTTGAAGGTGTTCAAGATGGATCAGTCAAAGAAGGAGTTCTTGCCTGAGTTGTAAGGTATGAAGTTAAGACTTAAAGCTTGACCACGGCAGAATAGAGAGAAAAGGACGAAGGTCGTCCCCTATGCTTAAGACATAGGCTCTACAGTATGCTATGCTGTGTACCGCACCTGAAGTGTGCCTTGCCATGAGTCAGTCAAGGGGTACAAGAGTGATCCAAGAATGGATCACAGGACAGCGGTCAAAGTTATCCTTAGTAACTAGTGGACTAAGGAATTTTCTCGATTATGGAGGTGGTAAAAGAGTTCGTCGTAAAGGGTTACGCGATGCAAACTTTGACACTAATCCAGATTATTCTGAGTAGTAAACTGGATTCGTATAGTAGAACAGTTATTTGAAATAGCTCCAAATAGCGTAGTAGCTTGCATCTACAAGATGACATAGAGATTTGCGAAGTACATACGGATCTGAAAGATTCAGACCCGTTGACTATAAAACCTCTCTCACAAGCATAACATGATCAAACCCAGAACTCCATCGAGTGTTAATCACATGGTATGTGAACTAGATTTTGACTCTAGTAAACTCTTTGGGTGTTAGTCACATGGCGATGTGACCTTGAGTGTTAATCACATGGCGATGGTGAACTAGATTATTGACTCTAGTGCAAGTGGGAGACTGTTGGAAATATGCCCTAGAGGCAATAATAAATTAGTTATTATTATATTTCCTTGTTCATGATAATCGTTTATTATCCATGCTAGAATTGTATTGATAGGAAACTCAGATACATGTGTGGATACATAGACAACACCATGTCCCTAGTAAGCCTCTAGTTGACTAGCTCGTTGATCAATAGATGGTTACGGTTTCTGACCATGGACATTGGATGTCATTGATAACGGGATCACATCATTAGGAGAATGATGTGATGGACAAGACCCAATCCTAAGCCTAGCACAAATGTAGTTCGTATGCTAAAGCTTTTCTAATGTCAAGTATCATTTCCTTAGACCATGAGATTGTGCAACTCCCGGATACCGTAGGAGTGCTTTGGGTGTGCCAAACGTCACAACGTAACTGGGTGGCTATAAAGTTACACTACAGGTATCTCCGAAAGTGTCTGTTGGGTTGGCACGAATCGAGACTGGGATTTGTCACTCCGTGTAAACGGAGAGGTATCTCTGGGCCCACTCGGTAGGACATCATCATAATGTGCACAATGTGATCAAGGAGTTGATCACGGGATGATGTGTTACGGAACGAGTAAAGAGACTTGCCGGTAACGAGATTGAACAAGGTATCGGGATACCGACGATCGAATCTCGGGCAAGTACAATACCGCTAGACAAAGGGAATTGAATACGGGATTGATCGAATCCTCGACATCGTGGTTCATCCGATGAGATCATCGTGGAACATGTGGGACCAACATGGGTATCCAGATCCCGCTGTTGGTTATTGACCGGAGAGTCATCTCGGTCATGTCTGCATGTCTCCCGAACCCGTAGGGTCTACACACTTAAGGTTCGGTGACGCTAGGGTTATAGAGATATTAGTATGCGGTAACCCGAAAGTTGTTCGGAGTCCCGGATGAGATCCCGGACGTCACGAGGAGTTCCGGAATGGTCCGGAGGTAAAGAATTATATATAGGAAGTGCTATTTCGGCCATCGGGACAAGTTTCGGGGTCACCGGTATTGTACCGGGACCACCGGAAGGGTCCCGGGGGTCCACCGGGTGGGGCCACCTGCCCCGGGGGGCCACATGGGCTGTAGGGGGTGCGCCTTGGCCTATATGGGCCAAGGGCACCAGCCCCTAGAGGCCCATGCGCCAAAGGGACAAGAGGAGGGGAGAGTCCTAAAGGGGGAAGGCACCTCCGAGGTGCCTTGGGGAGGATGGACTCCTCCCCCTTGGCCGCACCCTTCCTTGGAGGAAGGGGCAAGGGCTGCGCCCTCCCCCTCTCCCTTGGCCCTATATATAGTGGGGGAAAGGGAGGGCAATCCAACATAAGCCCTGGCGCCTCCCTCTCCCTCCCATGACACATCTTCCTCCTCCCGCAGCGCTTGGCGAAGCCGTGTTGGAATCCCGCTACTTCCACCACCACGCCGTCGTGCTGCTAGATCTCCATCAACCTCTCCTTCCCCCTTGCTGGATCAAGAAGGAGGAGACGTCGCTGCTCCGTACGTGTGTTGAACGCGGAGGTGCCGTCCGTTCGGCGCTAGGATCATCGGTGATTTGGATCACGACGAGTACGACTCCATCAACCCCGTTCTCTTGAACGCTTCCGCGCGCGATCTACAAGGGTATGTAGATCCACTCCTCCCTCATTGCTAGATGAATCCATAGATTGATCTTGGTGACACGTAGGAAAATTTTGAATTATTGCTACGTTCCCCAACAGTGGCATCATGAGCTAGGTCTATGCGTAGTTTCTATGCACGAGTAGAACACAAAGTAGTTGTGGGCGTTGATTTTGTTCAATATGCTTGACGTTACTAGTCTTATCTTGATTCGGCGGCATCGTGGGATGAAGCGTCCCAGACCGACCTTACACGTACTCTTACGTGAGACTGGTTCCACCGACTGACATGCACTAGTTGCATAAGGTGGCTAACGGGTGTCTGTCTCTCCCACTTTAGTCGGATCAGGTTCGATGAAAAGGGTCCTTATGAAGGGTAAATAGAAATTGGCATATCACGTTGTGGTCTTTGCATAGGTAAGAAACGTTCTTGCTAGAAACCCATAGCAGCCACGTAAAACATGCAAACAACAACTAGAGGACGTCTAACTTGTTTTTGCAGGGTATGCTATGTGATGTGATATGGCCAAAAGGATGTGATGAATGATATATGTGATGTATGAGATTGATCATGTTCTTGTAATAGGAATCACGACTTGCATGTCGATGAGTATGACAACCGGCAGGAGCCATAGGAGTTGTCTTAATTTATTTATGACCTGCGTGTCAACATAAACGTCATGTAATTACTTTACTTTATTGCTAACCGTTAGCTATAGTAGTAGAAGTAATAGTTGACAAGACAACTTCATGAAGACACAATGATAGAGATCATGATGATGGAGATCATGGTGTCATGCCGGTGACAAGATGATCATGGAGCCCCAAGATGGAGATCAAAGGAGCTATATGATATTGGCCATATCATGTCACTATTATTTGATTGCATGTGATGTTTATCATGTTTATACATCTTGTTTTCTTAGAACGACGGTAGTAAATAAGATGATCCCTCATTAAAATTTCAAGAAAGTGTTCCCCCTAACTGTGCACCGTTGCGAAAGTTCGTCGTTTCGAAGCACCACGTGATGATCGGGTGTGATAGTTTCATACGTTCACATACAACGGGTGTAAGACAGATTTACACACGCGAAACACTTAGGTTGACTTGACGAGCCTAGCATGTACAGACATGGCCTCGGAACACAAGAGACCGAAAGGTCGAGCATGAGTCGTATGGTAGATACGATCAACATGAAGATGTTCACCGATGTTGACTAGTCCGTCTCACGTGATGATCGGACACGGCCTAGTTGAATCGGATCTTGTAATCACTTAGATGACTAGAGGGATGTCTATCTGAGTGGGAGTTCATAAGATGAACTTAATTATCATGAACATAGTCAAAAGATCTTCGCAAATTATGTCGTAGCTCGCGCTTGAGTTCTACTGTTTAGATATGTTCCTAGAGAAAATTTAGTTGAAAGTTGATAGTAGAAATTATGCGGACTAGGTCCGTAAACTGAGGATTGTCCTCATTTCTTCATAGAAGGCTTATGTCCTTAATGCACCGCTCAGTGTGCTGAACCTCGAACGTTGTCTGTGGATGTTGCGAACATCTGACATACACATTTTGATAACTACGTGATAGTTCAGTTAAACGGCTTAGAGTTGAGGCATCGAAGACGTTTTGAAACGTCGCGAAACATATGAGATGTTTCGAGGGCTGAAATTGGGATTTCAGGCTCGTGCCCACGTCAAGAGGTATAAGACCTCCGACGATTTTCTTAGCCTGCAAACTAAGGGAGAAAAGCTCAATTGTTGAGCTTGTGCTCAGATTGTCTAAGTACAACAATCATTTGAATCGAGTGGGAGTTGATCTTCCAGATGAGATAGTGATGTTTCTCCGAAGTCATTACCACCAAGCTGCTAGAGCTTCGTGATGAACTATAATATATCAGGGACATATATGATGATCCTTGAGATATTCGCGATGTTTGACACCACAAAAGTAGAAATCAAGAAGGAGCATCAATTGTTGATGGTTGGTGAAACCACTAGTTTCAAGAAGGGCAAGGGCAAGAAGGGAAACTTCATGAAACGGCAAATCAGCTGCTGCTCTAGTGAAGAAACCCAAGGTTGAACCCAAACCCGAGACTAAGTGCTTCTGTAATAAGGGGAACAGCCACTGGAGCAGAATTACCCTAGATACTTGGTAGATGAGAAGGCAGGCAAGGTTGATAGAAGTATATTGGATATACATTGTGTTGATGTGTACTTTACTAGTACTCCTAGTAGCACCAGGGTATTAGATACCGGTTCGGTTGCTAAGTGCTAGTAACTCGAAATAAAAGCTACGGAATAAACGGAGACTAGCTAAAGGTGAGATGACGATATGTGTTGGAAGTGTTTCCAATGTTGATATGATCAAGCATCGCACGCTCCCTCTACCATCGAGATTGGTGTTTGCGTTGAGCATAGACATGATTGGATTATGTCTATCGCAATACGGTTATTCATTTAAAGAGAATAATGGTTACTCTGTTTATTTGAATAATACCTTCAAATGGTCTTACACCTGAAATGAATGGTTTATTGAATCTCGATCGTAGTGATACACATGTTCATGCCAAAAGATAGTAATGATAGTACCACCTACTTGTGGCACTGCCACTTAAGTCATATCGGTATAAAACACGTGAAGAAGCTCCATGTTGATGGATCTTTGGGCTCACTCATTTTTGAAAGGTTTGAGACGTGCGAACCATGTCTATTGGTGTATATGCATGAAGAAACTCCATGCAAATGGACCGTTTGGACTCACTTGATTTTGAATCACTTGAGACATGCAAATCATACCACATGGGCAAGATGACTGAAAGCCTCGGTTTCAGTAAAATGGAACTAGAAAGCAACTTGTTGGAAGAAATACATTTTGATGTGTGCAGTCCAATGAGTGCTGAGGCATGTAGTGGATATCGTTATGTTCTTACTTCATAGATGATTTGAGTAGATGTTGAGTACATTTACTTGATAAATCACGAGTCTGAATTATTGAAAGGTTCAAGTAATTTCAGGGTGAAGTTGAAAGATCGTCGTGACAAGAGGATAAAAGATCTATGATATGATCATAGAGATGAATATCTGAATTACGAGTTTGGCATAGAATTAAGACATTGTGGAAATTGTTTCACAACTAATACAGCCTGGAACACCATAGTGTGATGGTGTGTCCGAACATCATAACTGCACCCTATTGGATATGATGCATACCATGATGTCTCTTGTCGAATTACCATGATAGTTTATGGGTTAGGAATTAGAGACAACCACATTTACTTTAAATAGGGCACCACGTAATTCTGATGAGATGACACCGTATGAACTATGGTTTAGAGAAACCTAAGCTGTCATTTCTTAGAAGTTTGGGGCTGCGACGCTTATGTGAAAAAGTTTCAGGCTGATAAGCTCAAACCCAAAGCGGATAAATGCATCTTCATAGAATACCCAAAACAGTTGGGTATACCTCCTATTTCAGATCTGGAAGCAAAAGTGATTGTTTCTAGAAACGGGTCCTTTCTCGAGGAAAAGTTTCTCTTGAAAGAATTGAGTGGGAGGGTGGTGGAGACTTGATGAGGTTATTGAACCGTCTCTTCAACTAGTGTGTGGCAGGGCACAGGAAGTTGTTCCTGTGGCACCTACACCAATTGAAGTGGAAGCTTATGATAGTGATCATGAAACTTCAGATCAAGTCACTACCAAACCTCGTGGGATGACAAGGATGCGTACTACATCAGAGTGGTACGTAATCCTGTCTTGGAAGTCATGTTGCTAGACAACAATGAACCTACGAGCTATGCAGAAGCGGTGGTGGGCTTGGATTCCGATAAATGGCTCGAGGCCATATAATCCGAGAGAGGATCCATATATGAAAAAAAAGTGTAGACTTTGGAAGAACTACTTGATGGTCGTAAGGCTGTTAGGTACAGATGGATTTTAAAAGGAAGACAGACAATGATGGTAAATGTCACCATTAAGAAAGCTCGACTTGTCGTTAAGATGTTTTCCGACAAGTTCAAGGAGTTGACTACAATGAGACTTTCTCACTCGTAGCGATGCTAAGAGTCTGTTGGAATTATATTAGCAGGTACTGCATTATTTATGAAATCTTGCAGATAGGATGTCAAAATATTGTTTCCTCGTGATTTTCTTGAGGAAAGGTTGTATGTGATACAACCAGAAGGTTTTAACAATCCTGAAAGATGCTAACAAGTATGCAAAGCTCTAGCAATCCTTCTAAGGACTGGAGTAAGCATCTCGGAGTTGGAATATACGCTTTGATGATGATCAAAGGTTTTGGGTTTATACAAAGTTTATGAGAAACTTGTATTTCCAAAGAAGTGAGTGGTAGCACTATAGAATTTCCGATGAGTATATGTTGTTGATCGGAAATGACGTAGAATTTCTGGAAAGCATATAGGGTTATTTGAAAAGTGTTTTTCAATGGAAAACCTGGATTAAGCTACTTGAGCATTGAGCATCAAGATCTATAAGGATAGATCAAAACGCTTAATGGTACATTCAAATGAGCACATTCCTTGACATGATCTTGAAGGTGTTCAAGATGGATCAGTCAAAGAAGGAGTTCTTGCCTGAGTTGTAAGGTATGAAGTTAAGACTTAAAGCTTGACCACGGCAGAATAGAGAGAAAAGATGAAGGTCGTCCCCTATGCTTAAGACATAGGCTCTACAGTATGCTATGCTGTGTACCGCACCTGAAGTGTGCCTTGCCATGAGTCAGTCAAGGGGTACAAGAGTGATTCAAGAATGGATCACAGGACAGCGGTCAAATTTATCCTTAGTAACTAGTGGACTAAGGAATTTTCTCGATTATGGAGGTGGTAAAAGAGTTCGTCGTAAAGGGTTACGTTGATGCAAACTTTGACACTAATCCAGATTATTCTGAGTAGTAAACTGGATTCGTATAGTAGAACAGTTATTTGAAATAGCTCCAAATATAGCGTAGTAGCTACATCTACAAGATGACATAGAGATTTGCGAAGTACATACGGATCTGAAAGATTCAGACCTGTTGACTATAACATCACTCACAAGCATAACATGTTCAAACCCAGAACTCATCGAGTGTTAATCACATGCTAAATGTGAACTAGATTATTGACTCTAGTAAACTCTTTGGGTGTTAGTCACATGGGGATGTGACCTTGAGTGTTAATCACATGGCGATGTGAACTGGATTATTGACTCTAGTGCAAGTGGGAGACTGTTGGAAATATGCCCTAGAGGCAATAATAAATTAGTTATTATTATATTTCCTTGTTCATGATAATCGTTTATTATCCATGCTAGAATTTTATTGATAGGAAACTCAGATACATGTGTGGATACATAGACAACACCATGTCCCTAGTAAGCCTCTAGTTGACTAGCTCGTTGATCAATAGATGGTTACGGTTTCCTGACCATGGACATTGGATGTCATTGATAACAGGATCACATCATTAGGAGAATGATGTGATGGACAAAGACCCAATCCTAAGCCTAGCACAAGATCATGTAGTTCGTATGCTAAAGCTTTTCTAATGTCAAGTATCATTTCCTTAGACCATGAGATTGTGCAACTCCCGGATACCGTAGGAGTGCTTTGGGTGTGCCAAATGTCACAACGTAACTGGGTGGCTATAAAGTTACACTACAGGTATCTCCGAAAGTGTCTGTTGGGTTGGCACGAATCGAGACTGGGATTTGTCACTCCGTGTAAACGGAGAGGTATCTCTGGGCCCACTCGGTAGGACATCATCATAATGTGCACAATGTGATCAAGGAGTTGATCACGGGATGATGTGTTACGGAACAAGTAAAGAGACTTGCCAGTAACGAGATTGAATAAGGTATCGGGATACCGACGATCGAATCTCGGGCAAGTACAATACCGCTAGACAAAGGGAATTGAATACGGGATTGATCGAATCCTCGACATCGTGGTTAATCCGATGAGATCATCGTGGAACATGTGGGAGCCAACATGGGTATCCAGATCCCGCTGTTGGTT
Source organism: Triticum urartu (assembly GCF_003073215.2). Classification (NCBI taxonomy): domain Eukaryota; kingdom Viridiplantae; phylum Streptophyta; class Magnoliopsida; order Poales; family Poaceae; genus Triticum; species Triticum urartu. The sequence goes on along the minus strand of NC_053027.1, from coordinate 505,499,655 downwards.
ATTGACCGGAGAGTCATCTCGGTCATGTCTGCATGTCTCCCGAACCCGTAGGGTCTACACACTTAAGGTTCGGTGACGCTAGGGTTATAGAGATATTAGTATGCGCTAACCCGAAAGTTGTTCAGAGTCCCGGATGAGATCCCGGACGTCACGAGGAGTTCCGGAATGGTCCGGAGGTAAAGAATTATATATAGGAAGTGCTATTTCGGCCATCGGGACAAGTTTCGGGGTCACCGGTATTGTACCGGGACCACCGGAAGGGTCCCGGGGGTCCACCGGGTGGGGCCACCTTCCCCGGGGGGCCACATGGGCTGTAGGGGGTGCGCCTTGGCCTATATGGGCCAAGGGCACCAGCCCCTAGAGGCCCATGCGCCAAAGGGACAAGAGGAGGGTAGAGTCCTAAAGGGGGAAGGCACCTCCGAGGTGCCTTGGGGAGGATGGACTCCTCCCCCCCTTGGCCGCACCCTTCCTTGGAGGAAGGGGCAAGGCTGCGCCCTCCCCCTCTCCCTTGGCCCTATATATAGTGGGGGAAAGGGAGGGCAATCCAACATAAGCCCTGGCGCCTCCCTCTCCCTCCCATGACACATCTTCCTCCTCCCGCAGCGCTTGGCGAAGCCCTGTTGGAATCCCGCTACTTCCACCACCACGCCGTCGTGCTGCTGGATCTCCATCAACCTCGCCTTCCCCCTTGCTGGATCAAGAAGGAGGAGACGTCGCTGCTCCGTACGTGTGTTGAACGTGGAGGTGCCGTCCGTTCGGCGCTAGGATCATCGGTGATTTGGATCACGACGAGTACGGCTCCATCAACCCCGTTCTCTTGAACGCTTCCGCGCGCGATCTACAAGGGTATGTAGATCCACTCCTCCCTCATTGCTAGATGACTCCATAGATTGATCTTGGTGACACGTAGGAAAATTTTGAATTATTGCTATGTTCCCCAACAATAAATGCATTGAAAACTCAGTTCATGCTTAAAAATGTCCAAACGAACCCCGAAAAATCACAAAAATTCACACAACACTCTAGTTGTTATATGTTGACACGAGAAAAAAATTGAAAGCAATAAGCGGCAATGGATATCGTTCCGTCCCCAAAGGTCGGACGTTCCCTACCGAAAACCATCATGCTTGTTGTGAGAAGCTCCGGTTTGTGAGAAGCATATACCCAAACCTGCCCCAAATGGGACAAAATTTGTACCATAGCATGTTGATGCCGCTCCATGATAGCATGCCAAGTTTCATGAATTTCAGACGGGTTTTGGATTTACTAGAATTTAAAAACCAGGCATCTCAATGTTTTGCCGGCAATCAACGGTGCCCTGGTGTTCGAAATTCATTCCCATTTCTTACATAGGACCTAAGCATGCACCCTAGGACACAGATTCATTTTTTCAACCAATTTATATGCACTAGAGCATGTGCATGTAGTTCAAATTTGAATTATGCAAATAAATGAATTGAAAACTCAGTTAATGCATAAAAAAGTCCAAACGAACCCCGAAAAATCACAAAAATTCACACAACACTCCAGTTGTTCTATGTTGACATGAGAAAAAAATTGAAAGCTATAAGAGGCAATGGATATCGTTTCATCCCCAAAGGTGGGACTTTCCCTACCGAAAACCATCATTTTTGTTGTGAGAATCTCCGGTGTGTGAGAAGCATATACCCTAACCTGCCCCAAATGGGACAAAATATGTACCACAGCATGTTGATGCCCCTCCATGATAGCATGGCAAGTTTCATGAATTTCAGACGAGTTTTGGATTTACTAGAATTTAAAAACCAGGCATCTCAATGTTTTCCCTGTAATCAACAGTGCCCTGGTGTTTGAAATTCATTCCCATTTCTTGCATGGGACCTAAGCATGCACCCAAGGACACATCTTTGATTTTTCAACCAATTTATATGCACTGGAGCATGTGCATGTAGTTAAAATTTGAATTATGCACATAAATGCATTGAAACCTTAGTTAATGCATAAAAATATCCAAACGAACCCCGAAAAATCACAAAAATTCACACAACATTGCAGTTGTTCTTTGTTGACACGAGAAAAAAAATTGAAAGCAATGAGAGGCAATGGATATCATTCCGTCCCCAAAGGTGGGACGTTCCTTACCGAAAACCATCATGCTTGTTGTGAGAAGCTCCGGTTTGTGAGAAGCATATACCCAAACCTGCCCCAAATGGGACAAAATTTGTACCACGGCATGTTGATGCCGCTCCATGATAGCATGCCAAGTTTCATGAGTTTCAGACGAGTTTTGGATTCACTAGAATTTAAAAACTAGGCATCTCAATGTTTTGCCGGCAATCAACGGTGCCCTGGTGTTCGAAATGCATTCCCATTTCTTACATAGGACCTAAGAATGCACCCTAGGACACATATTTAATTTTTCAACCAATTTATATGCACCAAAGATGTGCATGTAGTTCAAATTTGAATTATGCACATAAATGCATTGAAAACTCAGTTAATGCATAAAAATGTCCAAACGAACCCCGAAAAATCACAAAAATTCACACAACACTCCAGTTGTTCTATGTTGACATGAGAAAAAAAATTGAAAGCAATAAGAGGCAATGGATATGGTTTCGTCCCCAAAGGTGGGACTTTCCCTACTGAAAACCATCATGCTTGTTGTGAGAAGCTCTGGTGTGTGAGAAGCATATACCCTAACCTGCCCCAAATGGGACAAAATTTGTACCATGGCATGTTGATGTCCATCCATGACAGCATGGCAAGTTTCATGAATTTCAGACGAGTTTTGGATTTACTAGAATTTAAAAACCAGGCATCTCAATGTTTTCCCGGCAATCAACGGTGCCTTGGTGTTCGAAATTCATTCCCATTTCTTGCATGGGACCTAAGCATGCACCCAAGGACACATCATTGATTTTTCAACCAATTTATATCCACTGGAGCATGTGCATGTAGTTAAAATTTGAATTATGCACATGAATGCATTGAAAACTCAGTTAATGCATAAAAATGTCCAAACGAACCCCAAAAAATCACAAAAAATTCACACAACACTCAAGTTGTTCTTTGTTGACACGAGAAAAAAAATTGAAAGCAATGAGAGGCAATGGATATCGTTTCGTCCACAAATGTGGGACGTTCCCTACCGAAAAGCATCATGTTTGTTGTGAGAAGCTCCGGTTTGTGAGAAGCATATACCCTAACCTGCCCCAAATGGGACAAAATTTGTACCACAGCATGTTGATGCTGCTCCATGATAGCATGCCAAGTTTCATGAATTTCTGACGAGTTTTGGATTTACTAGAATTTAAAAACTAGGCATCTCAATGTTTTGCCGGCAATCAACGGTGCCCTGGTGTTCGAAATTCATTCCCATTTCTTGCATGTTACCTAAGCATGCACCCTAGGACATAGATTTGATTTTTCAACCACTTTATATGCACTGGAGCATGTGCATGTAGTTCAAATTTGAATTATGCACATAAATGCATTGAAAACTCAGTTAATGCATAAAAATGTCCAAAAGAATAAGAGGCAATGGATATCATTTCGTCCCCAAAGGTGGGACGTTCCCTACCAAAAACCATCATGCTTGTTGTGGGAAGCTCCGGTTTGTGAGAAGCATATACCCAAACTTCCCTAGATGGGACAAAATTTGTACCACGGCATGTTGATGCCGCTCCATGATAACATGCCAAGTTTCATGAATTTCAGACGGGTTTTGGATTTACTAGAATTTAAAAACCAGGCATCTCAATGTTTTGCCGGCAATCAACGGTGCCTTGGTGTTAGAAATTCATTCCCATTTCTTGCATGGGACCTAAGCATGCACCCAAGGACACAGCTTTGATTTTCAACCAATTTATATGCACTGGCGCATGTGCATGTACTCCAAATTTGGATTGTGGACATAAATGCATTAAAAACTCAATTAATGCATAAAAATGTCCAAACGAACCCCGGAAAATCACAAAAATTCACACAACACTCCAGTTGTTCTATGTTGACATGAGAAAAAAATTGAAAGCAATAAGAGGGAATGGATATCATTTCGTCCCCAAAGGTGGGAGGTTCCCTACCGAAAACCATCATGCTTGTTGTGAGAAGCTCTGGTTTGTGAGAAGCATATACCCAAAACTGCCCCGAATGGGACAAAATTTGTACCACGGCATGTTGATGCCGGTCCATGATAGCATGCCAAGTTTCATGAATTTCAGACGAGTTTTGGATTTACTAGAATTTAAAAACCAGGCATCTCAATGTTTTCTCGGCAATCAACGGTGCCCTGGTGTTCGAAATTCAATCCCATTTCTTGCATGGGACCTAAGCATGCACCCAAGGACACAACTTTGATTTTTCAACCACTTTATATGCACTGGAGCATGTGCATGTAGTTCAAATTTGAATTATGCACAAAAATGCATTGAAAACTTAGTTAATGCATAAAAATGTCCAAACGACCCCCGAAAAATCACAAAAATTCACAGAACACTCCTGTTGTTCTATGTTGACATGAGAAAAAAATTGAAAGCAATAGGAGGCAATGAATATCGTTTCGTCCCCAAAGGTGGGACGTTCCCTACCGAGAACCATCCTGCTTGTTGTGAGAAGCTCCGGTTTGTGAGAAGCATATGCCCAAACCTGCCCCTAATGGGACAAAAAATTTACCACTCCATGTTGATGTCGCTCCGTGATAGCATGCCAAGTTTCATGAATTTCAGACGAGTTTTGGATTTACTAGAATTTAAAAATCAGGTATCTCAATGTTTGCGGCCGAGTGACGGTGGCAGGGTGTTTGAAATTCAATTCCGTTTCTTGCATGGGACCTAAGCGTGCAACCAAGGACACATATTTGATTTTTCAATAAGTTTATATGCACTGAAGCATGTGCATGTAGTTCAAATTTGAATTATGCGCATAAAATGCCTGGAAAACCCAGTTAATGTATAAGAATGTACAAACGAACCCTGAATAATTCCAATTTTTGAACGACACACCTATAGTTGCATGTTCACTGCAGATAAAAGTTCTAACAATTCAAACACCATCCTTTGTAGTTGTGACCCCATTACGTAATTCAAATGATCAAGACGAGAAATTAACTAGATCGCACACAATTTATTATCACCAACCGTGTGAGATGCAGCACAAAATATCTTGGAGCACCGTCAGTGTATAGTATGCCCATGCCTTACGAGAGAAGGTGCGTCGGCAACAGTCTACAGCCGGCGTGTCAAGCACACTAGCTAGCTCACTCCCCAAATATCATTTCACTGTTCATTCCTCCCCGGTGAAAGATGGGGACGTGGACCCACATCAGAGGGCAACTTCGGCGGTCCACTCTAGCGAGAGCACGGCCGCAGCCACCAGGCGCGTGCTAACAAGCTTCGTGAGGGCGACCGCAGTCTGCGTTTGGGCGGCCAAGGCAGCCCAAACGGCCGCTGTTGCTTCTCAGGCGGCGGCAGCAGCATCTGCCTCGGGGATAGCAACTGGCGAGAGCGGCAAAGCAACTATCTGTTCCGCAGCGGCGGCCTTAGCCCTGCTGGAGGCCGCCCACTACCATGTCGAGGCCGTCCACACCCAGGTCGTGGCGGTCACTGATAACCCACAAGTGTAGGGGATCGCAACAGCTTTTGAGGGTAGAGTATTCAACCCAAATTTATTGATTCGACACAAGGGGAGCTAAATAATATTCTCAAGTATTAGCAACTAAGTTGTCAATTCAGCCACACCTGGATAGCTTAATATCTGCAGCAAAGTATTTAGTAGCAAAGTAGTATGATAGTAGAGATAACGGTAACAAAAGTAATATTTTTGGGTTTTATAGTGATTGTAACAGTAGCAACGGTAAAGTAAATAAGCGAAGAATAATATGTGAAAAGCTCGTAGGCATTGGATCGGTGATGGATAATTATGTCGGATGCGGTTCATCATGTAACAGTCATAACATAGGGTGACACAGAACTAGCTCCAATTCATCAATGTAACGTAGGCATGTATTCCAAATATAGTCATTCGTGCTTATGGAAAATAACTTGTCCTACCCTCCCATGGCAGCGGGGTCCTAATGGGAACTAAGGGATATTAAGGCCTCCTTTTAATAGAGTACCGGACCAAAGCATTAACACATAGTGAATACATGAACTCCTCAAACTACGGTCATCACCGGGAGTGATCCCTATTATTGTCACTTTGGGGTTGCCGGATCATAACACATAGTAGGTGACTATAGACTTGCTAGATAGGATCAAGAACTCACATATATTCATGAAAACATAATAGGTTCAGATCTAAAATCATGGCACTCGGGCCCTAGTGACAAGCATTAAGCACAACAAAGTCATAGCAACACCAATCTCAGAACATAGTGGATACTAGGGACCAAACCCTAACAAAACTAACTTGATTACATGATAAATCGCATCCAACCCATCACTGTCCAGCAAGCCTACGATGTAATTACTCACGCACGGCGGTGAGCATCATGAAATTGGTGATGGAGGATGGTTGATGATGACGATGGCGATGGATTCCCCTCTCCGAAGCCCTGAACGGACTCCAAATCAGCCCTCCCGAGAGAGTTTAGGGCTTGGCGGCGGCTCCGTATCGTAAAACATGATGAATCCTTCTCTCTAATTTTTTTCTCCTCGAACACGAATATATGGAGTTGGAGTTGAGGTCGGTGGAGCTCCACGGGGCCCACGAGGCAGGGGCGCGCCCCCACCCTCGTGGCAAGGGTGTGGCCCCCTGGCCTTGATTCTTTCGCCAGTATTTTTTATTATTTCCAAAAATAATCTCCATGAAATTTCAGGTCACTCCGAGAACTTTTGTTTCTGCACAAAAATAACACCATGGCAATTCTGCTGAAAACAACGTCAGTCCGGGTTAGTTCCATTCAAATCATGCAAGTTAGAGTCCAAAACAAGGGCAAAATTGTTTGGAAAAGTAGATATGACGGAGACGTATCAACTCCCCCAAGCTTAAACCTTTGCTTGTCCTCAAGCAATTCAGTTGATAAACTGAAAGTGATAAAGAAAAACTTTTACAAACTCTATTTGCTCTTGTTGTTGTAAATATGTAAAACCAGCATTCAAGTTTTCAGCAAAGATTATGACTAACCATATTCACAATAACATTTAGGTCTCATGTTTACTCATATCAATGGCATAATCAACTAGCGAGCAATAATAATAAATCTGAGATGACAACACTTTCTCAAAACAATCATAATATGATATAATAAGATGGTATCTCGCTAGCCCTTTCTGAGACCGCAAAACATAAATGCAGAGCACCTTTAAAGATCAAGGACTGACTAGACATTGTAATTCATGGTAAAAGAGATCCAGTCATAGTCATACCCAATATAAACTAATAGTAATACATGCAAATGACAGTGGTGCTCTCCAGCTAGAGCTTTTTAATAAGAGGGTGATAACTCAACATAAAAGTAAATAGATAGGCCCTTCGCAGAGGGAAGCAGGGACTTGTAGAGGTGCCAGAGCTTGATTTTGAAATAGAGATAAATAATATTTTGAGCGGTATACTTTCATTGTCAACATAACAACCAAGAGATGGCGATATCTTCCATGCTACACACATTATAGGCGGTTCCCAAACAGAATGGTAAAGTTTATACTCCCCCTCCACCAACAAGCATCAATCCATGGCTTGCTCGAAACAACGAGTGCCTCCAACTAACAACAGGCCCGGGGGAGTTTTGTTTGTAATTATTTTGATTTGGTTTGCTTAAAGCATGGGACTGGGCATCCCGGTGACCAGCCATTTTCTCGTGAGTGAGGAGCGGAGTCCACTCCTCTTGAGAATAACCCGCCTAACATGGAAGATACGGACAGCCCTAGTTGATACATGAGCTATTTGTGCATACAAAACAGAATTTCATTTGAAGGTTTAGATTTTTGCACATACAAATTTACTTGGAACGGCAGGTAGATACCGCATATAGGAAGATATGGTGGATTCATCTGGAATAACTCTGGGGTTTAAGGGATTGGATGCACAAGCAGTATTCCTGCTTAGTACAAGTGAAGGCTAGCAAAAGACTGGGAAGCGACCAGCTAGAGAGCGACAACAGTCATGAACATGCATTAAAATTAATAAACATTGAGTACAAGTATGAGTAGGATATAATCCACCATGAACATAAATATTGTGAAGGCTATGTTGATTTGTTTCAACTACATGTGTGAACATGTGCCAAGTCGAGTCACTCTAATCGTTCAAAGGAGGATACCACCCTACTATACCACATCACAATCATTTTAATAGCATGTTGGCACGCAAGGTAAACCATTATAACTCATAGCTAATCAAGCATGGTATAAGCAACTATAATCTCTAATTGTCATTGCAAATATGTTTATTCATAATAGGCTGAATCAGGAACGATGAACTAATCATATTTACAAAAACAAGAGAGGTCGAGTTCGTACCAGCTCCTCTCATCTCAATCAGTCCATCATATATCGTCATAATTTCCTTTCACTTGCATGACCGAATGATGTGTATAATAATAATAGTGCACGTGCATTGGACTAAGCTGGAATCTGCAAGCATTCAATAAACAGGAGAAGACAAGGCAATATGGGTTCTTGGTTAAATCAACAATAATGCAAATAAGAGCCACTTCAAGATTTTCATTATGGTCTTCTCCTATCGACCCCCAAAGGAAAGAAAAGAAATAAAACTATTTACACGGGAAAGCTCCCAGCAAGCAAAAGAAGAACATGAAATATTTTTGGTTTTTCTTTTCATTACTACTACTACAGCATGAAAAGTAAACTAGCTAAAAGCTATTACTAATTTTTTTTTCTTAAAGTTTCTCAAACACACAAGAAGAAAGCATAAAAAGGAAAAATAAAATAGCATGGATATTACAATGAAAAGGTATGAACACCGACAACTAGCATGAGTGTGTGAGCATAAATGTAATGTCGGTGGGAAATACGTACTCCCCCAAGCTTAGGCTTTTGGCCTAAGTTGGTCTATGGCCACGGTTGGCCTGGCGGATATCCAAAGCTATAGTTGGGGTCGTACTGAGATGAAGCCCCGGATTGCCACTGGTTGGCAATCGCCTCCGGATCTCACTGGTAATCAGACTATCATGGAGGATCATATTGTGGTTTCGGCTCTGGATCTGTAGCCGATGTAGGGTTCCGATAGGCGTGGATGGCCGCCAGCGGAACAAGATACCTGCCTGCAGATAAATCAAACAAGGAAGGGGTAGGCAAGGTAATAGTCTCAGGGTGATTTTTATCAAATAACAGTTTGTACTTAAGCGCATTTTCCCTATTCTTAACAATAAAATCATGCGGTACCATACTCTTATAGTCTAGATAAACAGGAGGCAGCTTTTTCTTCTTTCTCATAATGCCTAATAGGTATGTTATAGTGTGCAGCGAGGCGCAAGGCGAAGATTCCTCCCAAGATGGGGCCCTTAGTATGGTTAAGATTTAACCGCTTTGCAACAATAGCGCCCATACTAAATGAATCATCTCGAAACAAGGCATGGAACAAAATAACAATATCAGGGGCACTCAGGTTTCCACAGTTTCCGCGACCAATTAAGCATCTACTAGCAAATATTGCAAAATAACGTAAAACAGGAAAATGTATGCTAGTAATTCTCACATCGGAAACTTTCCTAGTTTCTCCTACAACAATTGTATCAATGAACCCATCCACATCCTTACGATGTGGTTCCTCTATTTAACCCGAAAAAGGTAACTTGCAAACCTCACAGAATTCACGAAGGGACATCTCCTTATACTCATCATATAAATAAAAATCCACCGTAGGTGGTGACCTCCTAGAATGGAAATGAAAATTTTGCACAAAGGTATTAGTGAGTAAGAGGTACTGTTCATGTTGGTCGTGGAGGAAGTCGGTGAGGCCTGCATTCTCAGCCAACTCGTAAAAATCATCATAAATCCCGGCCGCTCTTAAGAAATCATCACAAGGCCATTCACACGGCCGAACTTCCGCGGTGCGAGGGAGATTATATTTGGGCCTATTATATTCTTCACTTTGCTTATCCTTCGAGCTTAGGCTCGAAGAGCCCCTCAAAAATCTCTTCATTATTTTCTGAAAATTTCTGAAATTTTTAGTAACTTCAAATAAAAGTGAATCAAACTCAATGAAATTGATAGCAACTACTCCCACAAGTGCCTAGAGACTATATCATGCATTAGAACTACTTGGGACCAAATAAATTTGACATGCAAGCTCAAGAACAGGGTCACCAGCAGCAAAAATTTGCAAATGAATAAAGCACTAGAACAAAAACTAATTGGACCATTGGAGGAGTCACATACCAAGGAACAATGCCCCAAAGCAGTTTTGTGAGAGGTGCTTTGAGGAAGGTGATCGAAAATCGCAGCAAAATGAGCTAGAACTCGTGCTTGAGCTGGTTGGTGTTTTTTGGGGAGGAAGACGGAGTGTGTGGTGGCTGGAATAAGTGGAGGGGAGCCACCGTGGGCCCACGAGGTAGGGGGGCGCGCCCAGGGGGTGGGCGCGCCCTGGACCCTCCTGGCCAGATGCCAGCTCCCCCTGATGTATACTTAGTGCCAGATATTCTCAAATATTCCAGAAAAAATCATATTTAAATTTCAGGGCATTTGGAGAACTTTTATTTTCAGGGTATTTTTTATTGCACAGAAAATTCAGAAAATAGACAGAAAAATACTAATTTTACTTTATTTCTACTAAATAACAGAAAATAAAAGGAGGGTATAGAAGGTTGTGCTTTCTAACTTCATCCATCTCATGCTCATCAAAAGGAATCCACTAACAAGGTTGATCAAGTCTTGTTAACAAACTCATTCCGAATCGCATGAAACCGGAGAATTTTCAAATAGCACTAAGCTACCTCAACGGGGATATGCACATCCCCAATAATAAGAATATCATATCTCTTTTTGACAGTAGGAAGATGAAATTCAAAACCTCCAAAAATAATAGATGGAATTTTTCCAATAGAGTTTATACTATGAACTTGAGGTTGTTTCCTCGGAAAGTGTACCGTATGCTCATTGCCATTAACATGAAAAGTGACATTGCCTTTGTTGCAATCAATAACAGCCCATGCAGTATTCAAAAAAGGTCTTCCAAGAATAATAGACATACTATCGTCCTCGGGTATATCAAGAATAACAAAGTCCGTTAAAATAGTAACATTTGCAACCACAACAGGCACATCCTCACAAATACCGACAGGTATAGCAGTTGATATATCAGCCATTTGCAAAGATATTTCAGTAGGTGTCAACTTATTCAAGTCAAGTCTGCGATATAGAGAGAGAGGCATAACACTAACACCGGCTCCAAGATCACATAAGGTAGTTCTAACATAGTTTCTTTTAATGGAGCATGGTATAGTGGGTACTCCTGGATCTCCTAACTTCTTAGGTATTCCACCCTTGAAAGTTTAATTGGCAAGCATGGTGGAAATTTTAGCTTCCAGTATCTTTCTTTTATTAGTAACAATTTCTTTCATATACTTAGCATAAGGATTCATTTTGAGCATATCAGTTAATCGCATACGCAAAAAGATACGTCTAATCATTTCAGCAAAGCACTCAAAATCCTCATCATCCTTTTTCTTGGATGGATTAGGAGGAAAAGGCATGGGTTTCTGAACACATGGTTCTCTTTCCCTACCGTGCTTCCTAGCAACAAAGTCTCTTTTATCATAACGTTGATTCTTTAATTTTGGGTTATCAAGATCAACAGCATGTTCAATTTCTACATCATTATCATTGCTAGGTTGAGCATCAACATGAACATCATTATTAACATTATCACTTGGTTCATGTTCATTACCAGATTGTGTTTCAGCATCAGAAATAGAAACATCATTTGGATTCTCAGGTGTGTCAACAGCAGGTTCACTAGAAGCATGCAAAGTCTTGTCATTCATTTTTCTTTTTCTTCCTTTTAGAGGGACTACGTGCATCTACATTATTTCTCTGAGCGTCCTGCTCAATTCTCTTAGGATGACCTTCAGGATACAAAGGTTCCTGAGTCACTTTACCTCCCCTAGTTGCAACTCTAACAGAAAAATCATTATTCTTACTATTCAGTTCATTGAGCAAATCATTCTGAGCCTTAAGCTTAAGTACTTGTTCTACTTGAGTGGTAACCGTAGAAGCATGTTTACTAACGAGTTTAAGTTCACCTTTAACTCTAGACATATAGTCACTCAAGTGTTCAATCATATAAGCATTTTGTTTTAATTGTCTTCCAAAACAAGCATTAAAGTTTTCTTGTTTCATAATAAAATTGTCAAACTCATCTAAGCATTGGCTAGCAGACTTATCACGAGGAATATCACCTTCATAAAATCTATAGAGAGAATTTACCTTTACTACCTATGTCGGGTTATCAAGACCATGTATTTCTTCAATAGGAGGTAAATTCTTAACATCTTCAGCTTTTATACCTTTATCTTTCATAGATTTCTTTGCCTCTTGCATATCTATAGGACTGAGAAATAGAACACATCTCTTCTTCGGAGTTGGCTTAGGAGTTGGTTCAAGAAGTGTCAAATTATTTTCATTGGTCAACATATTATTCAATAGAATTTCAGCTTGATCCAGTGTTCTTTCCCTGAGAACACAACCAGCACAACTATCCAGGTGGTCTCTGGAAGCATCGGTTAGTCCATTATAAAAGATATCAAGTATTTCATTTTTCTTAAGAGGATGATCAGGCAAAGCATTAAGTAATTGGAGAAGCCTCCCCCAAGCTTGTGGGAGACTCTCTTCTTCAATTTGCAAAAAAATTATATATTTCCCTTAAGGCAGCTTGTTTCTTATGAGCTGGGAAATATTTAGCAGAGAAGTAATAAATCATATCCTGGGGACTACGCACACAAACAACATCAAGAGAATTAAACCATATCTTAGCATCACCCTTTAATGAGAACGGAAATATTTTAAGGATATAAAAGTAGCGAGTTCTCTCATCATTAGTGAATAGGGTGGCTATATCATTTAATTTAGTAAGATGTGCCACAACAGTTTCAGATTCATAACCATAGAAGGGATCAGATTCAACCAAAGTAATTATATCAAGGTCGACAGAGAATTCATAATCCTTATCAGTAACAAAGATAGGTGAAGTAGCATAAGCAGGATCATATTTCATTCTAGCATTCAGAGTTTTTTGTTTCAGCTTAGCTAATAATTTCTTAAGATCACTCCTATCATTTCAAGCAAGAAAGTCTCTAGCAGTTTCTTCATCCATAACATAGCCCTCAGGCAGAACAGGTAATTTATATTTAGGAGGAGAGTCTTCATCATCACTTTCAGCAATATTATCAGTTTCAATAATTTCCTTCTCTCTAGCCCTAGCAAGTTGTTCATCAAGAAATTCACCAAGTGGCACAGTAGTATCAAGAATAGAAGTAGTTTCATCATAAGTATCATGCATAGCAGAAGTGGCATCATCAATAACACGCGACATATTAGAATTAACAGCAGAAGTAGGTTTAGGTGTTGCAAGCTTACTCAAAACAGAAGGTGAATCAAGTGTAGAGCTAGATGGCAGTTCCTTACATCCCCTCGTAGTTGAGGGATAAATTTTAGTTTTCTCGTCTTTCAAGTTCTTCATAGTGACCAGCAGATGTAAATCCCAAGTGACTCAAAGAATAGAGCTATGCTCCCCGGCAACGGCGCCAGAAATTAGTCTTGATGACCCACAAGTGTAGGGGATTGCAACAACTTTCGAGGGTAGAGTATTCAACCCAAATTTATTGATTTGACACAAGGGGAGCCAAAGAATATTCTCAAGTATTAGCAACTGAGTTGTCAGTTCAGCCACACCTGGATAGCTTAATATCTGCAGCAAAGTATTTAGTAGCAAAGTAGTATGATAGTAGAGACAACGGTAACAAAAGTAATATTTTGGGGTTTTATAGTGATTGTAACAGTAGCAACGGTAAAGTAAATAAGCGAAGAACAATATGTGAAAAGCTCGTAGGCATTGGATCGGTGATGGATAATTATGTCGGATGCGGTTCATCATGTAACAGTCATAACATAGGGTGACACAGAACTAGCTCCAATTCATCAATGTAATGTAGGCATGTATTCCGAATATAGTCATGCGTGCTTATGGAAAAGAACTTGCATGACATCTTTTGTACTACCCTCCCGTGGCAGCGGGGTCCTAATGGAAACTAAGGGATATTAAGGCCTCCTTTTAATATAGTACCGGACCAAAGCATTAACACATAGTGAATACATGAACTCCTCAAACTACGGTCCACCGGGAGTGGTACCAATTATTGTCACTCCGGGGTTGCCGGATCATAACACATAGTAGGTGACTATAGACTTGCAAGATAGGATCAAGAACTCACATATATTCATGAAAACATAATAGGTTCAGATCTGAAATCATGGCACTCGGGCCCTAGTGACAAGCATTAAGCATAACAAAGTCATAGCAACATAAATCTCAGAACATAGTGGATACTAGGGATCAAACCCTAACAAAACTAACTTGATTACATGATAAATCTCATCCAACCCATCACCGTCCAGTAAGCCTACGATGGAATTATTCACGCATGGCGGTGAGCATCATGAAATCGGTGATGGAGGATGGTTGATGATGACGATGGCGATGGATTCCCCTCTCCGGAGCCCCGAACGGACTCCAGATCAGCCCTCCCGAGAGAGTTTAGGGCTTGGTGGCGGCTCCGTATCGTAAAACGCGATGAATCCTTCTCTCTGATTTTTTTCTCCCCGAACACGAATATATGGAGTTGGGAGTTGAGGTCAGTGGAGCTCCAGGGGGCCTATGAGGCAGGGGTGCGCCCAGGGGGGCAGGCCGCCCCCACCCTCGTGGCAAGGGTGTCGGCCCCTGGCCTTGATTCTTTCGCCAGTATTTTTTATTATTTCCAAAAATAATCTCCGTGAAATTTCAGGTCATTACGAGAACTTTTGTTTCTGCACAAAAATAACACCATGGCAATTCTGCTGAAAACAACGTCAGTCCGGATTAGTTCCATTCAAATCATGCAAGTTAGAGTCCAAAACAAGGGAAAAAATGTTTGGAAAAGTAGATACGATGGAGACGTATCAGTCACCGCACAAATCGAACAAAGCTTCTCCGACAATGGTCAGCAACCCACGGCCGAAGAGCTGGCAATCGCCGAGAGCGTAGGAGCAGCCGCCCATTCCTGCGCGGCATACCTTGCCACGACGGAGCCCGCCAGAGCCCACATGGCGTCTGGCCATGCCCAGCTCGTGGTGGCCTTTTCCAAAGATATGGCGGACGTGGATGGCGAGATGCTTGCCGGGTATGGTGCAATTGATGCCATGGATCCCCTTCCCCAGGAGACCGTCGGGCGTGAGCTGGACATGGAGGTGGCAGCGGAGATCGAAGAGCACCAGCTGTAGTAGTACTCTTTGTTTTGTTTAATTAAGAGCGCCGGTCTTTGATTTGTTAGAGTAATGTTTAGGTTGGCTAGCTCTATTTAAATGCTGAACTTGCTTGATTAAGAAGTGTGGGTGTGCTGTAGTCTCCTTTGTGTACCCAAGTTATGCAATGACGTGGATAACCACTGTAACCAGGGAAATTCGAACCAAAACTTTTGACGTTCAAACTCAACACACAGAGGTTAAGCTACCTGAATCATTTATGATGTTCACATATCGTACACAGTTCTGAATAAGGGACCGTGTCTAATGACACTTTGCACGCCAGTCTTTTGGCTGAAGCGATTCCAAATTTTCGGCTTCCGCGGAAATATCTACTTCCCCGCCCCCTCCCTCTTACCAAAAGCCACATTTCCCCTCTTTCTGCCTTCCTTTCCAAGTTGAAACCTTGACTCCTTGCTTGCAGTGCCGCCGCCTCCTCACTGGCGACCCTCCTTAACTGTTTTGTTAATTAGTTGTCGTCTTCAGTTAACTGTTTGGTTCAATTCTGCACATGTGATGTTCAATTCCTCAGGCTGCAATTTTGTATTGCCTTCCATGTGAGAAATAAATCGAATTTTGTATTGTTGTGCATGTGAGGAATAAATCAAATTTGGCTGCACTTAATACATGAGAAACATATACAAGTGCTATATTTCCTAGTTCTTAATCATGCTTGGTTTGGGTAAATGGGTTTTCCCTATGGCTTAAATTAATCTGATGAATCTGCAATGTGATTATTTTTCATCAACATATTTTACTGATAGCATGCGAACCCTTACTTAACATGATGACTAACTACCTTATATGTGTTGCAAGGAAACAATGGGAAGCACTGAGGTTTACAATCAAGGTTAACACGTGCATGGTCCGTTGTCTAATAGCACATTATTGTGCAATTGCAGGAACCATTCTAATATTTAGGTTTTTAACAATTTGGTCTTGCACGTGTAGGTCCTGCTGTCGGAGGTTTTGACCCACTGTTCGACCCTTTTTGCATATGGGGAAATGAGTTGTCCATGAATATCAGTCAAGTCAAGAAACTCAGAAAGATTGTTAGGATAAAGAAATTAGCGACAAAAAACAAGATCTTTGTCCGCACAATGAAGAAGACATCAGTTCACTACAAGATGGTACTAACTATTATACCTTGCCTTTTTAATTCCTTTGCCCCATTTCCAATATAGAGAAGATATTTATGGATATCCTTGTTTCCAGGCCTTTTCAAAGCAGTTCACTGATGATTACCTCTCAAACCACATGTATGGTCAGGAGGCGAGGAAGGTAATCATACAACACCCACGGTTCAATATTGAAGTGTTCCTGAAGAGGACGAAGGATGGACGGTCAATCATCCACCGGCACTGGCCTAAAGTTACAAAGACCTTCAACATCAATGAAGGCTCAATATTCGCCTTTTGCTTCAGCAGTTTTCCAGATGAGATACATCTTTTCTATGTACCGTCTATGATGCTAATTTCTAAAGGTTATAGATGTTGCATGTGAAACTTGGTCTTGGTGTAGTTATGTAATGGGGTAGTTGAGTGCTGAAGCTATATGATGTGGTACTATGATGTATTTCAATTATGAAAATGAAATATATTGTGTGCTTAATATGAACTGTCAATTATATTAATAAATGGATTATGAATAATCGGATAATTAGCCTGCTAGTGGTGAATTAGCCTACTAATTGGGTTTTGCTATTGCAAACGGTTGTTGAAAAAATACCGTGGGCGATGACCTCAGGCAACACACATAGTTTCTAGGAATAAACCGTGTTGGATCAATGAACAATCACACACGACTTTCTCTTGAAAACTGTTTGTGTTAGGCCACCTTGCGCAAACGTTTACCACATGAAAACTCTGTGTGATGGACAGCCTTTGCCACACAGTTTCTTCCACGGACCGTGTGTGATATATTCAATAACGCAAGCGATTTAACGGGAAAAATTGTGTGTGATGTACCTGTGAACGGAAACGTATTCCTTCAAGCGACTGTGTGGGATGTACATACGAACGGAAAAGTTTAGCGAGGACTGACTGTGTGGGATGTACTTGCGACCGGAAACAATTTCGCCATATAATTGTATTTTTTTAGCTCTACTGCACATATTTCCGTATTTGAGTGCTCGCCGGTCGCACACGACCTCATTTTGCCGAACGTGTGTTCCAGGAGGGCATATCCCCGACGGTTTCTGGGTCGTGTGGGAAGGACCCCCCCTATCGCCCACACTCACTTGGAGACGGTTCCAAATGTCGTCGGGAAAAGGGGTTTTAAACCGTTTGTTTAGGAGCTCACTATACTAGTGCTAGTGAACTGAGATGACAATTGTTTTCTCTCTGTGTTGAACTCGGACACACCGGTTTGTCTCTTTCGATCAAACCGAATCACCTCGGTGCCACCGAAGAAAACAACT
This sequence comes from Triticum urartu, assembly GCF_003073215.2. NCBI lineage: Eukaryota > Viridiplantae > Streptophyta > Magnoliopsida > Poales > Poaceae > Triticum > Triticum urartu. The sequence continues at coordinate 505,481,802 of NC_053027.1, read as the reverse complement.
CGGTGTTACCGATTTCAATCCTGAGGAGACACTTTGCCATTTGCATCCTCATATTTCAGCTCCACTCGACGATTCTTATCCTCTACCAGCATCTTATATCACATGTTGCTTTGTACTGTGACTCAAGGACCAAACCTACTTGACTCATAATCCAGAAGAGCCCTTCTTGGAAATTGATGTCAAAGGGGGAGAGAGAGATCACATCAAAGCTTACTCACATCAAAGGGAGAGAGAGAGACCCTATGGGAAGCAGAGATTTCTTAGTCTTCCCAGATACTTAGTATTCAAAGAGGAGAGAAGTTACATGTCTTTAAGAGGGAAAAGACATGTTAGTATATGTTATGATTATTTTGCTCTGATTTTCTTTTCCCTACCTTCTCCCAGTATCCCATATAAGATTCAGGGGGAGAAAGACATCTCAGCGAAGGAAATCTTTGAATTCATTGCATATCCTTACTCTTTGGGGACATGTCTATACTCAAATAGAGTACTTAGTACTCACTCACTACATGTCATCCCAATCTTGGTACTCTTGTGGTTTGTTGTTCTTGCTCTGTTTAGTAGATGTTTCTGTGTTATCTAACCTTGTTTACTTAGGTTCATCTCTTCCAAAGCCAGCTCAAGACCACAAGGTAAGTACATGCATCACACTCATGTGCATGATGATCTCTTGTTGATGTACATATTGTTTGCAAGAAGGACTCATGAACATGAAGGTACATTTCCTATATTCACACCATTTGCTCTGATGCATATAGCCAAGTTACATGTAACTCATTGCTTGCTCTGTCATGCTTATGCATTCACATGCTATTATATTCCATATTTACATGATTGCATACATGTAGGGGGAGCCTATGCATGTTACATGTCTTTCCAAAGCTTTACTTGTCATTCTTCATATCTTTATCTAAAGCTTTGATGTATGTTGTCATCAATTACCAAAAGGGGGAGATTGAAAGCACAAGTGCTCCCTGGGTGATTTTGGTAATTAATGCCAACATATCTCTTATTGGACTAATACTTTTATCTAGTATATTTCAGATGAGTTCAAAAGTGGAGTGGCATGGATAGGAGGATGTGGAACCCCTTCAAGATCCTACGGATAGAAGATTGGCAAAAGCTCAAAGCTCAAGACTCTACCTTTTTCTATTTTAGTGATCCAAGATCACATTGAGTCCATAGGAAAAGCCAATACAGTTAAAAGGGGATGAGGTGTTGCTTAATGGGTTGCTTGCTCAAAGTGCTTAGTGATATGCTCCAAAGCTCTCAACCACTTCCTCAATTCCACATATGTCCTAAACCTAAAGTCAAACTCGGCCCCACCGATTTGATCTATCCGGCGCCACCGAGTTCACTTGACATAGGCACTGCTAGAAACCCTAATCAGTTCGGTCTCACCGAGATGGGCTTGCAAACTCTCTGTTTCCTGTTGCAATTATTTTGGTCCCACCGAGATATGCAATCGGTCCCACCGAGTTTGCTTGACCAACTCTCTGTTTTGCTTATTACCAAAATTGGTCCAACCGAGTTTGTGTAATCGGTCAAACCGAGTCGAGGTTTTACCCTAACCCTAGCACATTGGTCCCACCGAGTTGATCATATCGGTTACACCGAAAATCCTAACGTTCACATTTTGAACTAAATCGGTATGACCGAGTTTCACTATTCGGTCCCACTGAGTTTGGTGAATTGTGTGTAACGGATAGATTTTGTGTGGAGGCTATATATACCCGTCCACCCATCCTCCATTCGGGGAGAAAGCCATCAGAACATGCCTACACTTCCAACATTCATTTTCTAAGAGAGAACCACCTACTCATGTGTTGAGACCAAGATATTCCAATCCAACCACAAGAATCTTGATCTCTAGCCTTCCCTGAGTTGCTTTCCACTCAAATCATCTTTCCACCAAATCCAAATATGTGAGAGAGAGTTGAGTGTTGGGGAGACTATCATTTGAAGCACAAGAGCAAGGAGTTCATCATCAACACGCCATCTATTACCTTTTGGAGAGTGGTGTCTCCTAGATTGGTTAGGTGTCACTTGGGAGCCTCCGTCAATATTGTGGAGTTGAACCAAGGAGTTTGTATGGGCAAGGAGATCGCCTACTTCGTGAAGATCTACCCTAGTGAGGCAAGTCATTCGTGGGCAATGGCCATGGTGGGGTAGACAAGGTTGCTTCTTCGTGGACGCTTCGTGGGTGGAGCCCTCCGTGGACTCACGCAACCGTTACCCTTCGTGGGTTGAAGTCTCCATCAACGTGGATGTACGATAGCACCACCTATTGGAACCACACAAAAAATCTCCATGTCTCCAATTGCGTTTGCACACTCCAATCCCATCCCTTTACTTTCTTGCAATTTGCATGCTTTACTTTCCGTTGCTCATATACTCTTGTCATGCTTGCTTGATATTCATTGTGAATGTTTAAACTTGTGCTAAAACTCCACCTTAACTTGAAGAACTTAAAAAGTGCTACTTTTCTTTGTTGAGGGTCTAATCACCCCCCCCCCTCTAGACACCTCTTCTCGATCCTTTCACAAGTCGCTGGGCCACCCTGGTTCTTGATGGCCGCCAGTGAAGGCGCCAATGAACTCATGGCACAGGTCAGCCCATGACGAAATGGAGTTCTTCGGCAGGTGCATCAGCCAAGACCTCACATTGGACTTGAGTGCCAAAGGGAAGTAGTTGGCAAACACCTTCTCTTCTCTTCCCCCGGCAGCTTGAACAGCGATGGTGTAGATGCTCAAAAACTCTACCGGGTTTAGCTTCCCATCATATTCTCTGGTATCTCTGGCTTGAACGTGCGAACGGATGGCCAACGGACTTGCCATAGCTCACGAGTAAAGGAAGGGCACCCAACCTCGAAAGGTAGGTGATGACCCACAAGTATAGGGGATCTATCGTAGTCCTTTCGATAAGTAAGAGTGTTGAACCCAACGAGGAGCAGAATGAAATGACAAGCAGTTTTCAGTAGGGTATTCTCTGCAAGCACTGAAATTATCGGTAACAGATAGTTTTATGATAAGGTAATTCGTAACGGGTAACAAGTAACAAAAGTAAAAAAGGTGCAGAAAGGTGTCCCAATCCTTTTTGTAGCAAAGGAAAAGCCTGGACAAACTCTTATATAAAGGAAAGCGCTCCCGATGACACATGGGAATTATCGTCAAGCTAGTTTTCATCATGCTCATATGATTCGCGTTCGTTACTTTGATAATTTGATATGTGGGTGGACCGGTGCTTGGCTACTTCCCTTCCTTGGACAAGCATCCCACTTATGATTAACCTCCCTCACAAGCATCCGTGACTACGAAAGAAGATCTAAGGTAAACCTAACCATAGCATGAAACATACGGATCCAAATCAGCCCCTTACGAAGCAACGCATAAACTAGGGTTTAAGCTTCTGTCACTCTAGCAACCCATCATCTACTTATTACTTCCCAATGCCTTCCCCTAGGCCCAACAATGGTGAAGTGTCATGTAGTCGATGTTCACATGACACCACTAGAGGAAAGACAACATACATCTCATCAAAATATCTAACGAATACCAAATTCACATGACTACTTATAACAAGACTTCTCCCATGTCCTCAGGAACAAACGTAACTACTCACAAATCATATTCATGTTCATAATCAGAGGTATTAATGTGCATAAAGGATCTGAACATATAATCTTCCACCGAATAAACCAACTAGCATCAACTACAAGAAGTAATCAACACTACTAGCAACCCGCAGGTACCAATCTAAGGTTTTGAGACAAAGATCGGATACAAGAGATGAACTAGGGATTGATAGGAGATGGTGTTGGTGAAGATGTTGATGGAGATTGACCCCCTCCCGATGAGAGGATCGATGGTGATGACAATGGTGATGATTTCCCCCTCCCGGAGGGATGTTTCCCCGGCAGAACAGCTCCGTCGGAGCCCTAGATTGGTTCTGCCAAGGTTCCGCCTCGAGACGGTGGCGCTTCGTCCCAAAAGCTTCCTTATGATTTTTTTACAGGGCAGAAGACACCTTATACCAGAAGATGGGCATCGGGGGGCTTCCAGGTGGCCCACGAGGCAGGGGGGCGCGCCCTCCACCCTCGTGGACAGTGGGTGGCCCCCCTCTGGTGCTTTCTTCGCCCAATATTTTTAATATATTCCAAAACTGACTTTCGTGGAGTTTCAGGGTTTTTGGAGTTGTGCAGAATAGGTCTCTAATATTTGCTCCTTTTCCAGCCCAGAATTCCAGCTGTCGGCATTCTCCCTCTTCATGTAAACCTTGTAAAATAAGAGAGAAAAGGCATAAGTATTGTCACATAATGTGAAGTAATAGCCCATAATGCAATAAATATCGATATAAAAGCATGATGCAAAATGGACGTATCAACTCCCCAAGCTTAGACCTCGCTTGTCCTCAAGCGGAAACCGATATCGAAAAATATGTCCACATGTTTAGAGATAGAGGTGTCGATAAAATAAAATACGGACATGAGGGCATCATGATCATTCTTAAAATAGCAACATATATATATTGTCATATGATTTCTTATGCTAAAGTAAAAAATCTATTCACAATGTCAAGTATGAATCAGAAACTTCATTGAAAAACTAGCAAACTATAATCTCAGTCATTGAAGCAATTGCAATTTATCATAACATCGGAAAGAGTCAATATAAGAGCTTTTCAGCAAGTCCACATACTCAACTATCATTTAGTCTTTCACAATTGCTAACACTCACGCAATACTTATGGGTATGAAGTTTTAATCGGACACAGAGAAAGATAGGGGCTTATGGTTTTGCCTCCCAACCATTTACCTCAAGGGTAACATCAAGAATAATGCTTTATGAAAACCCACATCCAATTGGATATATATATATATAAACACTATTCTGATCACGGGATCAGAATAATATTCTGATCACAACCTGACCTGCCCCGCTAGTAGTACGTTGAACTTCCCTTTGAACTAGGTTGAACTTCGGCCAACATTGCCCAAATGGGGCTTGCGATATACCGTTGGAAAGCTATGGACACCAATATCATGACCCAACTTAAATTTTTGGCAAAATATAAGCGGTTTAAGAGCAGTTTTGAAAACCGTTTTTTCTTCGCCTAAAAAACGTGAATCGTATTTTCGATCGCATTTCTGAACCGTTTATCGGAATGAGGCATATAATATGGCGTTGGAAAGCTGCTGCAAAACCGCTCCTTCCACATGTTGAAAGTTTTCTCTAATTCCCAATGGTTAAAGAGTAATTTGAAAAAACGTAAAATTTCGTAAACCGAACAGCTGAGTTTGTTTTTTCGATGTCATTTCTAAACGGCTAATCCAATGGAGGCATATGATACGGTGTTGGAAAGCTTATGAAAATGCACTACTTTTTCATCTTGAAAGTTTTTTTCTAATTTTGAATGGTTTAAGAGTAATTTAGAAAACGGTCGAAGTCCTACCAAGTTCATATTTTCGAGCTGATTTTTTAACCGTGCGTCCGAATGCAGCAAATGATATGGCGTTGGAAAGCTTGAACAAATGTGAAACTTTTAGGTATGTATTGTTTCTCCCAATTATTTACGGTTTGAAGTCACTTTCAAAAATGGCAAAAAACGTATTTTCGCCGTAATTTCTACAAACTTTATCGGAATGGGGCAAATAATATACCGCTGAAAACCTACGGAAAATGCGAAACTTTTTCATGTTGATGGTTTTCTCTGATTCCTAGCCGTTTTCAAGTAATTTCGAAAATGGCGGGATCATGCGTTCTGCCTTTATCGCGAAACAGATTCTTCGAAAATGCACCGCATGAAGAACCTGAACTTCTCGGCGCGTGTACCTGAACTTCACTCTGTTTTTCATGTGATTTTTTTGCTCGTAGATCTCCATCCACTGCTCCTAGCTCTCCATCCACTCACCGGAATTGAGCAAGTGATATACCGATGGAAAGCTGTTAACACACAACTTTCCCGTGTTGATCATTTTTTCGTACTCGCGACGATTTAAAAAAAATCATCTGAAATTCATTCAGCATAGTAGTTGAACTTCCTGTTGTTTTCACGTTGAACTTCTGTGACATATTTTCGTTTGTAATTTCTCATCCATTCATTAGTGTTATACAAATGATACCGCGTCATCTTTGGAAATTGAACTTCTCCTTTTCTTTTTGTTTTCTTTCAACATTGTTTAGCACGTCGAACCATGTCATCTTTAGAAATTGAACTTCTCCTTTCTTTTTATTTTCTTTCAACATTGCTTTACACGTTGTGTACCGCGTCATCTTTGGAAATTGAACTTCTCCTTTTCTTTTTGTTTTCTTTCAACATTGTTTAGCACTTCGAACCATGTCATCTTTAGAACTTCTCCTTTCTTTTTGTTTTCTTTCAACATTGCTTTACACGTTGTGTACCGCGTCATCTTTAGAAATTGAACTTATCCTTTTCTTTTTGTTTTCTTTCAACATTGGTTTACACGTTGAACCGCGTCATCTTTAAAAATTGAACTTCTCCCTTTCCTTTTGTTTTCTTGCATGTTTTACCTTGCATGTTTTAATTTATTTTGAACTTGCTGAGATAACACACTTGACCTTCTCGAACACAACATTTTGACCTTCGCAAAACATAAATTAAAACCAAACTTTTGACCTACAAAGCATGCACAATTTTCTCCACTTTTTCAAGAATAAACGTTGAATCGCCCCGTTAGTTTGACATGAACTTCTGCTGCACATTTTCAAATGTCAGTTTGATTTTTCTTTTTCAAAAGCACATTGAGCTTTTTTATTATGTTCTGTGGCAAGTAGCACGATCATTTTTTTGTTACTGTAGAAAAGCATATGTGTGCGACCTGCCATTAGTTTTTCATTTGACCTGCGGTGAACATTTTGTTCGACCTGCACATGGCGCAATCCAAGAGGAGTCAAAAATCAACATGTGCCGGCATGGCTCAAAAGCACACACGGCTGTGGGTGGTGGACCTCGGCTGCAGCGGGTCGCAGCGATGCACGGACAAGCTCCAAGTTGAGACCGCCCCCAGCTGCAGGTCGGGACCTCCCCCGGTTGTAGGTCGAGGTCAAAGGGGATGGGGAGGTGATGGTTGGCCGAAGAGGGATCGATGGGATGCCCCCGATCTTATTTTTCACCTGAAATGCATTCCTTGCAGTACTTGAACTTCTCGTTGTTTTATAGACATGAAACCGCTCTATTTGTTCAATTTTTGAACCTCTTTGTGTATTTTTAGAAATGGGAAGAACTGGTGTTTCTTTAGTAAATGTCGAAGTTCTTCGTTATTTCAAACTGAACTTCTTGGTTTATTCATTAGTAACAAGAAAAATGCAAGTTTTTGTAATAATTATTGAACTGCTCTGTTTTTTGAAATTGAACTTCTTGGTTTATTATTTAGTAAGAAGGAAAATCTGGGTGTTTCCATATACATTGAACCATTCTATTTCTTAAAATTGAACTTCTTGTTTTTTTTTCAATTTGGGCTTCTTGGTGTTATTCATTTGTAACGGGAAAAAAATCCTAGTTTTGTAATATCGTACAACTTCTTCGTTATTTCGAATTGAACTTCATGGTTCATTCATTAGTAATTGGAAACCTTTCGAGTTTTTGTAATAAATATTGAAGTGCCCCGTTTTTAAAATTGAACTTCTTGGTTTTATTATTTAGTAACATGGAAAACCTGAGTTTTTTATAAAGATTGAATTACTACGTTTTCAAATTTGAACTTCTTGCTTTTATTATTTTAGTATTGGGGAAAATCATTTTTTTAACTACTGAAGTTTTAAAATTAAACTATTTGTATTTCCTACTTTTTCTATACAGAACGGTGGACACCATAGCAATTACAAAATTTGAACACAAGCAAACAAGAATTTTCACCACATTCTTGTTAGTGTTTTGAAGTGATTTTTCTAGATTTAAATTTTGTTTTGTGCTCTTTTTCAAATTTGTTTGTCACTTGAATTCTAAAAAATCACAATTCTCCGATGTTTTACCTTGCATGCTTAATTTTGCTTGAACTTGCTGAGATAACACACTCGACCTTCTCGAACAGAACATTTTGACCTTCAGGAAACATAAATTCAAGCCAACCTTTTGACCTACACAGCATGTACAATCATTTTTTGTAATATTTTTTCAACTCTTTTCATTTTATTGATTTGAACTTCCAGTGGGTAATGAGAAAAATCTGAGTATTTTTATCAATTTTGAATTCTCTATTTTTAAAATTTGAAATTATTTGTTTATTTCTTTAGTAACGAGAAAAATGAGGGTTTTGTAATAAACATCTAAATTTGTAATAAAGTCGCCCATTAACAAGAAAAAAAATTGAATTTCTCTCTGTTTTTTATGTTTTTTGAACTTGTAAATCCTAGGTTTAATATACTTTGAACTTTTGTTTTATTTTAAAGCGAACTTCACATTTTCCATTTTTTAAGTACATAATTGTTTTTGATTTTTAATTAAACATAAAATTTGATAGTTTTTTCATTCTGAAATTCATCGTTGATTCTTTAATAACAATGTAGATCTTAATTTTTTAATAATGGTAAAATCCTAGTATTTAAATGAACATCAAACCACTTTGTTAATTTAGTTTGAACTTCTAGCTTTCTTATAAGGGGAAAACGTATTTAAACTTTTTATATTTGTTCCTTTATTTTAATTTGAACTTCTTCGTTTTATTCTTTAGTAACGAGATTTTTTTTTGAGTTTTTGTAAACTTTGATTGGTTGGATGCCTATTTAATTCTTTTATTAGTAACAAAAAAATCATTAGTTTTTTAATAAACTTCGGACCGCTGTGTTTTTACTCCTCGAGGACCACCAGGCAAACATGAGGAATTAGAGAACATGTACTTGCATCTTTTTCAAAAATGCACCCTTTTATTTCTGCACACGAATTTCATACATGAACTTTGTATATTGTTACAAATTTTTGAAATTTTCATTTCTTACCTTTGAACTTTTTTCTCTTTCTCTTATATACACAAAAAGAAAATAAAACCACCCATATTTTGTCCTATGAACTTGCCGAGCTAAATAAATTAAACTTATTGTAGAGTAAACTTTTTCGAACTTCTAAATTTTCGTTTCATGAATTCCTTGGTAGTTATATATGAACTTCTTGACACAACGATTTCTAAGGTGCAAAACATGCACAAAAAGAGAAGGGAAGATGTAAAATGAGTGTGCAAACACTATAGAAATTTAGGGATCATTTGAGCATAAGAATCAGCAGCAAAAAGACAATGCACACTTACAAACAATATTCTCAAATCACATGGCCACACTATAACTACAAGCACCCAATCCTTTTTTACATAAAAGATGCACTAACTAGTGGCGGACTTGCATTTCTCCACCACACATTCCCTTCGTATCTTCTCTCACCTTACCCACACAGTGCTGATGCGTTATCTTCTCCGTGATTTTCTTCTTCCCTGTACTCTCAGACAAGCAACATCTTGATTCAGAAACCAACCGCAATGGTGGCCATTTTTCTGGAGAAGCTTCCATGTACTCTTCATTTTCGCAGCTGGACTGGCACATCAGGAGAAGCTGACCTGCAATGGTGGCCAATTTTCTGGCAGGAGCTAGAGGCACGGGCACGCCTAGGTAGCCAGGAGCACGGCCGGAGCAACATGCAGGGTCTATAGCAAGGTCGTGCCCACTGTCTTCCACGGGACGTAGGTAGCAACAAGTAGAGTGGTGTCTCCATCAGGAACAATTTTGGATGCATGGTCTTGTCTCCACGGCTTGCTGAGAAGACGCAGCGAGCTAAGGGGCTGCAGCACACAAGAGACGAATATACATGAGATATCTTTCTAACATGTTCAGTACATGGAGATCCCAGTATACATAAATCTTTCCGAAAAATAGCAACTGGCGACATGTGGAAACGAAACCAAAGAGGGAATTGACCTCAGAAGAAGTCTCCCTTCACTAGATTCGGCAGAAATTGAACTGGATGGTGGGCAGCAGGATCCAGGTGATGTGTTCATGAACTTCTAGCGGCTCTGTCGTTGAACGGCCCGGGGCTGCGTAGTTGAACAGCTTGGGGTTGTGTTGGGACGACTCGGGCGGCGCTGCAGATCGGATAAGGGTGAGGGTTCTCTCCACCGCCCTGAAGAAAATGCTCTGAAGAACAAAACGCGCGCGCGCGCACACACACACACACACAAGAACAACTGCAGATTAGGATTTATAAATGGTCCTCTATAGACGTAAAGAAGTCCAGGAAGATCCTCGGACGCAGGCACACAACAGAGGATGAACACACGCATTAGCACATACAACTCAGTTCCTCACATTCTACACTGTTAATTGTTTTTTAACAACATATGAAATGAATTATCAAATTAATACTCAGAAACAAGATCTCTTTTATGCAGATACAGACCCAATCGTTCATGGTTCTTTTTTTAACATACTAAGATGAACAGCAGAGAAATATCCATACCAACAATACTGAATTTGCAAACAATATTGGAGAAGAAACAAAGTTACCTGTAGCTTCAAACGAGTAGAGCTGATTCAGAAGAAGTGGTGCACGGGTTCAAGCAAGAGATGACGGGAAGGTCGATCAGAGGCGCTGGAGAAGGTCACACGCGAGGGATGCCAAGGCAGGAGGTGCAGAGGGGAGAGTTGAGGAGCATGGTGTGTTGGGCTAGATGCACTACAGATGGCATAATGCCCCTGGGCTGCTGCTTTGGGGAGCAAGGGCGTTGCTGCAGGGGGGCGGCGGATCATGGGAGCAGGGTGGCAGAGCCCAGGAGGAGTCAATGCTTGGGTGAGTCAATCTCGCTTTCTCTGGTAGGATCCTCACGCGGGGGCGGAGAGCGGGGGAGGATGGCAGCTCTGGTGTCAGGAGCATTCCTCGAACTTCTTCTGGATCCGGCCTCGAACTTCTACCAGCAGAGCGCCAGCGGTGCTGCGAGAGGAGGCCGGCGTTAGCGTCACCGTAGAAGGCTTGCGGCGGCGTCATGGAAGAAGGCGCCGCCGCGATGGGTGGGGTGGCTGGCTAGCGTGATTCCGTATCGGGAGATTTCAAGGGGCAGTGACACCCGGGATTGGCAGGGCGGCGACGCCTGGGGTCGGGGGCCACGGCGGCTGGGGTTGAGGGCGGCGGCGGTTGGGTGGTCCCCGGCGATGGGTGGGTTGGGGGTTTCCTGGGGCGGCAGCGGCGGGGGGGGCAGGGGGGGAGTGCGAGGGGCGGGAGGTGGGGGGTGGGTGGTTGGTTTTTTTTTCATTTGCGGGATCTCAGGAACACCTCGTCGATGCCTATATAGGCTACTGTGATCCAAATAACTATTCTGATCCTGGGATTAGAATAGTGTTGTCCTATATCAGGATCTTTCCAACACATAGTGTTTGCCAAAGGATAAAGTGTAAAAAGGAAAGGTGAAGATCACCATGACTCTTGTATAAGGTATAAGACAAAAATAAAAGATAGGCCCTTCGCAGAGGGAAGCATAGGTTTTCATGTGCTTTTATGGTTGGATGCAAAAAATCTTAATGCAAAAGAACGTCACTTTATATTGCCACTTGTGATAGGGACCTTTATTATGCATTCCATCGCTTTTATTTCTTCCATATCACAAGCTCGTATAAAGCTTATTTTCTCCACACTAGTGGATCATACATATTTAGAGAGCAATTTTTATTGCTTGCAACAATGACAACTTATTTGAAGGATCTTACTCAATCCATAGGTAGGTATGGTGGACTCTCATGGCAAAATTGGGTTTAAGGATATTTGGAAGCACAAGTAGTAACTCTACTTGGTGCAAAGAATTTGGCTAGCATGAGGGAGAAAGGCAAGCTCAACATGTTGGATGTTCCATGACAATATAATTTATTTCGGATATAAGAAAACATAACCCATTATGTTGTCTTCCTTGTCCAACATCAACTTTTTAGCATGTCATATTTTTATGAGTGCTCACAATCATAGAAGATGTCCAAGATATTATATTTATATGTGAAAACCTCTCTTTCTTTATTACTTCCTATTAATTGCAACAATGACCAAAACTATGTTTGTCAACTCTCAACCACTTTTATTCATCATACTCTTTATATGTGAAGTCATTACTCTCCATAACATCAATATGATCTCTTTATTTCTTTTATTCCCTCAAGATCATAGCAAGATAACCAAGCCCTCGACTCAAGACTAATATTTATTATATATAGCTCGCGGACTCGATTACATAGATAAGGATCAACACAAAAACTCAAAGCTAGATCATATTAAACTTTATTCTACTAGATCAAGATATAACCAAAAAGGATCGAACTAAGAAAAACGGTAAAGATAGAAGTGTGATGGTGATACGATACCGGGGCACCTCCCCCAAGCTTGGCACTTGCCAAGCGGAGTGCCCATACCCATGTATTTATGTCTCTTTCTTCGGAGGTGGTGATGATGGAGTTGTTGATGATATAGGCTTGTCATCCATCTTCCAAGGCATAGGCTCACCATAATAGAAGGATGATCGAGTCTCCGGGATCCGCAAATCTGCAGCAAAACTCATCCTCTTGAATCTATATTCATACTCACAGTTTTGGTTTTGTAGGTCATAGATCTGGGCTTGGAGGTGCTTGATTTTCTCATGAAGCTTGAAGATGGTCTCCCCAATGTTCTTGGCATCCAGCTTGTGGTTGTTGGTGAACTCCGCGATCATCATGTGATTGGCGTTGAGTCTGCATCCCACCATCCCCTGGCACTTGAAAACTTGTTGCTCCATTGCTTCGAGTCTTGTCTCCACGCTTCCGGTCCTCCTTTGTCCCTCACATCGCGGATGTGCAGCATCCCCTCACGCATCTCAATGGTTTGAGGGTGTTGCAGCACCTCCGCGAGGTAGGCGTTGATGACCTTCCCGAAAAACTTGTCCTTGGGGGCGCTTGAAGACATCATGGTGATCTAGATCTATCAGAAAAACAGCTCGAAACAAAAGCAGAGGATTTTGTCGTGGTGCCGTGGTCAAAACCTTCGGGAGGTTATATAATGAATTTTTACCGACCAAAAGAAGTATCGTGCAAGAAAGCAGAGTCTGGAGGGCACACGAGGTGCCCACGAGGTAGGGGCGCGCCCTCCACCCTCGTGGATGCCTCATGTCCTTTCCGGACTACTTCTTATTTTCCTATTTTCTTAAGTATTCCAAAATAGAGAAAAATTGTTGTTAGAATTGTTTTGGAGTCGGTTTACTTACCGTACCACATACCTATTCCTTTTCGGAGTCTGAAACGTTCTGGAAAGTGTCCCTTATGTACTCCTTCGGGGTTACGGTGTCAATAACATTGGTTTCAACATTTATGGGATTACCTGAGATATAATGTTTGATTCTTTGACCGTTCACCACCTTTGGATTTGTGCCTTCGAAGTTGTTGATTTTTTATGGCACCGGAACAATAGACCTCCTCGATAACGTAAGGACCTTCCTATTTAGAGAGGAGTTTTCCTGCAAAAATTCTTAAACGGGAGTTGTATAACAAAACATAATCACCTACATTAAAAATCACGCTTTTGTATCCTTTTGTCATGCCATCTTTTAACTTTTTATTTGAACTGTTTGGCATTCTCGTAGGCCTGGTGAGGGAGTCCTGGATTAGGGGGTCTCCGGACAGCCGGACTATATCCTTTGGCCGGATTGTTAGACTATGAAGATACAAGATTGAAGACTTCGTCTCGTGTCCGGATGGGACTCTACTTGGCGTGGAAGGCAAGCTAGGCAATACGGATATGTATATCTCCTCCTTTGTAACCGACCTTGTGTAACCCTAGCCCCCTCCGGTGTCTATATAAACTGGAGGGGTTTTAGTCCATAGGACAACATACAATCATACCATAGGCTAGCTTCTAGGGTTTAGCCTCTCCGATCTCGTGGTAGATCAACTCTTGTAATACTCATATCATCAAGAATAAATCAAGCAGGACGTAGGGTTTTACCTCCATCAAAAGGGCCCGAACCTGGGTAAAACATCGTTTTCCCTGTCTCCTGTTACCATCCGCCTTAGACGCACAGTTCGGGACCCCCTACCCGAGATCCGCCGGTTTTGACACCGACATTGATGCTTTCATTGAGAGTTCCTCTGTGTTGTCGCCGTTAGGCTTGATGGCTCCTTCTATCATCGATAGCGATGCAGTCCAAGGTGAGACTTTTCTTCCCGGACAGATCTTTGTGTTCGACGGCTTCGCACTGTGGGCCAACTCGCTTGGCCATCTGAAGCAGATCGAAAGCTACGCCCCTGGCCATTAGGTCAGGTTTGGAAGCTTAAATTACACGGCCGATATCCGCGGAGACTTGATCTTCGACGGATTCGAGCCCCTGCCTTGTGCGCCATGCGGTCACGATGAGTATGATTTAGCTCTATCATCGGACCGTATTCAGGAGATCGCACCGGCAGCCGCTCCGAGCCTCAACTCGGAGCCAGTTGCGCCATCCACGGACGGGTGGATGGACCCTGTCACGGAGGCCGTATCCTCAGCGGCGATCGAGCCGAATATCGACCTTACCCTTCACGAGGGCCGTGTTGCCAAACTGCTGGATCCTTCCCCGGCCATGGACTCCGAACCGCCTGCGCCCGTGCCTATCGAATCCGACTGGGCCCCAATCATGGAGTTCACCTCCGCGGATATCTTTCAGCACTCGCCCTTCGGCGACATACTGAATTCATTAAAGTCTCTCTCCTTGTCAGGAGAGTCCTGGCCGAACTATGTCCGGCAGGATTGGGATGCGGATGACGAAGAAATTCGCCGCCCACCCACCACCCACTTAGTAGCCACTATCGATGACTTAACCGACATGCTCGACTTCGACTCCGAAGACATCGACGGTATGGACGGCGATGCAGGAGACGAACAGGAACCACTGCCCACAGGGCACTGGACGCCCACTTCATCACATGACGTATACATGGTGGACACACCAAAAGAAAACGATGACGAGGAATGGAAGGACGCAATGAAGGGTTGTCCCCTCGAGAAGCAGACAAAGCGGCGGCGTAAGCGCCGCGCCAAATCCCGCCTCGGCAGAAACAACAATCATACAGACCCAGCGTTAGAGCAGGGTGAACCATCGCCAGACCACGGCAACACGGAGAATCAAACTGAACAACCCGACTCTGTCAAAGATAATAGTCCAGATGACATCACACTGGACAGACACCCGAAGCAACAGAATGCCCGTCAAAGGCTTGTTGCCACCGCGAGGAGTCTAAAAAAGCAGAAGCAAAGGCTCAAGGCTGCGCAAGACACACTCAGAATCAGATGGAGTAAAGTACTCAACACAGCAGCGAAGTACGATGGTAATCGCCCCACCAAGAGCTACCCGAAGCGGAAGTTGCTACCTGAATTCAATGAGGAGGCCTTAGATCCCCCGCAACCAAAAATTAAAACGGCCATCTTGCCGGATAGACGACCTCACGGCCAACATAGAGCGGCAAACAATGCCGCACATAAGCAAATACGCGATCCACACAAAGGCTCGCATCAAAAGGACGGCGCAACCAGATCCATCTATGGACCACGCAAGCGCGCTCCAGCATACGATGCAACACAGCAAACATCCGAACAACGCGGTACACCCAGATACAGGGGTGCCGCACACCCCCTATGTTTCACCGACGAGGTGCTGGACCATGAATTTCCAGAGGGATTCAAACCCGTAAACATAGAGGCATACGACGGAACAACAGACCCTGGGGTCTGGATTGAGGACTATATCCTCCATATCCATATGGCTCGAGGAGATGATATCCACGCCATTAAGTATTTACCTCTCAAACTCAAAGGGCTAGCTCGGCACTGGCTTAAAAGCCTCCCCGAAAGCTCCATTGGAAGCTGGGAAGAGCTCGAAGATGCTTTTGGGGCAAATTTTCAAGGGACTTATGTCCGACCTCCGGATGCGGATGATTTAAGTCATATAACTCAACAGCCCGGAGAGTCAGCCCGAAAGCTTTGGAACAGGTTTCTTACTAAAAGGAACCAAATAGTCGATTGTCCGGACGCCGAAGCCTTGGCAGCTTTTAAACACAGCATCCGAGACGAATGGCTTGCCAGACACCTCGGCCAAGAAAAGCCGAGAACAATGGAAGCATTAACAAGCCTCATGACCCGCTTTTGTGCGGGCGAGGACAGCTGGCTAGCCCGATGCAGCACCAGCGACCCAAGTACATCCGAAGTTAGAGATGGAAACGGGAAATCACGACGCAACAAAAATAATAAGCGCTGAAATAAAGAAGACAGCCCGAAGAGCACGGCAGTAAACACCGGATTCAGAAGCTCTCGGCCAGGTCAGCAAAAGCCGCCCTCTAAAGGCGCCAGAGATGAACTGTCCAGCCTAAACAAAATTCTGGACCAAATATGTCAGATCCATAGCACCCATGGTAAACCCGCTAATCATACCCACAAAGAATCTTGGGTCTTCAACCAGTCCGGCAAGCTCAACATCGAACACAAGGGGCAGGATACACCAAGCGAAGACGAGGATGAGCCTCGCAAGCAAAGCACTGGGGAACAGAAGAAATTTCCAGCATAAGTCAAAACAGTAAACGTGTTACATGTGATAAAGGGGAGAAACAAAGCGGCACTCCCAGATAAATATGCCCAAGGGCCTATCACCGCGGAGTTCTACCACTGGCCATCTCAATCGATAACCTTCGACCATCAGGATTACTCGGCAAGTATCCGGCGCGCAGGATGGGCTGCCTTGGTATTAGATCCAATAATTAACGGATACCACTTCACACGAGTCCTGATGGACGGTGGCAGCAGTCTAAACCTGATATATCAGGACACAATCCACAAAATGGGGATAGACCCAACGAAAATTTGCCACAGCAATACTACCTTTAAAGGAGTAACGCCGGGCCCAGGGGCTCATTGCATGGGCTCCCTGCTACTAGAGGTTATATTCGCCTTCCCCGATAACTTCCGTAGTGAAAACTTAACCTTCCACATTGCTCCGTTCCAAAGTGGCTATCAAGCACTACTTGGACGCGAAGCTTTTGCTCGCTTTAATGCAATACCGCATTACACTTCCCTCATGCTTAAGATGCCCGGTCCACGTGGCATCATTACAGTAAATGGAAATATTGAGCGATCCCTGCACGCCGAAGAAAGTGCGGCTGCCTTGGCAGCCGCACACTAAAACGGCCTCACCAACTAAAGCATTCGATAAGTCGTCAAGACTACAGACATGGTTAGACGAGTCCGACGTAGCTATATGTAATTCATACAGGTTTGATGGCCACACCCCTATTAATAATACAAGGGGCTCAACGCGCGCAGACAAGTGGCAACTTTTACTCATCTTGAATTGTACATGGTTCTTTAAACCTACCTTTTTGCACGACAACTTTTCACCTAAGTTCCTCTCTTTTACAGATGACCATCATGCTACACCCGTCCAGAATATGGCACAACGGAGACACAGGCACAGACGTGCAGCAGGGACCCGTTCCAAGGATTCTTTTTAGATTAAGACCCTGCGTAAACCTTTCTTACTGTCTCTTGTTGATACACATCCCTAGGATTCTCAGTACTATTGAGAAGGATGCTGACGTCTTGGCATGTGGCCACGTCAGAATAATGCACGTACCTGGACACCAGGGGCTTCTTACAAAGGGCACTGTTTAGGCCCGGTTTATACCATAAAGACCGAATACCTTAGGGAGTGTTCGACGTCGTGAGTTTGGCCTTATATGCATCAGCTCCGAATCATGTCTTTGGTCAAATGTTGGGTTTGCCCGGCTCCTGTGTTTTGCTGCCTTACGTTCGCTCTATCGGCTATGGTGGCACTAGGAGAACTACTGCGATTGTGCCCCGGTTCGTCCGGACGAGCACCTCAGTAGAGAAAGCCAAAAACTGACTGTCATGATATAGCGTGATACTGGTCAACCACTCGATGACCTATCAGAATGTTAGAATTCCTCCGCCTTAACGAAGGGCCGTTTCCCGGCCAGGCGTGTAAGCACCCCTAATTCGGGAGAGTGCGGAGCCACCACGGGCTATATAGTAGCCCCACCATCAAACTCCTATGGCTAAGTGAAAGTGTTAAAGCATTATAGTCCGGTTGCCTCGTTCGCTGCGCTATCACCTCCTTAATAGGACCAATACGTTGGATTAAGTGTGAGCACGCGTCTTCTACGAACACCTCCGCATTATATGCGTGGGGGTTGAAGCCGACGACTACAATCTTTCAGGTTATATACATATATACATAAACGGCCGCACAGGAGGCATCATATTACTTTCAGGCAAAAGTATAAATACATCCTTAATAAATTTCATAAACATTGTTTTTACAATGGGAATAAATGTCACTCAAACATAATATTCTTTGAGCACTGGGCCTCTATCAACCGAGCACCCTCGAGAACTTCTTCGAAATAGTGCTCGGCAGCCACTCGGCCTATGGCCGAACCCTGTGCCGCAACAGTAGTGGCATCCATCTCCGCCCAGTATGCTTTGACACGGGCAAAGGCCATCCATGAGCCTTCTATACACGTCGACCTTTTCATCGCATTGATGCGCGGCACCGCACCAAGGAACTGCTGCACTAAGCTGAAATAGTTGTTCGGCTTCGGCTTTTCCGGCCACAAATGATATATGATGGATCTCATGGCAAGTCCGGACAATCTATTGAGTTCGGCCCATTCGGCAAGCTGATCAGTTAGTGGAAGCAGATGCTCTGGAACGTTAAACTGCGACCAGAATAGCTTGTCCACTTCACGATATGTTTGATCTCGGAAGTATTTGGCCGCATCGACAACGCTCGCCGCCAAGTCCATATATGCGTCTGCCGAACTCCACATCCGATCCAGAGGGGCATACCGCGGATCTCCGAACTTCCTCCGCAGCATAAAGGGCTTCCCAGCCGCAATATCCCCGGCTTCATGCAGTTCCTCCTTCTTCGCTCTCATGGCAGAGCGGGTGTCCTTGGTCGCCATTGTGGCCTTCTCGAGGTCCGTCGCCCTCACCCGGTTTTCTTCTTCAAGGAACTGGCAACGGTCGGCAGTGTCTTTTAACTTTACAGCCATCTTGGCCACTTTATCTTTCCTCTCGCAATGCGCAGCCTTTTCGGCTCTTAACTCTTCGGCCGCCTTTAAAGCGGCCGCATTACTAATTATTGCTTGTTCCTTTGCTCGGGAAAGTTCCGCCCGAAGGGTCTCCACGGTGGCAGCTCCATCTGCAGTCACAACATATTAAAGATACTGGTGTTGCGCTGCTATTACTATGTGACATTCACCAGAAAATATCACTTACCCTGTGCCTCGTCAAGCCGCTTATTAACAAGCTCGATGTTGGCAATCCGCCGCATCCAGTTGCCGCTTTAGTTTGGCAATCTCACGAGTCCGGCCAGCCACCGGAGCTTCAACCACCTGCACATAAAGGCGGTTTGGTTATTACCTGGGACTATGATCCTCTGTTCGCCGTCGTTCTCGACGACAACCAGAGTCTCAGGGGCTACTATCTACACAGGGCACACCTAAAAATGTGCGGTACTATCAAAAAGTATATCATTTCACATACCTCAAAGCCCGTCAGTAGACTCATAAAGGCCTCATGCAATCCACTTTCGGCGGACGAAATTCTTTCCATCACCATACCCATCAACGTACGGTGTTCTTCTGAGATGGCCGCTCACTCCAACAGCTCCCTCAGTACGTCCGACCGCATACCAGACGGTGCCGGACTCTTTTGTTTGCTCTCTTCAAGAGCCGGATACTGGGGACTTCAGGTGGCCATAGGATTATCTTCTGGCCTCACCAGATCCGGGGAGGCCCTCCGAGACGACACTTCAAGGTCGCCCGCTTCTTGAGCGGAGGAGTCCGGGGGAGGCGTTTCGCTCTCCATCATCTCTGGAAGAAGATCCCCCGAAGAGGAGCTTTGCTGAGAAGGGCTGAGATCCGAACTGCAAGATAAATGCTTCGGTTATTTTCCTTAGTGGTGTAACGCCCTCAATGCGGCTATATCTCCCACGTGTCGAAGCACGACTCAGAGGCATAACTGCATTGAAAGCATGTCGCAAGTGAGGTAATCTCCACACAACCCATGTAATTCATAGGGGAAAAGAGATACATAGTTGGCCTACAATCGCCACTTCACACAATACATGAATAAAGCATTACATCAACGAAATACAATCAAGGTCCGACTACGGAACCCAAAACAAAAGAAGACTACCCCAAAAGCGACACGGTCCCCGATCAACCCCAACTGGGCTCCACTACTGATCAACTAGAACGAAACAACACAAAGGACAAGATCTTCATCGAGCTCCTCCTTGATCTTGATTGCGTCATCTGCACGGTTCGACGGCACCTGCAAACTGGTTTTGGAAGTATCTGTGAGTCACGGGGACTCAGCAATCTCACACCCTCGCGATCAAGACTATTTAAGCTTATAGGAAGGGTAACATGTATGAGGTGGAGCTGCAGCAAGCGACTAGCATATGTGGTGGTTAACATACGCAAATGAGAGCGAGAAGAGAAGGCAAAAGCACGGTCGAACAACTATGATCAAGAAGTGATCCTAGAACAACCTACGTCAAGCATAACTCCAACACCGTGTTCACTTCCCGGACTCCGCCGGAAGAGACCATCACGGTTACACACGCGGTTGATGTATTTTAATTAAGGTCAACTTCAGGTTTTCTACAACCGGACATTAACAAATTCCCATCTGCCCATAACCGCGGGCACGGCTTTCGAAAGTTCAAATCCCTGCAGGGGTGTCCCAACTTAGCCCATCACAAGCTCTCACGGTCAACGAAGGATATTCCTTCTAGCGGGAAGACCCGATCAGACTCAGAATCCCGGTTACAAGACTTTTCGACAATGATAAAACAAATCCAGCAACACCGCCCGAATGTGCCGACAAATCCGGATAGGAGCTGCACATATCTCGTTCTTGGGGCACACTCAGATGAGCTCTCCATACAACTAAAACCAAACCTCGAGTTTCCCCGAGGGGGCGCTGCACAGGACTCTAGTTTGGACCAACACTCAGAGGAGCACTAGCCCGGGGGGGGTAAAATAATGATGACCCTTGGGCTGGCCGACCCAAGGGAAAGAAAAGGCTAGGTGGTGAATGGTAAAACCAATGTTGGGCATTGCTGGAGAAGTTTTATTCAAGGCGAACTGTCAAGGGGTTCCCATTATTACCCAACCACGTAAGGAACGCAAAATCCGGGAACATAACACCGATATGACGGAAACTAGGGCGGCAAGAGTGGAACAAAACACTAGGCATAAGGCCGAGCCTTCCACCCTTTACCAAGTATATAGATGCATTAATTAAATAAGATATATTGTGATATCCCAACAAGTAAACAGGTTCCAACAAGGAACAACATCTCCATGTTCCAACAAGGAACAAACTTCAATCTTCACCTGCAACTAAGAACGCTATAAGAGGGGCTGAGCAAAGCGGTAACATACCCAATCAACGGTTTGCTAGGACATGGTGGATTAGAGGTTTGACATGGCAATTTGGGAGGCATGATAAGCTAGTGGTAGGCATCGTAGCATAGGCATATTAAAAGAGCGAGCATCTAGCAAGCAAAGATAGAAGTGATCTCAAGGGTATGGTCATCTTGCCTGAGATCCCGCAAGGAAGAAGAACGAGTCCATGAAGAAGACAAACGGACGTAGTCGAATGGGTCCTCACAAACGCGACGTAATCGGAACCAACCCGAAGAAGCAACACCGGAAAGAAGCAAACAACATAATAAACAACCATCACCTCAACATGGCATGATGCACAACCAAGTATGATGCATGTCCGGTTTAAAGAGGCATGGCATGGCAATATGCACAATCAAAACTACAAGTTAAATGGAGCTCAATATGCAACGAGTTGCATATTGACGAAACACCACAACAATTATTTAGTTCACTCTCGGTTAGGTACTCAACAAATTTAAATGTAGTTAAACATGGCAAGAGGTGAGGCAAAAGAAAACTACACATTTAAGCAAGTATAAATGAGGCCAGAAACAACAACAACAATTCAGGTAAATCCTCATGTGCATTAGCATTTAAAGCAAACAACAATTTTAAACATCTTAAAGTTGTTAACATGATGCGGATGACATGATCAAGTTTATGCAATTTTATTAAAAGTTAACATGTGCGTGATGAGAGCATTTGTCACCGTGGTAGAAACAAAGGGGTGTCACGGCGATGAAACGGAAATGATGCCACGGCAACATTCCGATGATCCGGTAGCTCACGCGGATACCGGTGCAAAAGGAAGTGGGTGTGAGCGAGTAAAACAAGATGGTGGGGTGATCCCGGTAACCGGGTTCCCACGGGTTAGCGGCAAACGAGGAGGGCCGAGCAAGCAGCGACTCGACCATGGTGCAAACATGGGCATCTCATATAATACATCACATGCATATGTTCCACGGGCATCATTTCGGCGGTTATACCTTCCAAAGGTGCATTTACGGAGTGGTTCGAGTTCGACAAAGGAAGTAGGCGTTCTCGCGACGGTAGTTGTTCACGTTCATTCGGAGAGGTACTTGATGACTCCAACATCTTTGGGGCGACGGTAGTTGTACACGGTCCACGAGACATCGATCGTTCGGGGTCCGACTTGCGGGTCTTGCCGACATGAGTGGTACTTGGCGTTTTTGTGTAGACGAACTTGGCGCATCCGAAGGGGTACTTGGTGGTCCCGATCTTGGCGTCGGTAGATGTACATGTTTGTGGTAGTCGAACTTGGCGTATCCTAGGACTTCGGTGCTTCATCTTCAGTAGTCGTACACACATTAGGAGAGGACTCGGCGTATCCATGTACTTGGCGGATGCATGCAGCAGTACAGGGCTCGCAGAGGCGACGCAGGGCCCATGCGGAAGGTTGAAACAGTCAACGGGCGAAGCTGGACTTGGTGCTGGCTCGCGGATCCATGTAGCGAGACAAGGTAGGGGTGCAGCGCGGCGAGACTGCAACGGCTTGACGCAAGCAGGGCGCCGCGGCTCCGAGAACGTGGCGGGGCGGCAGAGCCGCAGGGGAAACCACGATCCACCGGATCCTGGCAGAGCACGCCGGCGGCGACGTCATTCGCTGGCTAAGCACGGAGCGGGCACGGCGATGGTGGCGCGGAAGGCGAAGCTGGCGAAGGAGCTTGAGGGCGCGGGTGCCATGGCGCTGAGCAACGAGCTACTGCTGCTCGATGCAGACAGAGGCAGCCAGGGGACGGAGTTGGAGGAGGACTGCGCTCCCACGGTTGAAGACGAACGGCGACGGCGTGACACTCCAGTAGGCAGCAGGGCGCGGGGACGGCAGCGCATGGTCGTCGGCGCGATGCAGGGGCACGGCAGGGACCGATGCAGGGGCGCGCCGGGAGAGGCTCGGTCGTCACTGACGGCTTGGAGAGGACTGAGCGCTGGGGCTCCTCCCCTGGTTCGACGTGGAAGAGAGGAGAGGGAGACGAGGGGAGGAAAGAGCGAGGGGATCGGCTCCTGCCTCTGCGAGCACGTGCGTGGGAGGCGAGGGAGGCGAGGGAGTGAGATGGGATCGGGAGAGGGGTCGTTCCTCTCTCTGGCGGCGCTAGAGCGAAAGACGAGAGGGAGAGGGGAATCGAACGCAGGTAGAGAGAGGAGGGTTCGCTCAGCGCTAGGGTTAGGAGGGGTGTGGGCTGCGGCTGGGCCTAGGTGGGCCGGCGCGGGAGGCCCGGTTGGGTGGAGGATTGGGCCTAGAGAGGCCTGGGTCTCTCTTCTCCCTTAAGACTCTTTTTAAAAAAAACCTTCTAGAAATCAGAAAACCGCAAAGAAAGAAAGGAGAGAAAAGAAAGGATTAGAGGGAGGATTTGGGCACACGGAATATTTTCCCGGACTCGCAAAAATATGCTTGTTCCGAGAAAATAGAAAAGGCCATGATAGAAAGATTTAAATTCAAATCCAATTGAATTTAATTCAAAAGGTTGAACTAGGACAGGTTTTTAGGAGTATCCAAAAATGTTCGGATTTTTGGTGGAGCTCCGGAAAAGCGATGAAAGAAATAATGGGCAAAGTTTGAGGTGCAACTTGAAGCATAAGAGGCATGGAATTAAATTGCAAGTGTGTTATGGTGATCCCAAAGTTAATGGAATATTTACATATAGCTCCCTAATAATAGTAGGAGACTTAGAATATGTTTTAAAGAGAAGTCACCATGTGCATTTCCCTCAATTTAAACAGTTCGAAGATCCATACGGTTTATTTAGAAGAGTTGCAAAAATTAATGACATGATGGCATGATGACATGATGCAATGCAAAAATAAAAGGAGCAAGCAAAGATGAAACACACAGAGAAACCCGGGAACCCTGGAAGGCAACTGAAGCTCCGGTCTTGGGGCGTTACAAGAGGTAAGGTTGTATATCTTCACTACTAAAGTACTTTTTGACTACTTACAGCTCGTTAGAGGGCTGATCCTCGTGCGGACTTTGTGCGACAAGAGCACCCTCCAAGGCAGGACCCACTGGTGGAGATTTCTTCTCCCGTTTGGAAACCTTGGTTTCCGGATCTTCAGAGGTAGTCCTCTTCCTTCCCCGAAGCAAGAGAAGGTCAGATTCTTCCCCTTGGTTATCCTCCTTCATGGAGGCGCTCATTCCCTCGGTCGGAATTGGTAGCGATGGGGGCATGCTTTCGCCCTCAGTATTCCCCCCTTTATCTTCCTTTGAGGGCTCCGGGCAAGGTGCTAGCTCGAGCATCTTTTCCAGTACCGGATTGTCCAAACCCTCAGGAAGGGGGGCCGAACACCGAATCATCTTCGTCTTTGTTAGCCAGTTCTGGTCAAAGAGCGATTTCTCAGAATGACATCATGATAAATGAAAGACGGAGTGTTCGGCTAGAGGATTACTTACTTGGTCGGCGGTGCGGTTGCTGCTCAGGCCCACGTCCTCGGTAGTATCCGGACACTCTATTTGGGGTCCGAAGAATGATTTATACATCTCCTCGTGCGTCAGGCCGAGGAAATTCTGAATAGTGTGCGGTCCTTCTGGGTTGAACTTCCACATGCGGAGGGGCCGGCGTTTGCAAGGTTGGACTCGATGAACCAGCATAACTTGCATCACCATAACCAGACTGAAATCTCCTTCAAAGAGATCTTGAATGCGGCTCTGCAGTATAGGCACGTCCTTGGCTGGACCCCAGCTCAGCCCTCTGCTAATCCATGACATCAGTTGTGGTGGAGGGCCCGAGCGGAAAGCAGGGGCAGCCACCCACTTGGCTCTTCTGGGAGCTGTGATGTAAAACCACTACCGTTGCCATAATCCGGACACCTCTGGAAAGGAACCCTTTGGCCATGGAGCTCCAGCGATCTTGCTTATTCACGTCTGCCATAAACCACTACCGCACGCTACATGCTGCCCCTCGACCATCTTCGGCTTCACGTCAAAGGTCTTGAGCCACAGACCGAAGTGAGGGGTAATGCGAAGGAAGGCCTCACATACGACAATGAATGTCGAGATGTGGAGAAAGGAGTCTGGGGCAAGATCATGGAAATCTAGCCCGTAATAGAACATCAAACCCCTAACGAAGGGATCCAGAGTGAGGCCTAGACCTCGGAGGAAGTGGGAGACGAACACAACGTTCTCATTGGGTTCAGGAGTAGGGACGACCTGCCCTCGGGCAGGCAGCCGATGCGAAACCTCGGCGGTCAGGTATCTGGCCTCCCTCAACTTCTTGATATCCTCTTCCGAAACGGAGGAGGGCATCCACCGGCCTTGAAGGCTAGATCCGAACATGATTAAAGGTCCGAAGCACCTGACCTGGGCTTGGGTGTTAGAACTCGAGGCAGGGGAAGGATTCGATTGAGCACGGGAGGGAAAAAAGTAAAAGCCTTGTCCCTTTATAAAGAGGGTGAATATCAAGCGTCCTCCTAGTGGCCGTTCGGGACTTGCCTAAAATCTAGGAGTCCTAGGCACGGTTGGGTTACCCATGACCGTATTGATGAGAATCCCGTAATTAGGGGAACACGATCTCTGCTTCGACAAGACGTGTCAAGAAACCGCCTCGCGTTATGTGTGGAGCTGGTTGAGGAAAAACGGTTCGAATAATCACCGAGCCATGGCCTGATGTCATGTTGCCAAAGCTTGTCAGCAGATTAAGATTTGTGGAAATATTATTCTCTCTATGGTGGTATGTGGAACTTATTTTGCAGGGTCGGACACTATCCTTGTATTCAAATTCTTCCGTGGTGTATTCGGAGGAGGAACCCGCCTTGCAATGCCGAAAACAATACTGCGCACCGGACTCATCATCATTGAAGCCTGGTTCAGGGGCTACTGAGGGAGTCCTGGATTAGGGGGTCTCCGGACAGCCGGACTGTTAGACTATGAAGATACAAGATTGAAGACTTCGTCTCGTGTCCGGATGGGACTCTACTTGGCGTGGAAGGCAAGCTAGGAAATACGGATATGTATATCTCCTCCTTTGTAACCGACCTTGTGTAACCCTAGCCCCCTCCGGTGTCTATATAAACCGGAGGGGTTTTAGTCCATAGGACAACATACAATCATACCATAGGCTAGCTTCTAGGGTTTAGCCTCTCCGATCTCGTGGTAGATCAACTCTTGTAATACTCATATCATCAAGAATAAATCAAGCAGGACGTAGGGTTTTACCTCCATCAAGAGGGCCCGAACCTGGGTAAAACATCGTGTTCCCTGCCTCCTGTTAACATCCGCCTTAGACGCACAGTTCGGGACCCCCTACCCGAGATCCGCCGGTTTTGACACCGACACCTGGGTTCTCCACTCATCAAGTGAGCTAGTGTCAAATAGTCTCTTCTCACCGAAAAGTTTGAAATCATAATTGAGCTCTTTAGTGGCCCAATATGCCTTATGTTCTAGTTCGAGAGGTAAGTGACATGTTTTTCCATAAACCATTTTATACGAAGACATACCCATAGGATTTTTATATGCAGTTCTATAGGCCCATAATGCATCATCAAGTTTCTTGGACCAATTCTTTCTAGATCTATTAATAGTCTTTTGCAAAATTAATTTAATCTCTCTATTACTTAGTTCTACTTGACCAATAGACTGTTGGTGGTATGGAGATGCAATCCTATGATTAACATCATACTTAGCAAGCAGTTTATGAAAAGCACCATGAATAAAATGTGAACCACCATCAGTCATTAAGTATCTAGGGACTCCAAACCTTGGAAAAATAACTTCTTTAAGCATCTTAATAGATTTGTTATGATCAGCACTACTAGTTGTAATAGCTTCTACCACTTAGTAACGTAATCAACAGCAACTAAAATATGTGTATACCCATTAGAGGAAGGAAACGGTCCCATATAATCAAAGCCCCAAACATCAAATGGTTCAATAACAAGTGAATAGTTCATATGCATTTCTTGACGTCTACTAAATCAATTCTTTGACATTCATCACAAGACAAGACGAACTTACAGGCATCTTTGAAAAGAGTAGGCCAATAAAAACCGGATTGCAATACCTTATGTGCAGTTCTATCTCCAGCGTGGTGTCCTCCATAAGCCTCGGAGTGACACTTGCGTAGGATATGTTCCTGTTCATGCTCAGGTACACAACATCTAATAACACCATCTACTCCTTCTTTATAAAGGTGTGGGCCATCCCAGAATTAATGTCTTACATCACAGAAAAAAATTTCTTTTGCTGGTATGTGAAACTAGGTGGTATAAATTTAGCAACAATGTAATTAGCATAATCAGCATACCATGGAGCAGTACGAGAAGCATTTATGACAGCTAATATTTCATCAGGACAGCTATCATCAATAGGTAGTGGGTCATCAATAACATTCTCTAACCTAGATAAGTTGTCTACAACGGGGTTCTTAGCTACCTTTCTATCAACAATATGCAAATCAAATTCTTGTAGCAAGAGAACCAATCTAATAAGTCTAGGTTTAGCACATTTATTTTCCATAAGATATTTAATAGCAGCATGATCAGTGTGAACAGTTACTTTAGAATCAACAATATAAGGTCTGAACTTATCACAAGCAAATACAACTGCTAAAATTCTTTTTCAGTAGTAGCATAATTTCTCTGGGCACTGTCTAGAGTTTTACTAGCATATTGGATAACATTTAATTTCTTATCAACTCTTTGTCCTAGAACAGCACCTAGAGCATAATCACTAGCATAACATAATTTCAAAGGGTAAATTCCAATCAGGTGGCTGAACAATAGGTGCAGAAATCAAGGCTTTCTTAAGTATTTCAAATGCTTCTACACAATCATCATCAAAGACAAAAGGAACATCTTTTTCTAAGAGATTAGTCAGAGGCCTATAAATTTTTTGAGAAGTCTTTAATGAACCTCCTATAAAAACTAGCATGACCAAGGAAACTTCTTATACCTTTAATGTCCTTAGGACATGGCATCTTTTCACTCGCATCAACTTTAGCTTTATCAACTTCAATACCTCTTTCAGAAATTTTATGCCCCAAGACAATACCTTCATTAACCATAAAGTGGCACTTCTCCCAATTCAAGACAAGATTAGTTTCTTCACATCTCTGCAAAACTCAATCAAGGTTGCTTAAGCAATCATCAAAAGAAGTTCCATACACGGAGAAATCATCCATGAAAACCTCAACAATCTTTTCACAAAATTCAGAGAATATAGTAGTCATACATCTTTGAAAGGTAGCATGTGAATTACATAAACCAAAAGCCATACGTCTATAAGCAAAGGTACCGAAAGGGCAAGTAAAAGTGGTCTTTTCCTGATCCTCTTTTGACACAGGTATTTGAGAGAAACCAGAATAACCGTCTAGAAAGCAAAAATGTGTATGTTTGGATAATCTTTCTAGCATTTGATCAATAAAAGGTAAAGGGTAATGATCTTTTCTAGTAGCTTTATTTAATCTGTGGAAGTCAATTACCATTCTATAACCTGTAACAATTCTTTGTGGGACCAATTCATCTTTATCATTAGGAACAACAGTAATACCTCCCTTCTTAGGGACAGAATGGACATGACTTACCCACTGACTATCAGCAACAGGATAAATTATACCTGCCTCCAAAAGCTTTAGTTTCATTTCTTACCACTTCTTTCATCTTAGGATTTAACCGTCGTTGGTGATCAACAACCGGTTTAGCGTCTTTCTCCAATTTTATTTTGTGCTGGCATAGAGTGGGACTAATGCCCTTAAGATCATCAAGAGTACCCAATAGCAGCATGGTGCTTCTTCAGAGTTTTCAATAATTTCTCTTCTTCCTGCTCTGAAAGGTTAGCACTAATAATAACAGGATATATCTTCTTTTCATCAAGACAGGCATATTTAAGAGTATCATGTAATGGTTTAAGCTCAAACAAGGGATCACCCTTGGGTGGAGGAGGATCCCCTAAAATTTCAATAGGCAAGTTGTGTTTCAAAATAGGTCCATGTTTAAAGAATACTTCATCTATTTCCCTTCTTTCATTCATAAACATATCATTTTTATGGTCTAGCAAATATTGTTCTAAAGGATCATTAGGAGGCATGTCAATAGAAGCAAGACCAATAATTTCATCTTTACTAGGCAATTCTTTATCATGGGGTTGTCTACGAAATTTAGCAAAATTAAAATCATGAGACATATCCCCTAAACCAACAGTAACAATATCCTTTTCGCAGTCTATCTTAGCATTAACACTATTCAAGAAGGGTCTACCAAATATAATGGGACAAAAGTCATCCTGTGGGGAAGCAAGAACAAGAAAATTAGTAGGATATTTAATTTTCCCACACAAGACTTCAACATCTCTAACAATACCAACTGGTGAAATAGTATCTCTATTGGCAAGCTTAATAGTAACATCAATATCTTCTATCTCAGCAGGTGCAATATCTTGCATAAGTTCTTAATATAAAGTATAAGGTATTGCACTGACACTAGCACCCATATCACATAAGCCATGATAACAGTGATCTCCTATTTTAATAGAAACAACAGGCATGCCAACAACAGGTCTATGTTTATTTTTAGTATTGGGTCTAGCAATTCTAGCAGCTTCATCATAGAAGTAAATAACATGCCCATCAATATTATCGACCAAGAGATCCTTAACCATAGCAATACTAGGTTCAACTTTAATTTGCTCAGAGGGTGTAGGTGTTCTAGAATTACTCTTACGAACCACAGTTGAAGCTTTAGCATGATCCTTTATTCTAACAGGGAAAGGTGGTTTCTCAATATAAGCGGTAGGAACTATAGGATGAACATTATAAGTGATAGTCTTTTCTTCAACTTTAATAGGTTCAACTAATTTTACTTCAATGGGAGGATGATATTTAAATCACTTCTCCTTAGGGAGATCAACATGAGTAGCAAATGATTCACAGAAAGAAGCTACTATCTCAGAGTCAAGTCCATATTTAGTGCTAAATTCACGAAAAGCATCAGTATCCATAAAAGATTTAACACAATCAAACTTAGGTGTTATACCTGACTCCTTACCTTTGTCTAGTTCACAATCTTCAGAGTTGCGTTTAATTCTTTCCAATAATCTCATCTGAATTCAATAGTCTTCATCATAAAAGAACTAGTACATGTATCGAGCATGGAGCGATTATCGAGAGAAAGCCGAGCATAAAACTTTTGAATAATAATTTCTCTTGAGAGATCATGATTGGGGCATGAATATAAAATTGACTTAAGCCTCCCCCAAGCTTGAGCGATACTTTCTCCTTCGCGAGGCCAAAAATTATATATATAATTGCGATCACGATGAACCAGATGCATAGGATAAAACTTCTGATGAAATTCCAATTTCAATCGGTTGTAGTTCCATGATCCAATATCATCACATAGCCTAAACCATGTCAATGCCTTTCCCTTCAAAGATAAAGGGAAGACCTTCTTCTTGATAACATCCTCGGGCATACCTGCAAGCTTAAATAATCCACAAACTTCATCCACATAGATTAGGTGCATATCGGGATGTAATGTTCCATCTCCTGTAAAAGGATTAGCTAGCAGTTTCTCTATCATACCCGAAGAAATTTCAAAGTAAACATTTTCAGTAGGTTCAGTAGGTTGAGGAGCAACTCTTTTCTCTACTGGTCGGGGTGAAGATACCCCGAACAAGCCCCTCAAAGGATTATTTTCCATAGTAACAAGTGACAGTACATTTCAGCACACTATATAAATTTTTCCTTACCAAATTCCACCTATCAGAGGTGCTTCACTCCCCGGCAACGGCGCCAGAAAAGAGTCTTGATGACCCACAAGTATAGGGGATCTATCATAGTCCTTTCGATAAGTAAGAGTGTCGAACCCAACGAGGAGTAGAAGGAAATGACAAGCAGTTTTCAGTAGGGTATTCTCTGCAAGCACTGGAATTATCGGTAACAGATAGTTTTATGATAAGGTAATTCATAACGGGTAACAAGTAACAAAAGTAAACAAGGTGCAGCAAGGTGGCCCAATCCCTTTTGTAGCAAAAGACAAGCCTAGACAAACTCTTATATAAAGGAAAGCGCTCCCAAGGACACATGGGAATTATCACTACAAGAAAAATATGTCAACTTGTGACCCTCAATATTGGTCGCTGAAAGGTCATAGTTTTTCATTTGTGACCTTTTTGTGACCAAAAATAGAAGGTCAAAAGACGGCGGTCGTAAACTGAAATTATTGACCTTCTTCGGGATAAGGTCGTAGACGTTTACGACCAAAACAAAAGGTCGTGGAACCCATGACCTTTTGTTTTGGTCACTGGCTGTCTGCCCAGGCCACGTCAGATCCGACGTGGCAATCTGACATGGCAAAATTGCGACCAATTGAAAAGGTCGTTGATAAGATTCAGCCCGGTCCAATTTGGTGTTTTAGATGGGCCAAGCCCATTAATTCAGCCTTTTTACTTTATATTTTTCTGTTTATTTTCTCTAGCTACATGGGCCTGGCCCAACCATTTGGCCTTTTTATTTTCAAGAAATTGTGATCCATTTCTTTTTAATTTCCTGTTTTTTGTCAGCTCCAGTAATGGGTCCCAATTGACAGATTTTTCCTGGCAGTGGTTCCAAATCACCTTTTCACAGATTATTAATAAGCAGTATATATCAAACAGAAAGAAGAGAGAATCATATGAAAATCTTCAAATAACAACCAAAATAGGTTTATTACAATATATTCTGTACAGAACAGAACATGTGAAACTCCATACACTCGTTCACATCACAACAACCAGTTTAACTGTCAAATATTGCATGCCCACGAACTTCAAACTTCATGTAGATAGCCATACAATATTCCACACAATCATAAATATTGCGATCGACAAATAAAACGCTCTGCCAGTGTAATGCTAGCTACTCTTGGATACCATGGAACATGCTCTTCAACATAGGAAGAAGCCATCAACGGAGTTCTACCAACAACACAAGCTCCATTCACCTACAAGAACAGAATGGAATATCAAGTACTGGATCGTTCAAGCAGATTACAACCAACATATATATATATATATATATGTAGAAGTACATCAGGAAATATGATAGAAAAACCGGACAATAGATACACTTATACAACCCAACAAATGGGTGATGACGACAAGATAAAAATATAGAATAGGAAATTTATGAGATTACATATTTTCCAACAAATGGGTGATGACAACAGATACACTTATCGGGAAAATATATATTTAACGAAATTTCACATGAGAAAGTAGTTTCTGCTTCAAGTTTTAAAACTCAACCATTCATCATTAATAGTAGCAATTCAAACTAGAACTTAAATTCTCTAGTAAGATATTCAATACAACATTGTTCTTTCAAAAAATTGAACAGTTGCAAGTAACAGCTTAATAGACATCAAACTCACTAGGCAGGGAGATCAGTAGCATAAGCACACGATTCCACATGCATTGCATGCTGCCTCACCTTTAAGCTTTGCACGCATCGTTTTCAGTTGCGGCGAGAGAGGGGGAAACACGCATGTGGGTCTTGATGGGTTGGTCCTTGTAGGAGCCGCATACCCCCCCCTCCGCCGGCGGCCACTCCGGTCCCGGCGTCCACCTCCTCCCGCCGGCGGCCTCTCCGGCCCCAGCGTCCCCTTCCTTCCCGCCCTCCCCTTCTCCCTTAAGTGAGTGCTACCATGGCTTCTGGCGGCGGCAGCCCCTCCTCGGCCTCGCCCAGGCTGCAGCCTATTGTGTCGGGCCTGGGGCTTTCGGAGTCGCCGGGATCTGCAGGCTAGTTGGCCCGGGCTCCTGCCTCCGCTCGCGACGCTGCGCCGGTACCGGCAGCGGGCCCAGCTGCGCCCTGGCGCCATCCTGGTCCGTCCCGCAAGGCCATGTGGCGCCGGCGCAAAGCACTGCAGAAGCAGTCCACTGCAGGTAGATCTGGATCTCGTTCGCGCTCGCCTTCATCCTCCCCGGCGAGGCGGGAAATTCTGGCTGATTTGTTTGGCCCGTGCTTCAAGTGCTTCCGGGAGGGGCACCGGAGGGAAGACTGCACTTTTCCGCCTCTGTGCATCCGCTGCGGGCTCGAAGGCCACATCTCGCCAGAGTGCAAGAGGCCACGGAGCCCTCGCTCTGAGGAAGATCTCCGGCGCGAGGCCATGGCCAAGGTGGCGCGCTCCTCTCAGCAGCTGCTGCTGGCTGGGCCTGCGAACAGGCTGTCGCCGGTCGCTCGGCAGACCGCTCCGGTGGAGAGGCCCTCGCCAGTGCCGGCCGACAACGCATCTATGGGGCTTAGCCTGGCACCGCAAGCTGCTGTAGGAGGTGTCTGCATTCTTCGCCGAACGCCGAAGATGGACGACCTTGAGTCCCGGCTCAAGCTCGTCGTGGTGGCTTACGTCGGCGGACCGTGACCGCCGGTGTCGTGCCTGGATGCCGCGGAGGCCATTGCGAAGGAGCTGAGCATCCCGCGCCACTGCTTCTCGGTGCACAAGTACCAACCGGATGACTTTCTTGTGGTCTTCTCTTCAGCGATCTGGAGGAATAGGATTCTATCTGCGGGCTCTGTCGATCCCGGGCCGTTCAAGCTCTCTGTCCATCCGTGGCTGCGACAAGCGCAGGCTGTGTCGAGGATGATGCGCACGCAGGTTGATCTCATGATCGAGGGAGTTCCATCTCATCTTTGGACCAGGGAAACGGCGGTGGATCTTCTAGGCACGGCATGTCTTGTGGAAAGCCTTGCGCCGGAGACAGCCAATAGGGAGGACTTGTCCCTGTTCAAGGTTCGCGCTTGGTGTGTCGACCCTGATGAGGTGCCGTCGGACAAGCTGATTTGGGTCCCAGAGCCAGAGGTTGATGAGGGACCGGCGACGAGGCTGCCGACCTCCCGGCAACTCTTGGAATACAAAACGCTCATCCATATTGGGCGCATCAGGGAGCACGAGGGGCCGGGCACTTGGTTGCGGTCTCCTAGCTCCGATGGGAGTGGCCAGAGTGGCCTGCCGGAGGACTCAGGCGACTTCTCTGGTCGTGGAGAATGGAGAACCCTGCCATGGGCGCGGGGAGAGCGCGATCACCGCGAGTCGTTCAATGGTCACCATGGAGGCTCGTACAGGCAGGCTCTGCTGGGGCGCATCGGGCCTTCCAGCTGGCGCATCCCTCCCATGGCGGATGGTGGAGCAGTCGCCGCACGGCCACGTACTGCTGTTCCGGCGGCCACGGTGACGCCGGGCGCAGCTGCGGCTACCACGGCGGCTGGGAGTTTGCCGGGTAGGTCTGGGCCGGTGGAGGTGGAGCTGGCGCCTAGCAGACAGGTGGGGCCTGCTTTGCGGTCACATGCGCAGGATAGGGTGCAGCCGGCTGCCGCTCAGGTGCTTTTTGACCAGGCATCGGGCCCGCGGCTGCCTTTAATTCAAACTGTGCCGGAGGATAAGAACGACACGTGCCAGGAGGATCGAGTTGCCCTTGAGCCAGCCGACATGGAGCATATCACAAACAACAGGGCTGATCCAGAAGGATCGGGGGATCCCGAGGAGCGCATGCTGGTCTTGCCGCGCTCAGCGGGGCAGAGCGAAGATTCCCAGACCCTGACCAACGGCGATCTGCCAAGGGCTGAGGTGGGCCAAGGGGAGGCGGTACATACGGATGAGGCGCCAGCACCCACCATGGAGGTGGGGCCACTGGAGCGTGCGGACCCCGGCCTGTTGGTGCTGCGTGTGGCAGGTGAGAGGTGGCCAGTCTCGGATTCCTTGCACGCCACGCCTGAGGTGGATCCCGCGCCACAGGACAAGGATGGGGGGCAATCGGATCCCGAGGCGATGCAGGAGTCGGGTCCCGTGGGCCCTGGTGCGGAGGTGACTACGTACAATGCATGCATGCACGAGGAGGTGCTTGGAATCGCTAGGGCGCATCTGGATGGGGCAATTACCGGAGCCTTGGCCATGCCTCTGTCCAACAAGGAGATCATTGCCATTGGCAACATCAAGGCCTTCTGTGCAGGACTTCTGAAGAACCTTCCCCCGCCGCTGCTCAAGGAATTTGAAGGGCTTAGTGGAGTCCGCTCTGGCCAGGACCCTGTCACACCGCGACGTGCCACCAGGTCTGGGCGTACTATCGGGCAGAAGATGAAGACTAAGGCGTCGGCAGCAGAAACTGTTCTTCTGAAGGCTCTGGGTTTTGCTTGCGACGATCTGGCGGTCTCCGATGACGCGCTAGAGCAGCTACGCACGGTCTTCGACTCACCGCTCCAGGAACCTCAGCTACGAGCGATCGTAGCCATTTTTGGCAAAGCGATACCCTTAGACCTAGGAGCCGACTCGGAGATGGGTGCACTGATCATGGTGTAGTTGTAGAGGGGCTCGTCGACATGGAGACTATCGTTGTCATGTCATATGCAGGGATGGAGTTAGTTTGTTGGAATGTGCGTGGCCTAAATGGGCCAGCTAGGAGGAAATCCTTACGTGAATTTGTTAGCTCGTTGCACGTGGCGATTTGTTGTATTCTGCAGACCAAACTGGAGAGGGTGGATCAGTTCACCATTATGCAATGTATGGGGCCCAATTTCGATGGTTACACCTACCTTCCAGCGTCTGACACTAGGGGTGGGATTTTCATTGCCTGGGACTCATCCAGGGTCCAGTTGTCTAACCATGTCAACGACACCCACTCCATTTCCAGTTACGTGTCACCTGTGGGGGGCCCACCTTGGTGGCTGACTGTGGTTTATGGACCTCAGGAAGACGGGCAGAAAATTGAGTTTCTGCATGACTTGGCGGAGCGTAGATCTTTGTGCCCCAGGCCATGGTTACTTATTGGAGATTTCAACTTAATACTTCACGCGCAAGATAAAAATAACTCCCTGATCGATAGGCGCATGATGAGACGGTTCAAAAACTTCATTGATGATAATGCTCTTAAAGAGCTCTTCTTACATGGGCGCAGCTACATGTGGAGTAATGAGCGCGAGAACCCCACGATGACTAAGATAGATCGTGCTTTTGTCTCCATTGATTGGGAACTCGACCACCCCGGTTGCCTTCTCTAGGCTTTGTCCACGGCAATTTCTGATCATTGTCCCCTTCTCTTGGCGTTG
The DNA here is from genome assembly GCF_003073215.2 of Triticum urartu. Classification (NCBI taxonomy): domain Eukaryota; kingdom Viridiplantae; phylum Streptophyta; class Magnoliopsida; order Poales; family Poaceae; genus Triticum; species Triticum urartu. The sequence continues at coordinate 505,445,330 of NC_053027.1, read as the reverse complement.
GATGATCAAATGGGGCCGTGGAGGCGATTTCGCTTTGAGAAGTTTTGGGTGAAGATGGATGGATTCTTGGAGGTGGTGCAGGAGGCTTGGACTTGTGATGAGACAATCACGGACCCGTTCAGGAGACTAGACATCCTCCTTAGAAACATGGCAAAAACACTCGCGATTTGGGGCCAGAAGAGAGTGGGCAACATCAAGATGCAATTGGCAGTGGCCAACATTGTCATTCTGAGATTCGATCGTGCTCAGGAGCTCCGGGTGCTCACAGACGAGGAGAGGTGGCTCAGAAGATCGCTCAAACAGCTTGTACTTGGCCTTGCATCTTTGGAGAGAACGATCTCTCGGCAGAGATCGCGTATCACTTGGCTTCAGGAGGGGGATGCGAATGCGCAGCTCTTCATTTGGTTGCGAATGGCAGGAGGATGAAGAATTATATTCCATCTCTCTTGGTAGATGGACGCATCGTCACGGACCAAGCTGGAAAGGAGGGCACATTTTATGACACCTACAAGGAGTTGCTCGGGAAGGAGGTCGCTCGCGAGTTCACCCTGGATTTAGACGAGCTTGACATTGCTAGACTTGACCTGTCGGATCAAGATCTTCTGTTGAGTGACGAGGAGATATGGGCTGTGATTAGGAACGTGCCGGTGGACCGAGCCCCAGGTCCGGATGGCTTCATCGGCCTCTTCTTTCAGAAGGCCTGGGAGATCATAAAAGTGGACGTCATCACGGCTTTGCACAAGCTCTTCACTGGAAATGGATGCGGGTTTGCCAGGCTGAGCCAAACGCTGATCACCTTGATTCCAAAAACCCCGGAGGCTTTAACCACTCTTGACTACCGACCCATAAGTCTTTAGCATAGTCTCCCGATGATTGCCTCCAAGCTCTTGGCAAATAGGCTTAGTCCACGGATGGGAGAGCTAGTTCACATAAACCAATCGGCGTTCATCAAGGGAAGAAGCATCCATGACAATTTCCTGCTCGTTAGGCAAATGGCCCGGAGGTTGCATCAACGGAAGGCCAAAGGAGTAATGCTCAAGCTCGATATCTCTAAAGCTTTTGACTCCCTTTCGTGGCCCTTCCTCTTTGAGGTGCTGAGGGCAAAAGGATTTTCAGAAAGATGGATATCTTGGATTGGCATCTTGCTCACGACTGCCAGCTCGAGAGTCTTGGTTAACGGTTGTGCTGGTGCAAAGTTCATGCATGCCAAAGGGCTCCGGCAAGGGGACCCTGCCTCCCCTCTGCTTTTCATCATCGCAATGGATGTCCTAACCTCTCTCGTCATCAAAGCGCATGACCAAGGGATCCTTAACCCTATTATCAGCTGTACCCCGATGCAGAGGCTCTCCTTGTACGCGGATGATGTGGTTCTCTACATTAGACCGACCAGACCGGAGCTGCAATTTGTGAAGGACCTCCTTGGCATCTTTGGAGTAGCTTCAGGATTGAAAGTAAACTATGCTAAGTCAGCAGCAATTCTCATAAGGTCCGAGGAGGAGGATGTGGAGCTGGTCAGGAATGCTCTACCTTGGAAGATCGATTCCTTTCCGTGCAAATACTTGGGTCTACAGTTAAGCATCAAGCAACTCAAGCGAAATGAATGGCAGCCGATCGTTGATGCGGCTCTCCATATCATGCATGGGTGGCAGCGTGGGCTTGTCACTAGGACTGGACGTCTCGTCCTGGTAAATCAAGTCATGAGAGCGAGGCCAACGCACCACCTCATGGTCGCGGAGGCGCCAAAGTGGGCCCTGGAACAAGTAGATAAGGGGTGCCGCACTTTTTTCTGGGCTGGTACGGAAGCTGTAAACGGTGGCAAATGTGTGGTTTCTTGGAGGAGAGTATGCCACCCCAAGCAGCTCGAGTCTTGGGCATCATTGATCTACACAAGCATGGCATCGCCCTGAGGCTTAGATGGGAGTGGCTTAGGAGAACGGATCCATCAAGGCCCTGGTAGGGTTTAAACCTCACCATGGATAAACAGGTGGTGCTCGCTTTCCGGAGTCTTGTCCAATGGCGTGTTGGGGATGGAGAGCACACCCTTTTTTGGAGAGATAGATGGCTCAATGGAGGCACAGTTGTGGAAATTGCACCCTTGGTGGCTGCCAGAGTCAGGACACAGGTGGCAAACAAACGTCTCGTCAGCGAGGGGCTGTGCTCGCATGGTTGGACAGATGATATCATCGGGATCCTTGACGCTGACGCACTTGCCCAGTTCATCCGGTTATGGGAGCTTCTGATGGAGGTACACTTGGACTCGGAGCTAGAAGATGCTCCTCTTTGTGCATGGAATGAATCCGGCATCTACTCTGCAGCATCGGCTTATAGGATGCTCTGCATGGGTGGGATTTGGTTCCGCCCTTTCGCGGCCATTTGGAAATGTTGGGCGCCGCTGTCCTGTCGGATCTTCATGTGGCTCGCAGTGCAATATCGCCTTTGGACTTCGGATAGGAGAACTAGACATGGGCTACAAGACCAAACTTCCCCGTGCTACCTCTGTGATCAGGACGAAGACAATGTGGACCACATCTTGCTTCAATGCGTGTTTGCCAGGCATGTGTGGTTTCTCTGCTTCACCAGGACCGGAGTGGATCTTAACCTTTGCCCCACGGTGCAGTCCCACCTGGCGGAATGGTGGTGCGAGGCGAGAAAGCGGATTGCCAAGACAAGCAGGAAAGGCTTTGACACGGTGGTTATGTTAATATGCTGGTCACTGTGGAAGCAGAGGAATGTGAGAGTCTTTGGTAGGAGTGGCACGTTAGATATGTTCGGCGTGATGGAGGCCATATTCCATGAATTGATCGCTTGGAAGCAGGCCGGAGCGACCGGAGTGGAGCACGTAGTTGAGTAGCACGTAGTGTGTTGTGTTTGGAGTGGAGGCGATGTCCTGGTTGGTTTGTGACCATGTGACTAGCTACATATCTCTCTTGTACATATTTTTCCTCCTTCTATAAAGCTATGGTACGCCTTTGGTGTACCCTCGAAAAAAAAACTCACTAGGCAGATTAAATTACTACAGTACACTAGTGCAGAATGAATCAGTGATGTTATTATAGGTTCTGAATTCACAACGCGGGCACGATATTTGCAAATTTGCAGCAACCAAAGGTTGTGCACCAAGTAAAAGTAATTCCCAGCAAAGGTTATTCACAAGCGAGCAAAGCAAAGCATACAGGTACAACGGTATGATGCAGCAGACATACATAGACACATAACAGGATTAGACGCCACTTGATTCGCTGATCCATTAGCAACAGTATAGTTACTTTACCCTTCACTTTACTGTCAGGTCATTTCATTTCAATGCAACTCTTGGTTGCAGATGTATTATTATTGCTCTAGTATGTACTAATCAGCAGCAGCAGCAATAGTACTAGATAGTAGTGTCAACCAATAAGCATCAGAACCAACCAACATATATTTATTCCTCATGACTTATTAGCAGAAAACATAGTGAGTTTTTCTGTGCGTATCTGCAATACAGTTTCAGTCTAAAACAGAGCTGGTCTACGAAAAACAGGGGTAGGGAAGTTGTTACCTGGGTGTGGCTGTGGTCGCCGAATTCAGGGATAGGGCCGCTGAGGTGGAGGTGGTCCTCCTGAATCTGCAGTTTGCCGGCGACGAAGACGAAGCGGAAGGCGAGGAGGGGCTGTGTGATGGTATTCCCATTCCCATCTTGACGCAGGAAGGAGCAGGTCTTCTCCCACCACACATGAGCATGAGCCTAAGCCTGAGCCTGAGCCTGAGCAGCATTGCAACTTTTGCAAGGGACGACTCCGCCGGAAGCAGGAGCAGCCACCGGCACCGTGGCGGCAGGTGCAGGCAGTGAAGCAGAATCGTCAGCAGCAGTGGCATCTGAGCCTGCAGCTGCAGTCGCGTCAGGAAGAGAGCAAATCGCCGTGGTGGTTTGCTGCACTTCATCCCCTCCTCCTCCTCCTTCCAGCTGCAGATCATCCCCTCCTCCTCGCCCCCAATTTTGCTTTGTCTACGCTTATCTAGCATTGTTCATAGGGATTGGGACTTCAGGGGCCTTGCCTTTCCCTCTACAAATCCACAAGATTTCGCCAAAAATATCAAAAGGGGCAGCAAAGTTAGGTCATATAGGACTTCAGCTAGTACAGATTACAAACAACTATGTATCATAAGTACACTAGAGCTAGCAAGGAATGAATTTTTTTAGAAAACTGTAAAACCAGAAGATAGGTACAGTAAGTCGTGATCAAACAGAACTGTAATTACATAAAATGGGTGCTTTGATCTTGCTGATGTGGATATAGAGTACAACTAGTGCAAATTACAAGCTACTTAGTACATATTAGACTTACACTAACTTTAAATTTTCAGAAAACTGCAAGACATGAGTAGAAGAACTGTAATTACATGAAAATGGTGCTCTGATCTAGAAGATCAGAGAACATAGGCTAGAGAAACAGCAGAGGCTAATATCTCAGTACTCTAATCATTACCAATTACTGACTTACAGTCCTCAAAACCCAAATTTACACTGCACTATATTGGCAACAAAACAAACCGACTACCGGATACAGAAAATACTGGCATACGTGGACAGAGTAAATGGACTGTAAAAGAAAGATTCACATAACAGTAAATTGTGAAAAAAATATCTTTAATACTAAGGGAAATAAACTTAAAACAGCGATCAACAGTAGCATGTAACTACTCCCTCCGTTCCTAAATAAATGTAACTACTCCCACCATTCCTAAATAAAGGCAAGTTCTAATATTACTAGTCAAAGTACGCATACTAACATCACAAACATGCATCATATAGTAATTCAACATTGTATCTTGCAAGTCAACAGTTATCATGGAGGACAAAATAGCATAAGATGAATGATGGCACTCAATTTCTAATCTCACATAGATAAAATTCACTGCCATAGTAACAGTACATCTCACTTGGATATATCTAACAAATCCAGTTGGTTCTCATAAGCAAATCCACGCGCTAAGCACTCAATCAGAAAGAAAACTTGGGTGCTTGCTTCTAGTACACAAGCTCAGGTAGTGCAACATGTCTAGCAGAACAATAGCAGCAAAATGTTAGCAGCAAAATGTCAGCAGCAAGCACTAAGGCCGGACCATTGAGATGGTGATTCCTGTGGCTTTCTCCTCCACATGTCAGCAGCAAGCACCAAGGTTGATCTCGTCAAACGCTACCGCCTTGGCGCTCCCGGCCTCCACTAGTACCTACCACAAGACCCATTCAGAATTCCAATAACCTCATTTCCAGTTGGCTTTGCACTGAGGAATAAAAGCACACAAAAGAGTTAGTTAGATATGCATGCTGCAAGGATCTTCCCCAAATTTTATACTGCATAAACCAAGATATATAAGATGGTTGTTACCTGAAAGTTCTTGCAAAAGTACCCCATCTGGAGCACACATTTGCAGCAGCATATGTTGATTGGACGTTGGTCGTCAGCTGGTATGTAAACAATCAATAGTCAGAAAGTCACATTCAATAGTCAAAAAGTCACATCATTGACAATATTAAGCCCTAAAACATTTTGGTTTCCTGGTGGGCAGATCAATTCTCTGCACAAACAACAAAAGGGAACACATTCCAAACAGAAGAAAGATGCATATTAGTCAAACAAAATACAGGACTGACCCCTGTTAACCCCGCTCATTTGCATGAAAAGTTGTTCGAAGTCAACGATCGTTTGCTAATCAATAACATGGCATATGATCATGGTACACACAATCATTCATAGAAGTCCATACTTGCAGTACAGAACAAATTCAGAGTCACCTCTACAGCAATACAGACACATAGTGATCCTGGACACTAGCAGTTAAGAACATGTTTTTTTTCCAGAGAGGTAATAAGGCATACTACAAGGAGATGAGAAATCAAAATGGAAACATGGTAATACAGAAACATGTCCCAGTCAATGACCATTTGGGTTAATCTAGAACATGGCATATGATCTAAGCACTAACAAACAACAGTCCAAACTTGCATGTATATAGAACAAATTCAGAGTCACCAGCAATACAGAGACACAGTCACTGCTGGGCAGTAGCAGTAAAGGACATGCTTTTTTCGGAGGGTTAATCACATCATTGACAATAGTCAATGTCGGTGTCAAAACCGGCGGATCTCGGGTAGGGGGTCCTGAACTGTGCGTCTAGGCCGGATGGTAACAGGAGGCAGGGGACACGATGTTTTACCCAGGTTCGGGCCCTCTTGATGGAGGTAAAACCCTACGTCCTGCTTGATTAATATTGAAGATATGTGTAGTACAAGAGTAGATCTACCACGAGATCAGAGAGGCTAAACCCTAGAAGCTAGCCTATGGTATGATTGATGTTATGATTGTTGTCCTACGGACTAAAACCCATCGGTTTATATAGACACCGGAGAGGGTTAGGGTTACACAAGGTCGATTACAAAGGAGGAGATATCCATACACGCATTGCCTAGCTTGCCTTCCACGCCAAGTAGAGTCCCATCCGGACATGAGACGAAGTCTTCAATCTTGTATCTTCATAGTCTAACAGTTCGTCCAATGGAGATAGTCCGGCTGTCCGGAGACCCCCTAATCGAGGACTCCCTCAGTCAATATTAAGCTTGTGTAAGGTAAACAATCAATATTCAGAAATTTTACATGATTGGCAATGTTAAGGCCAAAAAATTTTTAGTGGCTTAGTGGGCAGACGTATGCACAGAATTGGGGACATTTTTCAAATTGAAGAAAACACACATATCATTCAGTAGCCAGTACCAAACTACCAATCCATGTAAGTGCATAAATAATACTACCAAACTACCAATCCCTGTAGCGGATCTGGGCAGGAAGGGTAGTTAAGGGGGCACTCACGTGCGGATGAAGGTGGCCATGGACCTTGCCCGGAGGCCCGCGGACGGCGGCGACGGCTGGGGGCACGTCGGGGAGCGCGGCGGTGCAGTAGATCACGGCGGAGCGGAGGGCAGGGTAGGCGAGGACGTGGCGGGAGCTGCCCCGGAGCACTGCAGCCAGTCGAGGTTGAGAGGAGTAGCCCCGAAGCACTACGTCCAATCGAAGTCGAGGACGCGGATCAGGTCAACGACGGTGGTGTGGATCTGGGGCTCTACCAAACTCCTTGTCGGCCTTCCCTCCCTTCGTTTTGTTCCCTCGCTTCCCTTCCCTTGGGAGAGGAAGGAGAAGGTGGGGGCTGCGGCGACCCGGCACCGCCTCGCCGGCAATCTCACCCTTCCATTCCCTTGGGTCGTCGATGGTCATGTGACAGCGGATCAAGGTGGGAGGGAGATGGTTTGGGTTGGGGCGGCGGTGGTTGTGCGGAAGGTGTTGGGGAACGTAGTAATTTCAAAAATTTCCTACGCACACGCAAGATCATGGTGATGCATAGCAACGAGAGGGGAGAGTGTTGTCTACGTACCCTCATAGACCGAAAGCGGAAGCGTTAGCACAACGCGGTTGATGTAGTCGTACGTCTTCACGGCCTGACCGATCAAGCACCGAAACTACGACACCTCCGAGTTCTAGCACACGTTCAGCTCGGTGACGATCCCTGGACTCCGATCCAGCAGAATGTCGGGGAAGAGTTCCGTCAGCACGACGGCGTGGTGACGATCTTGATGTTCTACTGTCGCAGGGCTTCGCCTAAGCACCACTACAATATTATCGTGGACTATGGTGGAGGGGGGCACCGCACACGGCTAAGAGATCAATGATCAATTGTTGTGTCCATAGTGTGCCCCCCTGCCCCCGTATATAAAGGAGCAAGGGGGGAGGCAGCCGGCCTAGGAGGAGGGCGCACCAAGGGGGGAGTCCTACTCCCACCGGGAGTAGGACTCCTCCTTTCCTTGTTGGAGTAGGAGAGAAGGAAAGAGGAGGAGAGGAAGAAGGAAAAGGGGGCTGCACCCCTTGTCCAATTCGGACCAGAGGGGGGCCACGCGCCTCCTTCCTTTTGGCCTCTCTCCTCCATTCCCGTATGGTCCAATAAGGCCCATATACTCCCCGGTGAATTCCCGTAACTCTCCGGTACTCCGATAAATACCCGAATCACTCGGAACCTTTCCGATGTCCGAATATAGTCGTCCAATATATAGATCTTTACGTCTCGACCACTTCGAGACTCCTCGTCATGTCCACGATCTCATCTGGGACTCTGAACTCCTTCGGTACATCAAAACTCATAAACTCATAATATAACTATCATCGAAACTTTAAGCGTGCGGACCCTACGGGTTCAAGAACAATGTAGACATGACCGAGACACATCTCCGGTCAATAAACAATAGAGGAACCTGGATGCTCATATTGGCTCCCACATATTCTACGAAGATCTTTTTCGGTCAAACAGCATAACAACATACGTTGTTCCCTTTGTCATCGGTATGTTACTTGCCCAAGATTCGATCATCGGTATCTTAATACCTAGTTCAATCTCTTTACCGGCAAGTCTCTTTACTCGTTCCGTAATACATCATCTCGCAACTAACTCATTAGTTGCATTGCTTGCAAGGCTTAAGTGTTGTGCATTACCGAGAGAGCCCAGAGATACCTCTCCGATAATCGGAGTGACAAATCCTAATCTCGAAATACGCCAACCCAACATGTACCTTTGGAGACACCTGTAGAGCACCTTTATAATCACCCAGTTACGTTGTGACGTTTGGTAGCACACAAAGTGTTGCTCCGGTAAACGGGAGTTGCATACTCTCATAGTCATAGAAACATGTATGAATCATGAAGAAAGCAATAGCAACATACTAAACGATCGAGTGCTAAGCTAACAGAATGGGTCAAGTCAATCACATCATTCTCCTAATGATGTGATCCCGTTAATCAAATGACAACTCATGTTTATGGCTAGGAAACATAACCATCTTTGATCAACGAGCTAGTCAAGTAGAGGCATACTAGTGACACTCTGTTTGTCTATGTATTCACACATGTATCATGTTTCTGGTTAATACAATTCTAGCATGAATAATAAACATTTATCATGAAATAAGGAAATAAATAATAACTTTATTATTGCCTCTAGGGCATATTTCCTTCAGTCTCCCACTTGCACTAGAGTCAATAATCTTTCACATCGCCATGTGATTTAACATCAATAGTTCACATCTTTATGTGGTTAACACCCATAGTTCACATCGACATGTAACCAACACCCAAAGGGTTTACTAGAGTCAGTAATCTTGTTCACATCGCTATGTGATTAACACCCAAAGAGTACTAAGGTGTGATCATGTTTTGCTTGTGAGATAGTTTTAGTCAACGGGTCTGTCACATTCAGATCCGTAAGTATTTTGCAAATTTCTATGTCTATAATGCCATGCACGGAGCTACTCTAGCTAATTGCTCCCACTTTCAATATGTATCCAGATTGAGACTTAGAGTCATCTGGATCAGTGTCAAAATTTGCATCGACATAACCCTTTATGACAAACCTTTTTGTCACCTCCATAATTGATAAAAATATCCTTATTCCACTAAGGATAATTTTGACCGCTGTCCAGTGATCTACTCCTAGATCACTATTGTACTCCCTTGCCAAAATCAGTGTAGGGTATACAATAGATCTGGTACATAGCATGGCATACTTTATAGAACCTACGGCTGAGGCATAGGGAATGACTTTCACTCTCTTTCTACCTTCTGCCGTGGTCGGGCTTTGAGTATTACTCAATTTCACACCTTGTTACACATGCAAGAACTCTTTCTTTGACTGTTCCATTTTGAACTACTTCAAAATCTTGTCAAGGTATGTACTCATTGAAAAAACTTATCAAGCGTCTTGATCTATCTCTATAGACCTTGATGCTCAATATGTAAGCAGCTTTACCGAGGTCTTTCTTTGAAAAACTCCTTTCAAACACTCCTTTATGCTTTGCAGAATAATTCTACATTATTTCCGATCAACAATATGTCATTCACATATACTTATCAGAAATGCTGTAGTGCTCCCACTCACTTTCTTGTAAATACAGGCTTCACCGCAAGTCTGTATAAAACTATATGCTTTGATCAACTCATCAAAGCGTATATTCCAACTCCGAGATGCTTGCACCAGTCCACAGATGGATCGCTGGAGCTTGCACATTTTGTTAGCACCTTTAGGATTGACAAAACCTTCTGGTTGCATCATATACAACTCTTCTTTAATAAATCCATTAAGGATTGCAGTTTTGTTATCCATTTACCAGATTTCTTAAAATGCGGCAATTGCTAACATGATTCGGACAGACTTAAGCATAGATACGAGTGAGAAACTCTCATCGTAGTCAACACCTTGAACTTGTCGAAAACCTTTTGCGACAATTCTAGCTTTGTAGATAGTAACACTACTATCAGCGTCCATCTTCCTCTTGAAGATCCATTTAATCTCAATGGCTCGCCGATCATTGGGCAAGTCAATCAAAGTCCATACTTTGTTCTCATACATGGATCTCATCTCAGATTTCATGGCCTCAAGCCATTTTGCGGAATCTGGGATCACCATCGCTTCTTCATAGTTCGTAGGTTCATCATGGTCAAGTAACATGACCTCCAGAACAGGATTATCGTACCACTCTGGTGCAGATCTCACTCTGGTTTACCTACGAGGTTCGGTAGTAACTTGATCTGAAGTTACATGATCATCATCATTAGCTTCCTCACTAATTGGTGTAGTAGTCACAGGAACATATTTCTGTGATGAACTACTTTCCAATAAGGGAGCAGGTACAGTTACTGTTGGGGATATTACTACTGGGCGTAAACCGGCCAGGACAGGCCGGGTTAACTTCATCAGTAGTTGAGTATGTTAAAAGCCCATGAGGGCAGATGAGGGCTAAAGGCCCATAATCGGTTTAAGGCCTATAGCTATAAACCGGCGTCGGTATGTAACTTGTATTATAAGTTAGGAATAATGGAGACCGAACCGGACGCATCTATGAGCCGGTATCGGGACTCTGTAAACCGACGGGTGTCACCCATGTATATAAGGGGATGACCCGGCGGCGGTTCAAGGAGAGACAACAACTCGAGACATAGGCGAAGCTTGTTTGCTCCCTAGTCATCGAAACACCCATCAATTCCATCACAACTAGACGTAGGCTTTTACCTTCATCGAAGGAGCCAAACTAGTATAAACTCTCTTGCGTCCTTGTGTCCGCTTTAACCCCTTCAAGCTAACCCGTCACGATGGCTCCACGACTAAGTCCTTTCTCTAGGACATCTGCCGTGACAAACCCACGACAGTTGGTGCCCACCGTGGGGCTATCGCACGATGGTTTCCGGTTCTTGGAGGGCCGCTTTGAAGGACTCGAGGGCTACGCTGTAGGCCGGATGACTAAGAGTCGTCGCGGCAAACTTTACATTGACGACACAGGCTGGGGCCCCGAGGCCGGCTCAATTGAGTACGGGTACCGGGTCCCCTTTGGTATCATTCACGTTTTCATTGGCAAGATCGGTGAACCGGGCCCTGAGCCAGACATTTGCATCGACCTCGTCGAGACGGCTCAGCGTGCGCGATCCGCCCAGGTTAAACCGGCCATGAAGCATGCCTTCGTGGGAATGATCCATGGAGGGAGTTATGAGGATGGATCGAAGCTTCGCGGGGCGACTGCCGTTCGTTTCGGTGACGAATCTTCGGCCGGAGAAACCGAATCTCTTTATCAGCTACAAGATGGCCGGATTGAGAGCTGTTCCGATGGCGACAGTATTCCAGACCCCTCTGATCTGCCTAACCGGGTTGGAATATTCATGACCGGAACACAAGCAGCGCTTCACTCTTCGACAGCCGCGGCAACGATCTCCGGTTCAGCAGCAGCAACGGCTGCCGGGGCAGGAGGCCCTGTGCGCCCGCCGGCTCAGGTTCTATCAGAACTATTGGATGTGTTGGCTGTGCTTATGGAAGAAGTTAATCCGCCAGATCAGGACGCTCACAACACGGAGATTGCAAAGGTAAAGGAACAAATCACCCAGGCCAAGACGGATCTGGCAGCAGAGGACACCAGGATGGCTGCAGAGTGGGCCGCCTTAGATGCACAGGCCTACAGGCTTATGTTGGACCAGAGCGCGTCGCATGAAGTCATGAGGAGGAAACACCGGTCCCGCTTACCTCCGGTTTTCGAGGCCAGAGACCTTTTCATCACTCCAGGGCCAAGAGCCAGCAATCCGCTGGAGGGGAACCGGGCAGAAGCCCCTAGGACCGGTGCACCGGTTCAGTCCCGTTAGATGGACCCGCCTCGTCAATACACCGTTATACCTCAAGATGCTTTAACACCTCCGGGTCACTACTCCAACCCAATGGACAATCTTGTTGCCGCTGCTGCACGGCTAGAGGCCATTCCAGTTGAAGGTGACTCGCCGCAGGCAGTAGAGACGCGACGGGTCAAGGAACTTCTGAGGACAGCTTTGGCCCAACAGGAGGCGTACTCGTACAGCCGCGACCGGATCCACTCGACCCCCCGTCCAAGCCGAAGCTATAGCAGACATATGGATGAACCAGCAGTGTCGAGTAATGAACGACGTGGAGCACCCCGTGGTAACAACCCGACGGGTGGTGCTGATGACGCTCAGGAAGTGGTGAACCGGGCCCGAGCGCGCAGGGAGGCCGAGTTAGCCGCACAGCATCAGGCTCGGCAGCTCACGCCGGTTCGTCCAACCATTTCGATCGAACCTGTGTTACTTCTAGTTCTTTGGGGGTGCCGTGCCTCGTCCCCGCTTTACGCAACGTGCGCCTACCCAAGGATTTCAAAGGCCCACACAAGGTACCAAATTATACGGCGAATCAACCACCAGAGACATGGGTAGAGAGCTATGAGATGGCCATGGAGATGCTTGATGTGGATGACATGGCGTGTGCGAAATACTTCACCATGATGCTTGAAGGAACGGCCCGTACTTGGTTAAAAAGCTTGCCCGCTAATTCTATCTGTTCATGGGCCCAATTACGAGCCCGGTTTATCAACAATTTCAAGGATACCTGTAAACAGCCTATGTCGATAGTGGACTTAGCTGCATGCGTCCAGGAGGAAGGAGAATCAACGACTCATTGGGTGCGCCGGGTTTCACAAGTGTTGCACTCCTCAGATCGCATCAACGCTGACACCGCAGTATTAACCCTAGAAGGCAACTGCCGGTTTGGGCCCCTGAAGTTGAAATTGGGACGGATGAAGCGTCATTGCACCGACATGGGGACCCTCATGGCCGCTTTGGTAAAATATGCTGATTCTGATAGTACCAAGGATCCCGAATCTGATGATGACAAGACAGGGAAGGGGAAGAAGAACAACAGCTCCAAAGGTCAGCAGCATCACTGGGTAGGCAATGGCGGAGGAGGCAAGCGTAAAGCGGATGGTAACATGGATTTTGTGGCTAATACCAACGCACAGGACAATGGCCAGCGACGCAAGGGTAGGCCGAAAAATCATAGTGGGGCGCCCAACCCTAACCCAAACCGCCTGAACTATCTGCTAAGCCAGCCCTGCCCAAGACATGGGACGAAGGAGGAGCCAGCAAACCACCTTTGGAAGGATTGTTTTATTATGCAGGAGTTCAAGAATTCTAATAATTTCCGGTATGATCAAGGATCTGGTGGTGGCTCAGGGTCCGGGCCAGGTTACGGTGGAGGAAGTTCCGGTTTAGGATTTAATGGTAATCCGGGCGGACATAATGGTCAAAATAGTTAGAACAATCAGGGTGGTTACAACCAACAGCAGCAACAGTCAGGTTACCAGAGCAACCCAAAGCATTTAAGTAGTGGGCAGTACCATGTTTTCACCACTAGCTTGGACAAGCGAGACCGGAAGGTTCAGAGGCGGGCAGTCAACTCTGTTGAACCGGCCATACCCCGTTATCTACGTTGGTCTGAACAACCAATCAAATGGAGCAGGGAGGATCACCCACCCCAGGTCGATAATCCGGGTCAGTTGGCTCTGGTGGTGGCGCCTCAGGTGGGAGGTTATAAGTTCATCAAGGTGCTCATGGATGGGGGGAGCAGCATTAACATCCTGTACTATGAGACCTTCCGTCGTATGGGACTAACAGATAAGAATCTCAAACCGTCTAATACAGTATTCCATGGTGTAGTGCCTGGTAGATCAGCATATCCCGTTGGTAAGATAGCTCTCGAAGTGGCCTTTGGGGATGATCATGATTCCAGATCAGAGACATTGACGTTTGAAGTGGTGAAAATCCAAAGTCCATATCATGCCCTGTTTGGGCGACCGGCATACGCCAAATTTATGGCTAGGCCCTGTTATGTGTATTTGCAGCTCAAGATGCCGGGTCACAAGGGGACAATAACGGTTCACGGAAGCCGCAAAATCGCTTTGGAATGCGAGGAAGGAGATGCGGCTTATGCAGAGTCGGTTTGTGCCACCGAGGAGTTGAAGTACTATAAAGATAATGTTGATCCGGCGGACATGACTCCATTGAAGAAGCCAACTACGGAGCATGATCCGGCCCTGAAGTTCAAATCGGCAGCAGAAACTAAGCTTGTTGACTTTGTACCTGGCGATTCGTCCAAGCAGTTCAGCATCAGTGCCAACTTGGATCCGAAATAGGAAAGCGCGCTCATCGAGTTCATCCGTGAGAATCGGGACATTTTTGCATGGAAGCCCTCTGACATGCCAGGTGTACCGAAGCAACTCGCTGAGCACATCCTTAATGTGGATCCTAAATACAAACCGGTGAAACAGTTCCTCCGCCGATTTAACAAAGAAAGACGCAAGGCCATTGGAGAAGAGGTAGCCAGGCTCTTAGCAGCTGGTTTTATTGTTGAAGTTTTTCACCCGGAAGGGCTTGCCAATCCGGTGCTAGTCCTTAAGAAAAACGGCACCTGGCGCATGTGTGTGGATTACATAGATCTTAATAAGGCTTGTCCAGCAGATCCTTTTGCCCTCCCCGTATTGATCAAATCATTGATGCTACGGCGGGTTGTGAGCGTTTAAGTTTTTTGGATGCATATTCTGGCTATCATCAGATCAAAATGGCCGTTAAGGACCAGGAGAAGACGGCATTCATAACTCCCTTTGGAGCCTTCTGCTATGTGTCTATGCCCTTTGGGCTCAAAAGTGCCCAGGCAACTTATCAACGGTGTGTACAAAATTGTCTTCACAAGCAGATTGGCCGTAATCTACATGCTTACGTGGATGATATTGTGGTTAAATCCAGGGAGAAGGAGACTCTGGTTGACGATTTGAAGGAAACCTTTGATAACCTAAGGATGTACAAGATGATGCTCAATCCGGACAAGTGTGTCTTTGGTGTACCGGCGGGCAAGTTATTGGGTTTTCTGGTGTCCAACAGGGGAATTGAGGCTAATCCGGAGAAGATCACAGCCATCACCTCCCTGGCTAAACCGAAGTGTATCAATGATGTTCAACGCCTGGCAGGCCGGATTGCTGCGTTAAGCCGGTTTATCAGCCGCCTAGGGGAGAAGGCGATCCCTTTATATCAGATGTTAAAGAAGACGGATCAGTTCGTCTGGAGTTCTGCTGCTGATGAAGCATTTGAGGACTTAAAGCGGCAATTGGCCAATCCGCCTGTGCTCGCCGCTCCCATTGACAAGGAACCGTTACTGCTATATGTTGCTGCTAATGCTCGTGCGGTCAGCGTGGCTATTGTGGTGGAGCGAAAGGAGGCAGGTAAGGAGCATCCGGTTCAACGTCCGGTCTATTATATCAGCGAGGTACTCATTGAGTCCAAGCAAAGGTATCCGCATTGGCAGAAGCTGGTGTACGGAGTTTTTATGGCAAGCCGGAAGCTTAAGCAATACTTCCAAGGGCACCCAATTACGGTGGTCAGTTCTGCCCTTTGGGAGATATCATCCAGAACCGGGAAGCCATTGGCCGGATTGCAAAGTGGGCTATAGAGCTGGGGCCGTACGGTTTGAAGTATGTGCCTCGAACAGCGGTTAAGTCTCAAGCACTTGTTGATTTCATCAATGATTGGACGGAAATGCAAGCACCTGAAGAAAAGCCGGATCATACGTATTGGACCATCCATTTTGACGGATCCAGGCAGTTGGAAGGCTCGGGGGCTGGAGTCGTATTAACTTCCCCACGAGGTGATAAGTTTTGTTATGTTCTCCGTTTAATGTTCCCTTGCACTAACAATGCAGCTGAGTATGAAGCCTTGCTCCATGGTCTCCGGATGGCTAAAGAGATGAATCTAAGTCAAGTTAAGTGCTTCGGTGACTCGGACCTTGTGGCTCAGCAAGTGTCTGGCACTTGGGATTCCAAGGACCCACTCATGGTAGCATATCGTCGTGAGGTGGATATTGTTGCAGGTTATTTCAGAGGCTATCAGGTGGACCACGTGGACCGGCGGAAAAATGAAGCGGCGGACGCTTTAAGCCGGCTGGCCTCTCAGCGCAAACCGGTCCCGCCCAATGTTTTTCTGGATGTGCTGCACAATCCGTCGGTGAAGATCCCTGGTGAAGAGGATTTGGCTATTCCTAATCCGGAGGCTCAATTGGTGGCAGTTCTTCATGTTATTCCGGATTGGACGCTTCCTTACCTGGCGTACAAGAACTGGGGTGAGTTGCCAGAAGATGAGATTCTGGCCCGGCAGATAATCTGGCGATCCAAGTCCATGGCTGTCATCAACGGTGAGTTGCATCATTGCAGTGTATCAGGAGCTTTTCAATGTTGCGTGTCTCCTGAAGAAGACCATGAAATTTTGCGTGAGATCCACGAAGGAGATTGTGGTCACCACGCCGGTTCAAAGTCTCTGGTGGCTAAAGTGTTTCGCCATGGTTTCTATTGGTTAACTGCTCATGCTGACGCGGAGGATCTGGTCAGACGATGTGATGGTTGCCAAAGGTTTTCAAGACGTGCTCATGTACCGGCTCAAGAATTGAGGATGATTCCAATTACTTGGCCGTTTGCGACTTGGGGGCTGGATATGGTTGGGCCTTTCGGAAGGTCCAAAGATAAGAAGACCCACCTCCTAGTGGCGGTTGACAAGTTTACAAAGTGGGTGGAGGCAGAACCTGTTAGCAAGTGTGATGCGGCTACGGCGGTTCAGTTCATCAAAAAGGTGATTTTCTGGTTTGGCTTTCCGCACAGCATTATCACAGATAATGGTACCAATTTGTCCAAAGGTGCTATGAAGGAGTTCTGCGAACGGGAACACATCCGGCTCGACGTTTCATCAGTGGCACATCCACAGTCCAATGGCCAAGCAGAAAGAGCTAATCAAGAGATGTTGAGAGGCATCAAGCCCCGACTCATGGTTCCTTTGCAGAGAACACCGGGTTGTTGGGTAGAAGAATTACCATCTGTGTTATGGAGCATCAATACAACACCCAACAGATCAACAGGATACACACCGTTCTTCATGGTTTATGGAGCGGAGGCGGTTCTCCCCAGTGATATTCGTCATGACTCACCTCGTGTCACGGCTTATGTTGAAGCGGACAACGAGACAGCACGGCAAGATGCTTTGGACCGGTTGGATGAAGAGCGTGACATCGCAGCAGCCCGGTCGGCGATTTACCAGCAGGATCTTCGTCGTTATCACAGTCGCCGAGTCGGAACCAGAGCCTTTCAGGAAGGAGATTTGGTGCTTCGGCTCATCCAAGATCAGACTGATATGTATAAGCTATCCCCACCTTGGGAAGGGCCTTTCATGGTCAGCAAGAATCTGCACAACGGGTCGTCCTATCTGATCGATATTCGAGAGCATAAGGACTCACGTACATCAGAGGAGGAGACTAGCAGGCCATGGAATATAGCTCATCTTTGGCCTTACTATACCTGAGCCATTGGCTATACTTATGTACATACAATGTATATATTATGATTAAGTATAATGAACCGGAACCTCAGCTAAAGCGGGGTATCTGTTCTTTTACATCATGTGAGGTTACATGGAGTTGCTCTAAAGCGGCCTCCGGTTTACCCCTTGAGTTCGCTTTGCTAAAAGCATCATGTTATATCACTTGGAGGATTGGTCGTGTCTGAACCAATACCATGCCTCTTGATAGGCGAAAGCCACCAGATCACTTGGGGACTTGGTCATGTCTGAACCAGTCATGCCTCTTGATCGGCCTAAGGCCACAGAATCACTTGGGGGCTTGGTCGAACCTGAACCATGACCACGCCATTTGGTCGGCATAAACACCACAAGAATCACTTGGGGACCTGGCTAACTAGAACCAAAGTTACACCTGACGGGAGCTTGGTCGTGTTTGGCCATGGTTACGCCATTTGATCAGCTTAATTAAATCTTTTTTGGCAAACGTTTTTGTCGTTGCTTTTGCTTCATACTTTTCTTTGAAGGGGTTTTCTTGCTTTTTATTGTGTTCTTTAAACCGACAAAGTTTTTTAACCAATCAATTGACGGAACACAGTTCACGTCAATCTGGAGACTATTTGTCCGGTTTGATCCTTGTTGTTAACATCCTCTTATGGAGTAACATGGTGTTCATTATAACCCGGCACGGTTTACATGGTAACCAGTGTCATATACATATACAGGAGTTGTTATTTCCTCCAACAGTGTGGGTTTGCAAAACTCCGCTTCAAGGTTGGCCGAGCCAACTTCACACTCAACGGTGGCAGGTATTATGTATCTGAAATTTTTTGATCATATACTTAAAATTTTGTTTTGGATGTTTTGACTTTATATATACAGACATCATATTCCGCCTGACGGTACAACCGCGGTGGCACTTAACGAATTTCTTATTTCAGAAAGTATTTTGGAAAGTTCATTACCACAGGAAGAACAAGTTATGCACGAAGGAATATCAACATCAAAGGTATCAGCTAGCCTATTACAAGGCAACATGGTGCCCATAATAACATAATTGTTTTTCACAAAGGAGAGACAGTTTTAAAACCGGCTTCCGGTTTAAGCTTGGCCACCAGCCTGGCCTGATGGTTGTGGGTCATCCTGCGCCGCTTCAGCTTCCGTTTCTCTACCCAGTGGCTGGAAATCCACAGTTGTCCAATCGATTCCCATTAATGCTTGAAAAACAGCTTCATCATGGATTAGCGAAGACGGGTCAATATCGGGAGCGTAAGTATGCTTACGGATTGGAGGGATCAGGTTTTCCGATTCATGGATTGGTGCAGCTATTCGCTTGTTCTGGCTGTCATATTGGGCTTGATAATGAGACAAATCTGCTTCCTCAGCCAGTTGACAAGCTAGCGGACGTACCTCCCGGTTTATGGCTCGCAGATCCGCTTCACCAAATTCTGATCCGTCTTCCTTGAAACTGGGATAACCCAGAGCCGCTTCAATAGGATCAAAGTCCGACACCCAGGCTTTTGCCTGGATTAAAGCATTGATTGCACCGGTTCGAGCAGCAGATTTCTTCATCTCTTCAACCCGGGCAGGAAGCACTGACAGTTTCATCAGAGTATCTTGAATCAAACTGGGCGCCGGTTTGTTATGAGACGCGGTACAGATGATCCGCTGGGCACCAGTATACAATTGTTCAACCAAGGTATAGGCGGCTTTCAATTTCTTCCGCACATTTGACCCCAAGTGACCAATGCGTGTCCCTGAAATACCATAAAAGGTTAATAAACCAGCGACTCTGTAAGAAGGCAGAACCAATTCAGAAGGCAAGCTGGCTTACCAAAGATAGCAGTGGTCATGGCATGAACGTGCCGCTTTATGCTGGTCAGTTCATCCGTCACTGGTTTCAGTGCAGCCTCGGCATCCTCTGCTCGTTTGATCAAAGTGGACTTTTTAGTGGCCCAATCCACCCGTTTCTTCTTGAAGTTCTCCTTAAGTTGTTCCATGGCGCTTAAGGCACTGGCCAATTCCTCTTTTTCCTTGGAGGTTTCAGCCTATTGGGTTTTCAGGTTTTCTTGCAGATCGATGACTTGGCTTTCTTTCGCCTTCAGCTCCGCCTGCAGGCATACATATATATGTTTCAACAAGTCGGTAGAAGGATTCAAGTACCAACCACATAACAAGTTATGCGCTTAGCACTTGGGGGCTAATGCATATTCGATCTTCATCTTTCAATTGTTTACTAAGTCCCAAGCTCAATACAAGTATTCAACTTGTCACTTGGGGGCTAATGCATATTCGATCTTCATCTTTCAATTGTTTACAAAGTCCCAAGCTCAATACAAGTATTCAACTTGGCACTTAGGGGCTAATGGCTATTTGATCATATGTATTCTGATGCGGCAGTTTCAATTACTTAAAGTACCGGTTTAACTACGCAAAGTTGAACCGGCCCTTGGGGACTACATCAGCAAATTTCAAAGCATCAACATTTATATTATTAAGTCCCGGTTTGAAAGAATATTTCAAATCGGCCCTTAGGGGCTAGGAGAGTCAGCAAGAATAGAAGCATACAAGCAGGAAGGAGCATATGGAAGTTACCTCATATTTATCTTTCATCATATTAACCAGACCGGCTTCGTAGTCACGGCTGGTATACAGCCGGTTCAGATAGCCGGAATGGATATCTTGGGCGTTCAGAGCAGCGTAAGCCGTCAGATCAGCGTTCCACTTGCCTTTGCCAAAAGCAGCAAACTCTTCCTTGGCAGAATGCTTGGATAAAGTGACAGGGTTGCTTGGCTCAGTATGGCCAGTACCAGTAATGAAAACTTCATCATCCTTGGTACCGCCGGTTTGCACTGGAGCTGTTGGCTTGTCAGCAGGGTTTGCTGGACCGGTGGAGCGTTCAATCCGGATGGAACCTGTGGGCTGATGGATAGGACCTGAGGTATCAGTAGGTATCTCTTCAGCAATAAGATCATCATCTGGCTGCGGTGGATCATTGGGAATATCCTCAGGAATAGCCGCTTCAAGATTGGATGTTTTGCCCGGTTCAAGAATGACATCTTCTTCAGCCGCTTTGTCCAAGCGGGCCTTCTTGCTTGGCCTAGGTTTGGCCCTGAGAAGAATAACAAAATTAAATACAGCATATGTTCTAAGGCAATATACTGCAAACATCACAATAAATATAGCTTACCCAAGCACCGTTTTGAGCGGTGGGAGCTGAGTAGCCGATGACTCGCCAGAAGATGAGTGGGAAATAACCTGATAATCGGAGTCAGAAGGATTAAGAGGTTGACAAAAGCAGCCCACTTTAGGACAAGCACTGACAAGCGAATTTGAAACCTCGGAATGACGTTTCCGAACCGGACTGTTCGGTAAACCGGCGGAGGTAACTACCTGGCCGCTGTGCCGGGTGGTGCGGCGAGCTTCGTGTTGTGGAGTCTTCATAAGAAGTTTAGGATCCAAATAAGCAAGAGGATGAGAAAATTTAACTTTCCGGTTTGCCTGATGGATTTTTCGTGAAGGCAAAGTTTCTGAATCTGAAGAGAGAATAATTACCTCTGCAACATCCGCGTGGCTGGCTTCGGCATCATCCTGACAAATATCATCATCAATAAGATGCATGAAAAATAAACCAAGTGAGTCAAGCTCTACCTCAAAGTCCGGATTATCCACCTCGTCATCAGGGGCCGGATTAGAAGATGCAGTGGTTCTTTTCCGGTGGGCAGTCTTCTTCACAGCTTTAGTTTTTTGCCGGGTTGCTCTTTCCGGTTTATCTGTTTTCTCTGGTTTCTCCTGCGGCAGCTTTTTGCTCCAAAACGGATCATCGCCCTGATTATGCAGACACTGATATTAAAAACAATGACCAGACATATCAATAACAGATTCAGCAAAGAGAAAAATCAAAGTCTTACAGCTGGCGGTTTGTTGGTGGCACAGAAGGGAAGCAGGCCGGTTCTAGCGTAGACGGGTTCCGGTTCATTCAGTATCTTACGCACAGCCTCTGTGATTTCTTCACTGGAGAGCTGGAGTCTTGAATGTCGCAGTGGATCATCCACACTATCAGTATATTCGCGCATCAAAACGGAGCGCTGACTAAGGGGCAATATGCTCCATGATATCCAACAGCGAGCAAGGTCAACCCCTGTTAAACCATTGGCCATAAAGGCTCTGAGCTTTGACAGCTGGGGAGCATATTTGCTTCTCTCCTGGGCAGTCAATCTTTGAGGAAAAGGATGGGTATTGCTGAGCCGCTCCGGATGAAAGCCAGGCAAGGGATTCTCACCAGCAGGGGAGGTGTCTTTGCAGTAGAACCATGTCTGATTCCACTCCTTGGGGTGACTGTGCAGCTTGGCATGAGGGTATGTGACCTCTTTCCTTTTTTGAATCGCCATGCCACCCAACTCCGTATTAGAGCCATCAGTAAACTCAGTACGGCGGTTTAGATAGAAAAGATCTCTAAATAATTCCACTGTGGGCTCCTCTTGAAAGAACACCTCATAGAGCACTTGGAAGTGGCACATATTTGTAACAGAGTTGGGGCCAATGTCTTACGGATGGAGTTGGAAATCAGCTAGAACATCCCGGTAAAATTTAGAACCGGGCGGTTTAAAGCCCCGGGCTAAGTGGTCTACGAAAACAACAACCTCTCCTTCTCGAGGTGTGGGGGGGCATTCTTTGCCAGGAGCCCTCCAATGGATGGTGTCTTTGCTTCCCAAGGCGCCAATCAGGACTAAATCGTCCAGTTGATCCTCTGTGACGCGAGAAGGGACCCAATTGCACTCATACACTTGCTTGGCCATGATGAAATCTACAAGGTACATGGATATGTGCAATGTTAAACCGAAAGCAAATCTATCTAAACCGGAGTTTTATGAAGCAACAGCATCTGACGGTTCAACAAGGGGACTAATGATATATGATAGATTGCTTTACAAAGGTGAACCGCCTATGTGGTAAAGAGGATACAGATCTAAGGCAAGAATGACTAAGGAAGGTAAAAACAGATTTCATAAGGTCGCAGTGAAATTTTGGATCTACGGTAAGACAGGAAAATAAAAGGATTTAGATCTAATAGGTTGATCTCAAAGCAATTCACAAGGGACCAGATCAGTGTTTTATGCGCATAAAGGTTTTGCTTTGGTAACAGAAGATAAGCCATTACGGGGAATACATCAGGTTGGAAGTTTTATTCATGGGCTAAAGAAGAAACAAAGGAAGAACAGTGCCAGAGTCTCGATGAACTTCGAGGAACGAGGAAACCCTAGAACAGATCTGCAGGGGAAAGGATAGAAGATTTACCGGAGCTGAGGAAGAAGCGGAAGGTCGCCGCGATGCTCTGGTGTGCTCAGGTTGATGCAGCGGCCAAGGTTGATGCAGAGGTCGACGGTGGCGGTAGAGCTCCGAAGCTGGGCGACGCGAGGAAGATGAAGCAGAAGGGGTCGGAGGGAAAGAGAAAGGAAATGACCCTTCGGTCCTATTTATAAAGAAAGGGATATGTCAGGCGCGAGAATCAAGGAGCCGCGAGTTTGGAAACAAAGTTGCGGCCTTAATTATCGCAGGCTCGTTAACAGGATAAGGTTCTTTATAACCAGTGACGTCACACCGGTCTACCACGAGCAGAGAAGATGACATCACGACGGTTCAACAAAATACGAGAAGATGTTGAAGATGAAGATTTTGGCTAAGGATTGACATGAACTTGTTCAAATCAATTTGGGGCCTAATGTTGGGGATATTACTACTGGGCGTAAACCGGCCAGGACAGGCCGGGTTAACTTCATCAGTAGTTGAGTATGTTAAAAGCCCATGAGGGCAGATGAGGGCTAAAGGCCCATAATCGGTTTAAGGCCTATAGCTATAAACCGGCGTCGGTATGTAACTTGTATTATAAGTTAGGAATAGTGGAGACCGAACCGGACGCATCTATGAGCCGGTATCGGGACTCTATAAACTGACGGGCGTCACCCATGTATATAAGGGGACGACCCGGCGGCGGTTCAAGGAGAGACAACAACTCAAGACATAGGCGAAGCTTGTTTGCTCCCTAGTCATCAAAACACCCATCAATTCCATCACAACTAGACGTAGGCTTTTACCTTCATCGAAGGAGCCGAACTAGTATAAACTCTCTTGCGTCCTTGTGTCCGCTTTAACCCCTTCAAGCTAACCCGTCGCGATGGCTCCATGACTAAGTCCTTTCTCTAGGACATCTGCCGTGACAAACCCACGACAGTTACCTCATCAAGTTCTGCTTTCCTCCCACTCACTTATTTCGAGAGAAACTCCTTCTCTAGAAAGGATCCTTTCTTAGCAACGAATGTCTTGCCTTCGGATCTGTGGTAGAAGGTGTACCCAATTGTCTCCTTTGGGTATCCTATGAAGACGCACTTCTCCGATTTGGGTTTGAGCTTATCAGTTTGAAATTTTTTCACATAAGCATTGCAACCTCAAACTTTAAGAAATGACAACTTAGGTTTCTTGCCAAACCATAGTTCATACGGTGTCGTCTCAACGGATTTAGATGGTGCCCTATTTAATGTGAATGCAACTGTCTCTAATGCATAACCCCGAAACGATAGTGGTAGATCGGTAAGAGACATCATAGATCGCACCATATCTAATAAAGTACGATTATGATGTTCGGACACACCATTATGCTGTGGTGTTCCAGGTGGCATGAATTTGTGAAACTATTCCACATTGTTTTAATTGAAGACCAAACTCGTAACTCAAATATTCGTCTCCGCGATCAGATCATAGAAACCTTATTTTCTTGTCACGATGATTTTCAACTTCACTCTGAAATTCTTTGAATTGTTCAAATGTTTCAGATTTAAGTTTCATCAAGTAGATATACCCATATCTACTCAAATCATCTGTGAAGGTCAAAAAAATAACGATACCCGCTGCGAGCCTTAACACTCATCGGAACGCATACATCAGTATGTATTATTTCCAATAAGCCAGTTGCTTGCTCCATTGTTCCAGAGAACGGAGTTTTAGTTATCTTGCTCATAAGGCATGGTTCGCAAGCATCAAGTGATTCATAATCAAGTGATTCCAAAATCCCATCATCATGGAGTTTCTTCATGCAATTTACACCAATATGACCTAAACGGCAGTGCCACAAACAAGTTGCACTATCATTATTAACTTTGCATATTTTGGCTTCAATATTATGAATATGTGTATCACTACGATCGAGATCCAACAAACCATTTTCGTTGGTGTGTATGACCATAGAAGGTTTTATTCATGTAAACAGAACAACAATTGTTCTCTAACTTAAATGAATAATCGTATTGCAATAAACATGATGAAATCATATTCATGCTCAACGCAAACACCAAATAACACTTATTTAGGTTCAACACTAATCCCGAAAGTATAGGGAGTCTGCGATGATGATCATATCAATCTTGGAACCACTTCCAACACACATCGTCACTTCACCCTTAACTAGTCTCTGTTTATTCTACAACTCCCGTTTTGAGTTACTAATCATAGCAACGGAACTAGTATCAAATACTTAGGGGTTGCTATAAACACTAGTAAAGTATACATCAATAATATGTATATCAAATATACTTTTGTTCACTTTGCCATCCTTCTTATCCTCCAAATATTTGGGGCAGTTCCGTTTCTAGTGACCAGCTCCTTTGCAGTAGAAGCACTCAGTCTTAGGTTTAGGTCCAGACTTGGGCTTCTTCACTTGAGCAGCAACTCGCTTGCCGTTCTTCTTGAAGTTCCCCTTCTTCCCTTTTCCCTTTTCTTGAAACTAGTGGTCTTGTTAACTATCAACACTTGATAGTTTTCTTGATTTCTACCTTCATCGATTTCAGCATCATGAAGAGATTGGGAATCGTTTCCGTTATCCCTTGCATATTATAGATCATCACGAAGTTCAACTAACTTGGTGATGGTGACTAGAGAATTATGCCAATCACTATCTTATCTGGAAGATTAACTCCCACTTGATTCTAGCGATTGTAGTACCAAGACAATCTGAGCACATGCTCACTACTTGAGCTACTCTCCTCCATCTTTTAGCTATAGAACTTGTTGGAGATTTCATATCTCTCAACTCGGGTATTTGCTTGAAATATTATCTTCAACTCCTGGAACATCTCATATGGTCCATGACATTCAAAACATCTTTGAAGTCCCGATTGTAATCCGTTAAGCATGGTGCACTAAACTATCAAGTAGTCATCATACTGAGCTAGCTAAACCTTCATAACATCTGCATCTGCTCCTGCAATAGGTCTGTCACCTAGCGGTGCATCAAGGACATAATTCTTCTGTGCAGCAATGAGGATAAATCTCAGATCACAGATCCAATCCGCATCATTGCTACTAACATCTTTCAACTTAGTTTTTCTCTAGGAACATATCAAAATAAACATAGGGAAGCAACAACGCGAGCTATTGATCTACAACATAGATATGGTAATACTACCAGGACTAAGTTCATCATAAATTTAAGTTCAATTAATCATATTACTTAAGAACTCCCACTTAGAAAGACATCCCTCTAATCTTCTAAGTGATCACGTGATCCAAATCAACTAAACCATAACCGATCATCACGTGAAATGGAGTAGCTTTCAATGGTGAACATCAATATGTTGATCATATCTACTATATGATTCACAGTCGACCTTTCGGTCTCAGTGTTCCGAGGCCATATCTTCATATGCTAGGCTCGTCAAGTTTAACCTGAGTATTCTGCGTGTGCAAAACTGGCTTGCACCCGTTGTAGATGGACATAGAGCTTATCACACCCGATCATCACGTGGTGTCTGGGCACGACGAACTTTGGCAATGGTGCATACTCAGGGAGAACACTTTTATCTTGAAATTTACTGAGAGATCATCTTATAATTCTACCGTCAATCAAAGCAACATAAGATGCATAAAAGATAAACATCACATGCAATCAATATAAGTGATATGATATGGCCATCATCATCTTGTGCTTATGATCTCCATCTCCGAAGCATCGTCATGATCACCACCGTCACCGGGGCGACACCTTGATCACCATCGTAGCATTGTTGTCGTCTCGCCAATCTTATGCTTCTACGACTATCTCTATCGCTTAGTGATAAAGTAAAGCATTACAGCGTAATTGCATTGCATACAATAAAGCGACAACCATATGGCTCCTGCCAGTTGCCGATAACTCGGTTACAAAACATGATCATCTCATACAATAAAATTTAGCATCATGTCTTGACCATATCACATCACAACATGCCCGGCAAAAACAAGTTAGACGTCCTCTACTTTGTTGTAGCAAGTTTTACGTGGCTGCTACGGGCTTTAGCAAGAACCGTTCTTACCTACGCATCAAAACCACAACGATAGTTTGTCAAGTTGGTGCGGTTTTAACTTTCGCAAGGACCGGGCGTAGCCACACTTGGTTTAACTAAAGTTGGAGAAACTGACACCCGCCAGCCACCTGTGTGCAAAGCATGTCGGTAGAACCAGTCTCGCGTAAGCGTACGCGTAATGTCGGTCCGGGCCGCTTCATCCAACAATACCGCCGAACCAAAGTATGACATGGTGGTAAGCAGTATGACTTATATCGCCCACAACTCACTTGTGTTCTACTCGTGCACAACATCAACGCATAAAACCTAGGCTCGGATGCCACTGTTGGGGAACGTAGTAATTTCAAAAAAAAATCCTACGCACACGCAAGATCATGGTGATGCATAGCAACGAGAGGGGAGAGTGTTGTCTACGTACCCTCAAGACCGAAAGCGGAAGCGTTAGAACAACGCGGTTGATGTAGTCGTACATCTTCACGGCCCGACCGATCAAGCACCGAAACTACAACACCTCCGAGTTCGAGCACACGTTCAGCTCGATGACGATCCCCGGACTCCGATCCAGCAGAATGTTGGGGAAGAGTTCTGTCAGCACGACGGCGTGGTGACGATCTTGATGTTCTACTGTCGGAGGGCTTCGCCTAAGCACCACTACAATATTATCAAGGACTATGGTGGAGGGGGGCACCGTACACGACTAAGAGATCAATGATCAATTGTTGTGTCCATGGGGTGCCCCCTGCCCCCGTATATAAAGGAGCAAGGGGGGAGGCGGCCGGCCTAGGAGGAGGGCGCACCAAGGGGGGAGTCCTACTCCCACCGGGAGTAGGACTCCTCCTTTCCTTGTTGGACTAGGAGAGAAGGAAAGAGGAGGAGAGGAAGAAGGAAAAGGGGGCTGCACCCCGTGTCCAATTCGGACCAGAGGGGGGCCGTGCGCCTCCTTCCTTTTGGCCTCTCTCCTCTATTCCCGTATGGCCCAATAAGGCCCATATACTCCTCGGCGAATTCCCGTAACTCTCCGGTACTCTGATAAATACCCGAATCACTCGGAACCTTTCCGATGTCCGAATATAGTTGTCCAATATATCGATCTTTATGTCTCGACCATTTCGAGACACCTCGTCATGTCCCCGATCTCATCCGGGACTCCGAACTCCTTTGGTACATCAAAACTCATAAACTCATAATATAACTGTCATCGAAACTTTAAGCGTGCGGACCCTACGGGTTCGAGAACAATGTAGACATGACTGAGACACGTCTCCGGTTAATAACCAATAGCGGAACCTGGATGCTCATATTGGATCCCACATATTCTACGAAGATCTTTATTGGTCAAACCGCACAACAACATACGTTGTTCCCTTTGTCATCGGTATGTTACTTGCCCGAGATTCGATTGTCGGTATCGTAATAGCTAGTTCAATCTCGTTACCGGCAAGTCTCTTTACTCGTTCTATAATACATCATCTCGCAACTAACTCATTAGTTGCATTGCTTGCAAGGCTTAAGTGATGTGCATTACCGAGAGGGCCCAGAGATACCTCTCCGACAATCGGAGTGACAAATCCTAATCTCAAAATACGCCAACCCAACATATACCTTTGGAGACACCTGCAGAGCACCTTTATAATCACCCAGTTGCGTTGTGAAGTTTGGTAGCACACAAAGTGTTCCTCCGGTAAACGGGAGTTGCATAATCTCATAGTCATAGGAACATGTATGAGTCATGAAGAAAGCAATAGCAACATACTAAACAATCGAGTGCTAAGCTAACGGAATGCGTCAAGTCAATCACATCATTCTCCTAATGATGTGATCCCGTTAATCAAATGAAAACTCATGTCTATGGCTAGGAAACATAACCATCTTTGATCAACGAGCTAGTCAAGTAGAGGCATACAAGTGACACTCTGTTTGTCTATGTATTCACACATGTATCATGTTTCCAGTTAATACAATTCTAGCATGAATAATAAACATTTATCATGAAATAAGGAAATAAATAATAACTTTATTATTGCCTCTAGGGCATATTTCCTTCAGAAGGAGGGGGCGGCGACGGGGGGGCGTCATCGTCGATCTGGATCGGGCAGAGAGGGAGAGAGAGGCGGCGGCGGGTGTGTTCTGGGGATGGGTGAGGAGGTGCGGATCCAGCGATGTGGGGGCGGTGAGGTCGGGGCGGTGGTTGAGGAGGAAGGGTTGCCGCGTGGGAGAGGACTGGATCGGGGGGGGGGGGGCGGCGACGCGGAGATAGGAGGAAGGGTGCGACGGGGGGGATCGATCTGAGCTAGGGTTTGGGCTACGGGTGGGGGATCTCTTTTTGTTTTCTTTTTTCTTTTTTCTGTAGAAAGATGGATGGATGGATGCAGGATGCGGACATGGATGGATGGATGGATGGACGCCATGTCATCAATCCGTGGGAAGTGTTCTGATTGGTCCGGAAAACCAGTGGTTTAAAATAGTTTTGAAGTACTAAAAATAGAGGAATTTTGTGAAGTAGCTATCAAAAATATTTTTCAAAAGGGTACCACACAAATTTTCACTAGAGTTAGACCACATTTTATGGATAAGGACCAATTTGTATGCATTTCTGATCTTTCTAGCTATTTTAAATCATTTTCCGAGTGGCAAAAATGGGTTTTTTGTGAAGAACCTACCAAATATTTGTTGCAAAATTGGAGTCCATCAATTTTATAAAATACTAGTTCATATTTAATATACAATTGACCAAACGATTGGGTGTCAAAAGCTTTGATCCACCTCTCGTGAAAAAAAACAAATTTCCGCCGGTTCAGCTGGAAACGGGTCAAATTTGAACTGCAGCTGCCTCATAGTTTGCTCTTTATTTTTTCCCAAAAATCATTTCTAGGTACAAAAGTATCTATTTAATCAGAGAAACACCAAAAAGTTTCCAAGATTCAACCACTAGCTAGGAACGGTCATGCCCGCTGTTTTGACCGCATTTTGAAACGGGCATAAAAAATTCAAAAAAAATCAAAAAATTGGAAAACCTTCGCATTGTGTCATTATATGTGACCAAGTTACCAGGAAAAATAATAAACTTGCAATACGGTAATTATTTTGAAAAAGTGTTCTTAGAAACGAGCTATCATGTGTGAAGATGCATGGCTTTCAAGCCAAATGATCAATCTTATGGCCACATTCATGGCATAGTTTGTTCAAATTATCTCATATTGTGCGCAAGGGTGCATCTTGGGATGGCAAACAATGTTGCCTAAGGAAGCTTTCATTTTCTTTGCACAAAAAAATCATTTTTCTAATTTTTTAGTGTCCAAAATGAGTTTTTTTGTGAAGGACCTAGCAAATATTTGTTGCAAATTTGGACCAAATCATTTTTAGAAAATAATAGGCCATATATAATGCACAATTGACCAAATGGTTGGGTGTTAAAAGTTTCGATCCACCTCTCATGAAAAAGACAAATTTCCGGTGATTCAGGAGGAAGCGGGTCAAATTTAAACTGCACCTGCCTCATAGTTTGCTATTTATTTTTACCAAAAATCATTTCTAGGTACAAAAGTATCTATTTAATCAGAGAAACACCAAAAAATTTCCAAGATTCAACCACTAGCTAGCAATGGTCATGCCCGCCGTTTTGACCGCATTTTGAAACGTGCATAAAAAATTCAAAAATATCAAAAAATCGGAAAACCTTCGCATTGTGTAATTATATGTGACCAAGTTACCAAGAAAAATAATAAACTTGCAATACGGTAATTATTTTGAAAAAGTGTTCTCAGAAACGAGCTATCATGTGTGAAGATGCATGGCTTTCAAGCCAAATGATCAATCTTATGGCCACATTCATGGCATAGTTTGTTCAAATGATCTCATATTGTGCACAAGGGTGCATCTTGGGATGGCAAACAATGTTGCCTAAGGAAGCTTTCATTTTCTTTGCACAAAAAATTCATTTTTCTAATTTTTGAGTGTCCAAAGTGAGTTTTTTGTGAAGGACCTAGCAAATATTTGTTGCAAATTTGGACCAAATCATTTTTAGAAAATAATAGGCCATATATAATGCACAATTTACCAAATGGCTGGGTGTTAAAAGTTTCGATCCACCTCTCGTGGAAAAGACAAATTTCCTCCGATTCAGTAGGAAGCGGGTCAAATTTAAACTGCACCTGCCTCATAGTTTGCTATTTATTTTTTCCAAAAAATATTTCTAGGTACATAAGTATCTATTTAATCAGAGAAACACAAAAAAAATTCCAAGATTCAACCACTAGCTAGGAACGGTCATGCCCGTCGTTTTGATCGCATTTGAAATGGGCATGAAAAAATTCAAAAAAAAATTGGAAAACCTTTGCATTGTGTCATTATATGTGACCAAGTTACCAGGAAAATAATAAACTTGTAATACGGTAATTATTTTGAAAAAGTGTTCTTAGAAACGAGCTATCATGTGTGAAGATGCATGGCTTTCAAGCCAAATGATCAATCTTATGGCCACATTCATGGCATAGTTTGTTCAAATGATCTCATATTGTGCACAAGGGTGCATCTTGGGATGGAAAAAAATCTTGCCTAAGGAAATTTTCATTTTCTTTGGACGAAAAATTCATTTCCTATTTTCTGAGTGCCCCAAATGAGTTTTTTTGTGAAGGACCTACCATATATTTGTTGCAATATTCGACAAAATAATTTTTATAAAATAATAGGCCATATATAATGCACAATTGACAAAATGGTTGGGTGTCAAAAGTTTTTATCCACCTCTGGTGAAAAAGACAAATTCCCGCCGATTCAGCAGGAAGCGGGTCAAATTTGAACTGCAGCTGCCTTATTGTTTGCTCTTTATTTTTTCCAAAAATCATTTCTAGTTACATAAGTATCTATTTAAGCATAAATACATGGTTTGGTGGCGATACGACGAGGTTTGGATGGTGGCCCAGGGCCCAAACTCCAAAGCGCGTGAACTCGCATGCCTGGTGCGTGGTCACCGCGTGACCTTGGTGTTGACATACGTTCTGGGAGGCCTAGGAATGTCTAGTGGGTTGGGCACTCCCCAGGTAGGTGCTAGGAAGAAAATTACAACAGAAGAATCTCACGAGGAGACCGACCTATGCTCAAAGATGAATTAGCAGCCAAGTGTTTGATTGGCAGTACGGGAAATGCACATGGCCAATGGGCGTGAGTTTTGGCTGAGGATGATCATCTACTAGGAAGAATGTCTTCACAAATTTTCACATCAAAAGGAGGATCCTAGGTGGTACTTGCTTTGCAAAGTACCACACTGGAAAGAAATATGAATGTTGAAGCTGGGCTCAAAATAATGAAGGGATTGAGCTGAAACTTGGTGGAGGATGGTTATTTGGGCATTGGAAAGCACCGTAGAAAATTGATACCATTTGGACATGCCAAAGTGGTACTTCCTTCACAATGCTCTTCTATGGACAGAAACTTGGGAAAACTAGTGAGAGAAATTGGATGAATGAAATGAGCTCAAATTTGGTGTAGGTAAGTTACATAGGTATGGTCATGCCTCGGTAAATTTTCAGATCATTTGGGTAAGCCTAGCTATTACTTACTTCACAAAGCTTCTCTCGAGGTAGAAACTTTGGAAATTTCCAGAGAAAGATTTACTAGGAAAATGGAGCTGAATATTATCATTGTTGGGGATCGTTGCAAAAATTAAAAAAATTCTACGCATTACCAAGATCAATCTATGGAGTAACTAGCAACGAGAGGGGAGTGCATCTTCATACCCTTGAAGATCGCGAGTCGGAAGCGTTGCAAGAACGCGGTTGGAGGAGTCGTACACGTAGCGATTCAGATCGCGGTCGAATCCAATCTAAGCACCGAACAACAGTGCCTCCGCGTTCAACACACGTGCATCCCGGTGACGTCTCCCGCGCCATGATCCAGCAAGGAGGAGGGAGAGGTTGAGGAAGAAGGCTCCAACAGCAGCACGGTGGCGTGGTGGTGATGGAGTGGCAGTTCTCCGGCAGGGCTTCGCCACGCTCACGCGGAGGAGGAGAGGTGTTGGGGAGGGGAGGGGCTGCGCCTTGGATGTGGTGTTGCAGCCCTCCCCTCGCCCCTCTATTTATAGGGAGAAGGGGGAAGGGGGCCGGCCCCTCTAGATGAGATCTAGAGGGGGGCGGCGGCCAAGGGGGAGGGGGCTTGCCCCCCAAGCAAAGGGGGGGGGCTCCCCCCTTTAGGGTTCCCCCCAAACCCTAGGCGCATGGGCCCTAGGGGGGAATGGCGCCCAGCCCACTAGGGGCTGGTTCCCTTCCACCTACAGCCCATAAGGCCCTCCGGGGCAGGTGGACCCTCCCGGTGGACCCCCGGAACCCCTCCGGTGGTCCCGGTACAATATCGGTATACCCCCGAATATTTGCGGTGACCGTATGATGACTTCCCATATATAAATCTTCACCTTCAGACTATTCCGGAACTCCTCGTGACGTCCGGGATCTCATCCGGGACTCCGAACAACATTCGGTAATCACATACAAATCTTCCTAATAACCCTAGCGTCATCGAACCTTAAGTGTGTGGACCCTACGGGTTCGGGAACCATGCAGACATGACCGAGACAACTCTCCGGCCAATAACCAACAGCGGGATCTGGATACCCATGTTGGCTCCCACATGTTCCACGATGATCTCATCAGATGAACCACGATGTCGAGGATTCAAGCAATCCCGTATACAATTCCCTTTGTCAATCGGTACGTTACTTGCCCGAGATTCGATCCTCGGTATCCCAATACCTCGTTCAATCTCGTTACCGGCAAGTCACTTTACTCATTGCGTAACACATCATCCTGTGACCAACCCTTAGTCACATTGAGCTCATTACGATGATGTCTTACCGAGTGGGCCCAGAGATACCTCTCCGTCATACGGAGTGACAAATCTCAGTCTCGATTCGTGCCAACCCAACAGACACTTTTAGAGATACATCTAGTGCACCTTTATAGTCACCAAGTTACGTTGTGACGTTTGGCACACCCAAAGTATTCCTACAGTATCCGGGAGTTGCACAATCTCATGGTCTAAGGAAAACATACTTGACATTAGAAAAGCTTTAGCAGACGAACTACACGGTCTTGCGCTATGCTTAGGATTGGGTCTTGTCCATCACATCATTCTCCTAATGATGTGATCCCGTTATAAATGACATCCAATGTCCATGGTCAGGAAACCATAACCATCTACTGATCAACGAGCAAGTCTACTAGAGGCTCACTAGGGACATGTTGTGGTCTATGTATTCACACATGTATTACGATTTCCGGATAACACAATTATAGCATGAACAATAGATAACTATCATGAACAAGGAAATATAATAATAACAATTTTATTATTGCCTCTAGGGCATATTTCCAACAATCATGTGGCAATGATTTGGGTATGGAAGAGTGCCCAAAGAGTTTGAGGGTAATAGGAGGGGTCTGGATAACACTTGCTTTGCAAGGTGCCAATCTGGCCATAAAATATAAATTGAACCTGGGCTCAGATAGATGATTTGACCGAGCTGCAATTTGGAGGAGGGTGATAATTTGGGCATATGAAGGAATTGTAAAAATTTCATGTCATTTGGATATATAAAAAAGGTACTTCCTTCACAATGCTTCTAGGTGGACAAAAACTTTGGAAATTTGTCGAGGAAGATTTGCTAGGCAAATGGAGCTGAATTTTATCATGCGACAATTATTTGGATAGGAAATAGTGCCCAAGAATTCTGAGGGCAATCAAGAACATATAAATAGCACTTCCTGCATAAAGTGCTGTTGTGAACAGAATAGGAAAATGAATATTGTTGAATTATTTTTGAACTAGGCAAGGAAGGATTTTTATATATTTGACGAAAATATGACCCAAAGAATTTATGAGATTTTTTTGGGAATTTTCAGAATGACAGAAATATAGGTTGCTTCACAAACTATGGCAAAAATTGACAAATGGACATGACACATAGGCAAAACTGATGAGGTGGCGCCAAGTCATACCAATCCACCACAATTTACAAGGTTATGACCATCTATATTGGTCATGATCAGCTAGAAATAAGGCAGCGGACTAGTGCTGTCTGCTTTATGACCATTTCGTGTAAGGAAATTACGACCTTTCTGACCAAAATGGTCGCAATGGTTTAGGGTTTGGAGCCCCCCGAACAGCTATTGACCAATTGGTCTAAAATGGTCATAGATTTATGACCAATTCTTCCAGGGTCACTGACAGAAGGTCATAGGTTGACATATTTCTTGTAGTGTATCATCAAGCTAGTTTTCATCATGCTCATATGATTCGCGTTCGTTACTTTGATAATTTGATATGTGCATGGACCGGTGCTTGGGTACTGCCCTTCCTTAGAGAAGCATCCCACTTATGATTAACCTCCCTCTCAAGCATCCGCAACTATGAAAGAAGAATTAAGGTAAACCTAACCATATCATTAAACATATGGATCCAAATCAGCCCCTTACGAACCAACGCATAAACTAGGGTTTAAGATTCCGTCACTCTAGTAACCCATCATCTACTTATTAGTTCCCAATGCCTTCCCCTAGGCCCAAACAATGGTGAAGTGTCATGTAGTCGACGTTCACATAACACCACTAGAGGAAATACAACATACATCTCATCAAAATATCGAACGAATACCAAATTCACATGACTACTTATAACAAGACTTCTCCCATGTCCTCAGGAACAAACATAACTACTCACAAATCATATTCATGTTCATAATCAGAGGGGTATTAATGTGTATAAAGGATCTGAACATATAATCTTCCACCGAATAAACCAACTAGCATCAACTACAAGGAGTAATCAACACTACTAGCAACCCACAGGTACCAGTCTGAGGTTTTGAGACAAAGATCGGATACAAGAGATGAACTAGGGTTTGAGAGGAGATGGTGCTGGTGAAGATATTGATGGAGATTGACCCCCTCCCGATGAGAGGATCGATGGTGATGACGATGGTGACGATTTCCCCCTACCGGAGGGATGTTTCCCCGGCAGAATAGCCCCGCCGGAGCCCTAGATTGGTTCCGCCATGGTTCCGCCTCGAGACGGCGGATCTTTGTCCCGAAAGCTTCCTTATGATTTTCTCCAGGGCAAAAGACACCTTATACCAGAAGATGGGCATCAGGGGGCTTCCAGGTGGCCCACGAGGCAGGGGCGCGCCCTCCACCCTCGTGGACAGTGGGTGGCCCCCCTCTGGTGCTTTCTTCGCCCAATATTTTTAATATATTCTAAAACTGACTTTCGTGGAGTTTTAGGACTTTTGGAGTTGTGCAGAATAGGTGAAAGGATCGAAAAGAGGTGTCTAGAGGGGGGTGAATAGACTCTAATCAAGAAAAGTTGCAGTTTTTAATTTCCTTAAGGTTTATGTGGAGTTTTAGCACAAGTTTAAACAGTCACAATACATGTCAAGCAAGCATGCCAAGAGTATATGAGCAGCGGAAAGTAAAGCATGCAAGTTGCAAGAATGTAAAGAGAAGGGATTGGAGTGTGCAAACGCAATTTGGAGACACGGAGATTTTTTATCCGTGGTTCCGATAGGTGGTGCTATCGTACATCCACGTTGATGGAGACTTCAACCCACGAAGGGTAATGGTTGTGCGAGTCCACGGAAGGCTCCACCCATGAAGGGTCCACAAAGAAGCAACCTTGTCTATCCCACCATGGCTGTCACCCACGAAGGACTTGCCTCACTAGGGTAGATCTTCACGAAGTAGGCGATCTCCTTGCCCTTAAAAACTCCTTGGTTCAACTCCACAATCTAGATGGAGGCTCCCAAGTGACACCTAGCCAATCTAGGAGACACCACTCTCCAAGAAGTAACAAATGGTGTGTTGATGATGAACTCCTTGCTCTTGTGATTCAAATGATAGTCTCCCCAACACTCAATTCTCTCTCATAGGATTGGATTTGGTGGAAAGAAGATTTGAGTGGAAATCAACTTGGGGAAGGCAAGAGATCAAGATTTATGTGGTTGGAATGGAATATCTTGACCTCAACACAAGTGTAAGTGGTTCTCTCTCAGAAAATATGTATTGGAAGTGTAGGCATGTTCTGATGGCTCTCTCCACGAATGAAGAGTGGGTGGAGGGGTATATATAGCCTCCACACAAAATCTAACCATTACACACAAATCACCAAACTCGATGGGACCGATTCAAAGAACTTGGTCGGACCGATTTAGTTCATAATGTGACCGTTAGGCATTTCGGTGGGACTGATATGTCAACTCGGTGGGACCGATGTGCTAGGGTTAGGGTAAATCCAAAACTCGGTTTGACCGATTACTCAAACTCGGTGGGACTGATTTGGGTAATAAGTGAAATAGAGAGTCGGCCAAGCAAACTCGGTGGAACCGATTGCATATCTCGGTGGGACCAAAATTATTGCAACAGGCAACAGAGAGTTTGCAAGCCCATCTCGGTAAGATCGAGATCCCATCGGTGAGATCGAACTGATTAGGGTTTCTGGCAGTGGCTATGTCAAGTGAACTCGGTGGCTCCGGATAGAAAGAATCGGTGGGGCCGAGTTGACTATTTGGGTTGGGACGTATGTGGATATGAGAAAGTGGTTGAGGGCTTGGAGCATATCACAAAGCACTTTGAGCAAGCAAGCCATTAAGCAACACCTCATCCCTTCTTAATAGTATTGGCTTTCCAATGAACTCAATGTGATCTTAGATCACTAAAATAGAAAATGTAGAGTCCTGAGCTTTGAGCTTGAGCCAATCCTTTGTCTTCAGCATTTTGAAGGGGGTCCACATCCTCTAGTCCATGCCACTCCATTGTTGAACTTATCTGAAACATACTAGGTAGAAGTATTAGTCCAACAAGAGATATGTTGACATTAATTACCAAAATCACCCAGGGAGCACTTGTGCTTTCAATCTCCCCCTTTTTGGCAATTGATGACAGCATACATCAAAGCTTTAGATAAAGATATAGAGAACAACAAGTAAAGCTTTGGAAAGACATGTAACATGCATAGGCTCCCCCTACATGTATGCAATCATATAAATATGGAACATAGGAGCATGTGAATGTAGAAGCATGGCAGAGCAATCCGTGTGTTACATGTATCTTGGCTATATGCATTAGAGCAAATGATGTAAATATTCATGTTCATGAGTCCTTCTTGCAAACAGTATGTACATCAGCAAGAAGTTCTCATACA
The DNA here is from genome assembly GCF_003073215.2 of Triticum urartu. Taxonomy (NCBI): domain Eukaryota; kingdom Viridiplantae; phylum Streptophyta; class Magnoliopsida; order Poales; family Poaceae; genus Triticum; species Triticum urartu. Next base: position 505,407,082 of record NC_053027.1, on the reverse strand, counting down.
CATGACTGAGATGCTGCCTTGTGGTCTTGAGTTGTCTTAGGAAAGAATGAACCTGAGTAAACAAGGTTAGATAACACAGATACATCTAATAGCCAAAGCAAACAAAAGAAACCACAAGAGTACCAAGACTGGGATGACATGTAGAGAGTGAGTACTGAGTACTCTAATGGATATAGACATGTCCCCAAAGGTAAAGATGTGCAATGAATTCGAGGATTTCCTTCCCTTAGATGTCTTGCTCCCCCTGAATCTTGCATGGGATATTGGGAGAAGATAGGGAATAGAAAATCAGAGCAAAGAAAAGAAACAGAGCTAATGCAAACAATCAAATATGAACATGTCTTTCCCCTCTTAAAGACATGTGACTTCTCTCCTCTTGAACACCAAGCATCTGGGGTTTCTTACACTCTCCCCCTGAGTATTCTCTCCCCCTATAGGAATGATTAAGCTTAATATTTGATGTAATCTCTCTCCCCCCTTTGACATCAATTTCCAAGAAGGGCTCTTCTGGATTTTTATTTCAAAAGGGTTTGGTCCTTGAGTCTCAAAGCAAAGTAAAAAGTCGAATATGATGCTGGTAGAGGACAAGAGTCATTGAGTGGAGCTAGAGCAGAATGAATGCAGGAATAAGTGGAAAGTTGTCTTTCCTATAGTGAAATCAATGGCACCGAGTTGTGTGCTTTGGTAGAGCCGAAAGATCTTAGTTGGACCGAAGGAAACAAACCATTGTGACCGAGTTCATTACAAAGAAAACACTTGTCACCTTAGCTCACTAGGCAATTAAGATCTCACAAGGATTTGCAAGGAATTAGCTGAAAGATTTGCAACGAATTGGATGCACAAAATGCAGAACAGAAAAGAAATGATAAGAAATGAAAAGATCTAGATGAAGGTTTTTTTGAAAGGGGAAACACATATGCAAGAGACAAATTCAAGAGGAAACACAAGAGAACTTCACCTAGAATTGGGCGGTGACAAATTCACCTATGTTAGAGTATATTGACTTAGGAGTCAAGTGAGAACACTTGATCATAGGTCATACTCATCGTTTAAGCGCAAAATGGGGTTACCATTTTTCGTTTAAGCATCTTGATGTATTCACATCTTGTTGAGTTGCTTTTCCCCATGATTTGGAGTAAAGCTTCTCTAAGATGGAATAACATACCTTGGGTGGTGGTGTTGATCTTGATCATGTAGTTGAACTTGTGTGCGTTGCTCAAGATTGATGTAGATCAACAGCTGGGAGCACCACTTGGAATTTGAGTTCATCTACCTACATGGGTTAGTTTTGCAAGGAAGAGCACTTGTGTATCCAAAATGACAATCATAAGATTTAACATAGAATTTGTCAAAGGATATATTTGAAGGGTTTTGTGCTTCCTTGCTCAAGATATGAGTGAGTTGCAATTTCATGGATTTATATTCATCCAAGTACCTACAAGGGTTAGATAGCATGCAAGAGTGCAAGAATATCCAAGACATATATATAGCATCATGAAAGGAATATTAAGGATTAGTCAAAGGCTCATGCCTTGCATGTATCCAAATGGAGTTTCTACTCCAAGTTTGAAGCATCAATGATGTTCAATTCACCTCTAAAATGGCAAAAGACTTTCTCATCAAGCGGTTTGGTGAATATATCCGCTAATTTCTTATCGGTGCGAACATGCTTAAGATTAATATCCCCTTTGGCAACGTGATCTCGAATGAAATGATGACGAACATCAATATGCTTGGTTCGAGAATGTTGCACGGGATTGTGAGCAATCTTGATAGCACTTTCATTGTCACAAAGCAATGGAACATGTTTCACATATATCCCATAATCTTTAAGAGTTTGGGTCATCCAAAGTAATTGAGCACAACATGATCCAGCTGCAATGTATTCTGCTTCAGCGGTGGATAAGGATACCGAGTTTTGTTTCTTGGAGGACCAAGACACAAGAGATCTACCAAGAAATTGACAAGTACCTGAAGTGGACTTTCTATCAACCTTGTTTCCGGCATAGTCCAAATCGGAGTAACCAACAAGATCGAAAGAAGACCTCTTAGGATACCAAATGCCAAAATTTGGTGTGTGGATTAAGTATCTCACTATCCTTTTCACAGCCTTTAGATGACACTCTTTAGGGGCTGCTTGATATCGTGCACACATGCACACACTTAGCATAATGTCAGGACGAGAGGCGCATAGATATAACAATGAACCAATCATAGAGCGGTAAACTTTTTGATCAACCGGTTCACCATCCTTAGTCAAGTCAAGATGTCCACTAGTAGGCATGGGTGTAGACATACCTTTGCATTCTTGCATACTGAACTTCTTGAATAAGTCCTTGGTGTACTTTGTTTGAGAAACAAAGGTACCTTCCTTAGTTTGGTTGATTTGCAAACCAAGAAAGAATTTGAGTTCACTCATCATAGACATCTCAAACTTCTCCGACATTAGCTTTCCAAACTTTTCACTAAAATCATGGTTAGTCAAACCAAATATGATATCATCAACATAAATTTGGCACACAAATAGTTCTCCATTAACCCTTTTAGTAAAAAGAGTAGAATCAATTTTTCCAATTTCAAAGCCTTTTTCAATAAGGAACTTGGTCAAGCATGTATACCATGCTCTAGGAGCTTGTTTAAGACCATAAAGGCCTTTGTGAAATTTGTAAACATGATTAGGTTTCTTAGGATTGACAAAGCCGAGAGGTTTCTTAACATAAACTTCCTCCTCAATTTCACCATTTAGAAAAGCACTTTTAATGTCCATTTGGTACAAGGTGATATCATGGTGATTAGCATAAGCAAGTAAGATGCGAATGGACTCAAGTCTAGCAAAGGGAGCATATGTCTCACCATAGTCCATACCTTCAACTTGAGTGTAGCCTTGGGCAACTAGCCGTGCTTTGTTGCAGACGACTTGACCATCTTCATCTTGCTTGTTGCGAAACACCATTTGGTACCAATGATGTTGTGGTTGTTGTCGGGCTTCTCGACCAATGTACACACTTGGTTTCTCTCCAAGTTGTGTAGCTCTTCATGCATAGCGTTAATCCAATCCGGATCATCCAATGCTTCTTCAACCTTCATAGGTTCAATGCTAGAGATGAATGAGTAACGTTCACAAAAGTTAGCTAAACAAGTTTTAGAGCGAGTGATTCTCCCTGTTTGGATATCATTGTAGATTTGCTCGACGGGATGGTCTTTGGCGATTCTTGCTCGAACTCGTGGAAGCTTTGGCTTGGCTCGGGGTGGAACATCCTCTTCATCTTGTTCTTCTTCTTGGTCTTCTTGATTGCTGACGTTGTCATTCTCTTGGCGTGGTGGAGAAGGAGGGTGTTGATGTACATCTTGGTGTACTTCCTCGTTTTCTTTGTCTTGGTGTGTCCCACTTGTGGATGCTTCTGTATCAACTCTTGGTTCACCTTGTCGTGAGGTAGAAGCTTCCACTTGGACGGACAAGGTAGTCTCCTTCACCTCCGTTGGACGAATCTTGCCAATAGACAAGTCTTGGATTGCTTCCGAAGGGTCTCTGTCTCCTACATCAATTGGCAATTGCTCTACTTGTGAGCCGTTAGATTCATCAAACTTCACATCTACCGTCTCTTCAACCTTTAGGGTGAAATTGTTGTAGACACGGTAAGTGTGAGAGTTTGAGCTGTAACCAAGTAGGAAACCTTCATGAGATTTAGGAGCAAATTTAGAACAACGATGCTTATCAAGAATGTAGCACTTTGAGCCGAATACTCGAAAGTATCCAACTTGGGGTTTGTTACCGGTGAGGAGCTTGTATGCCATCTTGCCGAGTAGCTTGTGAAGATACAAGCGATTTGTTGCATGACAAGCTGTCTCAACCGCTTCCACCCAAAAGTGTTTTGGAGTTTTGTACTCATCAAGAATCATTCTTGCCATCTCAATAAGAGTCCGGATCTTTCTCTCAACAACTCCATTTTGTTGAGGCATGTATGTAGCCGAGAACTCGTGTGAAATCCCTTCTTCGTCAAGAAAGGTATCCACATTTGCGTTCTTGAACTCCGTTCCGTTGTCGCTCCGAACCTTCTTGATCTTCACGTCAAATTGATTTTGGGCCTTCCTAGTGAAGTTTTTGAAGATCTTTTGGACCTGCGATTTGTCATCAAGAAAGAACACCCACGTAAATCTTGAAAAATCATCAACTATGACTAGACCAAATGAGTTACCACCGAGACTTTTGTAGGCATTGGGACCAAAGAGATCCATGTGAAGTAGCTCGAGTGGTCTTCTCGTGGTCATGATGTTCTTCGCGCGATGACTTCCTCCAACCTGTTTTCCTGCCTGACAAGCACTACAAAGTCTATCCTTGTCAAATATAAGGTCTTTTACTCCAAGGATATGATCACCTTTAATAAGCTTATCAAGATTTCGCATGCCCACATGACCTAGCCTTCTATGCCACAACCAACCCTTAGAAGATTTAGCAATTAAGCAAGTTCTAGGTTGAGCCTTTTTAGTGAAATCAACAATGTAAAGATCACCTCTATGTATACCGGTAAAGACCATTTTACGATTGTCTCTTCGAAACACTTGGCAATCTACCTCAGTAAATAGGACATTGAAACCGAAATCAGCAAGTCTAGATACTGAAAGTAAATTGTACCCAAGAGATTCAACGAGCATGACATTTTGTATGGAGCTATCATGTGAGATGGCCACCTTACCAAGGCCAACCACCTTACCCTTTGAGTTATCACCAAAGGTGACATACTTTCGAGGGCCGTTGTTTTCAGCAAGCTCATGGAACATATCTTTGTCTCCGGTCATATGATCAGTACATCCACTATCAAGGACCCATTCCTTTCCTCCAGCCATGTAGCTGCGAAGATTTTCCATAAGAACAAAGTGTCTCATTGCATCATCAAGATCATAGTCACTATCATCATCCTCATCATAGTATCCATGTTCAACATCATCTTGTGATTGATCAACTCCTAGAGAGGGTAATTCATTAGATAAATGATCATTGCTATGGTTATCTTTATGAATTCTAATAGCTTCGGAAATGATGTTGCTAATGATTCCAACATCTCCTTTGGCACGCATGAGATTGGTAAGCTCAAATAGACAATCACCAAAGCTAGGATCACTAGAATTCATCTTACTCAAGGCAATAGATTTATGGAGAATTTTGTCTAAATTTTTCAAGGAATAATTTGGAAATCGTTCCTCAAGAAATCTCCATATAGTATAGGCACAATCAAGAGTAGGTAAATTAGCAATCAAATTTTTGGGCAATCCTCTAATGATAATTTTGATAGTTCTAAGATTGCGAATCATGTCAAGATCCTCTTCGGGTGTAGGATGCAAAGAATCAATATGAGGTGCACAAGGGCTAGTAATGTACTTGTTCAAATGATATTCATTGAAAATCTCAAGCATTTCATTTTTCCACTCATAGAAGAACTCTCCATCAAGAATAGGCACTCTACGTCTAAGACTCCCCAAAGTATACACATCCATCTTCCTCCAAAGGTGTTTAAACCAAGGCAATGGAGACCAAAGCTCTAATACCAATTGAAAGGATCGATAAGAGGTGTCTAGAGGGGGGTGAATAGACTCTAATCAAGAAAAGTTATAGTTTTTAATTTCCTTAAGGTTTATGTGGAGTTTTAGCACAAGTTTAAACATTCACAACACATGTCAAGCAAGCATGCCAAGAGTATATGAACAGCGGAAAGTAAAGCATGCAAGTTGCAAGAATGTAAAGAGAAGGGATTGGAGTGTGCAAACGCAATTTGGAGACACAGAGATTTTTTATCCGTGGTTCCGATAGGTGGTGCTATCGTACATCCACGTTGATCGAGACTTCAACCCACGAAGGGTAACGGTTGCGCGAGTCCATGGAGGGCTCCACCCATGAAGGGTCCACGAAGAAGAAACCTTGTCTATCCCACCATGGTCGTCGCCCACGAAGGACTTGCCTCACTAGGGTAGATCTTCACAAAGTAGGCGATCTCCTTGCCCTTACAAACTCCTTGGTTCAACTCCACAATCTTGACGGAGGCTCCCAAGTGACACCTAGCCAATATAGGAGACACCACTCTCCAAGAAGTAACAAATGGTGTGTTGATGATGAACTCCTTGCTCTTGTGCTTCAAATGATAGTCTCCCCAACACTCAATTCTCTCTCATAGGATTGGATTTGGTGGAAAGAAGATTTGAGTGGAAAGCAATTTGGGGAAGGCTAGAGATCAAGATTTATGTGGATTGAATGGAATATCTTGACCTCAACACAAGTGTAGGTGGTTCTCTCTCAGAAAATATGTATTGGAAGTGCAGGCATGTTCTGATGGCTCTCTCCACGAATGAAGAGTGGGTGGAGGGGTATATATAGCCTCCACACAAAATCTAATCATTACACACAATCACCAAACTCGGTGGGACCGATTCAAAGAACTCGGTCAGACCGATTTAGTTCATAATGTGACCTTTAGGCATTTCGGTGGGACTGATATGTCAACTCGGTGGGACCGATGTGCTAGGGTTAGGGTAAATCCAAAACTCGGTTTGACCGATTACTCAAACTCGGTGGGACCGATTTGGGTAATAAGCGAAACATAGAGTCGGCCAAGCAAACTCGGTGGGACCGATTGCATATCTCGGTGGGACCGAAATTATTGCAACAGGCAACAGAGAGTTTGCAAGCCCATCTCGGTGAGATCGAGATCCCATCGGTGAGACTGAACTGATTAGGGTTTCTGGCAATGGCTATGTCAAGTGAACTCGGTGGCTCCGGATAGAAAGAATCGGTGGGGCCGAGTTGACTATTTGTTTTGGGACATATGTGGATATAGAAAGTGGTTGAGGGCTTGGAGCATATCACAAAGCACTTTGAGCAAGCAAGCCATTAAGCAACACCTCACACCTTCTTAATAGTATTGGCTTTCCTATGGACTCAATGTGATCTTGGATCACTAAAATAGAAAATGTAGAGTCTTGAGCTTTGAGCTTGAGCCAATCCTTTGTCTTCAACATTTTGAAGGGGTTCCACATCCTCTAGTCCATGCCACTCCATTGTTGAACTTATCTGAAACATACTAGGTAGAAGTATTAGTCCAATAAGAGACATGTTGACATTAATTACCAAAATCACCCAGGGAGCACTTGTGCTTTCAATAGGTCTCTAATATTTGCTCCTTTTCCAGCCCAGAATTCCAGCTGCCGGCATTCTCCCTCTTCATGTAAACCTTGTAAAGTAAGAGAGAAAAGGCATAAGTATTGTGACATAATGTGAAGTAGTAGCCCATAATGCAATAAATATCGATATAAAAGCATGATGCAAAATGGACGTATCAGTAGGCACCCGCCAACCACGAGCGCATGCTCGTCAACGTCGGGACCATCGCACCCATTGGGCCGACGGTGGTCGCCACGGTGCCGTTCAATGACAACGCGCATGTCTCCCATCCGCCCATCCTCCGGGGCTCGCCGTTGGCCTAGACGTGTTCGAGGGTCAGAAGAGGCCATCGAGACGTCATCAGGTTCTTGATTCTGCCGCGCTCGTGTTGGTTGCCGTGGTGGGGACTGCACTGTGGGGGTGGCCCCTTTCGTACGGCTAGCAGCACGAGCCATCGTCATTGTCTTGGGAGGCCGTGGCGAGCCAGCTTGCTAGGAGCCCCCAGATTCAGTGAAACCGAGCAGACTCTGGATGGTGGCACTCCACTCGTCCATCTGCTCGGCCGTCGACGGAAACCTTAGTAGCAGCTGAGCCCGTGCCATGGCCTCTGTAGCAGTGCTTGTCATGGGTGATGATGGCTTGGACCGCACCGTTGCTTGGCTTTTGACGGTGCCAACGGTAACAGCACCACGTCCTCGCTATTGCGAGGCGGCCACTAGGGTGGCATGGTGATGTGGCAAAGGCGCTTGAGGGCGAGCGGCTCCGTTGGGCATAGCAACCTGGTCGACTCGCCCCGGGGAAAGCGCATGCGCTGCAGTCGCTCACATGGCGGGGGCGGCCGGAGGGCGGCTATTCACCCCGGACCGAGCGCCATCACTGTGGTTGTGCCCGTCGGCGAAAGGAAGGGGCACGGATGGAATAACCCCTTCACTCGTACCTCATGGAGCATGGCCACCTGGATGTTGCTGACGCTGCTCTCCTCCGGTGTCTCATGCTCCTGCTTCAGCCGCGGGGTAGGTGGTGACGGTGTCGCCTACTTCGACCACACATCCCCAGCAGCGTCCACATCCTCGTGCACCTCCACATCCCCCATAGCGTTGGTGGCTGCGGGCGGCGGAGCCTTCGAGGTGGAGGGGTGAGCTGAAGCACTGGGTTTCTTCTTGGGCGCCATAGTCGATGGCATCGCCGAAGATGAAGATGGCTATGAAGATGATGCGCTGCTCACACTTTCAAGTTCGTGCAAGTGCCCCCTACCTGGCGTGCCAAAGATGTCACGGGAAACCACGGCCACCTATGGGACCAAAGGTCCCTTGCTGGTTCGGTGGGGGGACGGCATGTTGCACAAAGAGTAGAGGAGCATGGGGCAGCACGACAGAGATCACACGGGCATTTTTTACCCAGGTAAGGCGGCACCCGTGGGAACATCGTGCGTGAGGCCGCAAAGTGATATGAGGTGTTACATGCTAGATCGATGTGACTTAGGATTGGGGTTCAGCTTTGGTATCAGAGCCTGACTGCCTGTAGGATTACCAAGCCAAATTGGTCGAAGTTGAGTCTAGAAATGCTTTAGTTATATAAGGGAATTCATTGTGGAAGGGAACGTAAGGCTCTTTTACTCCTTTGCCTTATGTCCTTCTGATCCGAGCCAACCTCTTCTTTTCTACGGGGTTAAGGAAATGGGCTTTCTCTTCTTTCTATCAGGATCATGTGTTACTAATGTGTAGACTCATATGATTGATAGTTTCAAGCCCCCATTCAGTTCCTACTACTTCCGTGTGTTGACAATTGATCCCAGAACCTTGATATTGCGATGTTAAGTGGTTATGCCACCATTTTTACAGGATGTCCCGATCTTTTGAGCATTTACAGCCGTTACGCTGTCCGAGTCATCCCAGATTTCTAAATAGTCTGATGCATTTGCAAATCCCTTCTTTATGTTTCTAATGTTCATTTGGGCCAGATTAATCACACAAATTAGTGTGTTGAGGTACTCCGTTGCCTCGGCATATATGTTGGAGCTATTATTATGACCCTATGTGTCTTAGAGGATCACCTAGTACTCTAGCAATGTTTTGTATCCCCAGTGTGATGATTCTGGCCATTATTCTCGAAAGCGTCCCGTGATGCCGTTTAGTTAGTACTCACTCTATTCCTGGGTTCTAGAGCCCGAGATTCACCCTACTTACCTCCTGTTGATAGTTTTTGCTCGTTCCTTTAGGATATTAGTAGCCTTTGTAATAGTCCTCGAGGTCCGTGGTATTACCTTCTTCCAAATACCATGAACTGCTTATGGCAGAAGTTCTTGAACCAAAATATCACAATAAGAGTGCTCCTGATGAGTTCTCCATTCAATAATTGTGACTCTGCCAATCCTACCTTTCTGCATGGGTTATCCGGAAGAAATATGTTGAACTTGTTCAACATACTAACCTATTCATCCACAACTCAAAATAATCGTATGTTCCTTTGAGTTGTCTCTCTTTAGTTGTATTCTGACCTCTGTCTAACAATTGATAGTCAGGACTAGTTGTGCATTCCTGTTATCGATGCCTATTACTCTTGTGGTCCGTCAAGCCATTCTATTTCGAAATGACTAGGAGAAACAAACTCCAGCACCTCATCCATTTCTTGGAGTGGTCAAAGTAGTTGTATTATTCCGCAGATCAAAATGCCAATCCAACTTTTGTTTTGTTCTACCTCGAAGTATTACCCCCTTTATGTCAGGATTGTCATGAGAATTGCACCATTTCTCATGAATTCTTGACGTAGTGATACTCCTTGCCATCATTTTTCATTCCTCGGTCCCATGTTATTGTAACCGGAATGCTGACAAGTGAGTCATGATGTGTGAAATCAATACTCCTAGCAACTCCGTTGCTTGCTAGTTACTGGACAATATTCTCATTCTTAGCGTGTTGGTTATTAAATCATCATCCTAAGATTGATCGTGCTATCTAGTCCTTTTTTCTAGTGCACTCTTCGATCAATGAGTTAGGATTGTGTTAATCCCTCACTCTTTTGATCATATCATCTTGCCCTGAAAAACATGATTATTCCCGAGCTTAGTAACATATCAGTGGTTCGCAATTTTCCGAATATCTTCTCAGAAGTGTTACCAGGTTGTCACCTGACCGCTATGTTGAGTTCGTGATCAAATTGGTCTTCTTATAAACCACCCCTTCTCCAAGAATCTGTGTCAGATACCCTGAGCTAGTTGGATAAGTTAAACAACAACTTGGAGAGTTGGAAGATAAAGCTTACCTGACTTAGTTCATCCCTAAGGGATATCTTTTGTGTGTGCGTGTTGAAGAAAGATGATATCCTCATCAATTATTCCTCGTGATCAATTGTTGGAGCTATTGTCTTATCCAGTCTTTCATTTGAGTATGGGCTATCGTCAAATCAAATCAGAACCCATGATGTTCGTAATGTTTTCTTACTCATGGTTTTTTCCTCGAGCATACACCATTATATCTTTTGGTTCTGACCAATACTATCACATTGTTCACATAATGGTGGAATTCTAGTGATATGGAAACTCCGATGAGTTGCTATTGATCCCATCAGCAGCATCTTGTTTCCTCCATGATTCATGTTGAACATTGAGCTAGTGTTGGAAACTTGTAAGCATTGCCTTCATGTTCCACTCATGAGGTATATATTTTGGTGAAAGAAGTGACTCTCTCCAAGTTCACGTGCATTAGGTGTAAGTTGCCGCCATGAATTTGAGAAAGGTTTGTTTTGTTTCCTCTAGAACCATCCCAAATCAGTCATGCATACGTGCGAAGTATTCTATGGTTTGGTAGATTAATTACCTCCACTCCATTTGTATTTCCTAGCACACCAAGCCACTGATTGATTTGTTCAAGGAGAAGAAGTTCCTTCTTAAGAGCATGCCTTATGCAAGGACTTTGATATCCTCGATGATGGTTCCCCATCTGAACTCGATAGTGTTTTATTATAAGACTTCTACATGGTCATGCTTGTCTTGGACAGTGTTGTCGGAGCAATGGGCCACGGGTAGGCTAACACAGGCCCAGAACCTTTCAAGACATTGAGGCAGACTACGCCCCTCGAGACCACAGGACGAAGAGCCGCCTTTTGAGGAGTCGGCGGCGAGGTGGCCGACTGCCCACTCGCGGTCGAGTCCCAGGAACGGCTTCAGGATAAAGCCGACTCCTGACTGGCGACTTCCAGAGAAGCCGGCCTTGGGGAGTCGGCCCGCAACGCCAACAACCCCCATGCCCTCATAAAGAGGGACGGGACGGGGAGTGGCCATAGTAAGGTCCACTCCCACCCCTTTTCCAAGGGCAGGCGTGGCTACAGTACGCCGTACCCACGGAGATCTCTGCGCGGTGCGACACTGTTGCCATGTCGGCCCTGACGTCAGCCCCAGAGGGCGGAGCCCTGTGCCCATGACGGCCTGCCGGTACGACCCAGGGATGATGGGTCCCACCAGTCGGTGGGCGTACGAAAGACGGCGAAAGCGCCACCAGTCGACCCGGATGGGAGTCGGCCACCAGAAGTCGGCCGGCCCCTCCCACGGGCCCCACGCGCCATTAATCAGACGCCACGGGTAGTGGCCACAGTGACCGCCTGCCAGACGGCGGGGCTGTCGCCACGACCTCATGACCGAGCCTGCGTCATTAGAGGCACGGCTACAGTAATCTACAGCCGGCAAGACCCGCCCGCGGCGGACGCGGCCTGTCGGCTCCGTACCGAGCCAGTCGGCGGGCCCTAGGAGTCGGCGGATAAGACGGCGGCAAGAGAGACTGATGGCTGGGCCCGCGCCCAGCCGGATTACCATTGTACCCCTGGGGGGGTAGGCCTATATAAACCCCCAGGGCATCCATGCAAAGGGTTGGAATCCATTAGCACTAGATCAGATCATATAGGAAGGAGAGAGCTAGCCTTGCCTTCTCCTACCTCCAGGAAACAGCTCGAGGAGCAACCGTGTAAACACTTTTCCATAGTGATCATGCGGAGACCCCGCAGAGCAGCAGTACGGGTATTATCTCCCCGGAGAGCCCCGAAGCTGGGTAAGATTCGTCGGCGTGCATGCCTTTGCCTTATCCCGTTTCCATGCACCGGCGACGTTCTACTCGCCCCCACCATGATAAGTCATCCTTTGGCATATGTCGCACCCATCCCCCGACATTTGGCGCCCACCGTGGGGCCTGGTGCACCGTCGTCCGGAGACCTGCTCTGGATGGGAACCCTTTTCCTCCCTGGCGAGCGCAGCCAGCCCGGCATGCCAGACGGAGTTTGCGCTGATGCGCTGCACGGCGCTGAGATCGCCTGCACAACCAGCTGCCTCGCCGATCTTGTCAGCAAGGTTCACCTCTCCGACGAACCTGCATCCAACGCAGGCATGGGCAGCCCCGAGAGCCTCCTCGCGGGCCTCCTCGGCCAACTCCACGTCGCCGGCGAGCCTGCCGTAGACTTGGAGTCGGTAGGCTCCACTGACCCGATGCTGGTCGACTCCGACACCGCGTCGCTCGACGCGTTCCCCACCAACGTGGTGGTCTACGACAAGCCGCTCCCTCGCGCGGAGAGCAATGGAAGCACCGTCACCGAGGTGCTCGTCATCGGTCATGACGAGCCTCCCGGCGGAGGAGCGCATGACCCACTTGGCGCGGCACTGCAAGACCTGACTGCGCCCATTCCGGAAGACGCTGACGCGGAGACGTTGGAGGCGCGCCGCCTTTAGCTCGTCGAAGGCGCGAAGAAGCTGGCTAGCATGAGACGCTTGTCAGAAGCCTACCAGCGTGAGATGGATCGCGCTGTGGGTGGCTCACCAGCCCCAGCTGGGCCCAGCCGCCTTGGCGCGGTCCAGCAGCGCGACATGGCCATCGCCAACCTGTTCGGGGCAAATCGCCCTGTGTACGCCACGCCTGCGGAGAACATTCGAGCCGCCCAGGCGGCGGCGGACGAGCTAGACAACTTTGAGGGCGAAGAGCGCCACCTGATGATGGAGCGAGTCCAGCGGCTCCTCGACGCGGCTGCCGCGCAGAACGAGGTCGGCTGCCGCACGGAGGCGCCGCAACGACAATACGACGACCCGCCTCCACGCCGAGATCAAGGCGCGACGTCTCGGACACCGACTGGCGGCACTCGAGGGAGGAAAGACAAGGATCCGGCTATCAGCCACAGTCGGACTCACATTACCATAGAGCGCGACCAAGACGGCTGCCTGAGAGCAGTGGAACGACGGGACGACTGTCCGCCTCCTCCTCCTCGCAAGGAAAGGTGAGTCTCCCCGCCGCCTGTTGACCATCCGACTCTTAGCGACCGCCTTGGCCACTGAGAGGGAGTCGGAGAAAACAACGCCCGCCACCGGATCGACCAACTTCGCCGATCCCTGGCACTGGAAGAAGAAGACGAGTTGGGTCCGCCTTGTTTCGGGCCCCGCATTCGAGACGAGCCCTTTCCCAAAGGGTTCACGCTCCCAAGAGACACGCCCAAGTACACCGGCTCCGTGAAGCCGGAGGACTGGCTGGTTGACTACTCCACGGCCGTCAACATAGCGAACGGCAACAAGCGTGTCGCCGTAAAATACGTTCCGCTCATGCTCCAGGGCACGGGGCGGACATGGCTGAACAGCCTGAAGCCCTGCAGCATCAACAGCTGGGTCGACTTCACCGATGCATTCGTCTGCAACTTCACAAGCACGTACAAGCGTCCTCCCAAGCCTTGTCAGCTTTCCTTGTGCATGCAAGGCCCCAACGAGTCGACTCGCGACTATCTCACGTGCTGGGCCGAGCTTTGGAACTCCAGCGAGGGCGTGCACAAGGTGCAGGCTATCGAGTACTTCACCGCTGGGTGCAGAGAAGGCACCCTCCTCAAGCACAAGCTCCTCTGCGACGAGCCAGAAACCCTCGATGAGCTGCTGATCATAGCAGACAAGTATGCCACGGCCGACTCCTCCATGAAGGCGGAGATTCAAGTTAGCGCGACTGGCAAAGTGGCCCCTCAGGCTCCTAGAGAGATGCCAGTCGGCGGCAACAGCAGAACGACCACAAGCGCAAGGCCCCGCAGCCGGCTTCCAGCAGCCGGCAGGTGCCGACAGTTGAAGACCAGCAGCCGGATGGGCAGCCTCCACCCAAGCGACAGAAAGGTGGCGAGCCCAACTGGTTGCCGGCTTTCTCATACGAGCAGACTCTGGATGGTCCTTGCAAGTTCCATAGCGGCGCGAAGCCGTCGAATCACACCACCCGGAAGTGCCACTGGCTCACCAGGATCGCCAAAGGAGACGGCCTCCTGCCTCCCCCGCCTGCTGGGCAGCAGCCTCCGCCTCCGCCCCAGCAGCCGGCTGTCAGGCCAGTCGGCGCAGTACAAGACAAGTACCCCGAAGAGCATGGAGCCTACATGATATTTACCAGCGTGGCTGATGATCGACGCAGCAGGCAGCTGCAGCGACAAGAGGTGAATGCAGTAGCATCAAAGACACCAGAGTTCATGCACTGGTCTGAGAAGCCTATCAGCTGGAGCAGAGCTGATCACCCAGAGGTGATGCTGAGTCCGGGCTCTTATGCCTTGGTCTTGGATGCCACCTTTACCACGGATAGATGAGCTGCTCGTTTCTCGCGAGTTCTAATAGACGGAGGCAGCAGCATCAACATCCTGTACAAGGACACCATGGAGAAGTTAGGAATCAAGCAAAGATACCTTCAGAACAGCCGGACTGTGTTCCACGACATTGTTCCTGGTCTTTCCTGCTCACCAATCGGCAAGATCCTGATGGATGTCCTCTTTGGAGACAAAGATCACTTCCGCCGAGAGTCAGTTTGGTTTGAGGTGGTGGATCTCGAGAGCCCATACCATGCATTACTTGGCTGACCCGCCCTGGCCAAGTTCATGGCGGTCCCCCACTATGCCTACCTCAAAATGAAGATGCCCAGTTCCAAGGGGATTCTGACCATAACCGGCGACTACCGGAAGTCGTCAGCCTGTGCGGCTGAGAGTAGTCGGCTGGCCGAGTCCCTGGTGATCGCGGCTGAAAAGCGGCTCCTTGACCGGGTTGTGGCGATGGCCGGCAAGCAGCTAGAGGTGTCGCCTAACCCAAAGGAGTCGGAGGCTGAGGGTTCGTTCAAGCCGGCCAAAGAGACAAAGAAGATACCCTTGGATCCGGAGCACCCAGAGAGGTACGCTG
This sequence comes from Triticum urartu, assembly GCF_003073215.2. NCBI lineage: Eukaryota > Viridiplantae > Streptophyta > Magnoliopsida > Poales > Poaceae > Triticum > Triticum urartu. The sequence goes on along the minus strand of NC_053027.1, from coordinate 505,391,780 downwards.
TCGTAGGCGCAAACCTCGACAGCAAATAGGAAGGCGAGCTTGTCGATTTCCTCCATGAGAATCGGGACATCTTCGCATGGTCCCCCAAAGACATGTCGGGTGTACCGACAGAATTCGCCGAGCACAAGTTACATGTCCGATCTGACGCAAAGCCGGTCAGGCAGCCCTTGCGCAGCCTATCAGAAGAAAAGAGAAGAGTTGTCAGAGAAGAGATAGCCCGACTCCTAGCAGCCGGCTTCATTATGGAAGTATTCTTTCCAGAGTGGGTAGCCAACCCGGTCCTGGTACTGAAGAAGAACAAGCAGTGGCGAATGTGTATTGACTACACAAGCCTCAACAAGGCTTGCCCCAAGGACTCGTTTGCTTTACCAAGAATTGATCAGGTGATAGACTCCACAGCCGGATGCGAGCTGTTGAGCTTTTTGGATGCATATTCAGGATATCACCAGATCAAGCCGAACCCGGCTGACAGACTGAAGACCGCCTTCATCACGCCGTTTGGAGCCTTCTGCTACCTCACTATGATGTTCGGCTTGAGGAATGCCGGCGCCACCTTTCAGTGTTGCATGCAGAAGTGCCTCCTCAAGCAACTCGGTAGAAATGCCCACGTCTACGTGGACAATGTGGTGGTGAAGACAGAGAAGCGTGGAACACTGCTGGAAGACCTCAAGGAGACCTTTGAGAACCTGCGCCGATTCCAGATCAAGCTCAACCCTGAGAAGTGCGTCTTCAGAGTACCAGCCGGCCAACTCCTTGGCTTCCTGGTCTCTGAACGCGGCATAGAGTGCAACCCTGTAAAGATCAAGGCCATTGAGAGGATGGAGGTACCCAGCCGACTACTGGACGTGCAAAAGTTCACCGGCTGCATGGCGTCCATCAACCGATTCATCAGTCAGCTGGGCGAGAAAGCTCTCCCCTTATACCAGCTCATGAAGAAGACCACTTTTTTCGAGTGGAACCACAAGGCGGATGAAGCTTTTCTCCAGTTGAAGAAGATGCTGACTACTCCACCTGTTCTGGCGGCTCCGACTCCTAAGGAGCATATGCTCCTGTACATCGCCGCCACCAGCCGGGTAGTCAGCACAGTCATTGTAGTGGAGCGCAAGGAGGAAGGCAAGGCACTACCTGTCCAGAGACCGGTATATTACCTGAGCGAAGTGTTGTCGACCTCCAAGCAGAACTACCCCCACTACCAGAAGATGTGCTATGGCGTGCACTTTGCCGCCAAGAAATTGAAGCCTTACTTTCAAGAGCATCCAATCACTGTGGTCTGCACGGACCCACTTGCCGAGATCATCGGAAGCCGAGATGCTTCTGGCCGAGTGTCCAAATGGGCCATAGAGCTGGCTCCCTACACCATCCACTACCAGCCCCGCACCGCCATCAAGTCACAAGCACTGGCCGACTTCCTCGTCGATTGGGCCGAGACCCAGTACCTACCTCCAGCGCCCGACTCCACCCATTGGCGGATGCATTTCGACGGCTCCAAGATGCGCACCGGCTTGGGAGCCGGCGTTGTCCTCACTTCTCCTAAAGGTGACAAGCTTAAATACGCACTGCAAATCCACTTTGCCGCCTCCAACAACGTCGCCGAGTACGAGCCGCTCATTCATGGGCTCCGGCTTGCCAAAGAACTTGGCATTCGCCGGATCCTGTTTTATGGCGACTCGGACTTAGTGGTCCAGCAGTCGTCTGGCGACTGGGACGCCAAAGATGCAAACATGGCGAGTTACCGTTTCCTCGTGTAGCAACTCAGTGGATATTTCGAGGGGTGCGAGTTCCTCCATGTGCCAAGAAACGACAATGACCAAGCAGACGTCTTGGCACGAATCGGTTCTACCCGCCAAGCAATACCATCCGGTGTCGCCCTTCAACGCCTCCTCAAGCCGTCTGTCAAGCCTTCACCAGAATCAGACTCCATCTTTGTGCTGGCTCCTCCCGAAGAAGTCGGATCCGACTCCAGAGCCCCGGCAGACGGTACGGGGATTTTGGTAGATGGCTCCAAAGACGCCACAGTCAAGGCCGGCTGAGGGACTGCAGAATCTGGCCCGGGGACTGCGGCGGCTGGCCCGAAGACTCCAGAACTCGGCCCAAGAGATGCGCCAGTCGGCCCGGGGACTTCATTAATCCAGCAAGCGGTTGCTGACTCCAGCCCTCCACCTCCCAGCCCAGCCGCCCTCGTCCAAGTCACAGCTCTGGCGGTCAAAGAAATAGCAGCACCCTCATGGGCCCAGCCCATCCTCAAATTCCTGGTGAGCAAAGAGCTGCCAACTGATGAGACCTTAGCTCGGCAAGTACAACGCCGAGCGGCAGCCTACACCATAGTCAACAGAGAGCTAGTCAGGCGCAGTGTCACTGGTGTCTACCAGCGCTGCATAGAGCCAGAGCAAGGCCAAGCAATTCTCAAAGACATCCATCAAGGCGAGTGCGGCCACCATGCGGCTTCAAGAGCACTCATCGCCAAAGCTTGCCGACATGGTTTCTTTTGGCCAACGGCCTTAGAAGAGGCCAAGGAATTGGTCCAAAAATGCAAAGGGTGCCAGAAGTTCCGCTCCAAGCCGCATCAGCCGGCTTCTGCACTCAAGACCATCCCCATTGCCTAGCCTTTCGCAGTTTGGGGCCTAGACATGGTGGGACCATTCAAGACGGCACGAGGTGACTTAATTCACTTACTTGTCGCGGTGGACAAGTTCACCAAGTGGATAGAAGCAAAGCCAATCAAGAAACTGAACAGTCCGACTGCCGTGACATTCATCTCCGACATCACAATTCGGTACGCATACCACACAACATCATCACCGACAACGGCACGAATTTTGCCAAAGGTGCCTTGGCCCGTTTCTTTGCGACACAGGGCATCCGACTGGACCTAGCGTCTGTCGCCCATCCACAGTCAAACGGCCAGGTGGAGCGAGCAAACGGCCTCATCCTGTCTGGCATCAAGCCCCGACTGATCGAGCCTCTGGAGCGCTCAGCTGGCTGCTGGCTTGATGAGTTGCCAGCCGTCCTCTGGAGTCTGTGCACGACTCCAAACAAGTCAACCGGCTTCACGCATTTCTTCCTCGTCTACGGTGCTGAAGTCGTCATCCCAACGGACATAGAGTTCGATTCCCCGCGATTCACCATGTACACCGAGGAAGAAGCAGAAGAAGCATGACAAGATGGCGTCGACCTGCGGGAAGAAGGCCGGCATGTGCAGATACTATAACAGGAAGGTCAGGCCGAAATCTTTCTAGGAGGGCGACCTCGTGCTCCGACTAATCCAGCAAACAGCCGGCCAGCACAAGCTGTCGGCACCTTGGGAAGGCCCCTTCATCATCAGAAAAGTGCTGGGCAACGACTCCTACTACCTGATCGACGCTCAGAAGCCCCGAGCACGCAAGAGGGGCGACTCCAGCAAAGAGACAGAGCGGCCATGGAATGCAAATCTCCTCCGAAAATTTTACAGTTAAACACAGTATGTATCACGCTACCTTTTGTATTAAAAGTACCAAGACTTCGGGCCCCCCGAGAAGAGCTTGGGGACTGCCCTCTTTTATCTATATGATAAGAAATATGCCTTGGAGTATATTACTCTTTGTTATGCCGCTTGGCACCGGGTTCGACTAGTCCGCCCGGGGACTTGGCGTCCTGCGCTATGAAATGCTTCCTGCAGCCGGACAAGTAGTGTGTGGCGTCTAAGCCGTCTCCTGCCAGAAGCCGCAGCTCGCAGAGCGACTGCCTGGTGGGCAGGAGTAAGGAAGAATGGGCGTCCACATGAAAAATGGCTAAGGACTCAAAGCATAAACATAGCTTAAGGCTGGCTTCCAGCCCTTTTTCGCAAACCGACTCTTGAATAGTCGGCTTGCTGCCTTCTATCCGACTTGTTAAACAACTCTAAAATGGCTAAGTACTTTCCTTCCCAAAGTGACCAAGAATTTCATCCAACAGCAGTCCGCGGAGCGACTGTCCGACTGACAAAGACGGCAACTGAGGGAAGACGGCAAAGGAAAAAGGCAAAAGAGCAATGAGCAAGAAAAGATAGAAGTCGGATGAATATTTACATAACAAAGGCCCTTGGCCGAATCTTCGAGCAGAATTTCAAAATACACCCCGCGGGTGGAATTGTGCGAATTAACAAGTTCTTCAAAAACTATTAGAACAGATAAAACAAAGACAAGGTGGCAGCCTAGGGGGTGGCAGACGGGTTTGGAAGATTGGAGGAGACGGCGGTGTTGGATGTTGGGGCGGCCGGCTGGAAGGTCTCGGCTTGATCACCTCCGGCAGCAGTCGGCTCGGGCGGGCACGGCTTGTTGCTGGAGGCACGGTCGAGCTCAGGCTGGCCGTCCACTCCGTCTTCCGGTGCCTCCGTCTCGCTTCCGTCCTCCGCCTCGTCTTCCTCCTCAACGCTGGAGCCGATCACCTCGGCCGAGTCCTCGCCGTAGTCGGGGTTCAGCCCAAACCACAACGGCGGCACCTCCTCGCCGTCTTCAGTCCGCTTGGGGACAAAGATGCTGGTGTCGGTGTACTCGGCGATCGCCGCCGCATGCTTGACAAGGGCGTCTTCCGCGGATGCCAGCTCCGGCTAGGCCTCTGACCGGAGTGTGGCCAGCCGGTCTAGGTCCAGCCCCGGATACCACGCCTTGACGAATTCCAAGGCTCGGCGCGCTCCGGCCCGGGCCGAGGAACCCTTCCAGGCCTCAAGACGGCCAGCCGCGACCTCCAGCCACTCGGCAGTCCGACTGGGGGTGCGCGGAGCCTGCACGTCTGGCCACAAGGCGGCGATCGCTTGGGCGCCGACATGTTGAAGCCGGCGCAGCATCTGGTGGGCCGGCCGCAGGTGAGCCCCAATGCTCAGAATATGCTCGTCAAGGGTCCGAGGGGCATTAGCAGCGATCTCCGCACCATCCGCCCTCCGCTCCTCGCGGTCGGCCTCGATGACTTGAATGGCGGCCTGCGAGTGGCCGGGGAAGAAGTCTGCCAAGACGGAAAGAATGAAGAACAAGTCAAAAAACTAGGAGTCGGCTCAACCTATAGTCGGCGGCTCGAAGAAGGAAAGCAAAGAAGCTCACCGTCGACGAGGTCCTCGATCTCGTGGAAGCCGGAGGCCAGCATTGCCTCCTTGTCAGTTCAGGAGGAGCGCTCGCTCGCGAACTCGGCCAGGAGGGCGGCCTCCGCCTCTTCCGCCTCCTTTTGTGTCGTCTTAAGCAGCTCCTTCTGCTCTGCCAATTGTGCGGCCAGCAGATCGCGCTCTGCGGCGAGCTTGCTGCATTCCTCCCCCTTGGCGCGCAATGCGGAGTTGGCTTCGCTCAGCTGCTATTGAAGAGTGGCATTGGCCTCTGAAGAGAAAGAAGAAAGAAGGCGTTAAGTCATCAACGAAGAAGGTCGCCGGGGAGATCCGGCCTGACTACTCAGCAGTCGGCCCGACTCTCGGGGACTACAACCCGCGGGTGCGCCAGCGCGCCCCGGCAAAGAAGAAAAAGGACTCACTCCGGCTCTCCGACAAGTCGGTGGTCCGCTTGCCCAGCTCTTCAACGTTGCAGTTGAAGGAGGTGACACGGAGGTTGTGATAGTCCTGCAACAAGTATTTCAGAACAAAGGTTAGTACCCGGAACTTACCAATTGGAGTTCCGGGCCGCCTGCTTAGCAGCCGGCCTAAAACTCGGGGAATACACCCAATGGGTGCGCTAGCGCGCCCCCACAGAGAGGAACAAGAAAACAGGGACAAAGGAGAAAGCGTACCCGGATGGCTGCCCGCGACGCCAGGTGCGCCTTGGTGGAGTTTTGGATGGCATCGCTCTCAGCTCGCAGATTCATCTAGACAACCAGAAGCGCCAAGTTCAGCGGGCCCGTGCCGCCTCCTTGCACCCACCCAATGGGCGCGGCACTCGTCGCTTCGGCGTCTGGAATCGTCGAGCTGGCGGTGCCGGACTCCAAGGGGCATGGCGCCGAAGTCGCCTTCTCAAGACGGCGGTGCCTTGGCGAGCCGACTTGAAGGAGTAGCCTTGCCATGGCCTCGTCTTCAGTCGGCGGCAAGGGCGGATCCGCCGGTTGTTTGCCTTGCGCGCTCCTAGACGGCGGCGGGGGCGGCTGTGGCAGCGCGACCGCGTCTGGCATGGGGGCGTCGTCGCCGCCTCTCTCCATGATCGGGAACTCGCCGCCGGCTTCCCCTGACTGCCCCGTGAACTCCGGGGATGGCGGCGTGGAGTTCAGAGGGGTGACGAACACTGCCGACCGCCGGGGCGCGACTTCCTTGGCTGACCGCTTTGCTGCAGCAGCGGCCTCGGCCGCCTCCAGCTTCTTCAGGGCGGAGGCCTCCACTTTCTCCCGGTGGGCGACCTCGTCCTCCTCGCGCTTCTCCTGCGCATTCCGCTCCGTCGCCTCCCGAAGGTTGGCGGCAGGGTCAATCCGTCGAGTGGTGGCAGACGTCTCCACCGACCCCATAACGGAGGCGGCGGCAACCCTCTCAAGAGTGAGGGGAGCCCTGAGGCGAGAAAAGCATATGAAAAACTCAGACCAGATCAACAAAGAGAAAATAAAGATAAGGGCTGGAGGCGCTTACGCAGAGACCAGTGGCGGCTTCTTCACCTCCTTGCAGAAGCGGTTGGCTTTCGCGGCCGCCTCTTCCCGCTTGGTCGCGGCGGCCGCTCCCTTGAACTTCTTCGACCGGCCACCAAGCGTACTCGGCCCGGACCGGTGCTTCTTCACACCGCCTTGAGCGTCCAAGCCGGCGGAGGAACTCGCGCTTGGCTGGCCGGCCTTTGGCTGGCAACGCGGGGCGACTTCTCCCTCGGGCTCGTCATCAAGCCAGTCGGCGAAAGTGGCCGAAGGCCTGGAGCCGCCTGCTTCTCCTCCTCCTCCCTCGGCATCGGCCTCCATGCCTGCCTCCCCCAAGTTAGGATCATCGACGTCGCTCTCCGCTTGATCGGGGACAAACTGATTAGCCGGCCCCGCGGTGCCGGCCGAAGGAGGGACGAGAGGGTTCTGATTCAAAACAAAAACAGTCAGACTTGACAAGTCGGACTCGGCAACAAAAGAAACAGAAGAAGAAGGAAGACGACTTACAATAGGTGGGGGGTTGGCGCGCGAATACGGCTCCTTGCCGAACCGCCAGTCCACCGAGAGACTGCAGTTCGCGATGTAGTTCACCGTGTTCACCACCTCCGCGTGAGGCATGTCCTTGGAGCACATCCGACTCGGGTCCCGATGACCGCTCATCTGGCAGATCAGGTGAGGTCGGCCTTGGAGTGGGAGGACTCGGGGCGCCACGAAGGCGGCCAGCAAGTCGGCCCCGGTCAGGCCCTCCGACTGTGTCAGCACTCGGAGTCGCGCGACGGCAACGGCACCAGCGGGAGACAGCGTCTTGGCTCGGTGTGACCAGCTGGGGAGCCTTCCATCCGACGCGCCGGCTTCGTAAGCCGGCAGGTTGACCCAGTCACCTTCTAGGGCGACGTTCTTCACATAAAAATAGGACCGCTGCCACATCTTCACCGACTTAATCAGCGCGATGGTGGGAAACGGATTGTCGGCCACTGATCTCCGCATCGCGATAAATGCACCGCACTGGACCGACACGTCGGCGACGTGTGTGCCGAGCTTGGACTGGAAGAACTCACCCCAGAGCTCGATGGTGGGGAGAACGCCGAGGAAGCCTTCGCACAGGGTGGCGAAGGCAGCCAGCATCACCACCGTGTTTGGAGTAAGGTGGTGCGGCTGGAGCCCGTGCAACTCCAAGAAGGAACAGAAGAAGCCGCTCGCCGGCAGCCCCAGGCCGCGCATAAGGTGCGAGCGGAATATGACCTGCTCGCCCTCCTCCGGTGCCGGCGATATTTCCTCTCCGGCGCAAGCCGGACCCACACTAAGTCCCTACCGGGCAGCCGCCGTGTCTGGTGGAGGATCTCGATGTCGTCGTCATCAACCTCGGAGCCATCCGACACTCCGGAGCGTACAGCAGGAGGCGCGGCGGCAGAGGAAGAGCTCATCGCTGCGGGCGCGACGTGGTTTGGAGCAACAACGGCGAGAGGAAGAAGAAGCAAGAAGGAGCGAAAGGAAGTGGGGAGAATGGGCGCGCGTGCTTCGCTGCCCCCCTCCCCCCGCCTACTTGTAGGCTCGTGGGCTGAGAAGCCGAGGGGGCGGTCGTGGGATTAACTGCGCCCGGGACCCCACGACCCCCACGATTTACCACATGAAGTTACCACGTGCAATAACCACGCGGGAACCCCAACCATCCACGCGGCATCAACGGATTCGTTCGCATGCTGAGGCGCGGTAGTGGAGGGCCCCACCTGTAGGCCTGTCCCGTCGCGCACGTGGGTGAGCAGACTAGCTCAGCCACGTGGCGCCTCGCGACGGGTCCACCATGGGCGGCGACCCAGAAGCTTATCAGGCACGCCGCCTGAACTCCGCCGCGATGTTCAAACTTTTTTAGGGGCAAGTCAGCCTTGAGCAAGTCCGACTCCAACTAGTCGGCTTGACAGAAGACGGCTAGCAAAGCCTAGATCCAACCGCCGGAGAGAAGAAACTATTGAGGCTCCTTGACATGTCGCCCTCGGAGCCTCACCAGCTTCGGGGACTACTGTCGGAGTAATGGGCCACGGGTAGGCTAACCCAGGCCCAGAACCTTTCAAGACATTGAGGCAGATTGCGCCCCTCGGGACCCCAGGACGAAGAGCCGCCTTCTGAGGAGTCGGCGGCGAGGCGGCCAACTGCCCACTCGCGGTCAAGTCCCAGGAACGGCTTCAGGATAAAGCCCACTCCTGACTAGCGACTTCCAGAGAAGCCGGCCTTGGGGAGTCGGCCCGCGACGCCAACAACCCCCATGCCCTCATAAAGAGGGACGGGACGGGGAGTGGCCATAGTAAGGTCCACTCCCACCCCTTCTCCAAGGGCAGGCGTGGCTACAGTACACCGTACCCGCGGAGATCTCCCCACGTTGCGACACTGTTGCCATGCCGGCCCTGAAGTCAGCCCCAGAGGGCGGAGCCTTGTGCCCACGATGGCTTGCCGGTACGACCCAGGGATGATGGGTCCCACCAGTCGGCGGGCGTACAAAAGACGGCAAAAGCGCCACCAGTCGGCCCAGATGGGAGTCGGCCACCGGAAGTCGGCCGGCCCCTCCGACGGGTAGTGGCCACAGTGATCACCCGCCAGATGGCGGGGCTGTCGCCACGACCTCATGACCGAGCATGCGTCATTAGAGGCACGGCTACAGTAATCTATAGCAGGCAAGACCCGCCCGCGGCGGACGCGGCCTGCCGGCTCCGTACCGAGCCAGTCGGCGGGCCCCAGGAGTCGGCGGATAAGACGGCGGCCAGAGAGATTGACGGCTGGGCCCGCGCCCAGCCGGATTACCATTGTACCCCTGGGGGTAGGCCTATATAAACCCCCCAGGGCATCCATGCAAAGGGCTGGAATCCATTAGCACTAGACCAGATCATATAGGAAGGAGAGAGCTAGCCTTGCCTTCTCCTACCTCCAGGAAACAGCTCGAGGAGCAACCGTGTAAACACTTTGCCATAGTGATCATACGGAGACCCGCAGAGTAGCAGTAGGGGTACTATCTCACCGGAGAGCCCCGAAGCTGGGTAAGATTCACCGGCGTGCATGCCTTCGCCGTATCCCGTTTCCAGGCACCGGCGATGTTCTACTCGCCCCCACCATGATAAGCCATCCTTTGGCATATGTCGCACCCAACCCCCGACAAGTGTGTTCACATGTATGTAGCAGAACCAGCTCATGATTTGGAGCTTGCTATCGTAGTTCATTTCCCGAGAATCTTGCAACGTCATCTCGTCGATTTGTGTTGCAAACTTCCATTTTCTTTCTAGACATGATGAGTCTGGAATATCCGGTTACCAACCAGATCTGAATCTCAGGCAGATAGGATGGTTGGAACTTCTGCAAGGTCTATGATGTAGGTCCTGACAAGGTTGATGCTCTGGCCGACACACCTAGCCGGAAGATCTATCACTATAGTATCTTAATTAGGCATTTTATCCGCCTTCTCCATGAGGATCTTGTGCAAATTATTCTAGGAGTTGTTCCTTAGGGATTCCTGTGCTATTAGTATTCCTCGATTATGCTATAACCAATCAAACGGTGGAATTACTCTCGACTGTTGAGTTATTTCCCAGTTACCAGAATCATTCCCAGCATTAGCATTTTGTTCCCAGCTTGCACCGCCATTGTGCCATTCTATCATAGACTACCTTCTCGGTAATCCCTGGTCAGGATCATCTTCAACAATGGTCCTACCATGGGTCCCATCCATTTCCGATGATAAGCAAAATCATCCATTGCGTTGTCTTCAACAAGGTAGTTCACATCATCCATTCTAGTCCGGGTATGCCATCCCTTCGTATTCTGCCAAACGATTGTTGTGATTTGCCTTAGGCTGGTATAAGGAGTTTCAATGATCTCTGAATCAAAAGTAATTCTTTTCGCCACTTAAGGGAATATTTCTAGGAGTCACCTTTCCTAAGGTGCCCCGCCAGAGAATCCTGGCAATTATTTCCTCGCTACCTTGACGCCATCCACCATCTCCTTAAGCGTGGAATCATTGCCCACCAAATCAAACTTTGTCGTTTGTTCTTCCATCCCTCTTGATGGGTGAATTGTGTCTCGACTTGAGATATTCAACATTCCATTCCGCGAGTTGATCTTGAATAGGTCGATCTTTGAGAAGATCAATCCTGTAGAGTTTCCTTCCGTCATCATTGTGTTGAATGAGGATCTCGAAAACAAAGACAACAAGATCAATGTGATGCAATGTATCGGTATCTTCGAGAAGGGCAATTGGATCGAGAAGACTGAGATAGTTTTGTGACCCCTCTATCTTCTTACTTCACTTCTTGAATCTCGGGACAAGATTCTTGTTTAGTGGGGGTGAGTTGTCACAACCCTAGAATATCTAAGTGTAATAGTTAAATTAGTGAGCTTGCATCATGTTTAAATTTCAAGGAAATTGAATTGAGGGAATTTTCAAAGCCTCGGAAACCTTTTAAAAATGATCAAAATTAAAATCTTCTCAAATGGGTCCAAGAAAATGTTCCTGTTATTCTATGAAAATATTGGCAAGAGGTAAAATTCAAAGCAATATTTTTGGAATCACAGAAATAATTATTTTTGGGCCATTGAATTAATTCACTAGCTATTTGAATTGGGTCTATATTTACTATAAACTAGATATAAGCCCAATAATTTTGAAAGTTTGCATGTGGCTCTGGACTAGTTTCCTAAGTCCACCTAATAACTTTCAGAAGCATAAAAATTGGTTTGGTTTGAAAACCAAATACAAAACAATTGCAGAAAAATAGAAAACATAAAGAAAAGAGAGGGAGAGAGTTACCTGGGCCACTTACCGGGCCAGCCCGGCCCACTGGCCTGGTGCCAGTCATCGCCTACCTCTGCCAGTAGGCAGAGAAGGGACACCGCGATGCCGCCGAGCTCACCACGCCACCACCCTGCCTGCCTACCCTCGCTCGCGCCAGCGCAACGCCTCGAAGAGCCTCCTCGGCGCCTCCCCGACCCCCTCTCACTCTCCCCCCATCCCCATCTCCTCCTCTGTCTCTCTCTCCCGCGATTGCCGCGACCGCTCGAGAATGCCGACGAGCACCCCCGTGGCCACCAGCCCTCCCTCGCCCTGCCGCCAGGTCCAGAAGGTCCGTCGTGTCGTCCTCGACCTCCTCGATGAGCTACGCAGCACCAAACGCCCTGAAGCCTCGCCAACACCGCCATTTCCGACCTCGGGTGCCGGTGATCCCCTCCATCGTTTCGCCGGACCCCGACCCTCCCCAGCCTCTCCAGCAGCACCAGAAGAACCGCGGTGAGCCGCTACACCGTTTCCCACATGCCCCGTTGCCTAATTCGTACTCTAGCCGCATCAACCACCAGAGCCGAGCACTTCCCGCCGCCGGCCATGTCACCGCCATGGTTGCAACACCTGCACATCGCACCAGAGCATGTAGGCGTGCTCAGCGCTTCCTCAAGAAGCCGTAGATCCCACCAGTTCAGCTCGAAATGCGCCGTAGCGCCTAACCAGTCGGTGCCCGAACTCCAGCGGCCGCAAAAGAGCTCGCCGCCATCAGCTCCGGCCACCCCAGATGCTGCTGCTTGTCTCTTTGGATGCACATCACTCCCATGAAACCATAGGAGCAAACCGCGCATCGAATGGTGCTCCGTAGCGAGCGCACGATGCACCTGAACGTCGGCCGTGGTCGTCGCCGGTTAGCCTCCGGCGAGCTGACGTGGCGCTGTCATTAGCCACTAATGACCCAGCTAACTAACCCCCAGGGTCACTGACACCTAGGCCCCATGCCCTAATTAACCTGGGTTTTATTTCTGTTTAGATTAAGTTTGACCTGGCCACGTCACACGTTGACCGACCCCACACGTCAGTATTGACTTGCTGATGTGTCTGTTGACCCGACCCCACCTGTCAGCGACACTAACCAGCACTGTGTCACCGACCAGTGGACCCCACTGGTCAGGTTTGACCCGAGGCAGTCCTGTTGACCTGCTGAGGTCAGCATGATGCAGTGCTGACGCAGTTAATTATTTTCTGGATTTATTCTTATTCAGGAAATTCCAGAAAATAGTGCTAACTTCTAAAACTCATAGAAATTAATCTGTAACTCCAAATTCAAAGTGTTATATACGAAAAATGATCAGAAAAATCAAATCTATCCATATGTACTGGTTTCATGCATGTTTAAACAAGTTAACTTTCTGTTCAGTGCAAAACATGATAAGGCACTATTTAAGATCACAAATGAGTTTGAACTTTGAACCTTTGGTTCAAAATGGCAAAAACCGATCTGGTTGTAGTTGCATTAGCCCAACACACTCATTTTGCCATGTCATGATCATGCATCATATTGTTGCATTGCATTGATTGTGTTCCTTCTTGTTTGCCGGTGGTTGTCCCCTCTCAATAGACGTGGTTTCGACGATGTGATCAATCACACCGATGAAGAGCTATATCATCTTCAGAAGTGCCAGGCAAGCAAAACCCCCTTGTTAATTCCGTTACAATCCCACTCTCTCACTCCTGCTCCCTTTTACTGCATTAGGACAACAACGGTTCATCTGTTACTTGCTGCGGTAGTTGAACCCCTTTCCTCTGCATGACCTGTCATTGCCACAGTAAATAGATGAAACCCACTAGCATGAGTAGGATTTGTTTGAGCCCTGATGTGCCTACTCATTCATGCTTGTTTTTCATGCCTGCTATTGCTTAGAGTTGTGTCAGGTCTGATTCATCGGGGATGAATTGGAAAGTTGTGAACATGTCCTACTGTGTGTGAGCTAAGTGTGTGAACACGATTTGGTAAAGGTAGCGGTGAGAGGCCATGTATGAGTACATGGTGGGTTGTCTCATTGAAACTGTCCTCAGGAACTGAGTTCTGTGTTTGTGATCCATGAACGGCTACTACCACACGTTGGGCCCGAAACCAATGGACCCTCTCGACTTATTAATCGCCTTGATCTCTGTCCAATAGTTGCAACTAGTTTCTGGTGTTTGTAGCATATGTGTTGGAGGCCGTGCATAGCGCTGACCCTAGGGGTGGGCTATGATGCGGTAGATACACCGTGGCCCGGTGTACCGGGCGCCCGTTTGGTGTCTCGGGAACCCTGCACACATCATTTGGGGCTGTGAGCGAAACCCTGGACATATCTCCTCGCGGATGGAACCTGAATAGGCGATAAACCTGGACTAGAGACTTGTGTGGTGAGTCAGGTCGTGGCCGACTCCGTCGCCAGGCTTCCGCTTGAAGGTTGCCGAGATACACGACATGTACATGGTGGTAAGTGGTGAGAGCGTATGTGAATAAGTACACCCCTGCAGGGTTATAAATGATCTATTCGAATAGCCGTGTCCGCGGTAAAGGACATCTGGGTTGCCTATACAGTTCATAGACAAGTCAAAGTGGATACTCTAAAATGCGCAAGATAAGCATGAGTGCTATGGATGGCGTTCTCGTAGGTAGACTGGAACGGATCCATAGTGGTGTATTGAATGGTGAATATGTGGACTCGTGTGCGCCACCTCAAAAGAGTTACTTGTAGTCGTAGTTCAGGTTAGCCACTGAGTCAAAGCTGGCTTGCTGCAGTTAAACTCCACCTCCTCGTTTATTGATACCGATGCATATGTAGATAGTTCTGATGTAAGTCTCTCTGGGTACATTTGTACTCACGTTTGCCTATTTTATGTTTTGAGGAGAGACTTCAGTCTCTCTATTTAGTTCTACGTGGACTTCGACGTTTAGCTTGTTACCTCAGCTACGATCTTGTGCCCTCAGCAGGATCTTGTAGATAGTCAGGCTTCTCGGCCTTTTTCATTTGTAATTGTCTGTACTCAGACAAGTTAAGCTTCCGCATGTGCTTTTTGCTTGTATGCTCTATATGTTGGGCCATCAGACCCATGTTTGTAATACTTGGCTCCCCGGAGCCTCATGAATAAATACTCTGAGTCGTAGAGTCTTGTTGTGATGCCATGTTGTATTTGCACATATCGAGCATATTGTGTGTATGATTGAAATTTTTGGTATGTGTGGGATCCGACAACCTAGTTGTTTATCCTTGGTAGCCTCTCTTATGGGGAAATGTAGTCTGGTGCTTCCACTGAGCCTTGGTAGTCTGCTACAGCCCGGTTTACCGGAGTCCTGCTATCCTAGTACTACTGCTCCGGAACACTTAGACTGGCCGGCATGTGATTCACTTCGTTCGTGTGTCTGTCCCTTTGGGGAAATGTCACACGGTGACTTCCGTAGTCCTGCTAGCCTGCTACAGCCCGGCTTCCCGGAATCCTATTAGCCCAGTTGCTACAGCCTGGATTCACACACTGATGACCGACATGTTCGATGTTGTTTCATGTATGCTTGTCCCTGTAAGTTAGTGCCACTTTGGGTTCATGACTAGTCATGTCGGCCTCGGTTCTCTGTCATATGGATGCTAGCGACACTATCATATACGTGAGCCAAAAGGCGCAAACGGTCCCGAGCCAAGTAAGGCGGCACCCGTGGGAACACCGTGCGTGAGGCCGCAAAGTGATATGAGGTGTTACATGCTAGATCGGTGTGACTAAGGATCGGGGTCCTGACACCCCGTTACGTTGTGACATTTGATAGCACACGAAGTGTTCCTCCGTTATTCGGGAGTTGCATAATCTCATAGTCATAGGAACATGTATAAGTTATGAAGAAAGCAATAACAATAAACTAAACGATCAAGTGCTAAGCTAACGGAATGGGTCAAGTCAATCACATCATTCTCTAATGATGTGACCCCGTTAATCAAATGACAACTCATGTCTATGGCTAGGAAACTTAACCACTTTGATTCAACGAGCTAGTCCAATAGAGGCATACTAGTGACACTATGTTTGTCTATGTATTCACACATGTACTAAGTTTTCGATTAATACAATTCTAGCATGAATAATAAACATTTATCATGATATAAGGAAATATAAATAACAACTTTATTATTGCCTCTAGGGAATATTTCCTTCACAAGACCCATCCGTTAGCTTAGTATTATGATCGTTTAGTTTTAGTGCCATTGCTTTCTTCATGACTTATACATGTTCCTCAGACTATGAGATTATGCAACTCCCGAATACCGGAGGAACACCTTGTGTGCTATCAAACGTCACAACGTAACTGGGTGATTATAAAGATGCTCTACCGGTGTCTCTGAAGGTGTTTGTTGAGTTGGCATAGATCAAGATTAGGATTTGTCACTCCGTGTATCGGAGATGTATATCTGGGCCCTCTCGATAATGCACATAAATATAAGCCTTGCAAGAAATGTGACTAATGAGTTAGTTGCGGGATGATGCATTACGGAACGAGTAAAGAGAATTGCTGGTAACGATATTGAACTAGGTATGATGATACCGATGATCGAATCTCGGGCAAGTAACATACTGATGACAAAGGGAACAATGTATGTTGTTATGCGGTTCGATCGATAAAGATCTCCGTACAATATGTAGGAGCCAATATGAGCATCCAGGTTCCGCTATTGGTTATTAACCGGAGATGTGTCTCGGTCATGTCTACATAGTTCTCGAACCCATAGGGTCCGCACGCTTAACGTTCGATGACGATTTGTATTATGAGTTATGTGATTTGATGAACGAAGTTTGTTCGGATTCCCGGGTGATATCACGTACATGACGAGGAGTCTCGAAATGATCGAGAGGTAAAGATTGATATATTGGACGAAGGTATTCGGACACTGAAATGGTTTCGGAAAGTTCGAATATTTTTCGGGGTACCGAGGGGTTACCGGAACCCCCCGAGGAAGTATTGGGCCTTAATGGGCCATAAGGGAGTAGGAGAGGGCAGGCCACAAGGTGGCGCCCCCCCCCAAGGCAGTCCGAATTGGACTAAGGGGAGGGGGCGCGGCCCCCTCTTTCCTTTCCCTCTCTCTCTCCTTCCCTCCTTCCCCCTCTTGGAATAGGAAAGGGAATCCAACTAGGATTGGGAATCCTAGTTGGACTCCCCCCTTGGCGCTCCATCCTTGGCCGCCGGCCTCCTCCCTCTCCTCCTTTATATACATGGCCAAGGGGCACCCCAAAGCATAATAGACAATCTCTTAGCCATGTGTGGTGCCCCCTCCATAGTTTAACACCTCAATCATATCGTCATAGTGCTTAGGCAAAGCCTTGCGCCGGTAACTTCATCATCACCGTCGCCACGCCGTCATGCTCAACGTGTGTTGAACACGGAGGTGTCGTATGTTCGGTACTTGGAGCGGTTGGATCGTGAAGACGTTTGACTACATCAACCACGTTACCAAACGCTTCCGCTTTCGGTCTACGAGGGTACGTGGACACACTCCCCCGTCTCATTGCTATGCATCTCCTAGATAGACATTGCATGATCGTAGGAATTTTTTTGAATTACTATGTTCCTAAACAGTGGCATGATACGTCCATTTTGCATCATGCTTTTATATCGACATTTATTGCATTATGGGCTGTTATTACAAACTATGTCACAATACTTATGCATATTCTCTCTTATTTTACAAGGTTTACATGAAGAGGGAGAATGTCGGCAGCTGGAATTCTGGACTAGAAAAGGAGAAAATATTAGAGACCTATTCTGCACAGCTCCAAAAGTCCTGAAACTTCATGGAAGCAGTTTTTGGAATTAATAAAAAATACTGAGCGAAGAAACTACTAGAGGGGGGCCACCACCTGGCCACGAGGGTGGGAGGCACACCCTACCCCCTGGGCGCGCCCCCTTCCTCGTGGGCCCCCTAGCAGGCCTCCGGTGTCCATCTTCTGCTATATGAAGTCTTTTACCCTGATAAAAATCATAAGCAAGCTTTCGAGACGAGACTCCGCCGCCACAAGGCGGAACGTTGGCGGAACCAATCTAGGGCTCCGGCGGAGCTGTTCTGCCGGGGAAACTTCCCTCTGGGAGGGGGAAATCATCACCATTGTCATCACCAACGATCCTCTCATCGGGAGGGGGTCAATCCTCATCAACATCTTCACCAGCACCATCTCCTCTCAAACCCTAGTTCATCTCTTGTATCCAATCTTTGTGTCATAGCCTGAGATTGGTACCTGTAGGTTGCTAGTAGTGTTGATTACTCCTTGTAGTTGATGCTAGTTGGTTTATTTGGTGGAAGATCATATGTTCAGATCCATTATGCATATTAATACTCCTCTGATTATGAACATGAATATGCTTTGTGAGTAGTTACTTTTGTTTCAGAGGACATGGGAGAAGTCTTGCTATTTGTAGTCATGTGAATTTGGTATTCGTTCGATATTTTGATGAGATGTATGTTGTCTCTCCTCTAGTGGTGTTATGTGAACGTCGACTACATGACACTTCACCATTGTTTGGGCCTAGAGGAAGGCATTGGGAAGTAATAAGTACATGATGGGTTGCTGGAGTGACAGAAGCTTAAACCCTAGTTTATGCGTTGCTTCGTAAGGGGGTGATTTGAATCCATATGTTTCATGCTACTGTTAGGTTTACCTTAATACTTCTTTTGTAGTTGCGGATGCTTGCAATAGGAGTTAATCATAAGTGGGATGCATGTCCAAGTAAGGACAGCACCCAAGCACCGGTCCACCCACATATCAAATTATCGAAGTACCGAATGCGAATCATATGAACGTGATGAAAACTAGCTTGACGATAATTCCCATGTGTCCTCGGGAGCGCTTTTCTCTATATAAGAGTTTGTCCAGGATTGTCCTTTGCTACAAAAAGGATTGGGCCATCTTGATGCACTTTATTTACACTTGTTACTTGCTACCCGTTACAATTTATCTTATCACAAAACTATCTGTTACCTACAATTCCAGTGCTTGCAGAGAATACCTTACTGAAAACCGCTTGTCATTTCCTTCTGCTCCCCGTTGGGTTCGACACTCTTACTTATCGAAAAGGCTACGATAGATCCCCTACACTTGTGGGTCATCAAGACTCTTTTCTGGCGCCGTTGCCGGGGAGTGAAGCGCCTTTGGTAGGTGGAATTTGGTAAGGAAAAATTTATATAGTGTGCTGAAATTTACTGTCACTTGTTACGATGGAAAGTAATCCTTTGAGGGGCTTGTTCGGGGTATCTTCAACTCGACCAGTTGAGCAAATAGTTGCTCCTCAACCTACTCAACCTACTGAAAATGAAAATGTTTACTTTGAAATTCCTTCGGGTATGATAGAGAAACTGCTAGCTAATCCTTTTGCAGGACATGGAACATTGCATCACAATTTACACTTAATCTATGTGGATGAAGTTTGTGGATTATTTAAGCTTGCAGGTATGCCTGATGATGTTATCAACAAGAAGGTCTTCCCTTTATCTTTGAAGGTAGATGCATTGACATGATATAGGCTATGTGATGATATGGGATCATGGGACTATAAGCGATTGAAATTGGAATTTCCTCAGAAGTTTTATCCTATGCATCTTGTTCATCATGATCGTAATTATATATATAATTTTTTGGCCTCGTGAAGGAGAAAGCATCGCTCAATCTTGGGGGAGGCTTAAGTCAATGTTATATTCATGCCCCAATCATGAGCTCTCAAGATAAATGATTATTCAAAAAATTTATGCTCGACTTTCTGACAACAATCGCTCCATGCTTGATACTTCTTGTACTGGTTCTTTTATGATGAAGACTATTGAATTCAAATGGGATTTATTGGAAAGAATTAAACGCAACTATGAAGATTGGGATCTCGACGAGGGTAAGGAGTCAGGTATAACACCTAAGTTTGATTGTGTTAAATCTTTTATGGATACCGATGTTTTCTGTAAATTTAGCACTAAATATGGACTTGACTCTGAGATAGTAGCTTCTTTCTGTGAATCATTTGCTACTCATGTTGATCTCCCTAGGGAGAAGTGGTTTAAATATCATAGTCCCATAGAAGTAAAAGTAGTTGAACCTATTAAAGTTGAAAAAAAGACCGTCACTTATAATGATCCTATTGTTCCTACTGCTTATGTTGAAAAACCACCTTTCCCTGTTAGAATAAAGGATCATGCTAAAGCTTCAACTGTGGTTCATAAAAGTAATATTAGAACTTATACACCTCCTGAGCAAGTTAAAGTTGAACCTAATATTTCTATTGTTAAATATCTCTTAGCTGAAAATATTGATGGGCATGTTATTTACTTTTGTGAGGAAACTGCTAGAATTGCTAAGCCAGGTGCTAAAGATAAACATAGACCTGTGGTAGGCATGCCTGTTATTTCTGTTAAAATAGGAGATCATTGTTATCATGGCTTATGTGATATGGGAGCTAGTGCTAGTGCAATACCTATTTTCTTATACAAAGAAATTCTGCATGATATTGCACTAGCTGAGATAGAAGGTATCGATGTTACCATTAAGCTTGCTAATAGAGATACTATTTCACCGATTGGGATTGCTAGAGATGTTGAAGTCTTGTGTGGGAAAGCTAAATATCCTGCTGATTTTCTTGTTCTTGGTTCCCCACAAGATAGCTTTTGTCCCATTATATTTGGTAGACCCTTCTTGAATACTGTTAATGCTAAGATAGACTGCGAAAAGGATATTGTTACTATTGGTTTAGATGATATGTCTCATGAGTTTAATTTCTCTAAATTTCGTAGACAACCTCGTGATGAGGAATTACCTAGTAAGGATGAAATTATTGGTCTTGCTTCTATTGTCGTGCCTCCTAATGATCCTTTAGAACAATATTTGCTTGATCATGAAAATGATATGTTTATGAATGAAAGAAGGGAAATAGATGAAGTATTCTTTAAACAGGGAGCTATTCTGAAACACAATTTGCCAGTTGAAATCCTAGGGGATCCTCCTCCACCTAAGGGTGATCCCGTGTTTGAGCTTAAACCTTTATCTGATACTCTTAAATATGCTTATCTTGATGAAAAGAAGATATATCCTGTTATTATTAGTGCTAACCTTTCAGAGCATGAAGAGGAGAAATTGTTGAAAACTCTGAAGAAGCACCGTGCTGCTATTGGATATACTCTTGATGATCTTAAGGGCATTAGTCCCACTTTATGTCAGCACAAAATAAATTTGGAGAAAGATGCTAAACCAGTTATTGATCACCAACGACGGCTAAATCCTAAGATGAAGGAAGTGGTAAGAAAGGAAATACTAAAGCTCCTTGAGGCAGGTATTATTTATCCTGTTGCTGATAGTCAGTGGGTAAGTCCTATCCATTGTGTCCCTAAGAAGGGAGGTATTACTATTGTTCCTAATGATAAAGATGAATTGATCCTGCAAAGAATTATTACAGGTTATAGGATGGTAATTGATTTCCGTAAATTAAATAAGGCTACTAAAAAAGATCATTACCCCTTACCTTTTATTGATCAAATGCTAGAAAGATTATCCAAACATACACATTTTTGCTTTCTAGATGGTTACTCTGGCTTCTCTCAAATACCTGTGTCAGCTGATGATCAAGCAAAGGCCACTTTTACTTGCCCTTTCAGCACTTTTGCTTATAGACGTATGCCTTTTGGTTTATGTAATGCACCTGCTACCTTTCAAAGATGCATGATGGCTATATTCTCTTACTTTTGTGAAAAGATATGTGAGGTTTTCATGGATGATTTCTCCATTTATGGATCCTCTTTTGATGATTGCTTGAGCAACCTTGATCGAGTTTTGCAGAGATGTGAAGAAGCTAATCTTGTCTTGAACTGGGAGAAGTGCCACTTTATGGTTAATGAAGGTATTGTCTTGGGGCATAAAATTTCTAAAAAGGGTATTGAAGTGGATAAAGCTAAAGTTGATGCTATTGAAAAGATGTCGTGCCCTAAGTACATCAAAGGTATAAGAAGTTTCCTTGGTCATGTCGGTTTTTATAGGAGGTTCATTAAGGACTTCTCAAAAATTTCTCGGCCTCTGACAAATCTCTTACAAAAAGATATACCTTTTGTCTTTGATGATGATTGTGTAGAAGCATTTGAAATACTTAAGAAAGCATTAGTACTTGCGCCTATCGTTCAGCCACCTGATTGGAATTTACCCTTTGAAATTATGTGTGATGCTAGCGATTATGCTATAGGTGCTGTTCTAGGGCAAAGAGTTGATAAGAAATTAAATGTCATTCAATATGCTAGTAAAACTCTAGACAGTGTCGGATCACGGGTTCTGGCAAAACCCTTAAGGTTCGAACTCTAGGGTGCGCGCGGAGATTTCCTCCCTACCGATCTACGCTCTAGCTCGCTAGGATCTCGCGGATGAACTCGACGGACTCTCAACACAAAGAGACACAAGGTTTATACTGGTCCGGGCCACCGTTGTGGTGTAATACCCTACTCCAGTGTGGTGGTGGATGGATTGCCTCTGGGGCTGATGATGAACAGTACAAGGGGAAGAACAGCCTCCTGAGGTTGAGGTATTCTTGTGCGGGTGTGCTAGTGAGTGAGAGGATGGAGTGGATCCAATCCCAGCTTTGTTTTGTTGCCCCCTACGGTGGTGGCTAGCTCTACTTATATAGGCCCTGGTCCTCTTCCCAAATATTGAGCAGGAAGGGAGCCAACAATGGCGGGCGATTTGAAATGGGACAGCTAGTACAAGCTATCCTGACAAAAGCGGTCTCCGCCTGCAAAAGGCTCTCGTGATGACGCCGCCTTGGGATCCATGGTGACCTCTGTCTTGGCGTCCCGTTGGTCTTGGTCTTGTTGCACCGATAAGGGAATCTTTCCCTAATGCCTCGGTACTCCGCGCCTGCGCTTGCCGCCTTAGCACCAAAGAGGAAACAAGGACACTACGCGCGCGGGTGCCCGTCTGGCGCCCGCCTGATCCTGATCGTCACGGCTCACGTCATGAGAGCCTCGCGAGGTTTGCCGCGCCTTGATTTCTCCGCTTCTCGCGAGCCTACCTAGCGAGGCCGCTCCTAAGGAGGTCTTGCGTCATCTCCCTCGCGAGGGTCTTGAATGTCTTGTTAATGAAGATGGGCCGTATAGGCCCGCAACTCAGCCACGCCGTGGGCCGCAGGCAGGCAAGTCTGGGGACCCCGGTTCCCAGAACGCCGACAGTAGCCCCCGGGCCCAAGGTGCACTCGGTCTTGGCTTCGAGGCGAAGCCAAGGGTCAAGTACGGAGCGCCGCGGGCCCCAAAAGCATGCGGCCTTGGTCGACGCGTGGCAGTTGATTGGACGTGGACGCCTGAGCTTCCCCATGCTGCCTCGGCAACTGCTCGATTTGACAAGAGGCTGGCGGAGACAGTGCTTGCCTTCATTGCTTCTTCCTCGCCTCGCTCCAGATCCCCTTTCCCGCTCCTCACCACCGCTACCTCCAGATCTGCTTCAATATCGCTCTGCATCTGCGACCCATGGCGCCGTGCAAGGCCAAGGCTTCCTTGTCACCGGCTTGGTATGAGCGACTCCTGAAGCGCCCACCGTCATGGAGAAGAGCCTCGCCTCCGTGCGCCTGCTGATGGCGGGGGAGAGCAATGAGTGGGGGAAGACGGAGCTCTGGCTCGCCTTCGATGCGCCGGAGCCTGAGGGAAGCACCTTCTTCCCCTTCTTCTCGAGCGGCGTCACCGTCGGGTTGGTTCCTCCCTTCTCTGATTTCTTTTACGAGGTCCTCGGCCACTATGGGCTGCAGGCGTTGCATCTCCACCACAACTCTATCCTCCTCATGTCCATCTTCGCCTACTACTGTGAGGCATACCTGGGCGTGATGCCATCTGTGGCGCTTCTGCGCCACTTCTTCTTCCTTCACGTGAGCGACGGACACATCTCCGGGTGCGCTAATTTTGTCGCATCTAGCAAGGCCAACTCAATCTCGAGCACCGGGAAGAGGGCCGACAACATCCAATCCAAATGATTCATGATGGACGCCAAGCGCGCCCATCCGCGTCTGGTATTGCCAGTGGTGGCGCCCCCGTCCAACAAGGGGTGGCCCAAGGCAGAGCTTGCTGATGAGCGGCCGTCATCGGTGTTGGGGCAAATGACGACCGACTTGAAGCCGGGCAACGCGAAGGCGGCCAAGGTGATGGGGTCATGCTCCTGAGGGAGTTCTTGACGCTGCGAGTTGCCCCACTTCAGGCGCGTGCGTGCCCCCTGTGGGAGCTTGAAGAAGAGGGGAACAAGACCCGCTTGAGGCCGGGGGCCCTGCCTGGCGACGAACTGGTTGCTGTCCTGTGCCTCATAGTTGGGGACAACCAGGAGTACCCTCCTAGCGCCTTTGTTCCTTTGTTCCACTGCACGGACTGGGAGGAATTTGTCGCCTCGAGGCCGACCTTTGACGCGTGCGGGCTGGTGCCGCCAGCGCTCACAGGAGCCCCTGCAGCACCGAAACCGGTGGAGGTGTCTTCTGACGAGTCCCGTGGGGAGGAGGTGGACTCGAGAAGACTCTTGAAGAGGTGGGGAGACTTCCCCCTTGAGCAAGGCCGAGATCCTCCGCGCTCTGCCTGACGACGCCGAAGCCGACACTCGCCAGGAGGAGGGGGAGCAGCCCCTCATCCCGACGAGGGGTAGGTCGTCGTTGGTTCCTCGGGATGTTGCCTCCGTCTTGATGCCTCCTGGGGCTGCCGCCAGCCCCCTTGATGTGCCACCTTCTGCCTCCGGGGCCCGCGCTCCTACTCCCCAGGTTCCAAAACTTTCGGGCTTCAAGCTCCCCAAGCGGAGGGTGGAATATCACGCGGTGGACCAGTAAGTGCTTTGATCTCCGTCTTGTTTTTGCTCATGCCGCTGCTTCCTGACCTTCGTCTTGATTGTCCAGGCCGCTGTCGGCGGCGAAGAGGAGGAAAGAGGGTACGACAACTGTGCCCCCTTCTGCTGAGAAAGGGGATGCCAGCGCTCGCACCTCCCTAGCCCGGACGTTCTCGCGAGCCCAGGAAGGGCATCGCTAGGAGAAGTCAGCCCCCATGGCCTCTCTGGCTCCTGAGGTGCCGGCATCTGGCTCGGCTGAAGAGGTCTCGACTGCCCCGGAACCCGCAGTCTCCCAGGCCTTGGTGACGGCGTCGCCTCCTCCCACTGCTGCACCTCTTCTCCCAGGTTCTTCTACTTCTGCCGCTGTTCTGGAGCGCGCTCTTTCGGAGATGACCCAGTTGCAGGCAGATCTCCTGAGTGCGGAGCCGCGCCTGGTGGTCGGGCGTCTGTAGCTGGCCTCTGGCTGGCTTCACTCCGACTTGGCATTTCGCGCGATGCTGAGCCAAGCCGCGGCGTCTTCCGAGAAGGAGAAGCAAAGCGCCGCCAATGTTGCAGCCGATTGTGAGGCGGCGCTGAAAGACGCCAAGGCCTCCCGCAACCGCTGTCAAGAGCTGGAGGACGAGTTGAAGAAGCTGCGCAACAAAAATGCCAAGGAAGAACGTGACCACCTAGTGAAGGAGGAGGAGATGAAGGCCTGGGAGGATGCCGTCAAGAACCATGATGCTGAACTGGGGGAGCTGGGGAAGACGCAGGCCACCGAGCATAGTCGTCTGGAAGAGCTGGAGCGGAAGATGAAGGCGAGGGAGGCCGATCTTGATGCCAAGGCGCGGGTCCTGGCCGAAGACCGCGTGGCCTTTGCCGATCTCGAGAGGAGGTCTCGCGTGGCGCTGAAGACGCTCTACGTGCACGGCCTGGAAAGGTCGCTGGCCACCGATGAGGACGGCCCCGCCCAGCTGCTTCCTCTCTTGGTGAAGGCGCTTGAGGAAGTCATAGATGGTGTCGGTCCCATGGCGGAGGCAAAAGCCCGCGTCCTGTCTTCAGCGGCATTGACTCGCGTCTTTAGCCATCTGCACCTCCGCAACCCCAACGCTTGTCTTGACGAGCTGCTGGAGCCTGTGGCTGACGATCACTGGCAGCCGCCGCCGCGACCGTACAGGGTCAGGTGGAGGCCTTGCTGAAGAAGTTCCGCGGCTTTGTCTCCGCACCCTTGTCTGGCGACACCGCCGATCCTGCGGCTAGTGGTGCGGGTGATGGTGATGTCCAGGGGTGACCTGCGGCTGTTCTCCTGTTTCGTTCCTGCAATATGCATCAGGCCTCATGGAGGCGTTAAACTTTTCATTTGACATTGTGAGGACAACGTGTTTTGTAATATTTGCTTCGAGATTTTGTGATTTCCTTCCTATTTGCTTTGTGTTCTGCGTCGGCAGAGCCCGGCCCCGTGCATACCTCAACCACCATTGGGCCGACCGGAGACCAGGACGGACCAAGGAGTGAGGGGCTATGTGACCAGTTAGGCTCCTGAGTTGTGATGCTCAGGAGTCCCCCTTGACGCACAAACAGCTTATAGGGAGAATACGCGAGGATAGATTAATGTTCTACGTCGGCAGAGCCCGGCCCCGCGCATACCTCAACCGCCGTTGGGCCGACCGGAAACCAGGACAGACCAAGGAGTGAGGGGCTACGTGACCAGTTAGGCTCATGAGTCGCGATGCTCAGGAGTCCCCCTTGACGTGCAAACAATTTCCATACCTGCCCTTGCCGAGGCCTCGGGAGGGGCGCGCGACGCCCAGGTCCGGGAGACCTGGTTGGGTGGCATGCTCTTGGGCGTGACCCAAGCGCAACCCCCGTGCCCAGCCCCCTCGCGCGGCTCTCCCGAGGGGAGGCGTTGCGGTGAGGCCGGACACTGAGCTCTGGGGCTCCCTGAGGTTGGTACGACCATGGGGCCGCCCTCAGTTGTTTATCACCAGCGCGGAGCATAGTGCTTTTGCTTGTGCACGGGCATGGCCACTCCTCGGCAGTGTCGACGGCCAGCACGGAGCATGGTGCTTCCACTTGTGCGTGGGAGGGGGGGCCCTCCGGGAGGATCCCCCGGGGCGTGTACAGCCCCGCCCTGACACATGGCTTGCACAGTAGGGCTGCGAGGTGTATCTGGACACTCGTGAGCCAGCGCGGGACTCACGAGGCCCTACCTCAAGGCGGGTTGCGCCTGGCCTTGAGTCTTGGTGGCTGTATGTTCCTGCAAGGAGGTTAGGTGCAAGTACTCTATGTCCTCAGGTCCCAGCCCTCGAGCGAGCTCAGCCGCCGCTGGTATGCCAGGTCGCGATGCCGTGGTCAAGGCCAGGGGGTGAGGGCTGGAGAGCCAATAAGAGCTCCTGAGTCGCGATGCTCAGGAGCCCCCTTTTAACGCGCAAGCAAATTGCACGGGTGAACGGACCCGTGGCCGGTGGCGATCGAGCAGATGGTAATCACAGGCAGGTTAAGCATGGAAGGCAAATCAGCTTGAGTAAATGCGGAAAGATACATGCCACTGGGTCTGGCCTGAGCGGCTTGGGAATGATGCAGCCCGAGGGGCGCTCCTAGCAAGGTAAACTGAAGACATAGGCAAAAGAGATACATGCCACAGGGACGGACCCACGCGACATGGGAATAATGCAGCCCGTGGGGCGCTCCCAGCTAAACGAACTTGGAAAATGTCACCTGGTTATGCTGATGAAGAAACATCGGGGCAGCTGAAGGCACGCGGTGAAGGGACCGTTCCTCACAAGCCACTAGGGTCCTGAACCTCGGGAGGCTCTGGGGGCTCAGGTGGTTCCTTGAGGACCGTCTCCATCTCCACCAGGACGGCGCGATGTCTGGCCTCCTGAGCCGCCAGGATGCGCCGCATGTTGCGCTAGAAGATGAACGACACGCTCGGCAAGCCAAAAGGCATGCGAACGTAGCTGTGCGGTGGACCCTCGCAATAGCTCACGCGCGAAGGCCAGAAAAGCTCCTGAGATGCAGCCCTGTTGAGCCCTGGGACGTCGATGCAGACACGCAGCCCGGCATCCTCGCCTGGATGGGGAGATGCGCCTCGCGAGCAGCGGTCGCTGCGCATGGCCCTTGCGTCTTGCAGTTCCTGAGCGGTCTTGGTGATGAACTCCTGAGTGGTGGGCGCTCCTTGCCCTGTGTCCTCCTGAGGGAAACGCACCGTGAAGCACGCCTCCAAGTGGTGCCCAAGCGCCTCCCTCGTGACGTGGGCAAGGTCTGAGGCCCTCAAGGAGAAAGCCCCCGAGCCCTGCCCGAGGAGGGCGCTGGGCGCGCCTTCCTATGTGATGGAGGGAGGCGCCCCTGAAGCGGGCGCTGATACTGACGAGGTTCCAGTCGTGACACTATCCTCCTGAGATCCAGCACGGCGCAGCTGCTTCTTCTTGGGGAGGGCCTCCGGAGGGCCCTTGCCCTTGCTGTCAGGGTCATCGATTGCTGCAGCTTGGAAGGCACGCTCGAGGGAGCACACCGCATCTCTTTCTTCACACGGGACCATGATGATTCCGCTGCTTCTCGGCATCTTGACGACGTTGTAGCCATGGTGTCTCACCGCCATGAACTTGGCCAGGGCTGGATACCCGAGGATCGCGTTGTATGGCAAACGGATGTGTGCGACGTCGAAGTCGATGAGCTCGGTGCGGTATTTCTTGCGTTCTCTGAAGGTGACAGGGAGGCGGACCTGCCCTATCGGTGTGGTGGAGCCGTCGGTCACTCCTGAGAAGGGCTTGGTGGGCTGAAGCTGCTCATATGGGACTTGGAGGTTGTCGAACGTGTCGACGGACAGGACGTTGAGCCCTGCTCCACTGTCTAAGAGGGTCTTGGTGACTTGCACGTTGCTGATGACTGGTGAGCAAAGCATTGGGAGGGCGCCGGCGGTGGCCGCGCACTTGAGTTGATCTGCTAAGTTGAAGGTGATGGCGCACTGGGACCACCTGAGCGGGCGTGTGGCCTCGAGCTTGGGGAGGACTGCGTTCACCTCACGAGTGAACTGTTTGAAGATACGCTGCGAGGCTGGGGCCTGGGCTCCGCCCAAGATGCAGGCGATTGCACGCGGCTCCTGGAAGCCCCCAGCCCCCTCGTCTTGATGGTGGTAGTCATTCCTTCTTGGTGGTGGTGGTAGCGCTGGAAGGCCGGCGTTGCCCTAAGGATGATCCTTGCGAGGCTGGTCCCTCCAGGCGCCCTCGCGAGGATGATCTTGCCACTCCTAGCGCGGGCCACGGTCGTCCCAGCGTCTTCCTCCACGTCCTCCTTCTCGGTCATAGCCCCGGTCGCTGTGCTCGGGGCGTCGACCGAAGCGTCCTTCGCGGATGGCTCTGAGTTCTTGGTAGCACTGGTGTTGTGGGTGTTCAGGTTGTGGAAGGCGCAGAAGAGACGGCTGTTCTTGGATGACTCGGGCTGATCTCTGCCTCGCTTGGTGTCCGGCTCCGCTGCGAGCATGGCTGCCTCCTTGCGCTTCATGTCCTTGGCCTTGGCCTTCTTCTCCTCTGCAACCATGGCTGGCAGCTCGAGGAGGGAGAGGCGCCCCTCCTCAGCTCTTGCGCACTTGGTCGCCAGGTTGAATAGCTCCTGAGATGTGCACAGCTCCTCGTGGATAGCGAGCTCCTCCTTCATCTTGATGTCGCGGACGCCGTCAGAGAATGCGGAGATGATGGCCTCGTCCGTGACCTTGGAGATCTTGAGGCGAGTGTTGTTGAAGCGCTGGATGTACTTCTGGAGGGTCTCTCCTGTTGTTGCTTGATGCGGCGCAGGTCACCCGTGGCCGGCGGGCGGTCACGAGTGCCCTGGAAGTTGGCGACGAAGCGGTCGAGCATCTCATCCCAGGAGGAGATCGAGCCATGAGGCAGGTTCAGGATCCAGGAACGGGCACCATCCTTGAGAGCCATGGGGAACTAGTTCGCCATGACTTTCTCATCGCTGTTGGTCGCCTCGATGCTCAGCTCGTAGAGCTATAAGAATTCCACGGGGTCGGCGGTGCCGTCGTAGCGAGGAGGCAGATCTGGCTTGAACTTGCCCAGCCAGGCGACGCTACGCAGCTCGGGGGTGAAGGCGCGGCAGCCGGCCATGGTTGCCGGGGGCTGTCTCGGAGGTGGAGCTTGGTCCTGGTGAGGCCCGCGTGCTGCCACTGCAGGCAGCGCGCGATCTTGGCGAGGCGGCGCGGGAAGCGCTGGTGCAGCTCCTCGCGGCCGAGGGATTTCTTGGCAGCTTCTCTCTTCGCACGCGGGCACCGGGGTGGTGGGTCACGCCGTGGGGCCACGCGCCTTGGTGCCAAGGCACCATCTTGGGGTAGAGGTGGTGGAGGCGCTCCTTGAGCCATGTCGCACGTGGATGGCGGAGGGCGAGGCAGAGAGTGGGACGGCGCTAGGGAGCTGTTGGAAATATGCCCTAGAGGCAATAATAAATTGGTTATTATTATATTATATTTCATTGTTCATGATAATCGTTTATTATCCATGCTAGAATTGTATTGATAGGAAACTCAGATACATGTGTGGATACATAGACAACACCATGTCCCTAGTAAGCCTCTAGTTGACTAGCTCGTTGATCAATAGGTGGTTATGGTTTCCTGACCATGGACATTGGATGTCGTTGATAATGGGATCACATCATTAGGAGAATGATGTGATGGACAAGACCCAATCCTAAACCTAGCACAAGATCGTGTAGTTCGTATGCTAAAGCTTTTCTAATGTCAAGTATCATTTCCTTAGACCGTGAGATTGTGCAACTCCCGGATACCGTAGGAGTGCTTTGGGTGTACCAAACGTCACAACGTAACTGGGTGGCTATAAAGGTGCACTACAGGTATCTCTGAAAGTGTCTGTTGGGTTGGTACGAATCGAGACTGGGATTTGTCACTCCGTATGATGGAGAGGTATCTCTGGGCCCACTCGGTAATGCATCATCATAATGAGCTCAATGTGACTAAGTAGTTAGTCACGGGATCATGCGTTACGGAACGAGTAAAGTGACTTGCCGGTGACGAGATTGAACAAGGTATTGGGATACCGACGATCAAATCTCGGGCAAGTAAAATACCGATTGACAAAGGGAATTGAATACGGGATTGATCGAATCCCCGACATCGTGGTTCATCCGATGAGATCATCGTGGAACATGTGGGAGCTAATATGGGTATCCAGATCCCGCTATTGGTTATTGGCCGGAGAGGTGTCTCGGTCATGTCTGCATGGTTCCCGAACCCATAGGGTCTACACACTTAAGGTTCGGTGACGCTAGAGTTGTTATGGGAAATAGTATGTGGTTACCGAAGGTAGTTCGGAGTCCTGGATGAGATCCCGGACGTCACGAGGAGTTCCGGAATGGTCCGGTGGTGAAGATTGATATATTGGACGAAGGGTATTGGAGTCCGGAAGTGTTCTGGAGGTACCAGGCTATGGTCAGCATGACCGAAAGATGTTTCGGGAGCCCCGGCAAGTGTTGGAGGGCCTCATGGGCCAAAGGGGAAGGGGCAAACCAGCCCACTAAGGGGTGGTGCGCCCCCACACCCTTTCCCCCGTTACTTGGGGAGGTGGGGCGCCTCCACCAGGCTTGGGAGGCAAGCCTCCACCTGCTTGGCTTGGGGGGCAAGTCTCACTAGGATTTTCCCTAGGGAAATCCAATCTGCTTGGCCGCCGCCCCCTAGGGGAAACCCTAGGGCACCTTCCCCTCTCCCCTTGCCCCTATATATAGTGGAGGGGTGGGAGGGCAGCCACACCTCTTCCCTGGCGCAGCCCTCCCTCCTCCTACACCTCCTCCTCCTCCATAGTGCTTGGCGAAGCCCTGCTGGAGAACCACGAGCTCCATTGCCACCATGCCGTCGTGCTGCTGGAGTTCTCCCTCAACTTCTCCTCTCCCCTTGCTGGATCAAGAAGGAGGAGATGTCCCCGGGTTGTACGTGTGTTGAACGCGGAGGCGCCGTCCGTTCGGCGCTAGATCGGATCTTCCGTGATTTGAATCGCCGCGAGTACAACTCCATCAACCACGTTCTTGTAACGCTTCCGCTTAGCGATCTTCAAGGGTATGAAGATGCACTCCCTCTCTCTCGTTGCTAGCATCTCCTAGATTGATCTTGGTGACACGTAGGAAAATTTTGAATTATTGCTACGTTCCCCAACAGTGGCATCATGAGCTAGGTCTATGCGTAGTTTCTATGCACGAGTAGAACACAAAGCAGTTGTGGGCATCGATATTGTTTACTTGGCGTTACTAGTCTTATCTTGATTCGGTGGCATCGTGGGATGAAGCGGCCCAGACCGACCTTACACGTACGCTTACATGAGACTGGTTCCACCGACTGACATGCACTAGTTGCATAAGGTGGCTAGCGGGTGTCTGTCTCTCCCAATTTAGTCGGATCGGATTCGATGAAAAGGGTCCTTATGAAGGGTAAATAGAAATTGGCATATCATGTTGTGGTTTTCCCGTAGGTAAGAAACGTTGTTTCTAGAAACCTATAGCAGCCACGTAAAAACTTGCAATAACAATTAGAGGACGTCTAACTTGTTTTTGCACCATATGCCTTGTGATGTGATATGGCCAAAAG
Source organism: Triticum urartu (assembly GCF_003073215.2). NCBI lineage: Eukaryota > Viridiplantae > Streptophyta > Magnoliopsida > Poales > Poaceae > Triticum > Triticum urartu. The sequence continues at coordinate 505,360,083 of NC_053027.1, read as the reverse complement.
GATGTGATGAATGATATATGTGATGTATGAGATTGATCATGTTCTTGTAATAGGAATCATGAATTGCATGTCGATGAGTATGACAACCGGCAGGAGCCATAGGAGTTGTCTTAATTTATTTATGACCTGCGTGTCAACATAAACATCATGTAATTACTTTACTTTATTGCTAAAGCGTTAGACATAGTAGTAGAAGTAATAGATGACGAGACAACTTCAAGAAGACATGATGATGGAGATCATGGTGTCATGCCGGTGACAACGATGATCATCGAGCCCTGAAGATGGAGATCAAAAGGAGCAAAATGATATTGGCCATATCATGTCACTATTTGATTGCATGTGATGTTTATCATGTTTTGCATCTTATTTGCTTAGAACGATGGTAGCTTAAATAAGATGATCCCTCACTAAAATTTCAAGAAAAGTGTTCCCCCTAACTGTGCACCGTTGCGAAGGTTCGTTGTTTCGAAGCACCACGTGATGATCGGGTGTGATAGATTCTAACGTTCGAATACAACGGGTGATGACGAGCCTAGCATGTACGGACATGGCCTCGGGACACATGCGAAACACTTAGGTTGACTTGACGAGCCTAGAATGTACAGACATGGCCTCGGAACACGGAAGACCGAAAGGTCGAACATGAGTCGTATAGAAGATACGATCAACATGGGATGTTCACCGTTGATGACTAGTCCGTCTCACGTGATGATCGGACACGGCCTAGTCTATTCGGATCATGTTTCACTTAGATGACTAGACGGATGTCTATGTGAGTGGGAGTTCATTAAATAGATGAACTCAATTATCATGAACAAAGTGTAAATTGTCTTTGCAAATATGTTGTAGATAAATAGCTCACGTTGTAGCTCCCTGTTTCAATACGTTCCTAGAGAAAGATTAAGTTGAAAGATATTGTAAGCAATGATGCGGACTAGGTCCGTAGTCCGAGGAGTGTCCTCACTGCTACACAGAAGGCTTACATCTTTGATGCACCGCTCGATGTGCAAACCCCTACAACGTCGTCTGTGGATGTTGTGAACACCTGACAGACACATCCTGATGACTACTTGATAGTTTAGTGCACCATACTTTACGGCTTAGAATCGGGATTCCAATGACATTTTGAACGCCATAGAACATATGAGATGTTCCAAGAGCTGAAATTGGGATTTCAGACTCATGCCCGTGTTGAGAGGTGTGAGACCTCTGACAAGTTCTTTTGCCAACAAGATGGAGGAGAATAGCTCAGCTGGTGAGCATGTGCTCAGAATGTTTGGGTGCTGCAATCACTTAAATCAAGTGGGAGTTAAACTTCCAGATAAGATAGTGATTGATAGAGTTCTCTAGCCACTATCACTAAGCTACTATATCTTCGTGATGAACTATGACATGCAGGGGATGGAGTTGATCCCGGAGCTATTCGCAGTGCTTAAGACCGCAAAAGGTAGAAATCAAGAAGGAGCATCAAGTGTTGATGGTTTAACAAGACCACTGGTTTCAAGAAGGGCAAGGGCTAGAAGGGAAACTTCATGGATGGCTAACCAGTTGCCGCTCCAGTGAAGGAACCCAAGGTTGAACCCAAACCCGAGACTAAGTGCTTCTATTGTAAGGGGAACGGTCACTGGTAGCGGAATTACCCCAAATGCATGGTAGATAAGAAGGTTGGCAACTTCAACAAATTTATACGTGTTATTAATGTGTACCTCACTAGTACTCCTGGTAGCACCTGGGTATTGGATACCGGTTCAGTTACTAATATTGGTGACTTGAAGCAAAAGCTACGGACTAAACGGAGACTGGCTAAGGGCGAGGTGACGTTGTGTGTGTTTCCAAAGTTGATGAGATCACCATCGCACGCTCCATCTGCCTTCAGGATTAGTATTGAACCTAGATAAATGTTATCAGGTGTCTACATTGAGCATGAATATGATTAGATCATGTTCATTGCAATATGGTTATTCATTTAAGTTAGAGAATAATGGTTATTCTGTGTACATGAATAATACCTTTCATGGTCATGCACCCTATGTGAATGGTTCATTGAATCTCGGTCGTAGTAATACACATGTTCACGCCAAAAGATGTAGAGTTAATAACGATAGTACCACTTTCTTGTGGCACTGCCGCTTAGGTCATATTGGCGTAAGATGCATGAAGAAACTCCATGTCGATGGATGTTTGGAGTCACTTGATTTTGAATCGCTTGACACATGCGAGCCATGCCTCATGGGCAGGATGACTAAGACCCCGTTTTCAGGTACAATGAAACGGGCAAGTGACTTATTGGAAATCATACATGCTGATGCGTGTGATCCAATGAGAATTGAAGCGTGCGGTGGATATCGCTATTTTCTCATCTTCACTGACGATTTGAGTAGATATAGGTATATTTACTTATTGAAGCACAAGTCTGAAACGTTTGAAAGGTTCAAGCGATTTCAGAGTGAAGTTAAGAACCATCACAACAAGAAGATCAAATTCCTATGATCTGATCGATGAGAATTTCTGAGTTATGAGTTTGGCAATCACTTAAGACATTGTGGAATTGTTTCACAGTTGAAGCCACCTGGAACACCACTGGGTTATGGTGTGTCCGGGCGTCGTAATCGAACCTTATGAGATATGGTGCGATCTATGATGTCTCTTATCAATCTACCGTTTCATTTTGAGGTTATGCGTTAGAGATAGCTGCATTCACTTTAGATAGGACACCATCTAAGTCCGTTGAGACGACGTCATGTGAACATTGGTTTGGCAAGAAACCAAAGTTGTCGTTTCTTAATGTTTGGGGTTGCGATGCTTAAGGCTTCAGCCGGAGAAGCTCGAACCCAAAGCGGACAAACACATCTTCATAGGATACCCAAAGGCGACAGTTGGGTATACCTTCTATCTCAGATCCGTGGGCAAATTGTTTGTCGCTAAGAACGGGTCCTTTCTCGAGAAGGAGTTTCTCTCGAAAGAATTGAGTGGGAGGAAGATAGAACTTGATGAGGTTGTCGAACCTTTACTTCAACCGGAGAGTTATGCAACACAGAAATATGTTTTCTATGGCGCCTACGTCTGTTGAATAGGAAGTTAACAATAGTGATCAGGAAGCTTCGGATCAAGTTGCTATCGAACCTCGTAGGTCGACAAGGATATGTACTACTCCTGAGTGGTACGGTAATCCTGTCTTAGATATCATGTTGTTAGACAACAATGAACCTACGAGCTATGGAGAAGCGATGGTGGGCCCGTATTCCGACAAATGGTTAGAAGCCATGAAATCCGAGATAGGATCCATGTATCAGAACAAAGTATGGACTTTGGTGGACTTGCCCAATGATCGGCAAGCCATTGAGATAAATGGATCTTTAAGAAGAAGACGGACGTGGGCGGTAATGTTACCGTCTATGAAGCTTGACTTGTGGGAAAGAGTCTTTTCACAAGTTCAAGGAGTTGACTACGATGAGAATTTCTCACCCGTAGCGATGCTTAAGTCCGTTGGAATCATGTTAGCATTAGCTGTATTTTCGATTATGAAATCTGATAGATGGATGTCAAAACAAGTTTTCTTACCAGTTTTTGTAAGAAAAAGTTGTATGTGATACAATAAAAGGTTTTGTCGATCCTAAGGATGCTAAAAGGTATGCTGGCTCCAGCAATCCTTCTATGGACTAGAGCAAGCATCTCGGAGTCGGAATATATGCATTGATGGAGTGATCAAAGCTTTTAGGTTTATACAATGTTTGCTAGAAACTTGTATTTACAAGAAAGTGAGTGGGAGCACTACAACATTTCTGATAAGTATATGTGGATGACATATTGTTGATTCGAAATAATGTAGAATTTCTGGAAAGCATAAACGGTTGTTTGAAGAGTGATTTTCAAAGGAAGACCTGGATAAAGCTGCTTACATATTGGGCATCAAGATCTATAGAGATAGATCAAAACGCCTAATGATACTTTCAAAGAACGCACACCTTGACATGTTTTTGAAGGAGTTCAAAATAGATCAGTCAAAGAAGGGGTTCTTACCTGAGTTGTAAGGTGTGAAGTTGAGTAAGACTCGGAGATTGACCACGGCAGAAGAAAGAGGAAGGACGAAGGTCGTCCCCTATGCTTTTGTCATAGGCTCTATACGGTATGCCATGCTGAGTACCGCACCAGATGTGTGCCTTGCCACATGTCTGGCAAGAGGGTACAAAGGTGATCTAGGACTGGATCACCACATAGCGGTCAAAATTATCCTTAGAGGAATAAGGAAATGTTTCTTGGTTATGGAGGTGATGAAGAGTTCGACGTAAAGAGTTACGTCGATTCAAGCTTGAGTATTCTATAGTCTCACCTAAATAGCTTGGCGTAATCATGGTCATAGCTGTTTCCTGTGTGAAATTGTTATCGCAACAATTTGGAATAGCTCCAAGTGGAACGTGGTAGCAGCATCTACGATATGACATAAAGTTTTGCGAAATACATAGGGATCTGAATATGGCAGACCCGTTGACTACAACCTCTCTCACAAGCATAACATGATCAAACCCAGAACTCATTGAGTGTTAATCACATAGTGATGTGAACTAGATTAGTGACTCTAGTAAACTCTTTGGATGTTGGTCACATGGCGATGTGACCTGTGAGTGTTAATCACATGGCGATGTGAACTAGATTATTGACTCTAGTGCAAGTGGGAGACTGTTGGAAATATGCCCTAGAGGCAATAATAAATTGGTTATTATTATATTATATTTCATTGTTCATGATAATCGTTTATTATCCATGCTAGAATTGTATTGATAGGAAACTCAGATACATGTGTGGATAAATAGACACACCATGTCCCTAGTAAGCCTCTAGTTGACTAGCTCGTTGATCAATAGATGGTTATGGTTTCCTGACCATGGACATTGGATGTCGTTGATAACGGGATCACATCATTAGGAGAATGATGTGATGGACAAGACCCAATCCTAAGCCTAGCACAAGATCGTGTAGTTCGTATGCTAAAGCTTTTCTAATGTCAAGTATCATTTCCTTAGACCATGAGATTTTGCAACTCTCGGATATCGTAGGAGTGCTTTGGGTGTACCAAACATCACAACGTAACTGGGTGGCTATAAAGGTGCACTACAGGTATCTCCGAAAGTGTCTGTTGGGTTGGTACGAATCGAGACTGGGATTTGTCACTCCGTATGACGGAGAGGTATCTCTGGGCCCACTCGGTAATGCATCATCATAATGAGTTCAATGTGACTAAGCAGTTAGTCACGGGATCATGCGTTACGGAACGAGTAAAGTGACTTGCTGGTAACGAGATTGAACAAGGTATTGGGATACCGACGATCGAATCTCGGGCAAGTAAAATACCGATTGACAAAGGGAATTGAATACGGGATTGATCGAATCCCCGACATCGTGGTTCATCCGATGAGATCATCGTGGAACATGTGGGAGCCAATATGGGTATCCAGATCCCGCTATTGGTTATTGGCCGGAGAGGTGTCTCGGTCATGTCTGCATGGTTCCCGAACCCGTAGGGTCTACACACTTAAGGTTTGGTGACGCTAGAGTTGTTATGGGAAATAGTATGTGGTTACTGAAGGTAGTTCGGAGTCCTGGATGAGATCCCGGACGTCATGAGGAGTTCCGGAATGGTCCGGCGGTGAAGATTGATATATTGGACGAAGGGTATTGCAGTCCGGAAGTGTTCTGGAGGTACCAGGCTATGGCCAGCATGACCGAAAGGTGTTTCGGGAGCCCCGGCAAGTGTTGGAGGGCCTCATGGGCCAAAGGGGAAGGGGCAAACCAGCCCACTAAGGGGTGGTGCGCCCCCACACCCTTTCCCATGTTACTTCGGGAGGTGGGGCGCCTCCACCAGGCTTGGGAGGCAAGCCTCCACCTGCTTGGCTTGGGGGGCAAGTCTCACTAGGATTTTCCCTAGGGAGATCCAATCTGCTTGGCTGCCGCCCCCTAGGGGAAACCCTAGGGCGCCTTCCCCTCTCCCCTTGCCCCTATATATAGTTGAGGTGTGGGAGGGCAGCCACACCTCTTCCCTGGCGCAGCCCTCCCTCCTCCTACACCTCCTCCTCCTCCATAGTGCTTGGCGAAGCCCTGCTGGAGAACCACGAGCTCCATTGCCACCATGCCATCGTGCTACTGGAGTTCTCCCTCAACTTCTCCTCTCCCCTTGCTGGATCAAGAAGGAGGAGACGTCCTCGGGCTGTACGTGTGTTGAACGCGGAGGCGCCGTCCGTTCGGCGCTAGATCGGATCTTCCGCGATTTGAATCGCCGCGAGTACGACTCCATCAACCGCGTTCTTGTAACGCTTCCGCTTAGCGATCTTCAAGGGTATGAAGATGCACTCCCTCTCTCTCGTTGCTAGCATCTCCTAGATTGATCTTGGTGACACGTAGGAAAATTTTGAATTATTGCTACGTTCCCCAACAGGAGCCCCCTGCGGCGCGGACGAGCTCGGCGACACGGTCGAGCCAGTCCTCGTAGAGGTCGTCGATCAGGCGGTAGCGCAGGAGCTCGTTTGCCATGAGGAGCGCGGCCTGCGCGTCCATGGGAGTGCGACATGCATGGGACGAAGAACCGGCTGGGGTCAGTGACGGAGTGGCGATGCGGCCATCCTGCCGAACCGACGGGTGCAGGGAGGATGCTTGCTGCTCGTTTCCTGTCGGCCCGGTGGCGGCGTTGGCGGCAGGAGACGGAGAACGATGAGGTGGCCCGCTGACAGGAGCCGTCTGAGCAACACGGGCAGTAAGGGCAGCCCGGCGCTCAGCACGAGCATGGCGAGCGTCCGCCATGGAGACGACGGAGCGACGGATTGACGGAAAGGAAGCTACGGCGCACCCCTACCTGGCGCGCCAAATGTCGGATCACTTCCTGCCTATTGATGATAGCTTTCCTGATGAACAACTGAATGTCATAAATACTTCTCGTACTGCTCCATGGTATGCTGATTATGCTAATTACATTGTTGCTAAATTTATACCACCTAGTTTAACATACCAGCAAAAGAAAAGAAAAATTTGTGATTTAAGACATTACTTCTAGGATGACCCACATCTTTATAAAGAAGGAGTAGATGGTGTTATTAGGCGTTGTGTACCTGAGCATGAACAGGAACAGATCCTACGCAAGTGTCACTCCGAGGCTTATGGAGGACACCATGCTGGAGATAGAACTGCACATAAGGTATTGCAATCCGGTTTTTATTGGCCTACTCTCTTCAAGGATGCTCATAAGTTTGTCTTTTCTTGTGATGAATGTCAAAGAATTGGTAATATTAGCAGACGTCAAGAAATGCCTATGAATTATTCACTTGTTATTGAACCATTTGATGTTTGGGGCTTTGATTATATGGGACCGTTTCCTTCCTCTAATGGGTATACACATATCTTAGTCGCTGTTGATTACGTTACTAAGTGGGTAGAAGCTATTCCAACTAGTAGCGCTGATCATAACACTTCTATTAAGATGCTTAAAGAAGTTATTTTTCCGAGGTTTGGAGTCCCTAGATATTTAATGACTAATGGTGGTTCACACTTCATTCATGGTGCTTTTCGTAAAATGCTTGCTAAGTATGACATTAATCATAGAATTGCATCTCCATATCACCCACAGTCTAGCGGTCAAGTAGAATTGAGTAATAGAGAGCTTAAATTAATTTTGCAAAAGACTGTTAATAGGTCTACAAAGAATTGGTCCAAGAAACTTGATGATGCATTATGTGCCTATAGAATTGCATATAAAAATCCTATGGGTATATCTCCATATAAAATGGTTTATGGAAAAGCATGTCACTTACCTCTCGAGCTAGAACATAAGGCATACTGGGCTTTAAAGAGCTCAATTATGATTTCAAACTTGCCGGTGAGAAGAGGTTATTTGACATTAGCTCACTTGATGAATAGAGAACCCAAGCCTATGAAAATGCCAAGTTGTTTAAAGAGAAGGTTAAAAGATGGCATGGCAAAAGGATACAAAAGCGTGAGTTTAATGTAGGTGATTATGTGTTGCTATTCAACTCTCATTTAAGATTTTTTGCAGGAAAACTTCTCTCTAATGGGAAGGTGTTATGACCGGTTTACAATACAACCGGAGGAGGCCCGCTGGGCAGTAGATTAAGGGCTTGGCCCACAAGTTATCTTAGGCTAGTCGTTTCAGGTCATAAATATTAGATTGTAAGATATATTTTGGAATTAAGCAATAAAGATAGTTCTATCCTATTGCCCGGCTCCAGAGGAGCCGGAAACCCTAGCCGCACCTTGCCCTAGCCGCGCCGCCCTCTTCTTCCTCGCGACGGCGCCCACGCGCCGAAGCCGCCGCCCTCGCCCCAACCCTCGCTGTTCTGCCCGTATAACCTACGGAGTAGAGCCGATAGGAACCCTAGCCCTACCAATTTGGTATCAGGTAACCGGGTTTCGACCATGTCTCTGCCAATTCCACCGCCACCACCACCGCTGCCCACCAACTCCTCCACCACTGCCGCCTCTGCGCTGGGCGTCACGGCCTCGCTCTCGGCGGGCACCACGGCGTCGCTCTCAGCGCCGGCCCTAACGGCACCCGGCACCACGCCGTGCCAAGGGCAGCCACCGGCCCCCGTCCAACACTCGCCGCCGCCGTCACCTCCCCCGCAGCCGCAACAGTTCACGCCAGAGGCCATGGCGGGCGTCCTCAACGACCTCGTCACCGCGGTTCAAGGGATCTGCCTCTACCTGGCAGGTCCATACGGGCCGCCCCCACCACTCCATCCAGCCATGGTCGCAGGTCAGCAGGCGCTTCCGTGGTACTCGGCACCGAGGGCCATCACCGGAGGCTACCCAGCGCTTCCCGCCCCAGCGGCCGCACCGCCGCCTTGGCCGCAGATCGCGCCGGCAGCCCCGCCACTCGTCGCCACCACGGGGCCGCAGTGGCCCACCTGGACCGCGCCGGCCGCGCCGGCCTCCGTCGTGCCCTACCTTCCAGCGGCCTCGGAGCAGGGTCCTCCACCGACCCCGCCCAGCCCTAACCTGGGCAGGTCTTCGCTGAGCGGGCTCCCAACACAGGAGGTCCGCTTTCCGCCGTCCCCATCGCCACTCCCCGGCTGGCTCAATGGGCAGCCATCGGCCTACCCGGAGGCCCGTCCACCGTCTGGTTTTCCGCTGCAGCCCGCGGTGTCGGGCGCTGCTGGGAACTACGCCGGGCCTTCCACCATGGCATGTGCGCCATCATCTGCCCTCCGCACCGCCGAGGCAGTGGGCCAGGGCGCGCCACACCAGCAGCCGCCCCGGTTCGCCAAGATCGACTTCGCCACGTACGACGGCTCCGATGACCCGCTTAACTGGCTCAACCAATGTGACCAGTTCTTTCGCGGCCAACGCACGCCCGCGTCGGAACGGACCTGGCTGGCATCCTACCATCTCCGCGGGGCCGCCCAGACATGGTACTACCTCGAACAAGACGAGGGCGGCATGCCCCCATGGGATTGTTTCCCAGAGCTGTGCCTTCTTCGTTTTGGGCCACCGGTACGCGGGAGCCGCTTGGCCGAGTTGGGCCGTCTGCCGTTCACCTCCACGGTGCAGGACTTCGCCGATCGCTTCCAGGCCCTGGCGTGCCACGCACCCGGTGTGACGGCCTTACAGCGGGCGGAACATTTCATCGGCGGTCTCCTTGACCACATCCGCGTGGACGTTGAGATGAAGGGGCCCCAAGACCTTCAGACGGCCATGTACTATGCCCGGGAGTTCAAGCAGCGCGCCCAGGCCGTGACGCGTCCATCTGCGCCACGTGGGGGCCGACAGCTTCCCCGGCCGTCTCCGGCGGCACCGGCGTCCCTGCAGCCGTTCCGGCAGCCGCCCCGGCACCGACGCGGCCATTCAGGCGCCTCACCCAGGCGGAACAGTTGGAACACCGGCGACTAGGCTTGTGCTTCAACTGTGATGCGCCCTATGCACAAGGTCATGTCTGTCCCCGCCTCTTCTACTTGGAGACGATAGACGAGTCTGAGGAGGAGCCACTGGAGGATGGCCTCGGTGCCCCAGCCCTTGCGGAGCCCGCAGCGGCACCCGCGCCCGCCCCGGCCACCGCCCTTGTGGTATCCCTACACGCGCTGGCTGGCATCCGTGATGAATGGACGATGCTCTTACCGGTCATGATCCAGGGTGAGCGCCTGGTGGCCCTAGTGGACACAAGGTCCACACATAACTTCCTGCCGGAGACCACCATGCGGCGCCTGGCATTACAGCCGACCGGCGGTGAACAGTTGCGAGTCACCGTCGCTAATGGTGACCGTCTCCGCTGCCACGGGCTCGCCCGCGACGTGCCCATCACTATTGGTGACGAGCAATTTTCCATCACTTGCGCCGGCATCGACTTGGGCTGCTTCGACTTCATCCTCGGCGTTGACTTCTTGTGCACTCTTGGTCCTATTCTCTAGGATTTCGACGCGCTGACGATGACCTTCTGGCGGTTAGGCTGCCGCATTCGGTGGGCCGGCATTGGGGGTGCCGCACCCACCCCTCCACTCCAGCTCGCCGCGACCATGGCCACGGCCGAGCACCCACTATTGGAGAGCCTCCTACAGCAGCACGGCGACATCTTCACCGAGCCACAGGGGCTGCCGCCCGCCCGCGCGTACGATCACCGTATACATCTTCTGCCAGGCTCTGCACCGGTGGCGGTACGGCCTTACCGCTATCCGCAGTTGCAGAAGGATGAGTTGGAGCGGCAGTGTGCACTCATGCTCGCGGCGGGCATCATCCGGCTATCCACTTTGCCGTTTACCGCACCGGTGCTTCTCGTCCGCAAGTCAGACGGCACATGGCGTTTCTGCATCGACTACCGTGCCCTTAATGCTGTCACACTCAAGGATAAGTTCCCTATTCCGGTGGTTGACGAGCTCTTCGATGAGCTCCACGGGGCGCGCTTCTTCACCAAACTCGACCTCTGGTCGGGGTACCACCAGGTGCGCATGCACCCTGATGACATCGCCAAGACGGCGTTTCGGACTCATCACGGCCACTTCAAGTTCTTAGTGATGCCCTTTGGCCTCACCAACACCCTGGCAACTTTGCAGGCTCTGATGAACGACGTCCTCCGACCCTACTTACGCCGGTTTGTGCTCGTTTTCTTTGATGATATTCTGATCTACAGTGCATCTTGGGCAGAGCACCTACAGCACGTCGCCATCGTCTTCAACGAGCTTCGGGCGCACCATCTCCATCTTAAGCGCTCGAAGTGCTCATTCGGGATGCCTTCGGTGGCCTACTTGGGCCACTTCATCTTGGCCGACGGGGTCACTATGGACGCCGACAAGGTGGCCGCCGTCGCTGCCTGGCCGACGCCCCAGTCTCCGCGGGCTCTTCGCGGGTTTCTCGGCCTTGCGGGCTACTACCGGAAGTTCATCCGGGAGTTTGGTGTCATCGCTTCTCCACTCACGCGGTTGTTGCACTGTGACGCGTTCGCCTGGGATGCGGAGGCGACGACAGCCTTCGAGGCCCTCAAGGGGGCCCTCACGACGGGGCCCGTTCTTCAGATGCCGGACTTCGACCGGCCGTTCATTGTGGACTGTGACGCCTCAGGTGTGGGGTTTGGCGCTGTGCTTCATCAGGGCGACGGGCCTCTTGCTTTCTTCAGCTGGCCCTTCGCCCCGCGCCATCTCAAGCTCGCGGCGTACGAGCGGGAGCTCATTGGCTTGGTGCATGCGGTGCGCCATTGGCGGCCCTATCTATGGGGCCGGTCTTTTCAGATTCGCACGGACCACTACAGCCTCAAGTTCTTGCTGGATCAGAGGCTCTCCACCGTGCCCCAGCATCAGCGGATTAGCAAGCTCTTCAGCTTCGATTTCTCCGTTGAGTATCGCCCGGGTCATCTTAACACCATGGCCGATGCCTTATCCCGCCGCGATGCCGACCTCGACTCCGTCACCGGCTACTCCGAGGGGCAGGCACTCTGCATCTGCTCAGGGCCGACTTTCGGCCTCTTCGACGACATTCGTCGGGCCACCGCGACCGCCGCCGATGCGGTTCTCCTGCAGCAGCAGCTGGCGGCCGGCGACCTGGAGGAGCCAGGGCGCCTCCCCGACGGCTTGCTGGTCCATGGGCGTCGTGTCTTCGTTCCCGCTCATGATGATCTCTGTCACCAGGTCTTGCTGCTAGCCCACTCGGCTGGCCATGAGGGTGTGCAGAAAACCCTCCATCATCTCTGTGTCGACTTCTACATTCCTGGTGATCGTGCCCTCGTTCGTGATTGGGTGCGCTCTTGTGCGACGTGTCGGCGCAACAAGACGGAGACGCTACGGCTAGCTGGTCTTCTTCAACCCCTGGATGTGCCTTCTCAGGTTTGGGCCGATATCTCCATGGACTTCATCGAGGGGCTTCCCAAGGTGGGAGGCAAGTCGGTCATTCTCACGGTGGTCGACCGCTTTTCTAAATATGCTCACTTCATCGCGCTGGGGCATCCTTACACCACCGCGTCCGTGGCTCGTGCCTTCTTCGACGGTATTATCCGTCTGCACGGATTTCCTGCTTCGATCGTCAGTGATCGCGACACGGTGTTCACAGGACATGTCTGGCGCGATCTCTTCAGGATGACGGGCGTTAAGCTCCGCTTTAGCACAGCCTTCCACCCCCAGACGGACGGCCAATCAGAGGTGGTTAACAAGGTGATCGCCATGTATTTACGTTGTGTTACAGGTGATCGGCCTCGTGCTTGGGTGGATTGGCTCGCATGGGCGGAGTACTGCTACAACACCTCCTACCACTCTGCCCTGCGTGCGACACCATTTGAGGTGGTCTACGGGCGGCCACCTCCGCCGATCTTGCCGGTGGACCCGGCTACGGCGAGGATGGAGGCCGCGGGCGACCTTATTCGCACCCGTGACGAGATGCTTGCGGAGGTCCGTCAGCGTCTCCTTCAGGCTCAGCAGCTGGCACAACATTACTACAACAACCACCATCGCGAGGCGGAGTTCGCGGTGGGTGATTGTGTGTGGCTGCGTCTTCTTCACCGCTCTACGCAGTCACTCGACCCGCGCGCGAAGCACAAGCTCGGGCCTCGCTACGCGGGACCCTTCGCCATCTTGGAGCGCATTGGGCAGGTAGCCTATCGTCTTCAGCTGCCGGCCGGCGCTCGCATCCACGATGTGTTTCATGTGGGGCTGCTCAAGCCTTTTCATGGAGAGACACCGGCGGCTCCACCAGCGCTTCCCCCGACCGTCAATGGACGTCTTCTTCCAGAGCAAGAGAAGGTGTTGAAGGCGCAACTTCGTCGCGGGGTATGGTTCATCTTGATCCAGTGGGCGGGTCTTCCTGTGGAGGAAGCTACTTGGGAGCCACGTGAGGATTTCCGCCAACACTATCCAGACTTTCAGCTCGAGGATGAGCTGTTTGTGCAGGCGGGGAGAGATGTTCTGACCGGTTTACAATACAACCAGAGGAGGCCCGCTGGGCAGTAGATTAAGGGCTTGGCCCACAAGTTATCTTAGGCTAGTCGTTTCAGGTCATAAATATTAGATTGTAAGATACATTTTGGAATTAAGCAATAAAGATAGTTCTATCCTATTTCCCGGCTCCAGAGGAGCCGGAAACCCTAGCCGCACCTTGCCCTAGCCGCGCCGCCCTCTTCTTCCTCGCAACGGCGCCCACGCACCGAAGCCGCCGCCCTCGCCCCAACCCTCGCTGTTCTGCCCGTATAACTTGCGGAGTAGAGCCGGTAGGAACCCTAGCCCTACCAGAAGGTCCCTATGTTATCGAGGAGGTCTATCGTTCCAGTGCCATAAAAATCAACAACTTCGAAGGCACAAATCCGAAGGTGGTGAACGGTCAAAGAATCAAACATTATATCTCAGGTAATCCAATAAATGTTGAAACTAATATTACTGAAACCGTAACCCCGGAGGAATACATAAGGGACACTTTCTAGAATGTTTTAGAATTCGAAAAGGAATAGGTACGTGGTACGGTAAGTAAACTGACTCCAAAACAGTTCTAATGGCAATTTTTCTCCATTTTGGAATATTTAGAAAAATAGAAAAATATAGAAAAATAAGAAGCAGTCTGGAAGGACACGAGGCTTCCATGAGGGTGGGAGGCGCGCCCTACCCCCCGGGCGCGCCCCCCTTCCTCGTGGCACCTCGTGCGCTCTCCGGACTCCGTTTTCTTACAATACGTATTTTTGGTCGATAAAAATTCATTATATAATCTCCCAAAAGGTTTTGACTCTCGTATCACGAAAATATCCTCTGTTTTCGTTCCGAGCTGTTTTTCACAGATCTAGATCACCATGACGTCTCCAAGCGCCCCCAAGGACAAGTTCTTCGAGAAGGTCATCAACCCCTACCTCGCGGAGAGTGCTGCAACACCCTCAAACCATTGAGATGCGTGATGGGTTGTGCACATCCGCGATGTTGAGGGACCAAGGAGGACAGGAAGCATGTAGACGAGGCTAGAAGCAATGGAGCACAACAAGTTTTCAGTGCTCAGGGATGGTGGAACGCGCACTCAACGCCAACCACATGATGATCGTGCAGTTCACCAATAACCACAAGCTGGATGCCAAGAACATTGGGGAAGACCATCTTCAAGCTTCATGAGAAGATCGAGCGCCTCCAAGCCCAAATCTATGACTTGCAAAACCAAAATGTGAGTATGAATATAGATTTAGGAGATGAGTTTGGCTGCAGATTTGAGGATCCCGGAGACTCGATCATCCTTCTATGATGGTGAGCCTATGCCTTGGAAGATGGACGACAAGCCCACATCATCAACAACTCCACCACCCTCTCACCGGCAAAGGAGATCTAATCACAATGGGTATGGGCACTCCCCTTAGCAACTGGCAAGCTTGGGGGAGGTCATCGTATCATCATCACACTCCTATCTTTACCGTTTTTCTTAGTTCGATCCTTTTGGTATATTTTGATTTAGTAGAATAAAGTTTTAGTGATTAGTTGTTTTTCGATCTAGTTGTGATTTTTGCTTTATGATCCTTCTATGTAATCGAGTCTGTGAGCTATATATAATAAAGATTAGTGTTGAGTCAAGGGCTTGATTATCTTGCTATGATCTTGAGTGAATAAAAGAAAAAGAAAGAATAAAAAGAACAAAGAGATCATATTGATCTTATGAAGAGTAACGACTTCACATAGAGAGAGTATGATGATTAAAAGTTGTTGAGAGTTGACAAACATAGTTTTGGTCATCGTTGCAATTAATAGGAGGTAATAAAGAAAGAGAGATTTCACATATAAATATACTATCTTGGACATCTTTTATGTTTGTGAGCACTCATTAAAATATGACATGTTAAAGAGTTGATGTTGGACAAGGAAGACAACGTAATGGGTTATGTTTTCTTATATCTGAGATAAAGTATATTTTCATGGATCATCCAACATGTTGAGCTTGCCTTTCTCCCTCATGCTAGCCAATTCTTTGCACCAAGTAGAGATACTACTTGTGCTTCCAAATATCCTTAAACCCAGTTGTGCCATGAGAGTCCACCATATCTACCTATGGATTGACTAAGATCCTCCAAGTAAGTTGTCATTGGTGCAAGCAATAAAAATTGCTCTCTAAATATGTATGACTTATTAGTGTGGGAGAAAATAAGCTTTATACGATCTTTTGATGTGGAAGAAATAAAAGCGACGGACTGCATAATAAAGGTCCATATCACAAGTGGCAATATAAAGTGGCATTCTTTCCATTAAGATTTTGTGCATCCAACCCTAAAAGCGCATGACGACATCTGCTTCCCTCTGCGAAGGGCCTATCTTTTACTTTTAGCTTTTGTCTTATGCAAGAGTTAGGGTGATCTTCACCTTTCCCTTTTTATATTTTATCCTTTGGCAAGCACATTGTGTTGGAATGATCCTGATATATATATATATATATATATATATATATATATATATATATATATCCAATTGGATGTAAGTTAGCATCGACTATTATTGTTGACATTACCCTTGAGGTAAGAGGTTGGGAGGCGAAACTATAAGCCCCTATCTTTCTATGTGTCCGATTAAAACTCCATAACCATAAGTGTTGCGTGAGTGTTAGCAATTATGGAAGACTAAATGATAGTTGAGTATGTGGACTTGCTGAAAAGCTCTATTACTAACTCTTTCCGATGTTATGATAAATTGCAATTGCTTCAATGACTGAGATTGTAGTTTGTTAGTTCTCAATGAAGTTTCTGATTCATACTTGACATTGTGAATAGATTATTACTTGAGCATAAGAAATCATATGACAATATTTATATATGTTGCTGTTATAAGAATGATCATGATGCCTTCATGTCTGTATTTTATTTTATCGACACCTCTATCTCTAAACATGTGGACATATTTATCGTTATCGGCTTCCGCTTGAGCACAAGCGAGGTCTAAGCTTGGGGGAGTTGATACGTCCATTTTGCACCATGCTTTTATATCGATATTTATTGCATTATGGGCTGTTATTACACACTATGTCACAATACTTATGCCTATTCTCTCTTATTTTACAAGGTTTACATGAAGAGGGAGAATGCCGGCAGCTAGAATTCTGGGCTGGAAAAGGAACAAATATTAGAGACATATTCTGCACAGCTCCAAAAGTCCTGAAACTTCACGGAAGCAGTTTTCGGAATTAATAAAAAATACTGAGTGAAGAAACTACCAGAGGGGGGCCACCACCTGGCCACGAGGGTGGGAGGCGCGCCCTACCTCCCTGGGCGCGCCCCCTGCCTCGTGGGCCCCCGGGCAGGCCTCTGGTGTCCATCTTCTGCTATATGAAGTCTTTTACCCTGAAAAAAATCATAAGCAAGCTTTCGGGACGAGACTCTGCCGCCACGAGGCGGAACCTTGGCGGAACCAATCTAGGGCTCCGGCGGAGCTGTTCTGTCGGGGAAACTTCCCTCCGGGAGGGGGAAATCATCGCCATCGTCATCACCAATGATCCTCTCATTGGGAGGGGGTCAATATTCATCAACATATTCACTAGCACCATCTCCTCTCAAACCCTAGTTCATCTCTTGTATCCAATCTTTGTCTCATAGCCTGAGATTGGTACCTGTAGGTTGCTAGTAGTGTTGATTACTCCTTGTAGTTGATGCTAGTTGGTTTATTTGGTGGAAGATCATATGTTCAGATCCATTATGCATATTAATACTCCTCTGATTATGAACATGAATATGCTTTGTGAGTAGTTACTTTTGTTCCTGAGGACATGGGAGAAGTCTTGCTATTAGTAGTCATGTGAATTTGGTATTCGTTCGATATTTTGATGAGATGTATGTTGTCTCTCCTCTAGTGGTGTTATGTGAACGTCGACTACATGACACTTCACCATTGTTTGGGCCTAGAGGAAGGCATTGGGAAGTAATAAGTAGATGATGGGTTGCTAGAGTGACAGAAGCTTAAACCCTAGTTTATGCGTTGCTTCGTAAGGGGTTGATTTGGATCCATATGTTTCATGATACGGTTAGGTTTACCTTAATACTTCTTTTGTAGTTGCGGATGCTTGCAATAGGAGTTAATCATAAGTGGGATGCTTGTCCAAGTAAGGACAACACCCAAGCACCGGTCCACCCACATATCAAATTATCAAAGTACTGAACGCGAATCATATGAATGTGATGAAAACTAGCTTGACGATAATTCCCATGTGTCCTCGGGAGCGCTTTTCTCTATATAAGAGTTTGTCCAGGATTGTCCTTTGCTACAAAAAGGATTGGGCCATCTTGCTGCACTTTATTTACACTTGTTACTTGCTACCGTTACAATTTATCTTATCACAAAACTATCTGTTACCTACAATTTCAGTGCTTGCAGAGAATACCTTACTGAAAACCGCTTGTCATTTGCTTCTGCTCCTCGTTGGGTTCGACACTCTTACTTATCGAAAAGGCTACGATAGATCCCCTACACTTGTGGGTCATCATGGCATCAGAACCAGGTATATGCGTAGATGATATATGCATGAGTAGAACACAATGAGTTGTGCACGATAATAGTCATACTGCTTACCACCAACGTCTTACATTGATTCGACGGTATTGTTGGATGAAGCGGCCCAGACCGACATTACATGATTGCGTTCATGAGACTAGTTCTACCGACGTGCTTCGCACACAGGTGGCTGGTGGGTTTCTGTTTCTCCAACTTTAGTTGAATCGAGTTTGACTACGGCCAGTCCTTGTTCAAGGTTAAAACAGCACACTTGATGAAAAATTGTTGTGGTTTTTGATGCGTAGGTAAGAACGGTTCTTGCTAGAAGCCCGTAGCAGCCACATAAAACTTGCAACAACAAAGTAGAGGACGTCTAACTTGTTTTTGCAGGGCATGTTGTGATGTGATATGGTCAAGACATGATGAGATATAAATTGTTGTATGAGATGATCATGTTTTGTAAAAGTTATCGGCAACTGGCAGGAGCCTTATGGTTGTCGCTTTATTGTATGAAATGCAATCGCCATGTAATTGCTTTACTTTATCACTAAGCGGTAGCGATAGTCGTAGAAGCAATAGTTGGCGAGACGACAACGATGCTACGATAGAGATCAAGGTGTCAACCTGGTTACGATGGAGATCATGACGGTGCTTTGGAGATGGAGATCAAAGGCACAAGATGATGATGGCCATATCATGTCACATATTTTGATTGCATGTGATGTTTATCTTTTATGCATCTTATTTTGCTTAGTACGGCAGTAGCATTATAAGATGATCCCTCACTAAATTTCAAGGTATAAATGTTCTCCCTGACTATGCACCGTTGCTACAGTTCATCGTGCCGAGACACCACGTGATGATCGGGTGTGATAAGCTCTACGTTCACATACAACGGGTACACGCAGAATAATCGGGTTAAACTTGACGAGCCTAACATATGTAGATATGACCTCAGAACACTGAGACCGAAAGGTCGAACATGAATCATATAGTAGATATGATCAACATAGAGATATTCACCATTGAAAACTACTCCATCTCACATGATGATCGGACATGGTTTAGTTGATATGGATCACGTGATCATTTAGATGACTAGAGGGATGTCTAAGTGGGAGTTCTTAAGTAATATGATTAATTGAACTTTAATTTATCATGAACTTAGTACCTGATAGTTTTTGCATGTCTATGTTGTTGTAGATCAATGGCCCGTGCTACGGTTCCCTTGAATTTTAATGCGTTCCTAGAGAAATCTAAGTTGAAAGATGATGGTAGCAATTACACGGATTAGGTCCGTAACTTGAGGATTATCCTCATTGCTGCACAGAAGAATTACATCATGAAAGCACCGCTAGGTGTACCACCTGCGCCAGCAACTACAGACATTGTGAATGCCTAGCAGTCACGTGTTGATGACTACTCGATAGTTCAGTGTGCCATGCTTTACGGCTTAGAATCGGGACTTCAAAGACGTTTTGAACGTCATGGAGCATATGAGATGTTCCGGGAGTTGAAGTTAATATTTCAAGCAAATGCCCGAGTTGAGAGATATGAAGTCTCCAATAAGTTCTATAGATGCAAGATGGAGGAGAATAGTTCTGTTAGTGAACGCATACTCAGAATGTCTGGGTACCATAACCACTTGACTCAGCTGGGAGTTAATCTTCATGATGATAGTTTCATTGATAGAGTTCTTCAATCACTGCCACCAAGCTATAAAGGCTTTGTGATGAAGTATAATATGCAAGGGATGGAAAAGACAATTCCCGAGCTCTTCGCAATGCTAAAGACTGCGGAGGTAGAAATCAAGAAGGAGCATCAAGTGTTGATGGTTAACAAAACCACTAGTTTCAAGAAAAATGGCAAAGGGAAGAAGGGGAACTTCAAGAGGAATAGCAGGCAAGTTGCTACTCCTGGGAAGAAGCCCAAGTCAGGACCTAGGCCTGAAACTGGGTGCTTCTACTGCAAAGGGACTGGTCACTGGAAGCGGAACTGCCCCAAGTATTTGGCGAATAAGAAGGATGGCAAAGTGAAAGGTATATTTGATATACATGTTATTGATGTGTACCTTACTAATGCTCGTAGTAGTGCCTGGGTATTTGATACTGGTTCTATTGCTCATATTTGCAACTCGAAACAGGGCCTACGGATTAAACAAAGATTGGCTAAGGACGAGGTGACGATGAGCGTTGGAAATGGTTCCAAAGTCGATGTGATCATCGTCGGCACGCTACCTCTACATCTACCATCAGGATTAGTTTTAGACCTGAATAATTGTTATTTGGTGCCAGCGTTGAGCATGAACATTATATCTGGATCTTGTTTGATGCGAGACAGTTATTCATTTAAATCAGAGAATAATGGTTGTTTTATTTATATGAGTAATATCTTTTATGGTCATGCACCCTTGATGAGTGGTCTATTTTTATTGAATCTCGATTTTAGTGATACACATATTCATAATATTGAAGCCAAAAGATTCAAAGTTAATAATGATAGTGCAACTTATTTGTGGCACTGCCGTTTAGGTCATATTGGTGTAAAGCACATGAAGAAACTCCATGCTGATGGACTTTTGGAATCACTTGATGCTTGCGAACTGTGTCTCATGGGCAAGATGACTAAGACTCCGTTCTCCGGAACAATGGAGCGAGCAACTGACTTGTTGGAAATAATACATACTAATGTATGCGGTCCGATGAGTGTTGAGGCTCGCGGTGGGTAGCGTTATTTTCTGACCTTCACAGATGATTTGAGTAGATATGGGTATATCTACTTGATGAAACATAAGTCTGAAACATTTGAAAAGTTCAAAGAATTTTTCAGAGTGAAGTGGAAAATCATCGTAACAAGAAAATAAAGTTTCTACGATCTGATCGTGGAGGTGAATATTTGAGTTATGAGTTTGGTCTTCATTTGAAACAATGTGGAATAGTTTTCGCAACTCACGCCACCTGGAAAACCACAGGGTAATGGTGTGTCCGAACGTCGTAACCGTACTTTATTAGATATGGTGTGATCTATGATGTCTCTCACTGATTTAGCATTATCGTTTTGGGGTTATGCTTTAGAGATGACTGCATTCACGTTAAATAGGGCACCATCTAAATCCGTTGAGACAACACCATATGAACTGTGGTTTGGCAAGAAACCTAAGCTGTCGTTTCTTAAAGTTTGGGGTTGCGATGCTTATGTGAAAAAGCTTCAACCTGATAAACTCGAACCCAAATTGGAGAAATGTGTCTTCATAGGATACCCAAAGGAGCCTGTTGGGTACACCTTCTATCACAGATCCGAAGGCAAGATATTCGTTGCTAAGAATGGATCCTTTCTAGAGAAGGAGTTTCTCTCGAAAGAAGTGAGTGGGAGGAAAGTAGAACTTGATGAGGTAATTGTACCTTCTCCTGAATTGGAAAGTAGTTCATCACAGAAATCAGTTCCAGTGATTCCTACACCAATTAGTGAGGAAGCTAATGATGATGATCATGAAACTTCAGATCAAGTTACTACCGAACCTCGTAGGTCAACCAGAGTACGATCCGCACTAGAGTGGTACGGTAATCCTGTTCTGGAGGTCATCTTACTTGACCATGAAGAACCTACGAACTATGAGGAAGCGATGATGAGCCCAGATTCTGTGAAATGGCTTGAGGCCATGAAATCTGAGATGGGATCCATGTATGAGAACAAAGTGTGGGCTTTGGTTACCTTACCCGATGATCAGCAAGCTATAGAGAATAAATGGATCTTCAAGAAGAAGACTGACGCTGACGGTAATGTTATTGTCTACAAAGCTTGACTTGTTGCGAAAGGTTTTTGACAAGTTCAAGGAGTTGACTATGATGAGACCTTCTCACCCATAGCGATGCTTAAGTCTGTCTGAATCATGTTAGCAATTGCCGCATTTTATGATTATGAAATCTGGCAAATGGATGTCAAAACTGCATTCCTTAATGGATATCTTAAAGAAGACTTGTATATGATGCAACCAGAAGGTTTTGTCGATCCAGAAGGTGCTAACAAAGTGTGCAAGCTCTAGCGATCCATTTATGGACTAGTGCAAGCCTCTTGGAGTTGGAATACACGCTTTGATAGTGTGATCAAAGCATATGGTTTTATACAGACTTTTGGAGAAGCTTGTATTTACAAGAAAGTGAGTGGGAGCTCTGTAGCATTTCTAATATTATATGTGGATGACATATTGTTGATTGGAAATAATACAAAATTTCTGGATAGCATAAAAAGATACTTGAATAAGAATTTTTCAATGAAAGACCTCGGTGAAGCTGCTTATATATTGGGCATCAAGATCTATAGATATAGATCAAGATGCTTAATTGGACTTTCACAAAGCACATACCTTGATAAAGTTTTGAAAAAAGTTCAAAATGGATCAGTCAAAGAAAGGGTTCTTGCTTATGTTACAAGGTGTGAAGTTGAGTCAGACTCAATGCCCGACCACTGTAGAAGATAGAGAGAAAATGAAAGTCATTCCCTATGCCTCAGCCATATGTTCTA
Organism: Triticum urartu; assembly: GCF_003073215.2. Classification (NCBI taxonomy): domain Eukaryota; kingdom Viridiplantae; phylum Streptophyta; class Magnoliopsida; order Poales; family Poaceae; genus Triticum; species Triticum urartu. The sequence goes on along the minus strand of NC_053027.1, from coordinate 505,337,653 downwards.
TCATGTATGCAATGTTGTGTACTAGACCTGATGTGTGCCTTGCTATAAGTATAGCAGGGAGGTACCAAAGTAATCCAGGAGTGGATCACTGGACAGCGGTCAAGAACATCCTGAAATACCTGAAGAGGACTAAGGATATGTTTCGCGTTTATGGAGGTGACAAAGAGCTCATCATAAATGGTTACATCGATGCAAGCTTTGACACTGATCCGGATAACTCTAAGTCGCAAACCGAATACGTATTTATATTGAATGGTGGAGATGTTAGTTGGTGTAGTTCCAAGTAGAGCATCGTGGCGGAATCTACGTGTGAAGCGGAGTACATAGCTTCTTTGGAACCAGCAAATGAAGGAGTCTAGATGAAGGAGTTCATATCCTATCTAGGTGTAATACCTAGTGCATCAGGTCCAATGAAAATCTTTTGTGACAATACTGGAGCAATAGCCTTGGCGAAGGAATCCAGATTTCACAAGAGAACCAAACACATCAAGAGACGCTTCAATTCCATCCGCGGTCAAGTCAAGGAGGGAGACATAGAGATTTGCAAAATACATACAGATCTGAATGTTGCAGACCCATTGACTAAGCCTCTTCCACGAGCAAAACATGATCAGCACCAAGACTCCATGGGTGTTAGAATCATTACTATGTAATCTAGATTATTGACTCTAGTGCAAGTGGGAGACTGAAGGAAATATGCCCTAGAGGCAATAATAAAGTTTTTATTTATATTTCCTTGTATCATGATAAATGTTTATTATTTCATGCTAGAATTGTATTAACTGGAAACTTAGTACATGTGTGAATACATAGACAAACAGAGTGTCCCTAGTTTGCCTCTACTTGACTAGCTCGTTAATCAAGGATGGTTAAGTTTCCTAACCATAGACATGTGTTGTCATTTGATGAACGGGATCACATCATTACAGAATGATGTGATGGACAAGACCCATCTGTTAGCTTAGCATTATGATCGTTTAGTTTTATTGCTATTGTTGTCTTCATGACTTATACATGTTCCTCTGACTATGAGATTATGCAACTCCCGAATACCGGAGGAACACCTTGTGTGCTATCAAACGTCACAACGTAACTGGGTGATTATAAAGATGCTCTACAGGTGTCTCCGAAGGTGTTTGTTGAGTTGGCATAGATCAAGATTAGGATTTGTCACTCCATGTATCGGAGAGGTATCTCTGGGCCCTCTCGGTAATGCACATCACTATAAGCCTTGCAAGCAATGTGACTAATGAGTTAGTTACGGGATAATGCATTATGGAACGAGTAAAGAGACTTGCCGGTAATGAGATTGAACTAGGTACGTGATGTCTACTACACAACCTTCTTCTTGTAGATGTTGTTGGGCCTCCAAGTGCAGAGGTTTGTAGGACAGTAGCAAATTTCCCTCAAGTGGATGACCTAAGGTTTATCAATCCGTGGGAGGCGTAGGATGAAGATGGTCTCTCTCAAGCAACCCTGCAACCAAATAACAAAGAGTCTCTTGTGTCCCCAACACACCCAATACAATGGTAAATTGTATAGGTGCACTAGTTCGGCGAAGAGATGGTGATACAAGTGCAATATGGATGGTAGATATAGGTTTTTTGTAATCTGAAAATATAAAAACAGCAAGGTAACTAATAATAAAAGTGAGCATAAATGGTATTGCAATGGTAGGAAACAAGGCCTAGGGGTCATACTTTCACTAGTGCAAGTTCTCTCAACAATAATAACATAATTGGATCATATAACTATCCCTCAACATGCAATAAAGAGTCACTCCAAAGTCACTAATAGCGGAGAACAAACGAAGAGATTATGGTAGGGTACGAAACCACCTCAAAGTTATTCTTTCCAATCAATCCGTTGGGCTATTCCTATAAGTGTCACAAACAGCCCTAGAGTTCGTACTAGAATAACACCTTAAGACAAAAATCAACCAAAACCCTCATGTCACCTAGATACTCCAATGTCACCTCAGGTATCCGTGGGTATGATTATGCAATATGCATCACACAATCTCAGATTCATCTATTCAACCAATACATAGAACCTCAAAGAGTGCCCCAAAGTTTCTACCGGAGAATCACGACGAAAACGTGTGCCAACCCCTATGCATAGGTTCATGGGCGGAACCCGCAAGTTGATCACCAAAACATACATCAAGTGAGTAACGTGATATCCCATTGTCACCACAGATACGCACGGCAAGACATACATCAAGTGTTCTCAAATCATTAAAGACTCAATCCGATAAGATAACTTCAAAGGGAAAACTCAATCCATTACAAGAGAGTAGAGGGGGAGAAGCAACATAAGATCCAACTATAATAGCAAAGCTCGCGATACATCAAGATCGTGCCAAATCAAGAACATGAGAGAGAGATCAAACACATAGCTACTGGTACATACCCTCAGCCCCGAGGGTGAACTACTCCCTCCTCGTCATGGAGAGTGCCGAGATGATGAATATGGCCACCGGTGAGGGTTCCCCCCTCCGGCAGGGTGCCGGAACAGGGTCCCGATTGACTTTTGGTGGCTACAGAGGCTTGTGGCAGCGGAACTCCCGATCTATTCTGTTCTTCGGAAGTTTTAGGGTGCGTGGGTATATATGGGTGAAAGAAGTACGTCGGTGGAGCTTTGGGGGGCCCACGAGGCAGGGGGCGCGCCCTAGGGGGGCGCCACCCACCCTCGTGGCCACCTCCCTTCTTTCCTGACATGCACTCCAAGCTTTTCCGATAGCTTTCCTTCCAAAAATAACTTCTCCAGTTGGTTTCATTTCGTTTTGACTCCGTTTGATATTCCTTTTCCTCGAAACACTGAAATAGGCAAAAGAAACATCAATTCTGGGCTGGGCCTCCGGTTAATAGGTTAGTCCCAAAAGTAATATAAAAGTGGAAAATAAAGCCCAATAATGTCCAAAACAGTACATAATATAGCATGGAGCAATCAAAAATTATAGATACGTTGGAGACGTATCAAGCATCCCCAAGCTTAATTCCTGCTCGTCCTCGAGTAGGTAAATGATATAAAAGATAATTTTTGATTTGGAATGCTAGTTGGCATAATTTCATTGTAATTCTTCTTAATTGTGGTATGAATATTCAGATCCGAAAGATTCAAGATAAAAGTTCATATTGACATAAAAATAATAATACTTCAAGCATACTAACTAAGCAATTATGTCCTCTCAAAATAACATGGCCAAAGAAAGTTCATCCCTACAAAATCATATAGTTTAGTCATGCTCCATTTTCGTCACACAAGAATGCTCTCATCATGCACAACCCCGATGACAAGCCAAGCAATTGTTTCATACTTTAATAATCTCAAACCTATAAACTTTCATGCAATATATGAGCGCGAGCCATGGACATAGCACTATGGGTGGAATAGAATATGATGATGGGGGTTATGTGGAGAAGACAAAAAAGGAGAAGATCTCACATCAACGAGGCTAATCAATGGGCTATGGAGATGCCCATCGATTGGTGTTAATGCAAGGAGTAGGGATTGCCATGTAACGGATGCACTAGAGCTATAAATGTATGAAAGCTCAGCAAAAGAAACTAAGTGGGTGTGCATCCAACTTGCTTGCTCACGAAGACCTAGGGCACTTGAGGAGGCCCATCGTTGGAATATACAAGCCAAGTTCTATAATGAAAAATTCCCACTAGTATATGAAAGTGACAAAACAAAAGACTCTTTATCATGAAGATTACGGTGCTACTTTGAAGCACAAGTGTGGCAAAGGATAGTAACATTGTCCCTTCTCTCTTTTTCTCTCATTTTTTTATGTGGACTCCTTTGGCCTCTTTTTTTATTTAGGCTCCTTTGGCCTCTTCTTTTTTTTAAACCTCACATGGGACAATGCTCTAGAAAATGATGATCATCATACTTATATTTATTTACAACTCAATGATTACAACTCGATATTAGAACAAAGTATGACTCTATATGAATGCCTCCGGCGGTGTACCGGGATATGCAACGAATCAAGAGTGACATGTATGAAAGAATTATGAACGGTGGCTTTGCCACAAATACTATGTCAACTACATGATCATGCTAGCAATATGACAATGATGAATGTGTCATGATAAATGGAATGGTGGAAAGTTGCATGGCAATATATCTCGGAATGGCTATGGAAATGCCATAATAGGTAGGTATGGTGGCTGTTTTGAGGAAGATATAAGGAGGTTTATGTGTGAAAGAGCGTATCATATCACGGGGTTTGGATGCACCGGCGAAGTTTGCACCAAATCTCGATGTGAGAAAGGGCAATGCACGGTACCGAAGAGGCTAGCAATGATGGAAGGGTGAGAGTGCGTATAATCCATGGACTCAACATTAGTCATAAAAAACTCACATACTTATTGCAAAAATCTACAAGCCATCAAAAACCAAAGCACTACGCGCATGCTCCTATGGGGATAGATTGGTAGGAAAAGACCATCGCTCGTCCCCGACCGCCACTCATAAGGAGGACAATCAAATAACACCTCATGTTTCAAATTTGTTACATAACGTTTACCATACGTGCATGCTACGAGACTTGCAAACTTCAACACAAGCATTTCTCAAATTCACAACTACTCAACTAGCACGACTTTGATATTATCACCTCCATATCTCAAAACAATCATCAAGCATCAAACTTCTCTTAGTATTCAACACACTCATAAGAAAGTTTTTACTAGTCGTGAATACCTAGCATATTAGGATTAAGCAAATTACCATGCTATTTAAGACTCTCAAAATAATCTAAGTGAAGCATGAGAGATCATCTATTTCTTCAAAATAAAATCACCATTGTGCTCTAAAAGATATAAGTGAACCACTAGAGCAAACGACAAACTACTCCGAAAGATATAAGTGAAGATCAATGAGTAGTCGGATAATTATGCAACTATGTGAAGACTCTCCCATTTAATAATTTCAGATTTAATGTATTTTATTCAAGCAGCAAGCAAAACAAAATAAAATGACATTTCAAGGATAGCACACATCATGTGAAGAAGCAAAAACTTAGGTTCAACCGATACTAACCGATAATTGTTGAAGAAGAAAGGTGGGATGCCTACCGGGGCATCCCCAAGCTTAGATGCTTGAGACTTCTTGAAATATTATATTGGGGTGCCTTGTGCATCCCCAAGCTTGAGCTTTTGTGTCTCCTTAATTCCTTTTATATCACGGTTTCCTAAATCTCAAAAGCTTCATCCACACCAAACTCAACAAGAACTCGTGAGATAAGTTAGTATAAGCCAATGCAAAAACCTTATCATTCTATAATGTAGAAAATCACAAAAATTATTATTCAACACTGCATACTAAATGCCTCTGCATATTTAATAGCCCTATCCTCAAATAGAATCATTAAACAAGCAAACATAACAGCAATCTGCCAAAACAGTACAGTCTGTAAAGAATGCAAGATTCATCATACTTCCCTAACTCCAAAAATTATGAAAGAAAATTCCCACTGTAGTAAATTTATCAGATCTTAATATTCAAAAGGTTTCAACATTTTATCACATTCTTACTTTTCTAGGGAATTTTTGCAACAGTGGTAAACTTTCTGTTTTGAAACAGCAACAGGTATACTTGCAAAATAAGCATGGTAAACGCTATTTTTGACATTTCTATTGCAAATAAAGATGCAAAACATTATTCTAAGTAACAGCAAGCAAATACTAACAAAATAAAATGACGCTCCAAGCAAAACACATATCATGTGGTGAATAAAAATATAGCTCCAAGTAAAGTTACCGATGAACGAAGACGAAAGAGGGGATGCCATCCGGGGCACCCCCAAGCTTAGGCTCTTGGTTATCCTAGAATATTATCTTGGGGTTCCTTGGGCATCCCCAATCATAGGCTCCTGCCCCTACTTATTCCATAGTCCATCGAATCTTTACCCAAAACTTGAAAACTTCACAACACAAAACTTAACAGAAAATCTCGTGAGCTCCATTAGCGAAAGAAAACAAAACACCACTTCATGGTACTGTAATTAACTCATTATTTATTTATATTGGTGTTAAAACTACTGTATTTAAACTTCTCTATGGTTTATAAACTATCTTACTAGCCATAGATTCATCAAAATAAGCAAACAACACACGAAAAACAGAATCTGTCAAAAACAGAAAAGTCTGTAGTAATCTGTATCAAACGTATACTTCTGGAGCTCCAAAAATTCTAGAATAAATTGGTGGACCTGAGGAATTTGTCTAGTAATCATATTCAAAAAGAATCAACTAAATAGCACTCTCCAGTAAAAAGTTGAAGCTAATCTCATGAGTGCTAAAGTTTCTGCTTTTTTACAGCATGATCATAAAGACTTCACCCAAGTCTTCCCAAAGGTTCTACTTGGCACAAACACTAATTAAAACACAAAACCACATCTAAACAGAAGCTAGATGGATTATTTATTAATAAACAGAACCAAAAATCAAGAAACTAAAATAAAATTGGGTTGCCTCCCAACAAGCGCTATCGTTTAACGCCCCTAGCTAGGCATGATGATTTCAATGATGCTCACATAAAAGATAAGAATTGAAACATAAAGGGAGCATCATGAAAAATATGACTAGCACATTTAAGTCTAACCCACTTCATATGCATAGGGATTTTGTGAGCAAACAACTTATGGGAACAAGAATCAACTTGCATAGGAAGGCAAAACAAGCATAACTTCAAAACTTTAAGCACATAGAGAGGAAACTTGATATTATTGCAATTCCTACAAGCATATATTCCTCCATCATAATAATTTTCAGTAGCATCATGAATGAATTCAACAATATAATCAGCACCTAAAGCATTCTTTTCATGATCTACTTGCATAGAAAATTTACTACTCTCCACATAAGCAAAATTCTTATCATTCGGAACAGTGGGAGTAAACTCAACAAAACAACTATCATGTGATTGAAAATTAAGATCAAGATGACAAGTTTCATGGTTATCATTATTCTTTATAGCATACTTGTCATCATAATAATCATCATAGATAGGAGGCATGCTTTCATCATAGTAAATTTGCTCATCAAAGCTTGGGGGACAAAAAATATCATCATCATCAAACACAGCTTCCCCAAGCTTGTGGCTTTGCATATCATTAGCATCATGGATATTTAAGGAATTCATACTAACAACATTGAAATCATGCTCATCATATAAATATTTAGTGCCAAATATTCTAATGCATTCTTCTTCTAGCACTTGAGCACAATTTTCCTTTCCATCATTTTCACGAAAGATATTAAAAAGATGAAGCATATGAGGCAACCTTAATTCCATTTTTTTGTATTTTTCTTTTATAAACTAAACTAGTGCTAAAACAAGAAACAAAAAGATTCGATTGCAAGATCTAAAGATATACCTTCAAGCACTCACCTCCCCGGCAACGGCGCCAGAAACTAGCTTAGTTGACAGGGTGTGAGTGCCGCTTACCTAGCCTCCCCGGCAACGGCGCCAGAAAAGAGCTTGATGTCTACTACACAACCTTCTTCTTGTAGACGTTGTTGGGCCTCCAAGTGCAGAGGTTTGTAGGACAGTAGCAAATTTCCCTCAAGTGGATGACCTAAGGTTTATCAATCCGTGGGAGGCGTAGGATGAAGATGGTCTCTCTCAAGCAACCCTGCAACCAAATAACAAAGAGTCTCTTGTGTCCCCAACACACCCAATACAATGGTAAATTGTATAGGTGCACTAGTTCGGCGAAGAGATGGTGATACAAGTGCAATATGGATGGTAGATATAGGTTTTTGTAATCTGAAAATATAAAAACAGCAAGGTAACTAATGATAAAAGTGAGCGTAAACGGTATTGCAATGGTAGGAAACAAGGCCTAGGGTTCATACTTTCACTAGTGCAAGTTCTCTCAACAATAATAACATAATTGGATCATATAACTATCCCTCAACATGCAACAAAGAGTCACTCCAAAGTCACTAATAGCGGAGAACAAACGAAGAGATTATGGTAGGGTACGAAACCACCTCAAAGTTATTCTTTCCAATCAATCCGTTGGGCCATTCCTATAAGTGTCACAAACAGCCCTAGAGTTCGTACTAGAATAACACCTTAAGAGACAAATCAACCAAAACCGTAACATCACCTAGATACTCCAATGTCACCTCAAGTATCCGTGGGTATGATTATATGATATGCATCACACAATGTCAGATTCATCTATTCAACCAACACATAGAACCTCAAAGAGTGCCCCAAAGTTTCTACCAGAGAATCATGACGAAAATGTATGCCAACCCCTATGCATAGGTTCATGGGCGGAACCCGCAAGTTGATCACCAAAACATACATCAAGTGAGTCACGTGATATCCCATTGTCACCACAGATACGCATGGCAAGACATACATCAAGTGTTCTCAAATCATTAAAGACTCAATCTGATAAGATAACTTCAAAGGGAAAACTCAATCCATTACAAGAGAGTAGAGGGGGAGAAGCAACATAAGATCCAACTATAATAGCAAAGCTCGCGATACATCAAGATCATGCCAAACCAAGAACACGAGAGAGAGAGAGAGAGAGATCAAACACATAGCTACTGGTACATACCCTCAGCCCCGAGGGTGAACTAGTCCCTCCTCATCATGGAGAGCGCCGGGATGATGAAGATGGCCACCGGTGAGGGTTCCCCCCTCCGGCAGGGTGCCGGAACAGGGTCCCGATTTACTTTTGGTGGCTACAGAGGCATGTGGCGGCGGAAATCCCGATCTATTCTATTCTTCGGAAGTTTTCGGGTACATGGGTATATATGGGTGAAAGAAGTACGTCGGTGGAGCTTCGGGGGGGCCCACGAGGCAGGGGGCGCGCCCTAGGGGGGGCGCGCCCCCCACCCTCGTGGCCACCTCCCTTCTTTCCTGACATGCACTCCAAGCTTTTCTGGTAGCTTTCCTTCCAAAAATAACTTCTCTAGTTGGTTTCATTCCGTTTCGACTCCGTTTGATATTCCTTTTCTTCGAAACACTGAAATAGGCAAAAAAACAGCAATTCTGGGCTGGGCCTCCGGTTAATAGGTTAGTCCCAAAAGTATTATAAAAGTGGAAAATAAAGCCCAATAATGTCCAAAACAGTATATAATATAGCATGGAGCAATCAAAAATTATAGATACGTTGGAGACGTATCAGTATGATGATACCGACGATCGAATCTCGGGCAAGTAACATACCGATGACAAAGGGAACAACGTATGTTGTTATGCGGTTTGACCGATAAAGATCTTCATACAATATGTAAGAGCCAATATGAGCATCCAGGTTTCGCTATTGGTTATTGACTGGAGATGTGTCTCGGTCATGTCTACATAGTTCTCGAACCCGTAGGGTCCGCACGCTTAACGTTCGATGACGATTTGTATTATGAGTTATGTGATTTGATGATCGAAGTTTGTTCGGAGTCCCGGATGAGATCACAGACATGACAAGGAGTCTCGAAATGGTCAAGAGGTAAAGATTGATATATTGGACGAAGGTATTCGGACACCGGAATGGTTTCAGAAAGGTTCGGATATTTTTGGGGTACCGAGGGGTTACCGGAACCCCCCAAGGAAGTATTGGGCCTTAATGGGCCGTAAGGGAGTAGGAGAGGTCAGGCCACAAGGTGGCGCCCCCCCCCCCCCAAGGCAGTCCGAATTGGACTAAGGGGAGGGGGGCGGCCCCCTCTTTCCTTTCCCTCTCCCTCTCCTTCCCTCCTTCCCCCTCTTGGAATAGGAAAGGGAATCCAACTAGGATTTGGAATCCTAGTTGGACTCCCCTCTTGGCGCGCCCTCCTTGGTCGCCGGCCTCCTCCCTCTCCTCCTTTATATACATCGCCAAGGGGGCACCCCAAAGCATAATAGACAATCGCTTAGCCGTGTGCGGTGCCCCCCTCCACAGTTTAACACCTCGGTCATATCGTCGTAGTGCTTAGGCGAAGCCCTGCGCGCTTAACTTCATCATCACCGTCGCCACACCGTTGTGCTGACGGAACTCTCCCTCGACCCTCAACTGGATCAAGAGCTCAAGGGACGTGATCGTGCTGAACGTGTGCTGAACACGGAGGTGCGTACGTTCGGTACTTGGATCGGTTGGATCGTGAAGACGTTCGACTACATCAACCGCGTTACTAAACGCTTCCGCTTTCAGTCTACGAGGGTACGTGGACACACTCTCCCATCTCGTTCCTATGCATCTCCTAGATAGATCTTGCGTGATCGTAGGAATTTTTTTGAATTACTACGTTCCCCAACAGTGAGGTGGTTCGGTGAGGTGGCTCAGCCTCCGCGAGTCCCTGCAGGCCCTGCCGGGGCATCTTGGAGGTTTTCTTCTGGGGGTGGCCCCGTCCTCACCAGGCTCGCCTGCCTGGCAAGGGAGGTTTTTCTCCTGGTGGTTTCTCACCTCTCTGGCTTGGTCTTGGTCCTATTGATCTGCACATTGGTCCTTTGAAGATCTTGACCTCCCGTACTTTGGCCTGATCCTGGTGATGTAATCTTGCTCCCGTGCCTATGCACAGTCTGGGCAACAGACCCGGGGTTTGTTGCACCGACAATATCACAGAGAAGGAACATTGTGATCTACATGCGAAATGCATGAACATAACCATGAAGGTGGCGGTCGGCTATGCCTTACCTCGTGGACCTGATGGAACTTTCCATTGCTCTTCGATTTCAAATGGCTTTGCTGTTGTCGGGGTGGATAAAGTTATGAATGGATTTGAGGAGCTGGAGCTTGAGTACCCTACAGGTGAAGGGGAGAATCATATGAGAGATGCCATAAGGACTACCATTCTATGGAGAAAGGAACACATCGTGCTGCCACACTGGCCGCCGCGTCAGCAGACTCGGCCGAAGGAGGCCCCTCAGCAGACTCCTCATAGTCCAACTCTATCTCCGTTGCCTCAGCCGTCTCCGCTGCGTCAGCACACTTTGATGCCTCGGCGGACTCCGCCGGAGGAGGCCCCTCAGCAAAATCCTCCGTTGCCTCAGCGGACTCCGCCAGAGGAGGCCCCTCGGTAGAATTCGCCGCATCAGCTGACTCCGCCTCCTCCACCGCCTCAGCACCGGCGAAAGAGAACCGCCGCCGCTCCGGCGGCTAGCAGTACAACAGCGAAGAAATCCAGAGCAGGTACAAGCGTCAAGAAGGCTCCTACCAAGTTACCATATGACATGACTGAGGAGGAAATTAATGATATCGTGGATGTCAATGTGAAATGCCAGTTTGCACCGAAACGTCTAGATCCAAAGGAGAAAATTGATCCGATAAAAGTGAACCGTTGTCTGGATAACCTTACACGACCACCACCGCCTCCGCTGCTATCACACTATGACCGCTGTATTGTAAAGACATTTGATCAAGTGAAGCGGTCGGGAAGTAGCAGTGGTGCAAGAAGTGGGAAAAAAGTCCCCAGCTCGGAGAACAGGAAAAACAATCATGCCCCCCGCTCAAGGTGCTTACCGATATCTCTAATGATCCGGGGGTAGCGGCCACTCATCCTGGTTACACTCTTGGTGATTACTTAGGCGATGAGGTACAGTTCGAAATGGCTAAGTTAGCCTTTAGATTCGAGCACGGGAAGCCTCACGTCAGACCCTAGGAGCTCTCGCATCTAACAACACAAATGCGAAAATTGCATCAGTGGTACATGAAAGCCTGCAAGGATGGGAGGAACAGTATCTTCGTGGGAATTAAATATGAGCATTTTTTTCAATGGAGTCAAGGCGTTGTACATTGAATTTGATGAATTCTTTCAGTTATTCAATCAAGACGCCCTCGACAAAACTATCGTCAGTTGCTATTGTCTGTAAGTATTATTTCTGTAATTAAGTCTCTAGCTCAGCTTGTTCATTGTATGCATAATTATCCTCACTACATTATGCAGATTGAAGATCCTCGAATGAAAAAGAGGACAAATCTATGACATTGGGTTCATTAACCCAAATACCGTAAATGAGTATACGGTAAAACACATGGCCGAGGATAGAGAGAAATACTTGCTAAAGGAGTTAATTCAACAACAAACCATAAGGGAAATACTATTTCCTTACAACTTCGGTGAGTATTATTGTCTTGTGCACATTCTGTTTTGCTAACTCGAGGTTAAGTGTAATTGATGAGTTATGCGTGCGTAGGTTCTACTTTATTCTGCTAGTTATTACACTTGATGCGGGACTAGTAATTGTCTTGGACTCGGGGATACATAGAATGACTAGTCCCCTTCTTTAAATTAGATCCTATGGAAGCAGGACGAACTCCTACCACATGATTGCATACGAGCAATTCAAGAGGAATTGGCGGGATTCCTTGTTGAAGAGGTCATACCTACACACGGAGAATACCATCGGGTTATGAAATTTGAGTTTGGTAATTAGATATTAGCTAGCTAGGGATCGTAAGAGATGTTATATTGTATATATGCATAAACGTGTACTATATGTAGTAGCGTCGAAATAGATATACGAAAAGTTGTTGTTCGACCAAACACGGAGAAAGAGAGGTCACTTCTCTCTATATTCATGACGATGTTGGTGTAATGGTTCCTTCATTGCTATATGTATATGTAGTAGCTAGCTAGTGTCGAGTTGAATGGAAGACATAAAATAAAAATGAAAACCCTACATATAAAAGAGTTGAATGGTAAACACAAAAATAAAAGGAGGAAACACAAAATGAAACCCCTAAACCCTCCAAAACCCTAAACTCCTCCTTTCAAAAACCCCAAAAACCCCAGTGCTTTGTAGGGGCTAACGCGTGGCTGCCTTTTAGTCTCAGTCGGTGTTACCAACCGGCACTAAAGGTCCTCATGCCTGCGCTCCCCATAGCGGCCACGTGGCACAACCGGGACTAAAAGTGTGGGCATTTAGTCCCGATTGCTTAGTCCCGGTTGTAGAACCGGGACTAAAGGCCCTCTAGAACCGGGACTGATGGCTCGTTTCCTACTAGTGATGCATATACATCATCTCCTAGGTAGAACTTTCATCAAGGATATTGATGTCATCAGGCATTACGCTGTTGTCAACAAGAATGTTAGCATCACATGATGATTCTCCCCGGCCAACTAACACATATGTGAACTTCAGATATAAGTCAACAACAACAAGCACATTCTGGCTTGGTAGTGCTTTCTACACCTGTATGGTGTGACCTATGTCCTCAACACTCTAGTGTGATATGAATACCATCTATGGCACCAATACAATCATGTGATGGCATGAAAACATATTCTTATGGTTGTGTGACAATATTGCAAGCATGTTATGGCATGAAATACGAGTAGTGTTCACATTAAAGACAAATACCATCTTGGGCTCGTGCGAATTTAACTGGGACTTTGCCCGGTTGGTGCTTTGATCATGTCTCCTTTGAGCTCCCCAATATCATACAATACTTGCTTCAAATACCATGATTGTCTCATTGGATCTCCTGAAGGTGTTGTGAATAACCCTAAACCTCTGATTATGACCGACGACATGAAGGAACATGGCAACTTGCTCTTCGAGAGGTGTGCATGTTTTCTTCTAGTAGCCTCATGTTCCTAAAGGTCTCCACAAGCATGGCAAAAGATGTTCTTCGCATTCGAAGCATGTTCACAGCCTCTATATGTCGTCGCTATTGTAGATGTAGTTCAGATTGGCCATCATCTCCCTATCTCGGATGAACATTGGACCATACCTAATGACAGGTTGTTGACTACGACGAATTTCTCTTTGGTAAACAAACATGAGTCAGGCCTGAATCACAGCTATGAGTGTTGTTGACCGAATTGTCAGCTTCGTCTGTTCATCTATACCGACCTTGACATTCATTTATCTGGATGTATCGGCAATGGTTGAATCTAGAGAATGAACAGAGGATGGGGTTGTATATGCTGCTTACCAGCTTCATAGTCGACGAGGACTGGAGGGCCATGGCTAGGACGAGGAGAACGAGAGCTAAGATGATGGGGAGAAGCAGCTCCTACTGCCAGAGAATGATGCTATCGCCATTGCTTGCGCAAATCTGAGTCGTCGTCGTCGCCGGTGCAAGAACCAAGAATGGGCTAGTCTTAGAGCAAGAGGTGAGCGAGTAAATGGGGGGTGAGGTCATCCCGCGCCGGCACATTTCGGCCTCCTGACATCTCCGTGTCTAGTTTCCACAGCACTGTCGCGCACACCGCTCAGTCGCTCACTTTTTTGCGCTTGACTCAACCTGGCCCGCTGGAAACGGCAGATTCGAGCGTTCCTAGCGAGCCAAGTTATGGGCTACTTTAAGGCCTATGCTCGTGCGAGCCAAGCCCCATTATATGATACCAAACGCGATTTTCTTGCACCCATTGGGTTTGTTTGGGATGACGCGGGTAACGAAACATGCCCTTTAGGTATGAAATTGAATGCAACAATGTAAGTAAGTGGCTAACAGGCGAGACCTACCTAAAGCTAGGGTCTCCCGTTCCTGTGCCGCCGCCGCATCTGAGAAATTTAGGTCCCCACGCCTCCGGCTGCCATCTTGGCGTTGAGAGGTGGGGGGACCTTGGATCTTCAAGATATCTATGTTCTTCGTCAACGTCTAGTGATAATCATAGTTTTGTGAGAATAAATTTTCTCTAATTTTTTTGCGGTGCCATGAGATTAGAGAGTTTTCTGTCCTTGCAGATCCGAGTATTCGGATGTGATGAGTTTGTATTGTTGTGTCAAGCTTTTTTGCTGGTCTGATTCTTTGTGGATCTTTTATCGACATCATGATGAAGATATAGCGATTTGACGGCCTGCACTTCTAGGGGTCATCTCCGGCACAAGTACGTTCATCGATCAAGGCTTCCCATCTTTTTGAATGGGCGATTCAAGGCACTTTCAAAAAACATTACTGGTAATTTTCGTGCAGGTGAAAGAGTGACAACATCGTTGCTCCAGTCTAATTGCAGCCTCTTTACCGAAGTTTTGGAGCATTTCTTTGAGTAGAGATTGATACCATGAAGAAGATGTTTTCAAGAGATTTCATTGTAATTCCACTCATAGGAGTTACTCTGTATTTTCTTGGGTCTTAGATCAAAATCGGTGTACCTGTAACAATTACAAGTGTGAATAAAGTTACATGTGTTTCTAAAAAAATAACAGGCTAACAGCCCAGCTAGTTTTTTTTTCTTTTTGAAAGCAAACAGCGCAGCTTAGCAGTCAGATAAGGCTACTCTTTTGGTTCATAGGATAGGATTATCGTAGGAATAGAAATTTTGTAGGAATGAGATGACGTGTATCTCAAATCCTATGAGTAGGAATAGGAAACGAGATGTCATTTAGTTGACACCAAAAGAATTTTTCCATTGAGTCTAGACTCATTTTTATTTTCTTATGAAATGTGGAGGATAGGAACTAATCCTATGTAGAAATAGGAATTCATTCTTATGAACCAAAGGGCTCTAAAGAAAATAATTTTATAAGAATCATATCTCTAGAAGGAGGCCTAAAGGTAGTAAAAGAAACAGAGCGACGGACACGCTACTTCGTTCGTACTAGTAGATGGTGCATGCATGTCTGCTCTGCCTCTCCGGCCTCTTGTTCCGCCTAGGAGCACTCCCCGCCAACTCCGTTCCCGCCATTCGCTCTCCTCCACCGGCTCCGGCAAACATCCGCTGCAACACTCCACCACCCTCCTCCCCTCTCCCTCGCATTTCTAGGACCCCCACACACCTCGCCGGCCCTGACGTCGCCTGCTAGGACCTAGAGGGTCGAGTTAACCCAAGAACCGCACACCCGCAGGATCGACGTACCAAGCAGCTAGCAGCAGACATGCGCCGCCTGTCCCTCCTCCTCCTGGCCGCGGCCGCCCTCCTCGCCGCCGCGGTGGCAGGAGTGCGCGCCGGGCCGGAAATGCCCCAAGCGGCGTCGGTGGCAGGAATGGGCGCCGGGCCGGGAGTGCCCCAAGCGGCGGCGGCGGCAGGAATGGGCGCCGGGCCGGGAGTGCCCCAAGCGGCGGCGGCAGGAGTGCTCGCCGGGCCGGGAGTGCCCCAGGCGGCGGCGGGGGGGCCGGCGGCCAAGCTGTCGCCCGATTTCTACAGCCAGACGTGCCCACGGGCGGAGCGGATCATCGCGGAGGTGGTCCAGTCGAAGCAGATGGCGAACCCGACCACCGCCGCGGGCATGCTTCGCGTCTTCTTCCACGACTGCTTCGTGACCGGCTGCGACGCCTCCGTGCTGATCGCGCCCACCCGCTTCGCCAAATCCGAGAAGGACGCCGAGATCAACCACTCCCTCCCCGGCGACGCCTTCGACGCCGTGGTGCGCTCCAAGTTGGCCCTGGAGCTGGAGTGCCCCGGCGTGGTTTCCTGCGCCGACGTCCTGGCCCTGGCGTCCAGGGTGCTGGTCACCATGACCGGAGGCCCCAGGTACCCGGTCCCGCTGGGCCGCAAGGACTCGCTCTCCTCCAGCCCCACCGCCCCCGACGTGGAGCTCCCGCACTCCAACTTCACCGTGGGGCGCATCCTCGAGCTCTTCCTGGCCAAGGGGTTCACGGTGCAGGAGATGGTGGCGCTCTCCGGCGCGCACACGCTGGGCTTCTCCCACTGCCAGGAGTTCGCGTCCAGGATCTACAACTACCGCGACAAGACCGGCAAGCCGGCGCCGTTCGACCCGACCATGAACCCGGGCTACGCCAAGGGGCTCCAGGCCGCCTGCAAGGAGTACCTCAAGGACCCCACCATCGCCGCCTTCAACGACGTCATGACCCCCGGCAAGTTCGACAACATGTACTACGTGAACATTGAGCGCGGCCTGGGCCTGCTGAGCACCGACGAGGACATGTGGTCGGACCTGCGCACCAGGCCCCTCGTGGAGCGCTACGCCGCCAACAACACCGCCTTCTTCGACGACTTCGCCCGCGCCATGGAGAAGCTCAGCATGTACGGCGTCAAGACCGGCGCCGATGGCGAGATCAGGCGGCGCTGCGACGCCTACAACGACGGGCCCAACACCCTGTGATCGATGCGTGCATACGTTCCGCCGGCGTCGACGTCTCTGCCTACCACGAAACGTGCTGCATCGACCATTGCATGCATGCATGCTTGTGCGCGTTGAGTTTCCACAGGGTGGCCTTGGGATATCTTCGGGTGCGCTCAAGGTTATGGATCGGGGCCGGCCGGTGAAGCAAGTTTAATTCATTCTCGTTCGATTGAGTTTTTTTTTCTTTGAGGGGTCTTGTTCGATTGAGTAATCTCTTTAGTTTGTGTGCGGTAAAAAAGTAATCGACATTGATGTCTTATTTGTATTCATTTTTTCCTCTTCTTTCGATCATATATCTTGCCTTTAATTAAATCAGCTTTTGGTTTTTACGTGTTCTTGATTTATCATGTTGCTAGACTATGTTACTATGGTCATAGTGAGAAGTAACATGCAAATATTATGCATGTTACTATCTTCATGGTGGGTAGTAACATATGTGTAATATCATACGAACCATTATTTATTTAAATCTAGACTCATTTTGCCTCGGGTGCGTTATGTTAGGCTAATCATAGTGAAGAGTAACTTACATCGATAACATGCATAAGTTATGGAAGTGGATTTGTAGCACACCCGCTCCACATCCCTATACGAACATTAAATTCAAAAAAGTACCAAGAAATTTGAAAAGGAATCTGAGATTTTGAGATATCAAACCTGGGTTCCCGATCTACTTCCGTGTGAAATTTCGTGAAAAATACCAGGAAACATATCAGTGGCAAAAAATGTTGGGGATCATTGCAAAAATTAAAAAAAATTCTACGCATCACCAAGATCAATCTATGGAGTAACTAGCAACGAGAGGGGAGTGCATCTTCATACTCTTGAAGATCGCGAGTCGGTAGCGTTGCAAGAACGCGGTTGGAGGAGTCGTACACGTAGCGATTCAGATCGCGGCCGAATCCGATCTAAGCACCGAACAACGGTGCCTCCGCGTTCAACACACGTGCAGCCCGGTGACGTCTCCCGCGCCTTGATCCAGCAAGGAGGAGGGAGAGGTTGAGAAAGAAGGCTTCAACAGCAGCGCGACGGCGTGGTGGTGACGGAATGGCAGTTCTCCGGCAGGGCTTCGCCAAGCTCATGCGGAGGAGGAGAGGTGTTGGGGAGGGGAGGGGCTGCACCTTGGATGTGGTGCTGAAGCCCTCCCCTCGCCCCTCTATTTATAGGGAGAAGGGGGAAGGGGGCCGGCCCCTCTAGATGAGATCTAGAGGGGGGCGGCGGCCAAGGGGGAGGGGGCTTGCCCCCCAAGCAAAGGGGGGGCCTTTAGGGTTCCCCCCAAACCCTAGGCGCATGGGCCCTAGGGGGGAATGGCGCCCAGCCCACTAGGGGCTGGTTCCTTTCCACCTACAGCCCATAAGGCCCTCCGGGGCAGGTGGACCCTCCCGGTGGACCCCCGGAACCCCTTCGGTGGTTCCAGTACAATACCGGTATACCCTTGAATATTTCCGGTGACCGTATGATGACTTCCCAAATATAAATCTTCATCTTCGGACTATTCCGGAACTCCTCGTGGCGTCCGGGATCTCATCCGGGACTCCGAACAACATTCGGTAATCACATACAAATCTTCCTAATAACCCTAGCGTCATCGAACCTTAAGTGTGTAGACCCTACGGGTTCGGGAACCATGCATACATGACCGAGAAAAATCTCCGGCCAATAACCAACAGCGGGATCTGGATACCCATGTTGGCTCCCACATGTTCCACGATGATCTCATCGGATGAACCACGATGTCGAAGATTCAAGCAATCCCGTATACAATTCCCTTTGTCAATCGGTACGTTACTTGCCCGAGATTCGATCGTCGGTATCCCAATACCTCGTTCAATCTCGTTACCGGCAAGTCACTTTACTCGTTGCGTAACACATCATCCCGTGACCAACCCTTAGTCACATTGAGCTCATTATGATGATGTCTTACCGAGTGGGCCCAGAGATACCTCTCCATCATACGGAGTGACAAATCCCAGTCTCGATTCGTGCCAACCCAACAGACACTTTCAGAGATACCCGTAGTGCACCTTTATAGTCACCCAGTTACATTGTGACGTTTGGCACACCCAAAGTATTCCTACAGTATCCGGGAGTTGCACAATCTCATGGTCTAAGGAAAAGATACTTGACATTAGAAAAGCTTTAGCAGACGAACTACACGATCTTGCGCTATGCTTAGGATTGGGTCTTGTCCATCACATCGTTCTCCTAATGATGTGATCCCGTTATCAATGACATCCAATGTCCATGGTTAGGAAACCGTAATCATCTATTGATCAACGAACGAGTCTACTAGAGGCTCACTAGGGACATGTTGTGGTCTATGTATTCACACATGTATTACGATTTCCGGATAACACAATTATAGCATGAACAATAGACAATTATCATGAACAAGGAAATATAATAATAACCATTTTATTATTGCCTCTAGGGCATATTTCCAACAGTCTCCCACTTACACTAGAGTCAATAATCTAGTTACATTGTGATGAATCGAACACCCATAGAGTTCTGGTGTTGATCATGTTTTGCTCGAGGAAGAGGTTTAGTCAACAGATATGCGACATTCAGGTCCGTATGCACTTTACAAATATCGGTGTCTCCATTTTGAACATTTTCACGAATGGAGTTGAAGCGACGCTTGATATGTCTGGTCTTCCTGTGAAACCTGGGCTCCTTGGCAAGGGCAATAGCTCCAGTGTTGTCACAGAAGAGAGTCATCGGGCCCGGCACTTTGGGAATAACTCCTAGGTCGGCAATGAACTCCTTCATCCAGATTGCTTCTTGTGCTGCCTCTGAGGATGCCATGTACTCCGCTTCACATGTAGATCCCGCCACGACGCTTTGCTTGCAACTACACCAGGTGACTGCCCCACCATTCAAAATATACATGTATCCGGTTTGTGACTTAGAGTCATCCAGATCTGTGTCAAAGCTAGCATCGACGTAACCCTTTACGACAAGCTCTTCGTCACCTCCATAGACGAGAAACATATCCTTAGTCCTTTTCAGGTACTTCAGGATATTCTTGACCGCTGTCCAGTGTTCCATGTCGGGATTACTTTGGTACCTTCCTACCAAACTCACGGCAAGGTTTACATCAGGTCTGGTACACAGCATGGCATACATAATAGAACCTATGGCTGATGCATAGGGGATGACGCTCATCTCTTCTATATCTTCTTCCGTAGTCGGACATTGAGCCGTGCTCAATCTCATACCTTGCAATACAGGCAAGAACCCCTTCTTGGACTGATCCATATTGAACTTCTTCAATATCTTGTCAAGGTACGTACTTTAAGACCAATGAGGCATCTCGATCTATCTCTATAGATCTTGATGCCTAATATATAAGCAGCTTCTCCAAGGTCCTTCATTGAAAAACACTTGTTCAAGTAGGCCTTTATGCTTTCCAAGAATTCTATATCATTTCCCATCAATGGTATGCCATCCACATATAATATGAGAAATGCTACAGAGCTCCCACTCACTTTCTTGTAAACACAGGCTTCTCCATAAGTCTGCGTAAACCCAAACGCTTTGATCATCTCATCAAATCGAATGTTCCAACTCCGAGAGGTTTGCACCAGCCCATAGATTGAGCGTTGGAGCTTGCACACCTTGTCAGCATTCTTAGGATCGACAAAACCTTCCAGCTGCATCATATACAATTCTTCCTTAAGGAAACCATTAAGGAATGTTGTTTTGACGTCCATTTGCCATATCTCATAATCATAGAATGCGACAATTGCTAACATGATTCGGACGGACTTCAACTTCGCTACGGGTGAGAAAGTCTCATCGTAGTCAACCCCTTGAACTTGTCGATAACCCTTAGCGACAAGCCGAGCCTTATAGATGGTCACATTACCATCCGCGTATGTCTTCTTCTTAAAGATCCATTTATTTTCTATGGCTCACCGATCATCGGGAAAGTCAGTCAAAGTCCATACTTCATTTTCATACATGGATCCTATCTCGGATTTCATGGCTTCCAGCCATTTGTCGGAATCTGGGCCCGCCATCGCTTCTTCATAGTTCGAAGGTTCACCATTGTCTAACAACATGATTTCCAGGACAGGGTTGCCGTACCACTCTGGTGCGGAACGTGTCCTTGTGGACCTACGAAGTTCAGTAGCAACATGATCTGAAGTTTCATGATCATCATCATTAACTTCCTCTCTAGTCGGTGCAGGCACCTCAGGAACATTTTCTTGAGCTGCGCCACTCTCCGGTTCAAGAGGCAATACTTCATCAAGTTCTACTTTCCTCCCACTTACTTCTTTTGAGAGAAACTCTTTCACTAGAAAGGATCCATTCTTGGCAACAAAGATCTTGCCTTCGGATCTGAGGTAGAAGGTATACCCAATAGTTTCTTTAGGGTATCCTATGAAGACGCATTTTTCCGATTTGGGTTCGAGCTTTTCAGGTTGAAGTTTCTTGACATAAGCATCGCATCCCCAAACTTTCAGAAACGACAGCTTAGGTTTCTTACCAAACCACAATTCATACGGTGTCGTCTCAACGGATTTCGACAGACCCTATTTAAAGTGAATGTGGCAGTCTCTATAGCATAACCCCAAAATGACAGCGGTAGATCGGTAAGAGACATCATAGATCGTACCATATCCAATAGAGTGCGATTACGACGTTCGGACACACCATTACGCTGAGGTGTTCCAGGCGGCGTGAGTTGTGAAACAATTCTGCATTTCCTTAAGTGCGTGCCAAATTCGTGACTCAAATATTCTCCCCCACGATCTGATCGTAAGAACTTGATTTTCCTGTCACGATGATTCTCAACCTCACTCTGAAATTCCTTGAACTTTTCAAAGGTCTCAGACTTGTGTTTCATTAAGTAGACATACCCATATCTACTCAAGTCATCAGTGAGGGTGAGAACATAACGATAGCCACCGCGAGCCTCAACACTCATTGGACCGCACACATCAGTACGTATGATTTCAATAAGTTGGTTGCTCGCTCCATTGTTCCGGAGAATGGAGTCTTGGTCATTTTGCCCATGAGGCATGGTTCGCACGTGTCAAATGATTCATAATCAAGAGACTCCAAAAGTCCATCTGCATGGAGTTTCTTCATGCGTTGGACACCAATGTGACCAAGGTGGCATTGCCACAAGTATGTGGGACTATCATTATCAACCTTACATCTTTTGGCATTCACACTATGAATATGTGTAACATCACGTTCGAGGTTGAATAAGAATAAACCATTGACCAGCGGGTCATGACCATAAAACATGTCTCTTATATAAATATAACAACCATTATTCTCAGATTTAAATGAGTAGCCATCTCGCATTAAACGAGATCCAGATACAATGTTCATGCTCAAAGCTGGTACTAAATAACAATTATTGAGGTTTAAAACTAATCCCGTAGGTAAATGTAGAGGTAGCGTGCCGACAGCGATCACATCGACCTTGGAACCATTCCCGACGCGCATCGTCCCCTCGTCCTTCGCCAGTCTCCGTTTATTCCACAGTTCCTGTTTTGAGTTACAAATATGAGCAACTGCACCGGTATCAAATACCCAGGAGCTACTACGAGCGCTGGTTAGGTACACATAAATAACATGTATATCACATATACCTTTGGCATTGCCGGCCTTCTTATCCGCTAAGTACTTGGGGCAGTTCCGCTTCCAGTGACTCTTTCCCTTGCAATAAAAGCACTCAGTCTCAGGCTTGGGTCCATTCTTTGGCTTCTTCCCGGTAGCTTGCTTACCAGGCGCGGCAACTCCCTTGCCGTCCTTCTTGAAGTTCTTTTACCCTTGCCTTTCTTGAACTTAGTGGTTTTATTCACCATCAACAATTGATGTTCCTTTTTGATTTCCACCTCCGCTGATTTCAGCATTGAATATACCCCAGGAATGGTCTTTTCCATCCCCTGCATATTGAAGTTCATCACAAAGCTCTTGTAGCTAGGTGGGAGCGACTGAAGGATTCTGTCAACGACCGCATCATCTGTGAGATTAACTCCCAGCTGAGACAAGCGGTTGTGCAACCCAGACATTTTGAGTATGTGCTCGCTAACGGAACTATTCTCCTCCATCTTACAACTGTAGAACTTGTCGGAGACTTCATATCTCTCGATCCGGGCATGAGCTTGGAAAACCATTTTCAGCTCTTGGAACATCTCATATGCTCCGTGTTGCTCAAAACGCTTTTGGAGCCCCGGTTCTAAGCTGTAAAGCATGCCGCACTGAACCAGGGAGTAATCATCACTACGCATCTGCCAAGCGTTCATAACGTCTTGTTCTGCAGGGAAAACAGGTGCTTCACCTAGCGGTGCATCAAGGACATATGCTTTCCTGGCAGCTATGAGGATAATCCTCAAGTTACGGATCCAGTCCGTGTAGTTGCTGCCATCGCCTTTCAGCTTGGTTTTCTCTAGGAACGCGTTGAAGTTGAGGGCAACATTAGCGTGGGTCATTTGATCTACAAGACATATTGCAAAGATTTTTAGACTATATTCATGATAATTTAGTTCATTTAATCAAATTATTTAATGAACTCCCACTCAGATAGACATCCCTCTAGTCATCTAAGTGATACATGATCCGAGTCAACTAGGCCGTGTCCGATCATCATGTGAGACGGACTAGTCATCATCGGTGAACATTGTCATGTTGATCGTATCTTCTATACGACTCATGTTCGACCTTTCGGTCTTTCGTGTTCCGAGGCCATGTCTGTACATGCTAGGCTCGTCAAGTCAACCTAAGTGTATTGCGTGTGTAAATCTGGCTTACACCCGTTGTATGCGAATGTTAGAACATATCACACTCAATCATCACGTGGTGCTTCGGAACAACAGACCTTAGCAACGGTGCACAGTTAGGGGGGACACTTTCTTGAAATTATTGTGAGGGATCATCTTATTTATGCTACCGTCATTCTAAGCAAATAAGATGTAAAACATGATAAACATCACATGCAATCAAATAGTGACATGATATGGCCAATATCATTTTGCTCCTTTTAATCTCCATCTTCGGGGCGCCATGATCATCATTGTCACCGGCATGACACCATGACCTCCATCATCATTATCTCCATCATTGTGTCTTCATGAAGTTGTCTCGCCAACTATTACTTCTACTACTATGGCTAACGGTTAGCAATAAAGTGAAGTAATTACATGACGTTTATGTTGACACGCAGGTCATAAATAAATTAAGACAACTCCTATGGCTCCTGCCGGTTGTCATACTCATCTACATGCAAGTCGTGATTCCTATTACAAGAACATGATCAATCTCATACATCACATATATCATTCATCACATCCTTTTGGCCATATCACATCACACGGCATATGCTGCAAGAACAAGTTAGACGTCCTCTAATTGTTGTTGCAAGTTTTTACGTGGTTGCTATAGGTTTCTAGCAAGAACGTTTCTTACCTTTCATAAGGACCCTTTTCATCGAATCCGATCCGACTAAAGTGGGAGAGACCGACACCCGCTAGCCACCTTATGCAACTAGTGCATGTCAGTCGGTGGAACCAGTCCCATGTAAGCGTACGTGTAAGGTTGGTCCGGGCCGCTTCATCCCACGATGCCGCCGAATCAAGATAAGACTAGTAACGACAAGTAAATTAACAAAATCGACGCCCACAACAACTTGTATTCTACTAGTGCATAGAAACTACGCATAAACCTGGCTCATGATGCCACTGTTGGGGATCGTTGCAAAAATTAAAAAAATTCTACGCATCACCAAGATCAATCTATGGAGTAACTAGCAACGAGGGGGGAGTGCATCTTCATACCCTTGAAGATCGTGAGTCAGAAGCGTTGCAAGAACGCGGTTGGAGGAGTCGTACAAGTAGCGATTCGGACCGCGGCCGAATCCGATCTAAGCACCGAACAACGGTGCCTCCGCGTTCAACACACGTGTAGCCCGGTGATGTCTCCCGTGCCTTGATCCAGCAAGGAGGAGGGAGAGGTTGAGGAACAAGGCTCCAACAGCAGCACGACGGCATGGTGGTGATCGAGTGGCAGTTCTCCGGCAGGGCTTCGCCAAGCTCACGCGGAGGAGGAGAGGTGTTGGGGAGGGGAGGGGATGCGCCTTGGATGTGGTGCTGAAGCCCTCCCCTCGCCCCTCTATTTATAGGGAGAAGGGGGAAGGGGCCAGCCCCTCTGGATGAGATCTAGAGGGGGGCGGCGGCCAAGGGGGAGGGGGCTTGCCCCCCAAGCAAAGGGGGGGCCTTTAGGGTTCCCCCCAAACCCTAGGCGCATGGGCCCTAGGGGGGAATGGTGCCCAGCCCACTAGGGGCTGGTTCCTTTCCACCTACATCCGGGGCAGGTGGACCCTCCCGGTGGACCCCCGGAACCCCTTCGGTGGTTCCAGTACAATACCGGTATACCCTTGAATATTTCCGGAGACCGTATGATGACTTCCCATATATAAATCTCGGGAACCATGCATACATGACCGAGACAAATCTCCGGCCAATAACCAACAGCGGGATCTGGATACCCATGTTGGCTCCCACATGTTCCACGATGATCTCATCGGATGAACCACGATGTCGAAGATTCAAGCAATCCCGTATACAATTCCCTTTGTCAATCGGTACGTTACTTGCCCGAGATTCGATCGTCGGTATCCCAATACCTCGTTCAATCTCGTTACCGGCAAGTCACTTTACTCGTTGCGTAACACATCATCCCGTGACCAACCCTTAGTCACATTGAGCTCATTATGATGATGTCTTACCGAGTGGGCCCAGAGATACCTCTCCGTCATACGGAGTGACAAATCCCAGTCTCGATTCGTGCCAACCCAACAGACACTTCGAGAGATACCCGTAGTGCACCTTTATAGTCACCCAGTTACGTGTTGGAAATATGCCCTAGAGGCAATAATAAATTAGTTATTATTATATTTCCTTGTTCATGATAATCGTTTATTATCCATGCTAGAATTGTATTGATAGGAAACTCAGATACATGTGTGGATACATAGACAACACCGTGTCCCTAGTAAGCCTCTAGTTGACTAGCTCGTTGATCAATAGATGGTTACGGTTTCCTGACCATGGACATTGGATGTCGTTGATAACGGGATCACATCATTAGGAGAATGATGTGATGGACAAGACCCAATCCTAAGCCTAGCACAAGATCATGTAGTTCGTATGCTAAAGCTTTTCTAATGTCAAGTATCATTTCCTTAGACCATGAGATTGTGCAACTCCCGGATACCGTAGGAGTGCTTTGGGTGTACCAAACGTCACAACGTAACTGGGTGCTATAAAGGTGCACTACGGGTATCTCCGAAAGTGTCTGTTGGGTTGGCACGAATCGAGACTGGGATTTGTCACTCCGTGTGACGGAGAGGTATCTCTGGGCCCACTCGGTAGGACATCATCATAATGTGCACAATGTGATCAAGGAGTTGATCACGGGATGATGTGTTACGGAACGAGTAAAGAGACTTGCCGGTAACGAGATTGAACAAGGTATCGGGATACCGACGATCGAATCTCGGGCAAGTATCGTACCGATAGACAAAGGGAATTGTATACGGGATTGATTGAATACTTGACATCGTGGTTCATCCGATGAGATCATCGTGGAACATGTGGGAACCAACATGGGTATCCAGATCCCGCTGTTGGTTATTAGCCGGAGAGTCATCTCGGTCATGTCTACATGGTTCCCGAACCCGTAGGGTCTACACACTTAAGGTTCAGTGACGCTAGGGTTGTAGGGATATGTATATGCAGTAACCCGAATGTTGTTCGGAGTCCCGGATGAGATCCCGGACGTCACGACGAGTTCCGGAATGGTCCGGAGGTAAAGAATTATATATGGGAAGTGCTATTTCGGCCATCGGGACAAGTTTCGGGGTCACCGGTATTGTACCGGGACCACCGGAAGGGTCCCGGGGGTCCACCGGGTGGGGCCACCTATCCCGGAGGGCCCCATGGGCTGAAGTGGGAAGGGATCCAGCCCAAAGTGGGCTGGGGCGCCACTTCCCCCTAGGGCCCATGCGCCTAAGGGTGGGGAAACCCTAGGGGAAGAGTCCTAAGAGGGGAAGGCACCCCTAGGTGCCTTGGGGGGGAGGGACTCCTCCCTTGGCCGCCGCGCCCCTAGGAGATTGGATCTCCTAGGGCCGGCGCCCCCCCCTTGGCCTCCCTATATATAGTGAGGGAAGGAGGCCCTCTCACCACGCGCCTTGGTGCCTCCCTCTCCCTCTCCAACACCTCCTCCTCCATAGAGCTTAGCGAAGCCCTGCCGGAGTACTGCAGCTCCATCACCACCACGCCGTCGTGCTGCTGTTGGAGCC
Organism: Triticum urartu; assembly: GCF_003073215.2. Taxonomy (NCBI): domain Eukaryota; kingdom Viridiplantae; phylum Streptophyta; class Magnoliopsida; order Poales; family Poaceae; genus Triticum; species Triticum urartu. The sequence goes on along the minus strand of NC_053027.1, from coordinate 505,310,349 downwards.
ATCTTCCTCAACCTCTCCTTCCCCCTTGCTGGATCAAGAAGGAGGAGACGTCGCTGCTCCGTACGTGTGTTGAACACGGAGGTGCCGTCCGTTCGGCGCTAGGATCATTGGTGATTTGAATCACGACGAGTACGACTCCATCAACCCCGTTCTCTTGAACGCTTCCGCGCTCGATCTACAAGGGTATGTAGATCCACTCCTCCCTCGTTGCTAGATGACTCCATAGATAGATCTTGGTGACACGTAGGGAAATTTTGAATTTATGCTACGTTACCCAACAGTGGTATCAGAGCTAGGTCTATGCGTAGTTTCTATGCACGAGTAGAACACAAAGTAGTTGTGGGCGTTGATTTTGTTCAATATGCTTGCCGTTACTAGTCTTATCTTGATTCGGCGGCATCGTGGGATGAAGCAGCCCGGACCGACCTTACACGTACTCTTACGTGAGACTGGTTCCACCGACAAACATGCACTAGTTGCATTAGGTGGCTGGCGGGTGTCTGTATCTCCCACTTTAGTCAGATCGGATTCGATGAAAAGGGTCCTTATGAAGGGTAAATAGCGATTGGCATATCACGTTGTGGTCTTTGCGTAGGTAAGAAACGTTCTTGCTAGAAACTCATAGCAGCCACGTAAAACATGCAAACAACAATTAGAGGACGTCTAACTTGTTTTTGCAGGGTATGCTATGTGATGTGATATGGCCAAAAGGATGTGATGAATGATATATGTGATGTATGAGATTGATCATGTTCTTGTAATAGGAATCACGACTTGCATGTCAATGAGTATGACAACCGGCAGGAGCCATAGGAGTTGTCTTAATTTATTTATGACCTGCGTGTCAACATAAACGTCATGTAATTACTTTACTTTATTGCTAACCGTTAGCTGTAGTAGTAGAAGTAATAGATGACGTGACAACTTCATGGAGACACGATGATGGAGATCATGATGATGGAGATCATGGTGTCATGCCGGTGACAAGATGATCATGGAGCCCCAAGATGGAGATCAAAGGAGCTATATGATATTGGCCATATCATGTCACTATTATTTGATTGCATGTGATGTTTATCATGTTTATGCATCTTATTTGCTTAGAACGACGGTAGTAAATAAGATGATCCCTCATAATAATTTCAAGAAAGTGTTCCCCCTAACTGTGCACCATTGCGACAGTTCGTTGTTTCGAAGCACCACGTGATGATCGGGTGTGATAGATTCTAACGTTCACATACAACGGGTGTAAGACAGATTTACACATGCAAAACACTTAGGTTGACTTGACGAGCCTAGCATGTGTATAGACATGGCCTCGGAACACAAGAGACCGAAAGGTCGAGCATGAGTCGTATGGTAGATACGATCAACATGAAGATGTTCACCGATGATGACTAGTCCGTCTCACGTGATGATCGGACACGGCCTAGTTGACTCGGATCATGTAATCACTTAGATGACTAGAGGGATGTCTATCTGAGTGGGAGTTCATAAGATGAACTTAATTATCCTGAACATAGTCAAAAGGTCTTCGCAATTTATGTCGTAGCTCGCGCTTCAGTTCTACTGTTTAGATATGTTCCTAGAGAAAATTTAGTTGAAAGTTGATAGTAGCAATTATGCGGACTAGGTCCGTAAACTGAGGATTGTCCTCATTGCTTCTTAGAAGGCTTATGTCCTTAATGCACCGCTCAGTGTGCTGAACCTCGAACGTTGTCTGTGGATGTTGCGAACATCTGACATACACGTTTTGATAACTACGTGATAGTTCAGTTAAACGGTTTAGAATTGAGGCACCGAAGACGGTTTTGAAACGTCGCAAAACATATGAGATGTTTTGAGGGCTGAAATTGGGATTTCAGGCTCGTGCCCACGTCAAGAGGTATAAGACCTCTGACGATTTTCTTAGCCTGCAAACTAAGGGAGAAAAGCTCAAATTGTTGAGCTTGTGCTCAGATTGTCTGAGTACAACAATCATTTGAATCGAGTGGGAGTTGATCTTCCAGAAAAGATAGTGATGTTTCTCCGAAGTCATTACCACCAAGCTGCTAGAGCTTCGTGATGAACTATAATATATCAGGGACATATATGATGATCCTTGAGATATTCGCGATGTTTGACACCACAAAAGTAGAGATCAAGAAGGAGCATCAATTGTTGATGGTTGGTGAAACCACTAGTTTCAAGAAGGGCAAGGGCACGAAGGGATACTTCATGAAACGGCAATTCAGCTGCTGCTCTAGTGAAGAAACCCAAGGTTAAACCCAAACCCGAGACTAAGTGCTTCTGTAATAAGGGGAACAGCCACTAGAGCAGAATTACCCTAGATACTTGGTAGATGAGAAGGCTGGCAAGGTCGATAGAAGTATATTGGATATACATTGTGTTGATGTGTACTTTACTAGTACTCCTAGTAGCACCAGGGTATTAGATACCAGTTCAGTTGCTAAGTGTTAGTAACTCGAAACAAAAGGCTACGGAATAAACGGAGACTAGCTAAAGGTGAGCTGACGATATGTGTTGGAAGTGTTTCCAATGTTGATATGATCAAGCATCGCACGCTCCCTCTACCATCAAGATTGGTATTAAAACCTAAATAATTGTTATTTGGTGTTTGCGTTGAGCATAGACATGATTGGGTTATGTCTATCGCAATACGGTTATTCATTTAAAGAGAATAATGGTTACTCTGTTTATTTGAATAATACCTTCAATGGTCTTACACCTGAAATGAATGGTTTATTGAATCTCGATCGTAGTGATACACATGTTCATGCCAAAAGATAGTAATGATAGTACCACCTACTTGTGGCACTGCCACTTAAGTCATATCGGTATAAAACACATGAAGAAGCTCCATGTTGATGGATCTTTGGGCTCACTCATTTTTGAAAGGTTTGAGACGTGCGAACCATGTCTATTGGTGTATATGCATGAAGAAACTCCATGCAAATGGACCGTTTGGACTCACTTGATTTTGAATCACTTGAGACATGCAAATCATACCACATGGGCAAGATGACTGAAAGCCTCGGTTTCAGTAAAATGGAACTAGAAAGCAACTTGTTGGAAGTAATACATTTTGATGTGTGCAGTCCAATGAGTGCTGAGGCGTGTAGTGGATATCGTTATGTTCTTACTTCACAGATGATTTGAGTAGATGTTGAGTATATTTACTTGATGAATCACGAGTCTGAATTATTGAAAGGTTCAAGTAATTTCAGGGTGAAGTTGAAAGATCGTCGTGACAAGAGGATAAAAGATCTATGATATGATCATAGAGATGAATATCTGAATTACGAGTTTGGCACAGAATTAAGACATTGTGGAAATTGTTTCACAACTAATACATCCTGGAACACCATAGTGTGATGGTGTGTCCGAACATCATAACTGCACCCTATTGGATATGATGCATACCATGATGTCTCTTATCAAATTACCACGATAGTTTATGGGTTAGGCATTAGAGACAACCACATTCACTTTAAATAGGGCACCACGTAATTCCGATGAGATGACACCGTATGAACTATGGTTTAGAGAAACCTAAGCTATCATTTCTTAGAAGTTTGGGGCTGCGACGCTTATGTGAAAAAGTTTCAGGCTGATAAGCTCAAACCCAAAGCAGATAAATGCATCTTCATAGGACACCCAAAAACAGTTGGGTATACCTCCTGTCTCAGATTCGAAAGCAATAAGGGATTGTTTCTAGAATCGGGTCCTTTCTCGAGTAAAAGTTTCTCTTGAAAGAATTGAGTGGGAGGATGGTGGAGACTTGATGAGGTTATTGAACCGTCTCTTCAACTAGTGTGTGGTAGGGCACAGGAGTTGTTCCTGTGGCACCTACACCAATTGAAGTGGAAGCTTATGATAGTGATCATGAAACTTCAGATCAAGTCACTACCAAACCTCGTGGGATGACAAGGATGCGTACTACTTCAGAGTGGTACGTAATCCTGTCTTGGAAGTCATGTTGCTAGACAACAATGAACCTACGAGCTATGGAGAAGCGATGGTGGGCCCAGATTCCGATAAATGGCTCGAGGCCATAAAATCCGAGAGAGGATCCATGTATGAAAACAAAGTGTAGACTTTGGTAGAACGGCTTGATGGTCGTAAGGCTATTGAGTACAGATGGATTTTAAAAGGAAGACGACAATGATGGTAAGTATCACCATTAAGAAAGCTCGACTTGTCGTTAAGATGTTTTCTGACAAGTTCAAGGAGTTGACTACGATGAAACTTTCTCACTCGTAGCGATGCTAAGAGTCTGTTGGAATTATATTAGCGATTACTGCATTATTTATGAAATCTTGCAGATAGGATGTCAAAACATTGTTTCCTCGACGATTTTCTTGAGGAAAGGTTGTATGTGATACAACCGGAACGTTTTGTCAATCCTGAAAGATGCTAATAAGTATGCAAAGCTCCAGCAATCCTTCTAAGGACTGGAGTAAGCATCTCGGAGTTGGAATGTATGCTTTGATGATGATCAAAGATTTTGGGTTTATACAAAGTTTATGAGAAACTTGTATTTCCAAAGAAGTGAGTGGGAGCACTATAGAATTTCTGATGAATATATGTTGTTGACATATTGTTGATCAGAAATGACGTAGAATTTCTGGAAAGCATATAGGGTTATTTGGAAAGTGTTTTTTCAATGGAAATCCTGGATTAAGCTATTTGAACATTGAGCATCAAGATCTATAAGGATAGATCAAAATTCTTAATGGTACTTTCAAATGAGCACATACCTTGACATGATCTTGAAGGTGTTCAAGATGGATCAGTCAAAGAAGGAGTTCTTGCCTGAGTTGTAAGGTATGAAGTTAAGATTTAAAGCTCGACCACGGCAGAATAGAGAGAAAGGACGAAGGTCGTCCCCTATGCTTAAGACGTAGGCTCTACAGTATGCTATGCTGTGTACCGCACCTGAAATGTGCCTTGCCATGAGTCAGTCAAGGGGTACAAGAGTGATCTAAGAATGGATCACAGGACAGCGGTCAAAGTTATCCTTAGTAACTTGTGGACTAAGGAATTTTCTCGATTATGGAGGTGGTAAAAGAGTTCGTCGTAAAGGGTTACGCCGATGCAAACTTTGACACTAATCCAGATTATTCTGAGTAGTAAACTGGATTCGTATAGTAGAACAGTTATTTGGAATAGCTCCAAATAGAACGTGGTAGCTGCATCTAGGAGATGACATAGAGATTTGTAAAGCACACACGGATCTGAAAGATTCAGACCCGTTGACTATAACATCTCTCACAAGCATAACATGATCAAACCCAGAACTCATCGAGTGTTAATCACATGGTAATGTGAACTAGATTATTGACTCTAGTAAACTCTTTGGGTGTTAGTCACATGGGGATGTGACCTTGAGTGTTAGTCCCATAGCGATGTGAACTGGATTATTGACTCTAGTGCAAGTGGGAGACTGTTGGAAATATGCCCTAGAGGCAATAATAAATTAGTTATTATTATATTTCCTTGTTCATGATAATCGTTTATTATCCATGCTAGAATTGTATTGATAGGAAACTCAGATACATGTGTGGATACATAGACAACACCATGTCCCTAGTAAGCCTCTAGTTGACTAGCTCGTTGATCAATAGATGGTCACGGTTTCCTGACCATGGACATTGGATGTTGTTGATAACGGGATCACATCATTAGGAGAATGATGTGATGGACAAGACCCAATCCTAAGCCTAGCACAAAGATCATGTAGTTCGTATGCTAAAGCTTTTCTAATGTCAAGTATCATTTCCTTAGACCATGAGATTGTGCAACTCCCGGATACCGTAGGGAATGCTTTGGGTGTGCCAAACGTCACAACGTAACTGGGTGGATATAAAGGTGCACTACGGGTATCTCCGAAAGTGTCTGTTGGGTTGGCACGAATCGAGACTGGGATTTGTCACTCCGTGTGACGGAGAGGTATCTCTGGGCCCACTCGGTAGGACATCATCATAATGTGCACAATGTGATCAAGGAGTTGATCACGGGATGATGTGTTACGGAACGAGTAAAGAGACTTGCCGGTAACGAGATTGAACAAGGTATCGGGATACCGACGATCGAATGCTCGTGGAGACTTGCCGGTAACGAGATTGAACAAGGTATGGGGATACCGACGATCGAATCTCGGGGCAAGTATCGTACCGCTAGACAAAGGGAATTGTATACGGGATTGATTAAGTCCTTGACATCGTGGTTCATCCGATGAGATCATCGTTGAACATGTGGGAGCCAACATGGGTATCCAGATCCCGCTGTTGGTTATTGACCGGAGAGTCATGTCTCGGTCATGTCTACATGGTCTCCCGAACCCGTAGGGTCTACACACTTAAGGTTCGGTGACGCTAGGGTTAGGGATATGTATATGCGAGTAACCCGAATGTTGTTCGGAGTCCCGTGAGATTCGGAGTCCCGGATGAGATCCCGGACGTCACGAGGAGTTCCGGAATGGTCCGAGGGGTAAAGAATTATATATAGGAAGTGCTATTTCGGCCATCGGGACAAGTTTCGGGGTCACCGGTATTGTACCGGGACCACCGGAAGGGTCCCGGGGGTCCACCGGGTGGGGCCACCTATCCCGGAGGGCCCCATGGGCTGAAGTGGGAAGGGATCCAGCCCAAAGTGGGCTGGGGCGCCACTTCCCCCTTAGGGCCCATGCGCCTAAGGGTGGGGAAACCCTAGGGGAAGAGTCCTAAGAGGGGAAGGCACCCCTAGGTGCCTTGGGGGGGAGGGACTCCTCCCTTGGCCGCCGCCCCCCTAGGAGATTGGATCTCCTAGGGCCGGCGCCCCCCCCCCTTGGCCTCCCTATATATAGTGAGGGAAGGAGGCCCTCTCACCACGCGCCTTGGTGCCTCCCTCTCCCTCTCCAACACCTCCTCCTCCTCCATAGAGCTTAGCGAAGCCCTGCCGGAGTACTGCAGCTCCATCACCACCACGCCGTCGTGCTGCTGTTGGAGCCATCTTCCTCAACCTCTCCTTCCCCCTTGCTGGATCAAGAAGGAGGAGACGTCGCTGCTCCGTACGTGTGTTGAACACGGAGGTGCCGTCCGTTCGGTGCTAGGATCATTGGTGATTTGAATCACGACGAGTACGACTCCATCAACCCCGTTCTCTTGAACGCTTCCGCGCGCGATCTACAAGGGTATGTAGATCCACTCCTCCCTCGTTGCTAGATGACTCCATAGATAGATCTTGGTGACACGTAGGAAAATTTTGAATTTATGCTACGTTACCCAACATTACGTTGTGATGTTTGGCACACCCAAAGTATTCCTACAGTATCCGGGAGTTGCACAATCTCATGGTCTAAGGAAAAGATACTTGACATTAGAAAAGCTTTAGCAGACGAACTACACGATCTTGCGCTATGCTTAGGATTGGGTCTTGTCTATCACATCATTCTCCTAATGATGTGATCCCGTTATCAATGACATCCAATATCCATGGTCAGGAAACCGTAACCATCTATTGATCAACGAACGAGTCTACTAGAGGCTCACTAGGGACATGTTGTGGTCTATGTATTCACACATGTATTACGATTTCCGGATAACACAATTATAGCATGAACAATAGACAATTATCATGAACAAGGAAATATAATAATAACCATTTTATAATTGCCTCTAGGGCATATTTCCAACAGTCTCCCACTTGCACTAGAGTCAATAATCTAGTTACATTGTGATGAATCGAACACCCATAGAGTTTTGGTGTTGATCATGTTTTGCTCGAGGAAGAGGTTTAGTCAACAGATCTGCGACATTCAGGTCCGTATGCACTTTACAAATATCGGTGTCTCCATTTTGTACATTTTCACGAATGGAGTTGAAGCGACGCTTGATATGCGTGGTCTTCCTGTGAAACCTGGGCTCCTTGGCAAGGGCAATAGCTCCAATGTTGTCACAGAAGAGAGTTATTAGGCCCGACGCTTTGGGAATAACTCCTAGGTCGACAATGAACTCCTTCATCTAGATTGCTTCTTGTGCTGCCTCCGAGGATGCCATGTACTCCGCTTCACATGTAGATCCCGCCACGATGCTTTGCTTGCAACTACACTAGCTGACTGCCCCACCATTCAAAATATACATGTATCCGGTTTGTGACTTAGAGTCATCCAGATCTGTGTCGAAGCTAGCATCGACGTAACCCTTTACGACGAGCTCTTCGTCACCTCCATAGACGAGAAACATATCCTTAGTCCTTTTCAGGTACTTCAGGATATTCTTGACCGCTGTCCAGTGTTCCATGCCGGGATTACTTTGGTACCTTCCTACCAAACTCACGGCAAGGTTTACATCAGGTCTGGTACACAGCATGGCATACATAATAGACCCTATGGCCGAGGCATAGGGGACGACACTCATCTTTTCTCTATCTTCTGTCGTGGTCGGGCATTGAGTCGTGCTCAATCTCATACCTTGCAATACAGGCAAGAACCCCTTCTTGGACTGATCCATATTGAACTTCTTCAATATCTTGTCAAGGTACGTACTTTGTGAAAGACCAATGAGGCATCTCGATCTATCTCTATAGATCTTGATGCCTAATATATAAGCAGCTTCTCCAAGGTCCTTCATTGAAAAACACTTGTTCAAGTAGGCCTTTATGCTTTCCAAGAATTCTATATCATTTCCCATCAATAGTATGCCATCCACATATAATATGAGAAATGCTACAGAGCTCCCACTCACTTTCTTGTAAACACAGGCTTCTCCATAAGTCTGCGTAAACCCAAACGCTTTGATCATCTCATCAAATCGAATGTTCCAACTCCAAGAGGCTTGCACCAGCCCATAGATTGAGCGTTGGAGCTTGCACACCTTGTCAGCATTCTTAGGATCGACAAAACCTTCCAGCTGCATCATATACAATTCTTCCTTAAGGAAACCATTAAGGAATGCTGTTTTGACATCCATTTGCCATATCTCATAATCATAGAATGCGACAATTGCTAACATGATTCGGACGGACTTCAGCTTCACTACGGGTGAGAAAGTCTCATCGTAGTCAACCCCTTGAACTTGTCGATAACCCTTAGCGACAAGCCGAGCCTTATAGATGGTCACATTACCATCTGTCCCGGTTTGTGTAAGAACCAAGACTAAAGGCCTTGGGCTTTAGTAACGACCCTTTAGTCCCGGTTTGAGAACCATGACAAATGGGCCTTACGAACCGGGACAATAGGCCCTTTTTCTACTAGTGGATTAAGCTCCGTGACACCAACCGTCTAGGGCACCAAAGCACCCAAGAGGAACAATCTCTAGGGTGCCCAAACACCTAAGAGTAATAAGCTTCTCAACTTCACTTTCACGTACCACCATAGAGAACTCAAACCTATGCACTAAATGCAATGGCAAAGGCACACGAAGTGCCCAAGTCCCTCACTCTCCCGAGCTTAAAAAATAAGCCGCCTCGTAAATTTGTTGAGACTTCTAAATTAGTTATCTCATAACTAGTTCAGAAGCCCCAATAAATATAAGAGACGGCTTGTGGTAAAAGCTAGGGAGGAAGTGGCTTATTTTTAAGCTGCCAAAAGAACTGGCCCTAGCTCAAGTCCTAGATGCATAATCTTTTTGAGCCGATACATCATTGATTTATATGTTTTAGCATAAACGAGACAATTGATGTATTTTTGTATCATTAATAGGGTTTTTATGTATTCTTGTGGAAGAAATGCATGAAAGATGATTGTTGTATGAAGAGGTTTATACCCAATGATATGAGTTCCCATAAAAAACAAAGAAAATCGAGGGTAGCCAAGTCAACACTCCTCCCATTGGCGCTGCCGCCGGTCTGCCCCATCTCCGATGGCCTCTGGGTCATGGAGGTGCAGAGGATCTCAGGCTCCCACTGGTGGGAAGGACCCAGTTCTCGTTCTTGTTAGTTTCGGCGTCTTGGTTGGGGTTGTGTGGCGACGGCGATGTCCCTTAGTAGGAATAATGCATCCCATGTTCTATCCCTGTCTCGATGGTGCATCTAGTATCATCAGAGTGTGTTTAGAGGTGTGTTTCTGTCGGATCTCATCAGATTCGGTCGGTGCTGGCCTTCGATGGATCTGTTTGGATCATGTCCTCGCTTGAGTGTTTACAGGTATCTGATCTACAACTTTCTTCATCGGCGATGGTTGCTTCTCTAGTGTGCTGGTCCTATGGAGTCTTAGCACGACAACTTACTGACTGTCCTCTACAACAAGGTTTGTCCGGCTCTAGTGAGGGAGGGGCAATGACGGGTCGCTAGATGGTCCACAGACATGGTTGTAATTTTTGTTACCTTTATTGTTCTTTGTACCGTCATGGTTGAGAATGAATAGATCGGAAGTTTCTAAAAAAAGGTTTTACCCAATGCCGTTCTCTTTACCAGAACATGAATGATGGTTCCCTAAGAAAAAACATGAATGATGGATTGATGTTCCACACACAAAGTGTGCAAATATGACGTTTGTAGACCGGAGATAAATATGAAGTCCGCAGTGAAGCCGGAGTCCATCCAACAAATCCAGCGTTACGTTTAGCGATCTCGGCCGACAACTCGCTAGGGTTGGTTCTCGAGAACGAGCCCGTGTTGCTGCATGGCGGAACCGGAAGCCCAGGAGATCGGGGGCGGGAAGAAGGGAGATCAAGGCGATCTAGGGTTTAGTGCGGAGGCGGGAGTTGCAGGAGGACAAGGGAGGAAGTTTGGGGCGCCTTTGGGTGCGAACGGGGCTGGATCCATGGAGGCGGCGGGGGCTGTGGCTAGAGATGCAGATCGGGAAGAAGATGCAGATCGGGAGGAGGATACTGTTGGATGGGATCAATTTGGCCCGGACCCAGAGTTGGAAGACGTGTTTGAAGGCCTAAAGCTTCATGGTGAGGAGGAGGAGGACCTCAATCTTTCAGGAGAGGTAGATGAGTTGATTAAGGATGTTCGTTGGTTGTGCTTGTTTCGGGTTCATACTATGAGGCCGTTTAGTCATGCGGCGTTACTAAATTCAATGAGCAACGCATGGGCTTGTGCCCAAGGAGTTACCTTCAACATCAAAGGGCCGAACCTGTTCTTGGCTCAGTGTCATTGCCTGGGCGATTGGAAACGGGTAATGGATGGAGGACCTTGACAATTATGACCCGGTGCTATAAATATTTACAAACTAGATATTTTGGCAATGATAAACCGGCAAGCTCTACAAGCCGACTGAAAGTCAGATGAGTTTTTAAGACCAATATTTTTTAAACCGGCGCTTTGGAAGCCAATTCAAGTGGATTATTTATTACAATATAAGATACCAATGTCTGCAAATTGGTTCTGAAGCTGGCCTATTGACCCAGATTTCTCAAAAGAAGTATCTGGATTTTTGCATTGGCAAGGTTTGGACATATCTGTAGAGATTTTCTATAAGATCTTTGAGTATGCATCCAGGAGGAAATGACAAGGACTTAAAGATGATCAGGTGCCGGTTCAGGAAAATATTTAACCCAAAGCACAACCTATCAAGTTTGTTCTTGTGTTTATTTTACAGGATCAGTTTAACATGGATAAATCCAAATTAAACTGGGGGCTAATGTCGGGGATATACCCCGCGGTATGACCCGGCCGGAATCATGACCTGGCCGGGCTTGGCGACTCACCAGAGACCTCGCTAGAGCTTGGCGACTCACTGGCGATCCACCCGGACATGGCAGTTTACATGTAACCCGCCTGGACATTGTGACTCATTGGAGACCCGGCGGGCGGATCAGACGGACGACAAGGCCCAAGGCCCAGCAGGCCGGCTTATACTCTGGTGGGCCGGCTTAAGAGGAAAGGGATGACAAATATTTCCTTTACAAGGAAGCAAGACACGGACTTGTATTCAACTTGTGAGAAAGGATAGACTAGTCCTAGTCCTACTAGGACTCCATATGTAACCCGCCCCTTCAACATATATAAGGAGGGGTAGGGCTCCCCAAAGAGGGACAAAAAATAATCTCTAGAGCTAGACACGAAGAGCCGGCTTACCGGCAACTCCCTCATGATCATAATGAGACCTAGCCACAAACAGCATGTAGGGTTATTACCGGATGATGTTTCCCGGGGCCCGAAGCTGTCTAAACCCTTGTCTTGTGTTGCGTCTCTCGATTCTGCCCAACCCCTCTCAAGCTACCACATAGATGGTTGGCCTCGCGACTAAGTCCTCACACTAAGGACATCTGTTGTGACAATTCCACGACAGATCCGGTAGTCATTGTGGAATACGATGGGTTCACTAACGTCTCTGAATATGCATTGGATATGTATCCTTTGTGGGCGAGGATCAAAGGCTTGCCGGATGGGCTCACAAGAAAGAGGGAGTTGGCGGAGAAGGTATCCAAGAAGGTCGGAGAGCCGCTGTTTACGGTGGTAGTTAATGAGGGGAGGATTAACCCAGCTAGCCACTTAAGGGTGAGGGTTTTTGTGAATGTCCAGAAGCCATTGGTGAGGTTTGTGAGTATCACCCTTAAGAAGATGAAACGGTACCCTGTTACGTATGAGAAGCTGCCGGATTTTTGTTTTTTCTGTGGCTGTATGGGGCATGTGGTAGAGGAATGCGGGGACGGGGTTCATGATCCCGCCGAGTGTGAATGGAGGGATTGGCTGCATTGGAGTAGTGAACCGGCCATGGCGGGAGGTGGTGTAGGGCGTGGTAGAGGAGGGAGGTCAACAGGCCAAGGCGTGGGGGGAGCGAGTCGGGCTGGTAGAGGTGGAGGCAGAGGCGTAGGAGGTTCAGGAGGAAGGGGCGGTTCAGAGGAAGCTCGGGCAAGAAAGGTAGATGTTGATGTTCAGTATGTGGGGGGTGGTGTGCACACCGTGTCGGGAGCTCCCAATATTGGTGATGACAATGTGCGGACGGCCCGCAAGAGGCTGATGGGGGTGGACGGTGTTGTTATGGTGCGAGGGCAACCAGTGCCAAACCTTGCGGGCAAAGTCCCGAACACAGTTCTGATGTTGGAGGGGGGAGTGGTTCAGGGGCGAATAATGGGCCGGACTCGACGTCTACACCGGGCAAGGTGCCCATTGTGAAGAGAAGGAAGCAAGGGGAAGATGGGGATGATGGTGACACAACTATGACTGAAGAGGCGGCCTCCTTCGAGGGGGACCGCCGGGCCCAATGAATGTCTTAAGCTGGAACTGTTGGGGAGGGGGGAATACCCGGACAGTTCGTGAGTTAGCGACTATCTGTCAGTCGCATTCCCCCAGTATGGTGTTTTTGTGTGAAACAAGACAGAAGGCTGAGAAAATAAAAAAGGTGTGTGGGAGGATTGGTTTGAAGGGTTTTGCTGGGGTTGACAGTAATGATATGAGTGGTGGTCTCGCTCTTTTTTGGCATGAGAACTACGAAGTGGAGATCTTGGATAAAGAAGAACACTTTATAGATGCAGTGGTCCATGTCCAGGAGGGGTCGGCGCAATGGAGGATCACTTGTATTTATGGTGAACCACGGGTAGAAAACAGGCACATCATGTGGTCAAAAATCGAGCAGTTAAAAGTTGTGAATGACCTACCTTGGCTTGTAGTCGGCGACTTCAACGAGGCCATGTGGGACTTTGAACATCTATCTGCTACACCGCGTGGAGAGCCACAAATGATTGCTTTTCGGGATACGTTGGAGAACTGTGGCCTAGTTGACCTTGGCTTCGTTGGTGTTCCCTTCACATATGATAATAAGAGGGGAGGAGGAGGTAATGTGAAGGTAAGGCTGGACAGGGCAGTTGCAACTAATGCGTGGAGGAACTTGTTTGCATATGCTACGGTGGTGCATGTTCCTTCACCTTGTTCAGATCATGTGGCCCTTGTCCTAAAGGGTTCGGCTGATCCGGGGCCGCTAGGTGGAAAGCAGAGGAGGTACGAGGTGTTTTGGGAGCGTGATGAGTCACTGCCTGAGGTGATAAAGGAGGCCTGGGAAGCAGTGGGGGGAGTTCATAATATGTCTCAGTTGCGGGACGCTCTGTCTAAAACAATGACAGCTCTCAGGGTTTGGAGCAAAAAAGTTGGTAATATCACTAGAGAGATTGCCAAGTCCCGCACTCAGCTAGAGGAGTTGATGAATATGAACGCTGACCGCCAAGATATCGCAAGAGTGACGGACAAGATGAACGAGCTTTTGTACCAAGAGGAGATGCTTTGGTTACAACGAACGCGTATCACGTGGTTGAAGGAGGGGGATAGAAATACAAAATATTTTCAAAGCAAAGCAGTCTGGAGGGCGAGGAAGAACAAGATTCGAGAGTTGACGGATAGTGTCGGTGTAGTTCACTCTGATCTTGCCTCTATGGGGGAAGTGGCTAACCGTTATTTTCATGATATTTTCACAGCTGATCCCACACTTAATGCAGCGCCTATTTTGGAACTAATTAACCCGGTGGTGACTGAGGAGGATAACACCAAGTTGTGTGCTCCTTTTATAGATAAAGAGATCTCGGATGCTTTGTTTCAAATCCGACCACTAAAAGCTCCGGGTCCGGATGGTTTCCCCGCTAGATTCTTTCAGCGGAATTGGAGCACTCTCAAGGAGGGTGTGTTGGCTGCGGTGAAGGATTTTTTCAGCACTGGTGTCATGTCGGAGGGAGTGAATTCTACATCTATTGTACTTATTCCCAAAGTTCCCAACCCGGTAAAAATCACGGACTACAGGCCCATTAGTCTGTGTAATGTTATCTATAAGGTCATCTCCAAGTGCCTAGTGAATAGGATGAGGCCTTTGCTGGATGATCTCATCTCTCCTGAGCAAAGCGCCTTTATCCCAGGAAGGATGATTACAGATAATGCACTAGTTGCATTTGAGTGTATCCATCATATCAAGCAGGAGAAGGATCCCACAAGAAGTTTCTGTGCTTACAAACTGGACCTATCAAAAGCATATGATCGAGTGGATTGGGTCTTCTTGAGGCAAATGATGCAAAAGTTGGGTTTCTCTCAGCGATGGGTTGACTGGATAATGTCGTGTGTCACGTCGGTGAGATACTCTGTCAAACTTAATGGAACCCTCTTGGATTCGTTTGCGCCGACGTGTGGTCTTCGGCAAGGAGATCCGCTCTCTCCGTTTCTTTTTTTGCTTGTGGCAGATGGTCTATCAGCTCTACTAAAGAGCAAAGTGTCTACGGGTGACATCACGCTGGTGCAGGTTTCTAGACGAGGACCGGGCGTTTCACACTTATTGTTTGCTGATGATACTTTGTTGTTTTTTGAGGCTTCGAGAGAACAAGCAGATGAGGTTAAAGTGGTGTTGGATTTGTACGGGAAGGCGGCGGGCCAGTGCCTAAACCCTAACAAGTGCTCCATTCTTTTTGGCGAGGCTTGCCCCGTAGCAGTTCAGGAGGAAGTAAGGTCAGTACTTAATATCACGAGCCTTCACTTCGAGGAGAAATATTTGGGCCTACCGACTGTTGGGGAACGTTGCAGAAAACAAAATTTTTCCTACTCGTTTCACCAAGATCCATCTAGGAGTTCATCTAGCAATGAGTCATCGGATGCATCTACATACCTTTGTAGATCACGCGCGGAAGCGTTCAAAGAACGGGGATGAGGAAGGCGTACTCGACGTGATCCAAATCACCGATGACCAAGCGCCGAACGGACGGCACCTCCGCGTTCAACACACGTACGGGACGGGAGACGTCTCCTCCTTCTTGATCCAGCAAGGGGGGAGGAGAGGTTGATGAAGATCCAGCAGCACGACGGCGTGGTGGTGGATGCAGGGCGTCACAGTAGCAGGGCTTCGCCTATACTACGAAGGAGAGACGTAACGGGGAGAGAGGGAGGCGCCAGGGGCTGGTGTATGAAGTCCCTCCTCTCCCCCACTATATATAGGAGGGCCAAGGGGGGGTGGTGCGCAGCCTAGGAGATCCAATCTCCTAGGTGCGGCTGCCAAGGGGAGGTTTCCCTCCCCCCCAAGGCACCTAGGGGTGCCTTCCACTAGTGGGACTCCTCCCCCATGGAAACCCTAGGCGCATGGGCCTAGTGGGGCTGATGCCCTTGGCCCATCTAGGCCAAGGCGCACCCCCTACAGCCCATGTGGCCCCCCGGGACAGGTGGCCCCACCCGGTGGGCCCCCGGGACCCCTCCGGTGGTCCCGGTACAATACCGATAACCCCGAAACTTGTCCCGATGGACAAAACAGCACTTCCTATATATAATTCTTTACCTCCGGACCATTCTGGAACTCCTCGTGACGTCCGGGATCTCATCCGGGACTCCGAACAACATTCGGGTTACTGCATATACATATCTTCACAACCCTAGCGTCACCGAACCTTAAGTGTGTAGACCCTACGGGTTCGGGAGACAAGCAGACATGACCGAGACGACTCTCCGGTCAATAACCAACAGCGGGATCTGGATACCCATGTTGGCTCCCACATGCTCCACGATGATCTCATCGGATGAACCACGATGTCGAGGATTCAATCAACCCCGTATGCAATTCCTTTTGTCAATCGATATGTTACTTGCCCGAGATTCGATCGTCGGTATCCCAATACCTCGTTCAATCTCGTTACCGGCAAGTCACTTTACTCGTACCGTAATGCATGATCCCGTGACCAGACACTTGGTCACTTTGAGCTCATTATGATGATGCATTACCGAGTGGGCCCGGTGATACCTCTCCGTCATACGGAGTGACAAATCCCAGTCTTGATCCATGTCAACCCAACAGACAATTTCGGAGATACCCGTAGTCTACCTTTATAGTCACCCAGTTACGTTGTGACGTTTGGTATACCCAAAGCACTCCTACGGTATCCGGGAGTTACACGATCTCATGGTCTAAGGAAAAGATACTTTGACATTGGAAAACTCTAGCAAACGAACTATACGATCTTGTGCTATGTTTAGGATTGGGTCTCGTCCATCACATCATTCTCCTAATGATGTGATCTCGTTATCAATGACATCCAATGTCCATAGTCAGGAAACCATGACTATCTGTTGATCAACGAGCTAGTCAACTAGAGGCTTACTAGGGACATGTTGGTTCTGTTATTCACACATGTATTACGATTTCCGGATAACACAATTATAGCATGAATAAAGACAATTATCATGAACAAGGAAATATAATAATAATGCTTTTATTATTGCCTCTAGGGCATATTCCCAACAGTCTCCCACTTGCACTAGAGTCAATAATCTAGTTACATCGTGATGAATCGAACACCCATTGAATTCTGGTGTTGATCATGTTTTGCTCTAGGGAGAGGTTTAGTCAACGGATCCACTACATTCAGGTCCGTATGTACTTTACAAATCTCTATGTCTCCATCTTGAACATTTTCACGAATGGAGTTGAAGCGACGCTTGATGTGCCTTGTCTTCTTGTGAAACCTGGGCTCCTTGGCAAGAGCAATAGCTCCAGTGTTGTCACAGAAGAGCTTGATCGGCCCCGACGCATTGGGTATGACTCCTAGGTCGGTGATGAACTCCTTCACCCATATTGCTTCATGTGCTGCCTCCGAGGCTGCCATGTACTCCGCTTCACATGTAGATCCCGCCACGACGCTTTGCTTGCAACTGCACCAGCTTACTGCCCCACCATTCAAAATATACACGTATCCGGTCTGTGACTTAGAGTCATCCAGATCTGTGTCGAAGCTAGCGTCGACGTAACCCTTTACGACAAGCTCTTCGTCACCTCCATAAACGAGAAACATTTCCTTAGTCCTTTTCAGGTACTTCAGGATATTCTTGACCGCTGTCCAGTGTTCCTTGCCGGGATTACTTTGGTGCCTTCCTACCAAACTTACGGCAAGGTTTACATCAGGTCTGGTACACAGCATGGCATACATAATAGAACCTATGGCTGATGCATAGGGGATGACGCTCATCTCTTCTATATCTTCTTCCGTAGTCGGACATTGAGCTGAGCTCAATTTCATACCTTGTAACACAGGCAAGAATCCCTTCTTAGACTGATCCATATTGAACTTCTTCAATATCTTATCAAGGTATGTGCTTTATGAAAGACCTATGAGGCGTCTCGATCTATCTCTATAGATCTTGATGCCTAATATATAAGCAGCTTCTCCAAGGTCCTTCATTGAAAAACTTTTATTCAAGTAGGCCTTAATGCTGTCCAAGAGTTCTATATCATTTCCCATCAAAAGTATGTCATCTACATATAATATGAGAAATGCTACAGAGCTCCCACTCACTTTCTTGTAAACGCAGGCTTCTCCATAAGTCTGCGTAAACCCAAACGCTTTGATCATCTCATCAAAGCGAATGTTCCAACTCCGAGATGCTTGCACCAGCCCATAAATCGAGCGTTGGAGCTTGCATACCTTGTCAGCATTCTTAGGATCGACAAAACCTTCCGGCTGCATCATATACAATTCTTCCTTAAGGAAACCATTAAGGAATGCCGTTTTGACGTCCATTTGCCATATCTCATAATCGTAGAATGCGGCAATTGCTAACATGATTCGGACGGACTTTAGCTTCGCTACCGGTGAGAAAGTCTCATCGTAGTCAACCCCTTGAACTTGTCGATAACCCTTGGCGACAAGTCGAGCTTTATAGATGGTCACATTACCATCCGCGTCTGTCTTCCTCTTAAAGATCCATTTATTTTCTATGGCTCGCCGTTCAACGGGCAAGTCAGTCAAAGTCCATACTTCGTTTTCATACATGGATCCTATCTCGGATTTCATGGCTTCCAGCCATTTTTCGGAATCCGGGCCTGCCATCGCTTCTTCATAGTTCGAGGGTTCACCGTTGTCTAACAACATGATTTCCAAGACAGGGTTGCCGTACCACTCTGGTGCGGAACGTGTCCTTGTGGACCTTCGAATTTCAGTAGGAGCTTGATCAGAAGTATCTTGATCATTATCATTAACTTCCTCTCTAGTCGGTGCAGGCACCTCAGGAACATTTTCTTGAGTTGCGCCATTTGCCGGTTCAAGAGGTAATACTTCATCAAGCTCTACTTTCCTCCCACTTACTTCTTTCGAGAGAAACTCTTTCTCTAGAAAGGACCCATTCTTGGCAACAAAGATCTTGCCTTCGGATCTGAGGTAGAAGGTATACCCAATAGTTTCTTTTGGGTATCCTATGAAGACGCATTTTTCCGACTTGGGTTCGAGCTTTTCAGGTTGAAGTTTCTTGACATAAGCATCGCATCCCCAAACTTTTAGAAATGACAGCTTAGGTTTCTTCCCAAACCATAATTCATACGGTGTCGTCTCAACGGATTTCGACGGAGCCCTATTTAAAGTGAATGCGGCAGTCTCTAAAGCATAGCCCCAAAAAGATAGCGGTAAATCGGTAAGAGACATCATAGACCGCACCATATCTAATAGAGTGCGATTACGACGTTCGGACACACCGTTACGCTGAGGTGTTCCAGGCGGCGTGAGTTGTGAAACTATTCCACATTTTCTTAAGTGTGTGCCAAACTCGTGACTCAAGTATTCTCCTCCACGATCTGATCGTACAAACTTGATTTTCCTGTCACGTTGATTCTCAACCTCACTCTGAAATTCCTTGAACTTTTCAAAGGTTTCAGACTTGTGTTTCATTAAGTAGATATACCCATATCTACTTAAATCATCAGTGAGCGTGAGAACATAACGATAGCCACCGCGAGCCTCAACACTCATTGGACCGCACACATCAGTATGTATGATTTCCAATAAGTTGGTTGCTCGCTCCATTGTTCCTGAGAACGGAGTCTTGGTCATCTTACCCATGAGGCATGGTTCGCACGTGTCAAATGATTCATAATCAAGAGACTCTAAAAGTCCATCTGCATGGAGCTTCTTCATGCGTTTGACACCTATGTGACCAAGGCGGCAGTGCCACAAGTATGTGGGACTATCATTATCAACCTTACATCTTTTGGTACTCACATTATGAACATGTGTAGCATCACGTTCGAGATTCATAAAGAATAAACCATTCACCATAGGAGCATGACCATAAAACATATCTCTCATATAAATAGAACAACCATTATTCTCGGATTTAAATGAGTAGCCATCTCGAATTAAACGAGATCCCGATACAATGTTCATGCTCAAAGCTGGCACTAAATAACAATTATTAAGGTTTAAAACTAATCCCAAAGGTAGATGTAGAGGTAGCGTGCCGACGGCGATCACATTGACCTTGGAACCATTCCCGACGCGCATCGTCACCTCGTCCTTTGCCAGTTTCCGCTTATTCCGCAGCCCCTGCTTTGAGTTACAAATGTGAGCAACTGCACCGGTATCAAATACCCAGGAGCTACTACGGGCACTAGTAAGGTACACATCAATTACATGTATATCACATATACCTTTTGTTTTGCCGGCCTTCTTGTCTGCTAAGTATTTAGGGCAGTTCCGCTTCCAGTGACCGCTCCCCTTGCAATAAAAGCACTCAGTCTCGGGCTTGGGTCCATTCTTTGGCTTCTTCCCGGCAGCTTGCTTGCCGGGCGCGGCAACCTCCTTGCCGTCCTTCTTGAAGTTCTTTTTACCCTTGCCTTTCTTGAACTTAGTGGTTTTATTGACCATCAACACTTGATGTTCCTTCTTGACTTCTACCTCCGCTGATTTCAGCATTGAGAACAACTCAGGAATGGTCTTTTGCATCCCCTGCATGTTGAAGTTCATCACAAAGCTCTTGTAGCTTGGTGGAAGCGACTGGAGGATTCTGTCAATGACCGCATCATCCGGGAGATTAACTCCCAGCTGAGACAAGCGTTATGTAACCCAGACATAGTGAGTATGTGCTCACTGACAGAACTATTTTCCTCCATCTTACAGCTGAAGAACTTATCGGAGACTTCATGTCTCTCGATCCGGGCATGAGCTTGAAAAACCATTTTCAGCTCTTCGAACATCTCATATGCTCCATGTCTCTCAAAACGCTTTTGGAGCCCCGGCTCTAAGCTGTAAAGCATGCCGCACTGAACAAGGGAGTAGTCGTCAACACGTGTCTGCCAAGCGTTCATAACATCTTGGTTCTGTGGGACGGGAGCTTCACCTAGCGGTGCTTGTAGGACATAATCTTTCTTGGCAGCTATGAGGATGATCCTCAGGTTCCGGACCCAGTCCGTATAGTTGCTGCCATCGTCTTTCAGCTTGGTTTTCTCTAGGAACGCGTTGAAGTTGAGGACTACGTTGGCCATTTGACCTACAAGACATATTGCAAAGATTTTAGACTAAGTTCATGATAATTAAGTTCATCTAATCAAATTATTAATGAACTCCCACTTAGATTAGACATCCCTCTAGTCATCTAAGTATTACATGATCCGAGTTGACTAGGCCGTGTCCGATCATCACGTGAGACGGACTAGTCAACATCGGTGAACATCTTCATGTTGATCGTATCTTCTATACGACTCATGCTCGACCTTTCGGTCTTCTGTGTTCCGAGGCCATGTCTGTACATGCTAGGCTCGTCAAGTCAACCTAAGTGTTTGCATGTGTAAATCTGTCTTACACCCATTGTATGTGAACGTCTGAATAAAACACCCGATCATCACGTGATGTTTTGAAACAGCGAACTGTCTCAACGGTGCACAGTTAGGGGGAACACTTCTTAAAATTAGTATGAGGGATCATCTTATTTACTACCGTCGTTCTAAGTAAACAAGATGCAAAACATGATAAACATCACATGCAATCAAATAATGAACGTGACATGATATGGCCAATATCACATAGCTCCTTTGATCTCCATCTGGGGCTCCATGATCATCTTGTCACCGGCTTGACACCATGATCTCCATCATCATGATCTCCATCATCGTGTCTCCATGAAGTTTCTCGCCAACTATTACTTCTACTACTATGGCTAACACGTTTAGCAATAAAGTAAAGTAATTTACATGGCGTTTCTCAATGACTCGCAGGTCATATAAAAGAATAAAGACAACTCCTATGGCTCCTGCCGGTTGTCATACTCATCGACATGCAAGTCGTGATTCCTATTACAATAGCATGAACATCTCATACATCACATATAGATCATTCATCATTCATCACAACTTTGGCCATATCATATCACAAACCACTTGCTGCAAAAACAAGTTAGACGTCCTCTAATTGTTGTTGCAAGTTTTACGTGGCTGAATTAGGGTTCTAGCAAGAACGTCTTCTTACCTACGTTAAAGCCACAACGTGATTTGTCAACTTCTATTTACCCTTCATAAGGACCCTGTTCATCGAATCCGCTCCAACTAAAGTGGGAGAGACAGACACCCGCCAGCCACCTTATGCAACTAGTGCATGTTAGTCGGTGGAACCGGTCTCACGTAAGCGTACGTGTAAGGTTGGTCCGGGCCGCTTCATCCCACAATACCGCTGAAGCAAGAAAATACTAGTAGCGGCAAGAAAGTTGACAAATCTACGCCCACAACAAATTGTGTTCTACTCGCGCAAGAAGAACTACGCATAGACCTAGCTCATGATGCCACTGTTGGGGAACGTTGCAGAAAACAAAATTTTTCCTACTCGTTTCACCAAGATCCATCTAGGAGTTCATCTAGCAACGAGTCATCGGATGCATCTACATACCTTTGTAGATCACGCGCGGAAGCGTTCAAAGAACGGGGATGAGGAAGGCGTACTCGACGTGATCCAAATCACCGATGACCAAGCGCCGAACGGACGGCACCTCCGCGTTCAACACACGTACGGGACGGGAGACGTCTCCTCCTTCTTGATCCAGCAAGGGGGGAGGAGAGGTTGATGAAGATCCAGCAGCACGACGGCGTGGTGGTGGATGCAGGGCGTCACAGTAGCAGGGCTTCGCCTATACTACGAAGGAGAGACGTAACGGGGAGAGAGGGAGGCGCCAGGGGCTGGGGTATGAAGTCCCTCCTCTCCCCCACTATATATAGGAGGGCCAAGGGGGGGTGGTGCGCAGCCTAGGAGATCCAATCTCCTAGGTGCGGCTGCCAAGGGGAGGTTTCCCTCCCCCCCAAGGCACCTAGAGGTGCCTTCCACTAGTGGGACTCCTCCCCATGGAAACCCTAGGCGCATGGGCCTAGGCTGATGCCCTTGGCCCATCTAGGCCAAGGCGCACCCCCTACAGCCCATGTGGCCCCCCGGGACAGGTGGCCCCACCCGGTGGGCCCCCGGGACCCCTCCGGTGGTCCCGGTACAATACCGATAACCCCGAAACTTGTCCCGATGGACAAAACAGCACTTCCTATATATAATTCTTTACCTCCGGACCATTCCGGAACTCCTCGTGACGTCCGGGATCTCATCCGGGACTCCGAACAACATTCGGGTTACTGCATATACATATCTTCACAACCCTAGCGTCACCGAACCTTAAGTGTGTAGACCCTACGGGTTCGGGAGACAAGCAGACATGACCGAGACGACTCTCCGGTCAATAACCAACAGCGGGATCTGGATACCCATGTTGGCTCCCACATGCTCCACTGATGATCTCATCGGATGAACCACGATGTCGAGGATTCAATCAACCCCGTATGCAATTCCCTTTGTCAATCGATATGTTACTTGCCCGAGATTCGATCGTCGGTATCCCAATACCTCGTTCAATCTCGTTACCGGCAAGTCACTTTACTCGTACCGTAATGCATGATCCCGTGACCAGACACTTGGTCACTTTGAGCTCATTATGATGATGCATTACCGAGTGGGCCCGGTGATACCTCTCCGTCATACGGAGTGACAAATCCCAGTCTTGATCCATGTCAACCCAACAGACACTTTCGGAGATACCCGTAGTCTACCTTTATAGTCACCCAGTTACGTTGTGACGTTTGGTATACCCAAAGCACTCCTACGGTATCCGGGAGTTACACGATCTCATGGTCTAAGGAAAAGATACTTTGACATTGGAAAACTCTAGCAAACGAACTATACGATCTTGTGCTATGTTTAGGATTGGGTCTCGTCCATCACATCATTCTCCTAATGATGTGATCTCGTTATCAATGACATCCAATGTCCATAGTCAGGAAACCATGACTATCTGTTGATCAACGAGCTAGTCAACTAGAGGCTTACTAGGGACATGTTGGTGTCTGTTATTCACACATGTATTACGATTTCCGGATAACACAATTATAGCATGAATAAAGACAATTATCATGAACAAGGAAATATAATAATAATGCTTTTATTATTGCCTCTAGGGCATATTTCCAACACCAACGCCGGAGGGGCGGATGTCTAAAGGGCGTTTTCAGAATCTACAGACTCGGCTCACTAAACGGTTGATACAATGGGGGGATGGCCTCTTGGCGCAACCGGGGAGAGAAGTGTTGATAAAGTCGGTTGCGCAAGCGCTCCCAACTTATATTATGGGCGTCTTCAAGTTACCGTTTTCAGTTTGTGATGATCTTACACGCATGGTGCGGAATTTTTATTGGGGATCGGCAAAGGGTAAAAGAAAGGTGTACTGGAAGAATTGGGACCATCTCTTGCAGCCCAAGGACAGAGGAGGAATTGGTTTTCGCGATTTTCGACTGTTTAACCAGGCCTTGTTGGCTAGGCAGGCGTGGAGGCTTTTAACGAAGCCAGACAGCCTGTGTGCTAGGGTCTTAAAAGCACGTTATTACCCAGATGGCAAGTTGGAAGACGCTGTTTTTGCTGGGAACGGGTCATCATCTTGGCAGGCTATATGCCATGGCCTGGAACTGTTGAAAAAGGGGCTGCTATGGAGAGTAGGGGACGGGCAAGCATAAGGGTGTGGCGGGATAGCTGGATCCCGAGACCCTTCTCATATAAGCCGATCTCTCCTCAAGGGTGTTGCCGTATTCGGTTTGTTTCTGGTCTGCTAAACACTAATGGGTCTTGGAAAGTTGAGATCCTTCGGGAATATTTTGTGGCTGCAGATGTACATGAAATAATGAAAATTCGTGCATCTCCTAGAATGGAGGGAGACGTGATCGCTTGGGGCCCCGGCAGACATGGTATTTTTACATTTAAATCAGCTTACGAATTGGCTTTCGATGAGGCTCATAGCAGTTCTGCGGTGGCGTCGAGTTATGCGCCTTCGGGAAGCTGTGCTTGCTGGGACTTCATATGGAAGTGTGACGCCCCCCCCCCAACGGTGAAGCACTTCGCTTGGCGCCTGTCGAATGATGCACTACCCACAAGCACCGTATTGGGCTGGAAACCACAGGTATGTGTCCGGTATGTGGAGCAGGAGAGGAGGATAACTTTCATCCATTCGTGCGCTGCCAGTTTGGGCGTGATCTGTTTGTGGCCATGGCCAGGGTGTGGAGGCTCCCGGATGTCACATCAATACTTAACAACGGGAAAGAATGGCTGCTACACGTCCTGGATCCTCTTACAAACCTTGAACGAACAATGTTACTAATGATTTTCTGGAGGAGTTGGTTTGTCCGGAACGAGCTAGTTCATGCTAAGCCTGCCCCGCCTATGGAAGTCTCTCTAAGATTTCTGCAAAGCTATCTGGTGTCCTTGGTTGGTATCAAGCAGAATCCACAGGCTGACCCAACCAAAGGCAAAACTTATATCGAATGGAAAGATACAGTGAGAAGGGGGAGAAGCGTTGGTGATCAGGACGAACGGAGTTGGACTACGCCCGAGCCGGAGTGGTGCAAATTGAATACTGATGGATCTTTTGTTGCGTCAGAACAAGCGGGTGCGGGCATGATCTTACGTGATCATTGCGGGGCTATCAACTTCTCGTCATGCAGGGTGTTGTTTTCGTGCAGAGACTCCCTTGAGGCGGAGTTGTGCGTGTGTATGGAAGGCTTGTCCCTTGCCTTGCAGCGAAGCGAGTTGCCGATCGTGGTGGAGATGGACTCTCTCGAAGCGATCTCTCTCATATCAAGCTTGGATGCGGATCGCTCAGTTTACTCTTCTATTGTTAGAGAGATTAAGCACTTAATGGGTTTAAGGAAGACTTGTATTTCTCATATAGTTAGATCTCAAAATAAAGTTAGTGATTGCTTAGCTAAGTTTGCTAGAACCCAAGGCAGGACCTTGACTTGCTTAGGAGCTGGTCCAGATGAAGTAGTGGAAATAGCATCTTATGATTGTAAAGACGTTGTGATTGAGTAATGCAATGCTATTTCTCCCGAAAAAATAAGTCCGCAGTGAAGCGCGCGCGTGCACAAACACACGCAAAAGTTTTCAGGTTAATATATACAGGAAGAAAAGGGAATCCTACGTGGCAGACAACGTGTCGTGCCATTACGTACACGCAAGCATAGAACACGTCAGGTACGAGATCTGAATACGCCCACCAAATCCACGGGCGGAAGGAGGGAACCATCGGCTCTCGGTCGTGCCGTGCGGGGTCCTGATCCCCATCGGACACCGTCGTCATCGGCCGGCTCCCAGTCCCACCTCCGTCTCCATGCGATCTCCTCGGCCGGCGCGGCTCGCTGCCGTCGCGCTTCTCCTCGCGGCGCTCGCCGCGGCCGTGGGCGCCCCCGCCGCGGCCGCGGCCAGCAGAGACGGGTACGGGCGCACGAGGAGGCTGCGCATGAGGGGCAAGGTCGTCGAGATGTGAGCGCTCCCCCCTGTCTTAGCTACCCTCTGCTCGATTTCTGTCGGGTTTAATCCGAGCTTTGGGACTGGGAAGGTTCCATTTCGTCGCGGGGATTTCTGTGTCGTACGGGGAAGATGATTTTAGCTGTCCTGTAAGCTCCGTCTTCAGACAGAAGCCCCTGTAATTCGGGTCGCAGATAAAAATGCGAACTTTGTTCGTCTTGTTCAGACGAGTGCCAACATCTCGAACTAACGCCTGTAACCAACGTTTTGGCCCATGTGGTCAATGAATCACTCCATAATCTCTCTATTTCAGTCCTGAAATAATTTTGCACCCCCCAGTCCCCAGAGCATCAGCCCATGTGATCAATGAATCACTCCATAATCTCTGTATCTCCATATTCTAGTACTGATCCATTTCCACTCATTTCAGGTTTTATCATGCTTATGACAACTACATGGCGTATGCATTTCCTGTATGTTCATCAGCTATTTTAGGAATTCTTGAGCAAAATTCAGTTCATTTGTTCATGGCCAATCTGATGTTTTCTGTGTTGATACCTTTTCAGCATGATGAATTGAAGCCTCTTACTAAAGGCTTCACTGACTCCCTCAGTGAGCTTGGCAACTTAAATGTATTAATGTATCGACAAATTTACAGTTTCCAATTGACATCACAAAAGCTTAAAGATACCCAGGCGTAATATCAACTCTTTCTTCCTTCTTGTAGCTTGAGCACTTGCCACAGGATTATAATGGATCAGCATTGACACTAGTTGAGTCATTATCAAGGTACACTTTATGAAGTTGTAATGTTTCTGGATACTTCGAGATTTGTGCTGTCTTTTGATGATAAGAATATGAATTGCTACGTTGTTTCTTCAAAAGGAAAATTGTATCCATAAGATTGATAGGTAATGCCTCTCTGTTTTGGCTCATGCAGTCTTGTTGTCTTAGGTAACCTAACAGAATTTGACAGAGGAGTTAGTTGGCTTTCAGAGAACCTAACTTTTGATGTTGATGCTCGAGTTAATCTTTTTGAGGTAATGCCATCTGATTTTTATCACCACTAGAACAAAACAATGACATGTTGCCAGGATTTAAGCAACAATCATTTTCTCACAGTTTTCCCTTCATGGTTTTTTCCCCCTTCTTATCCAGTGTAACATAAGACTTCTTGGGGGGCTTATTTCTGCTCATATTCTTGCAAAGGACTATAGCAGTCAGAATAAAGATGGAGTATATCAGAACCAACTGCTACGTCTTGCTGAAAATTTAGGCAGCCGGTTTCTGCCAGCATTCGAGACCCCTACTGGATTGCCGTATGCATGGATCAATCTTAAGGTTCATTTACAAACCCTTGGCCTTTCTTCTGATTTAGAAAGTAGTACACCGCTACAATCACGTTCCCGGATAAAATAAATAGTAAAAGACATGTATTGATAAATTCCATTTATTCAGCACGCCCCTTCCTTCTATGGCACAGAACAGAAGTGTCAAGCCTCCTGCGGAAACTAGATAATCATTCGACAATTATTTTGTTTCCCTTTCTGGATACCCTTGTATGATGTTACTTGTAACACTCAACTCATACATATTACATAGCTCACGTATATTACAATCCTTTTAATCATGATCTGACATGGCTGTTGAGCTTGTATTTTATTCATACATCATCTCTGATGCTATGACTACTTTTTCCAGTATGGAGTGATGGAGAATGAGACAACTGAAACGAGCACATCAGGATGTGGTGAGTGGCGGAATAGTCTTTATTCTGTTGGGTATCTTGGTAGTGGTAGCTAAGATACATAAATTTGTTGCAGGCTCCCTTATCCTGGAAATGGGTGCATTGTCACGTTTGACCGGTGATCCTAGATATGAAGCTGCAGCTCTTCGTGCTCTTCGCAAGTTATGGAGCATGAGAAGCTCACTGAATCTTGTAGGCTCAACACTAGATGTTTTGTCTGGCAACTGGATTGAATATTCGTCAGGCATTGGTGCTGGTACTACTTCTTATGCTAGCCCACTTGGTGTATCGCTTATACCAACGTCAAATTTGTAGCATAATTGTTTTTTGCCAAGTGTTTCTTTGTATATGTGGTTTAATTCTGTCTAATTAGAAGATATATGTGGTTGAGACATATTGATGATCTTTCGTAACATATTTGCAGGAGTTGATTCATTTTACGAGTATTTGATTAAGGCATATGTCCTTTTTGGAAGTGATGAGTACTGGGATATGTTTCACTCTGCTTACCTAGCAGTGCAGAAGTATTTCCGACATGGGCCATGGTACACCCTTTCTTCGTGCCATATTCATTCAAAAATTTCCATTCCATGCTAGTTACTTGTCGCCGCAATATGCTTGTACCGGACAGTAATAATCATCTGTCTTCTCAGGTACCATGAGGCCGATATCAGGACTGGAGAAGCAACACACTGGCAACTAACTAGCCTCCAGGCCTTCTGGCCTGGTGTTCAGGTCTGCTGACTCTGTACATGGTTGATATATCACCTTATTGTGGAATTTTTTATCTTGTATTGTTTGCTTACTGCTATCATCATCACCAGACACTACTAGGAGATGTTGCTGCTGCAAATCTGTCACATCGTGAATTTTACAATGTATGGCAAAGGTTTGGCGTCCTTCCTGAAAGGTATTAATAACTAAAAACTAAGTACCTCTTGACCATCAGTTTGTAAAGGAAAATGGAAATATTGAGTGACTGTTTCAAATCAATTCAGAGTATGATGCACAAGACTGACAAGAGTATGACCAAAACTTGCTTTCAGGTTTTACACTGTATTTTGTTGATGCGTGCTTTGTACTTTGCAGATATCTGTTAGACTACGGAATTTTGCATCCTACAGAGAAGTACTATCCTTTACGTCCAGAGTTTGCTGAGTCTACATTTTATCTTTATCAAGCAACTAAAGGTATGATCATGAATAACAGACAAATAATATTGTTGGCGATTTTTTTTCTTAAAATTTTAATCAAGCAGATAAAGATAATATGATGTCCAGATCACTAACACCACTGATCTCTATAGATCCTTGGTACCTAGAAGTGGGTGAAGCTATAATTGGATCACTTAATTACTACACCAAAGTGGAAGGAGGTTTTGCTAGTATCAGAGATGTTTCAACAATGAACCTTGAAGATCATCAACACAGCTTCTTTCTTTCAGAAACGTGAGCTGTTAATCTTCCTATTGTTTCTAATATGCAGTTGGAGCAAAACTGTCTCATTCGCGCTGATAGATCCCGTCACTGTTGAGATGACGGTTGATAACTCTTCTGCAGGTGCAAATATCTTTTTCTCCTTTACGACGATTCATTCTTGAGGAACAAAAATTACATATTTACAACAGAGGGCCACCCCCTTCCAGTAATGAGCACGTGGCACGAAAAAATTCCTCGACTGGATGTTCCCACCAATTGGACAGTTGTTAAGGTGATCCCATACCAGCTTACATCAGAACGCAAGTTAGGAAACCATATGATGCCCTAGCTCCTATTTGTAGGAGCATTAATCTTACTTTGTACTGTCATCGTAATGATATCGAGAACCTCTCTGCAGGACGGCAACCAACCGATTCGTGCGAGCGCATTGTCATCCAAAGTCTGTCCAGAGACAATTTTCCGGCAGAACGTTGGCTCCCCGTGGGAGAGTGCGTGCCACATACCAGATGTGTTCCCTAGCCACAGATGCAGAGCCGACGATGACTGTGGGATAGAGTCAGTAACATGCAAGAGGAGAACCTGCAGTATGGCTGGATACTGCGGCTTGTGGCTGGCGGTTTACTAGCCAATGTTGTTGGAGAGGATTATACTTTCGCCATTCGTTCACAGAATGATCAAAATAAGGTAAACACCACCTTGAAAATAGAATGTTACCCACCCGCTTCAGCCTGACTTTGTACATTAGAATAGCATCGATAGCAGATTCGTGACGTCTGAATCAGCCAAATTAACCTGTATGTCAAATGCTGGTTTGAAGTTTCATGCTGATGTGATGTATCTGCGGTCCGATATATGGGTGTATTTTATTGTGCGATATATGTAATTACTGTCTGATCTGATTATTTTAGCACATGTGGGCATGCAAAAAAAGAACATACTAGAGATATTGTACATTCTGGTTAATTTGTTCGGACATAATAATTAAGTTCAGTCTTTTGTTTGTTGTGAGTTGCAAATTGATCGTGATTGCACTGCTGTACAGTTTGATAGGGCCATGGAGCCGTGGCTCCAGGCTCTAGCCTTCCCTGCCATCAGATTTCTACTGTAGATTCACACCAATAATCAATGTAGCTGCAAAGTCAAATGTCAGATTGCAGGGCAGGAACAAAAAAAAGTTAATCCTTACTTTGATCTATACAAGACCACTTAGTCTTGTATTGGTATTGTAGATGTTCATAATTTCCTGCTTGATCAAACTTAAAACGGCTTGATTTAAGATAACACCAAATAGCACGCACAGTGATTCCCGCGCTTGGAAGAATCTGCTGCACATTGTGTATGTAGGGTCGTAAAAAAATCATGTGTAAATTTTCGATGCCACGCATCTCTGAAACTGAAGTTGCATTGTTTTGCCAAAAAGATCGAGGTGGAGAATGCCGACTTATAAATAAGTAGTATGTCAGAGTTATAGGAATAGACGATACACTTCCTAATTTCCTGTGGAAAAAAAGCTACTGCCATGTATATGTTTTTTTAATATATAAAAGGGTTTCCCCCAGCTTCATTGATGGAACTCACAGAACACTACACAAGTTCAGCAGTTCCTCATCCTGATCTCAGGACCGAAACATGCAGCCGATCAAAGACTCCACGCGGAGTCATTGGTAACAGAAATTGTTCACCTGCTATTCTTCGACAATGTTGGTGCCCAACCATGAGATCGCCAGAAGACCCCCCGCGCGCCTTTCTTCACAAGTTCATCCACTCGGTGCATCGCCTTTTGCACCTTTGGTGTCTGCAAATCGCTCCGGTAGGTGAGCCAAGCGACAAACATGGTAAATAATCCCATGGGGATCAGCGGGAAGTCTGTTCTCAAAACAAGCCTCATTTTCGAGTCTTCCACCAAGTCCGGCACAAAGCAATCAAAAAAGGACTTTGGCTGTCCCTTTTTCCGGACCATAAAAGTGAGATTCGACCACTCTCCAACCAGGGCCAGTTGTTTCAGGTGGACTAGGTAGATCAAAGCCCAAGCTACATTGGAAAACACCCCACACAAATGTGGCAAAAGGGAGATATAGCAAGAGAAAGGAAATAAGTAGCCTCCCCGTGGTCGATCGCGGCGGCGCTATAAAGAGCAGGCGAGGGTAGCTGGAGCTTCCGGACCTGGCATGGCTTCTAGACCAACAACCGCGCGGCGCAGGGTCCCTCCCTCCTCGCGCGCGCCCCCAATCGAACGGTACGTACGACGCAAGCAACCAACTCAACCGCGCCCTGCCAGTCGTCCACGCACGGCCCTTTCCCGCGTCCGATCGCTCGCGCCGCATGCTCGTCGACGTCATTCACACCCTAGGAGAAGCCCTTTTTTGCTCACTCGCGCGCGCACAATAACGCACGGCCCGGCGTTGGTTGCAGCGTGCGCCGTGCATGCGAATTGAACGCACCGCCTTTTCCCAGCTTAGCTCCCACCCCGCGGCGCGCCAGCGGGCAGGCTCCTCGTAGCCTTTACGCCACGCCCCTATAAAAGCCCGGCGCGGCGAGCGATCAACATCACAACGAAAGCAACAGCCAGCAAGCTCACTTGGCTACCAGCCTACCACTAGTCGCGGTCGCAGCTTAGCCACTCGTTGACATGGCCAGCAAGTCGGCCTCCCTGCTGATCCTCGCGGCGCTGGTGGCGGCCGCGGCGTGCGCGGGCTCGGCAACGGCGCGCGGCGTCCCGGTGGCCGCGAAGGAGGACGCGGTGAAGCGGCCGGAGACGTTCCAGGAGGGGACGGTGCTGATCCCGGGGATCGGGCGGTACGAGCTGGGCACCCACTACAGGCCGGACATCGGCGGGCTGGACCACAGCATCCCGGCCGCCGCCAGGGCGCAGTTCATCCCCGGTGCCGACGACACCTGGGTGCCCAACCCCGGGTTCGAGGTGCCCAACCCCTTCCGCCCCGCAGCCACCACGGAGTCCCCCTGATGAATGGATCGAACTCGTCCACGTTACGCCCATCGGTCGATGGGTAGCTAGCCTGCTACAATTCAATTTCCGCTAGCTTTTGGTTGCTATAATAAAACTAGCTGCTATACATAGGCAAGGCATGAGCATGCGTGTATCAGCGACTGCGTGCGAGCGCGCTGTCGACGTTGTGTGTGATTGGAGAGTGTACCTGTATGGGGTATGCATGGATGTGTAGGAAGGAAGCATCCGTTGCATATCTCGCTTTGCTTTGTTGTTGCCAATAATGTGTTTCAGTTCAATGTATTTTTCTTTTTAGTTCGATAAATTAATGATGAAGCTTGCTATGTTAGCCACACACAAAAAACAAGCTTGTATAGATGAAAGAAGACCCATTGTTCGGTCCAATCAGTGAAAATCTGAATTTGATCCTTGGTTAGAAGGGATGTTGTTTTCAGTGATCTAGGCAAAGGCTCTGGCTTAAGTTGTGTCGCCCTGCTAACGGCTTTCCTAGGCGTCTAATGTTCTAGATGGATTAGTTGACACTCACTTTTTAGATTTTAGATTTTTGTTGCTCAGTACTTCATATGGCAAATGTAAGCTCCACGTTAAACCGAGTCCTAAGACACAAAAGGAAAACGAAAGTGTATAGTATCAAAAAAAAAGTCAGAACGGACAACAACCCACACGCGTCCTTGAGAAAGCCACCGCCTACCCCAGCAACTGGCACGCAACGCCAACAAAACAGAGCTGAATTTAACGCATGAGGTGAACTTAGACACGATTGATGACCAAGTTTCACGTAGCAATTAGTAATGTGACCTCACAGAGCAATTCAAGCGCACATGGGCGCACCATAACACAGCCGCTTAGCGGCATACCATTTGTAAACGAGTCGGGCAGCATATATTTGCTTACTTGACGGCTTACAAGTCACGCAATGCTTTACTCCGGCAGCAAAGCTTGTTCAGTAGTTCATGGCAAAAAGTAGTCTACGTAGTTGGGCAAAAGATGCAACTACAAATTTCCAGCGACGACACCAATTTTTTTCCACCTCACTATGGCTGACCACCTCGCCGGGAACGTCCACGTCCGCGCCCGGTTTCTCGAGAACGACCCCTGGAAGAGGAAGGCTGTGGAGTGCTCGTCCGTACAAGTCTGTTTTGTCTGTTTGTTCTGTTTTGTATTGCCCTCTCCGTCAAGTTGATTGTTCTTCCCACACTCTCTGCTGCGGTACCGGGATTCTGTTGTTCAGAAGATGCGCCAGCAATGGCTGGGTTTGAAGGGGAAGGTTCACGTACAGGGGATGCATCTGTGGTTCTGCTTGGTGATGCATCCGCTCCGCCTGACTGTGCTAGAGGGCTTTGGTCTGGCTCCACCTCAGCAAGTTCAGCAGTACCGTCACCTTCTACAATCTCCTCTGACATGTCTGCGTCGCTCTTTGCTGCTGCCCCACTTGGAGATGCTGCCCTGAAAGCATCACCTGCTTGCTCACCAATATCCAGGGGACTGCTATCTGATTGTTGTTCAGGTTCATCCGGCAACTCCCCCTCCTCCCTCTCATCCTCAGCATCGGTGGCTGTAGTAATCTGGCCCTCTTCCTTCGCATCCTCGAGTTTCTGGTCTTCATCAAACGATTCCACTACTGCCTCTGACTTAAGCGGCACATCTTCCACAGCAGTTGCATCACTGTCCATATTAACTTCAGCATCCTGGCCTTCGATGTCCATTGATGCACCTGTATATTCTTCCATGTCATCATTGTTACCCGCTTCGTCATCCTTGATGTCCTCAACCTCTTCAACTGGCATGGAAGCCTGATCCGTGTTCATCTCTTCTCCAGGCTGTTGTTGCACATCTTGGTTGTCTATCGAGATAACCACAGGAGCCTCAGTCGTTACATCTTCAGGGGCCGATTGATCAGTTTTTAACTCACTGGAACTCTGAACAGAATCCTCTTTAGGTTTCTTTGATGGAGGATTGGCATCATTAGCCTCTCCATGTGATGCATCATCTCTCATCTGCGATGATGGCATGAGACGTTTGCGACCAGAAGGCAATACAGACACACTGCCAGAAGTTTCACGCTCCAGTGATGGGCCACCTTTTTCCTGAACTACTGTGGAACCTCGTTCTGTCGATGTGCCACCTTTCTCCTGTACTGCAGAAACATCGACAACTGGTGTAGCCGCATCAGCCTGGGGCTCTTCAATTCGTTCAAGACTAGGCCGAACGAGCACCCTTCTTGATCTGCGTTGTTCAGTACTTGGCTTGGGCAAAGAAGAAACTGCTTTCTCCTCCATCACTTTAACTTGAGCAGGCCTTGGCGGAGTAGCTACCTGCCGCCCTGAGGAAAAAGAAGATGGATTATTAACTCCCATACTTTAAGGATGTGTAACAAAGTAGAAACAACCCCATTGTCAACTACGATTAAGTTGCAACCCTATGCCACCAAGTAACATGCCTGGTAAGTTCAGTATAATATTGCATTTCAAAACAATGTCTAATACTAACTTTTGCGATAAATAACCGTTAATTTCAGGCTATTTATCAAATGCATGCGCCTAATCGATTCTATGATCTTGCCACATTTATTTCAACTACTTAATATCCCATCCTCGGAAGAATAGAAAGAATGAAGAGGGGAGCACCTGTCGCAGCTGCATCGACAGTGGGAGTTTCAATAGGTGGTGTCTGGCTAGTTGAACCATCTTGGAACGGGCTAGGAGACTCCTCCATTTTTTTAGCCGCAAGGAAATATGAACGGAACTGCTCCTCTACTGCTGATCCAGACGGGATTTGAGATGATTGTCCAGAATAATGCTGCAGAAAATGCACATCGACTTTCAATTATGATCATAGAAGATAATTAAGGATAAATGTGTTAGGTCCCTAAAATGAGCAGAGCTCCGTACTTAAAGTATATATACTGTGAATTCCATACCCAACAGGAAAATAAATGGATATTTAAGATAAACCATACCTCAATCACCTCCTTCACAGCCTGCCGGTGCTTCTCAATCGATTCCTCTATTTGCTTCTTCTCCTGTAAACGATATTTGAAAAAATCAATTGGATGACACTTAAAAAAACACCCTTTTGGTAAGAACTTACGAAGGCAAAACATATCAAGCCTTAAAAAAATGTCCACTGATTTATAAACATTGAAGATTCTTTAGACTTTTCTTAATATATGCCTTTACAACATTTTAGATAAAAATTAAAAGCATAAAAAAATAGTTATAACAATGCTACATGGCATGACTGGCTGACGTTTGTTTATCATGTGTAAGCTGACAATGTGCCAAAGCACTACGAATGGGAAAATCCATCGAGAATGAGCACGAGGAAGATATGTACCTTTGATAGATTTTGAACAGCGACGTAGAAAACGTTCTCAGCCTTTCTGCGGTTTGCCTTTTCTTTCTTGAGATCATCTCTCTCCTTCTCCAAGATTTTTTCCAGTGTCTGTTAATACATTCGAGTTAGAAGCAGGAAGAAATGTTTTAATGCCATTTAAGCTCAACATGCTAACCTGTATCCTGATGTCTTTCTCTTTTACGGCCTGAACATTTGATGTTTCCATCGGCATTTTCTGACCTGCTCATCAGATTTAGAACTAGAGAAATTGCAGATATCAATTGACATGAAAGAGAAAGAACGTCAAATTACTTGATTTAAGATCTTCAATCTGCTTCAAAAGGCTTTTATTTTCTTTTATAAGATCTGCCTTCTCTCGCATTAACACTTCAACCTTTTTCTGCATCATTAAATAGGGTCACATAATAACACATGAAAATTGCACTGAACTCTTGACCTTGCAACAGAAAAAAAGGAGATCCTAACCTTGTAGGTGAAGGTAATCTTCTTCTGTCTATCAATTTCAGATTTCAGGCTAGCCTATGGAACAGAATGGTATATTAATACAGCTGAGAATATGAAGTCATAATATTGGTATCACAAGGATTAATAAATTCAAACCTCAACATCATTCAGCTTCTTTTCCCTAGCCCCCAATTCAGACTGACAGCCAGCAAGCTTCTCATCTAAATTTCTTATGGCAACGTCCCTCTCGGAAAGAAGATTCTTTGCACGCTCAAGCTCAACTGAATTCTCTCTCAAGGTTGACTGTTAGGCACAAGAAATAAACAATAGAAGTCAGTTGACACTACACTTAGATAGCATGTCAATCAATAGAAGTCTCCTTGACACTACACTTAGATGGCATGGCTCTGGATTACATGGCTAAGGTGTGTACTCGTACTCCAGAAAGAAGACAGTGCACATGGATGGCAAAACACTTATATCCACAAGAAAATAAAAGATTTTTAAAATTTATGCCAGTAGTCCAAAAGAGTATCATTACTACTTTCTGAACTGAAATGGGGTTTTGCAGCATATGATACAACACTACCAATCGCGTGCAGCTTAAGGAAAAAAGGGCGGGCTGCTATGCTCTCCCAAAATAGAAAAATAGTATCATTTCAAGTACTTGTGAAGGAAATGTCAAGGGAGACATATGTTTTTTAAAAGAAAGTTTTAAAAGTGATATCTCAGAATTATGGCACTACAGAGAAAATAAAACCACTGACTTTGATATTTTGAAGTTCACCCTTCATGGTCTCATATGTTTTCAAATCGACGCCTCTACTGTTTTCAACCAACTGCAGAAGACAGTAAAAGTTCAGAACATAACTGCAACTTCAGAAGAGTCGAACTATAAATATCTGATATACTGGTGTCAATAATGTTAGGGCATGAAGAAAACATTAACTTAGACCATCTGAATGAAGAAATACAATACAGCACAAATTGAGCACCTCATCACTGTTTCCCTTTCTTCCAATACCTACCCTTTTCTGTGCCACACAGCAAGCCACTAAATCAATCAACTCCCACCGCTTATAACACCACCTATGACAGCAAAATTGAAAGCACACATTTTTCACTGCTGAATACGCTCCCATTATTCCCTTGGTAAGACTGCCCCCATAACTTCCAATAATACACAGTTTAATGTTGCCTGCAGAAAACTGATGCCCAGCATTGAAGGGATTTGCTGCCTCAAGTCCAAGAACAAGTGCCTGTTTGGTTGCCTGTCCCAGGGGACCAGGGAGCTAGGGGTGCAAAGCGGCATCCCGCCAAGACCCACCAACAACTGAAGCTAGAACAAATTGAACTAGCACATTCCGATCCAGCTAGAACTAACTTTTTCTCTTTTCTATACGAAGCGGGACGGGTTCGGGCGCCGCTCTGCACCCCTACAGGGAGCATCCCAAGAGTTCAATTTGGGAGGCCTGGGGCTGGGATGGCTCAATGGTACAAATTTGTTGTTTAGTTGAGCACTGATCTTTGCCAAAGATAAGAAAATAACCTCACTGTGTTGCCACCATGAAGCTCAACATGCTCCCTGCAGTCAGATCCAACCCCATGCACTGCCCAAGTGGGCATCAAGGCTGTGCCGTCATGCTCAGCCAACTGTCTGTTGTATTATTTGTTGTTTGGATATAGTTTTTCTTTTAGTTTGATTGCCAGATTTTAAGGGAGGTTGAATTAGGGTGACATGACTGACTGGACTATCATCACCAAGTCCACTACTTGGTATCCATTCACTTGGACGGATGAAATTTATTATATCATGACAGTAAGCATGCACATTCACTTGGACGGATATATTCAGAATGATTCGAGAAACAATATACTGGTACTTAATAAAAAAAAATTATATCTGAGGATGTGTCAGACTATACAATGGTAGCAAAATGACCAATAACATACCTCAGAAATCCTTTGGTTGAGATTTGCTATTTCAGTCTTCTTCATGTCTAGATCTTTTGTACACACTTCAGCATATACCTGTTTCTCCAGTAGAATTTTATTCAATCTTTCAGCCTCTATTTTAGCTTTGTTAACTTCCTCACGGAATTTCTGTAGAGAGAAAATCAAGAAACGAATGACTATAGCACATACAGCTATTGGCCATACCAAAACAAAATAGACAATACACCATCATTTAGCTGACCTGGCATTCTTCAAAATTGTGTCGGTTCTCCTCTCTAAGCTGTATGTTGCTTTCACGAAGCAAATTAATTTCTCTCACCTGAGCAAAATCCATTTCAAAAACAAAAGGGAAAATGAGATACATATATAAGGCACGAAGAGGAAATGTACAAATGTGTTGAAAATTCACAAGGTAGAATGGCACCTGGAGTTGCAGCGACTTGAATTCTTCATCCTTGAACATTGATGATCTTGCACTATCAGCTTGACTGCGGAGCAAGTCCTGTGCCTCCTTGCTGGACTTCAATGCACTTTCCAGCTATACAAGCAACAGAATGAAGTGCATCTGATTAGAAATAATAATGACCTTATATACTTCAGCTTTAAGGGCAGAAGGGATTTGCCAGGCTTCATCCACATCACACATAATTTGCCAATCATATAGCAGAAATCAAGTATAGAAGGGACAGTTCTCTCTCAAAATAGACAAACAAATGCCATCACATAAAATAGACAATCATATAGCTGAAATCATGTTTAAATATTGGTCCCCACTTCACACAAACAAACTGATTAAACCATGCCACTTAGTACAAAAAAATGTATATGTACAGTGAAAGAACAGGAGCACATGCAATCGGTAGTCATATAGCTGAAATCATGTTTAATATTGGTTCCCACTTCACACAAACAAACTGATTAAACCATGCAACTTAGCTTGCACAGAAAACGTATATGCACAGTGAAAGAACAGGACCACATGCAATGATCGTGCATCCCGCGGTGCAGTACTCATAGTTGGCAAGTATTTTAAACAAGTAACAGCGAGCAAGAGGGGCAAACTTAACATACCTCTATCTGAAGCCGTGATTTCTCCTGCTTAAGCAACGATATTTCTGTTTCCGCCTGAAATAGTTAACTGAATAAATACCACCGACAAGAAATAACATAATGTAGTAATATTCCGCACTCACTATTTCCTTTGATCTGCGCAAGTAGCTAACAACGCCATGCAAATCATCCTCTCCATGTGAGTCGGTTCGTTGCGATGAAAGTCCAGCAATACCCCGTTCTTGCTCAGCTAATCGAATGTGCAAAGCTTCTA
This sequence comes from Triticum urartu, assembly GCF_003073215.2. Lineage (NCBI taxonomy): Eukaryota > Viridiplantae > Streptophyta > Magnoliopsida > Poales > Poaceae > Triticum > Triticum urartu. Next base: position 505,270,652 of record NC_053027.1, on the reverse strand, counting down.
ATCGGTTGTGTAGAATCTTATTCTGCACGTGAAATAAAATGTTACCCAAGATAGTCATAATGAATAACAAGCAGATAACTAAACCATATGGTCATGAAACTGATCAACACTGAAATGGGCAACCAAGGAACTGCCAGAAACACACTGTTCCAAGAATTACCAGAACCAATCAGATATATTTTTATTTTGAGAACCCAATATCTAGACTTAAGATAAGCAGCAGGATTTTAACAAAAATAAGCATTACTAAAGAAAAACTTCTTACATAGTACAAGACTAATCATATAGTAACAATGGCAAGCTAAAAAACCTGATCATTTAGCTCGCTATACTTCCGAAGGGCCTCATCCTTTTCTTTCACCAACTCTATCTTTTCTTGCTCACCAGACGTTCTTAGAGCATCCTGAAAATATTACATGTTATTTTTTTACAGAACTAGCTAAGATGGTGCAACTAAGCAAATCACTGTTTTTATGCATCTAACTCCGCTTAATCTACAAATGCAACAGAATTTTTCCCAAGAAGAAACCGTGCAACCAAATTCATACTATGATGTAGAGATTGTAAACATAGATAAAGGGAACAGAATCGATATTTATTCACAATTGCATAAGTTAAGTTAAACAGCTAAACATATATGAAATCAAAACATGCCCCCACTAACCAAGAAAATGAGCGATATTGCTCGATCAGGTAGACCTGGAGTACAGAATTTTAGAAGTATCTGCCAGGTAGTACAATTTTAACAAAACCAGAGCAGCAAGGGCTTAGAAGTTATTCTTCAGGATTTTTAGGAGAAATGTAGTCTACGAGCACAGCGGTAATACTCCCTCCGTCCCAAAATAAGTGTCTCAACTTTGTACTAGCGTTAGTGTAAAGCTGTACGAAAGTTAAAACACTTACTTTGGGACAGAGGGAGTATTTTTCAAACAAAATCTGCAGAGTAGGGCAATAATCTGAAGAATAGCACCTGCTGTCAAGATATGTAGCTCACTAATATCACCAGCAACTGAAGAATTAATCAAGAATTAAGTACACTAACTACTTAAACTTGAATGGAGTGCTTCAACATAGCAGCAAGGTCTTTCAAATGAACCAGCTAGATACGGAAATAAGGATTAGAAGCCTCAACCATATTCCTCCTAAAAGAACAATTACCTACTACCAAAAGAATAGATCAATGTTTAAGTCAATCTTGAGAAACTCTTAAGTCCATCTGTTTCACCACAAATTGCCACTTGTGACAAAAGAGTGCTTGGCAAGCCAGATTCCTATGGCAACCCCATACTCCTCTCAAGGAAAAAGGTAACAGCATTACAGGTATACGTTATGGGCTTTTGGCTAAAACACATGTATAAATAGTACAATCGAGGCTACAAAAGTGGGTAATGCCACAACTTATACTTGGTCACAAGCTAAACTTTAACCCAAAAAGGTAAAATTCACCAAAAGCCAAAAGGCACAAACTAATCAACCGTTTTGGCCTAACAAAGCATGAATAGTACGTACTCTAGCCTGACAAAATATGAATAGTATGTACTCCACAAAGCCAAAGCCCGAAACAAAATAACGGAGTCCAAAGAATTTTGAGTGTCAAAATTTACATTTTCAGCCTTGTGTGCATCTGCTGTTTGACGAAGCATTGCCATTTCTTGCTGCAATGAAGACAGTTGCTTAGAAGTATTTGTCAGCTCCTGTATTGTTTCAGATTGCAGGATAACCTACAAGGAAGACATAATAAATATATGTGATACCAGCAGCAAAAATTTAATTCAGGTTCGTCGTAGGCGAAAAGGTATGAAAGGTGAATCAATCCTGCAAACATAGTTTATTTCTGCAAACTTAATTTTGTTCTATACTTACCATAGGTTCAATTCTGGTAGCAGGTAAGTGAGCAATTATATGGTTTAGATTAACTATTGCCATTAATGTGAAGGTAAGGATCTTAATACACAATACTCGATGAAATCATGGTAAAACAGTCTGAAACTTAGGTAAAAAATAAGAAAAGACTTACAAACAACATGCATAGTTGTTATATGACACCAGATTGCTGCTAATAATGTTAAGGCATGTGAAGGTTAGAATCTTACACAATACTCACTGAAATCATGGTTAAAACTGTTTGAAACTTAGATAACCAACATGCAAACAGATTTACAAACATCATGCATAGTTGTTTTATGACACCAAATCAACAAATGTCACCACATTTTAGTCAGTTGGAGAGACGCATAGAACTTTTTGGAGTTTATTATAACAACATTAATTAATCCAAATAACAATAACACCAAAACCTAAAGGAGTACCCACATGATACAATGATTGTTGCTTAATGAACAGTAGAGAAGTCTCCATTGAGAAAATGGTTTAGACCAAGAACGATAAGGGGCCAAGAGGCTCCAGCCATAATAACTGCCCTTCATGGCACACGCAACAACACAAAATGACACTTGGTATTCTAAGTATACTCATGGACAAACATTCATTTAGATTCTCAAATTAAGCTTACTAAGAAATGAAAACAGGAAAATAGGGTAATACCTGCCGCTCGTAGTTGTCTTGCGCGCTACGCCAACGCTTACACTGCTCATCAAGAGCACTCTTTGAGGAAGCCAATTCAACTTCTAAGTTCTCAATCCGCGATCTGTCAGAGAATTAAAACATTGGATCAACCAAATCTGCAAAAAAAAGAACACTGCATCCATGCCTATTTATTGAGAGTCCAACTGCTTACACTTTCTGGGAAACTTCATTCCTCAGGATCGTAATGTCATTCATAAGAGTAGTGATATCCTTCTCTTTAACTTCAATTGTACTGGCAGCTTCTTCACACCTCATCACATAGCTTTTCTCAAATTCAGACAACTTACTTCTCAACTTAGCGATCTCATCTTCCAGGCTTCTTTTGGCCATTTCGGACTACCAAAAGTAGGAAGAATTTTAAACACACGTCCAATAAAGTACGTGAGACTTCAATAGAAAGAAAAAAAAAAGACAGATATTTAATACCTCAGTTTTGTAATCCTGGTATGCCGATTCCATTTGCTTCAATGCAACTTCATTTGAGTTTGCAATTTCTTTGTACTGTACAGGAACATAAGTATTAGCAAAATTATATTAGCAAAATAGGTCAGCGAACAAATGTATTTATAAGTAAGGTTAATTTCATAGGAAAGAAATATTAGCAAAATTGCAGGAGATGGTAGGAGAACCTGAAGCATATAGTTTTTATTTGCTTGTGCTTCCTCCTTGCATTTTTCCAACTCCTCTTTCAACCGGAAAAGCTCATCATTCACCTACAGGAATGAACATGAAAACACCAAACACGTGAATAATCCAAAAATGGCCCAGTAAAAGCTGCATGAAGGTGGTAGAACATAGACTATAGAAGGCATAAAATATTCCAGATGCCAAGATTCAGTGCTGAACTCAAAGAGATACCAGTGGCATGGATCCATTTTTGAAGAAAAACAAGCATATCACATTGACCCTTTACCATAGTATATAAACAATAGGTCAATAGCAGATGAAAGCTAACTCACCTCATTTACTGCTGAGTTATCATGACCACCGTCCCTAAATATGATCTATATCAAGATAAGAAAGCAGGATCAGATTTTTTTTCTTGGAAAGAAAAAATAAATCAGGTGAAGAAGATAACATAAGTAAAAGTGTCGAGAATACTCCATGTTTTCTAAGTACACTTGATAAGACATGCAATAATATGTAGGAGAGTTCTTTAGCAGGCAGGCTGTTTTGTCGTAGTTCTCACAATGACCTTTTTGGGCATTCCACCATCAACAACATGCAACCTAAACTAAGGATAATGTTTGCTCATGTATAAAACAACTGTCATAAGAAGCTCAAACTTACAAGGGCAATGTGTCCATCAAAGCATCACATAACAACCACTACAGTGTTAGGGACAATTACAATTTGATCACTATTACAGAATGGACTAATAGTCAAGTTGAGATGATTTACTAAAGACACATTCCAGAAACCAACAGAATTAGACGAACCACAACATATAATCAAATTTTGGCACTTTTAGTTTTTTTAGCAAGTCTTTTTAGGGGAGAGGCCTAACTGAAATACATTGGCAAAAACGGTTCTTCACAAAAATTTACAGGAACCTGGGCACCCACACAAACTAAATAGGAGACAGATCTAATCAACTAGTTCACTTGACAAGCCATCAGTTACTCCTTGGGAGACACTGGCTTTTAACCATTATAAATATATAGATGTGCAAATAACAGTCTACACTCTGTTTTCATTAGGCAGATATCAAATATGCACACACTAAACATTCCAACAACCCAAAGTAAACAGCTCATTAATTAGGCAGACCATCAAATATGCACACCAAACGTTGCAACAACCCAAAGTAAACAGCTCCTTATATACAACATTTTCTTATTGCCAGCATGCGATTTTGGGTGGATGGAAGTCTTTAAAATCACAGTTTTGGACTGGCTAGTATTTACCCTTTTTGATTTGAGTTTCGCCTCCAGATCTGAACACTTTGCCTACAAAACATACAAGTTAAAACAGTCGGGTAATGCGCTCAAAACCTTGGTAAACAATTTATTTGAACGAACCTCTGCAACAGCAGCCCTCGCCTCAGCATCACTAGAAGCTTTCCATGAGCTCTGTAACTCTTGTCTCATATCCTCTACCTGCTTCATGCAGCCCTCAAAGGCATTTTTCTTGTCAAGTGTCAGGACACGAACATGATCTCGTTGCTCTTGAACCTCCTTTTTTAGTTCAGCCCAGTCTCTCTACAAAACCGTTTAGATTTAAAATAACCACGTACATGTAGACTTGAATGAACAAAATCAAGCAATATATTCCTAGGCTCTGATATCTTGCAATCATAATGTTGACAAAACAAATCCAAGGTAGTTATGAAACCTGAAGCAGAAGTGGCAATGCACCATAGCTGCTGAGATAAACTATTACCTCTAGTCGCTTGATGTACTCCTGTTGATTTCTCCTTTCCATGGACCTTGCATTCTAAATTATCCACAGGTTAACGAAGAGGCACACAAAATTCAAACGTTTTAATAGATCTTAAACACAACATACCTCTTGAACCTCGTCAGTAGTATGTATTGTGTCAATGGTGGCCTGCGATGCAACGTATCTCAGAAGAAGAAAAGGTGAAAGGAAATTTCAAGAAAATACACTAAAGATCCCTGATTACAAACAATATAAACTCACTTCAATGTTACAAAGAACATGGAACTTAATTAGATTTGCTGAGATTACAAATCAATACAAAAGCTAAAATTACTTGCTATTTCATGCAAAATAAACTATATACATTTATAACATAACACAACAGAAAATGCTAATGTCAAGTTGCCTGCCCATAGGCAGGTACAATAGAAAATTGCATCACTAACACAAGGATAAAGGATGGTTGTACAGAAAAACAGAACTTGCATGGTTATAACACAAGGACAAAGGATGGTGTACACACAAAAAATCTCATCTTTTCAGCAACACACAAAAAATCTCATCTTTTCAGCAACACCATCATATCAGCAGCTAAACGGTAAAATATGCAAAAAAAAAAGAAAGAAAGAAGCCATGAGATAAAATTTTAAAGTAATGGACATTGAGAAAAAACCTGCAGACGGTGCACTCTCTCAGACAAACTGTTGACTTCATCCAAAGATCTTCTCTCTGACTTCACTAAAATCTCTTTTTCATGCTTTAAAATAGACACCTAAAAATTGGAAACTTATGTCAGGGTTCAGCATTTTATAACTGTTCAAGGGATGCGATAAAATCCAACATACCTCCATTGACAGTTTCCTTGAGCTCTCCTCTAAAGCTTGCATAGAATCTGAACTTTCACGGAGTCTTTTTTCATAATCAACTACTAAATGCATCAACTCCGCATTTCTGAGCGAAACAGAATTAGCTTCCTTTCTCTGTATGTACGAATACTAGATTAGGATGAGTGTACACTTATCTTCTACTCCCTCTGTAAACTAATATAAGAGCGTTTAGACCACTACTTTAGTGATCTAAAGTTCTAAACGCTCTTATATTAGTTTACGGTGGGAGTACTAAGTAACTGGAAATTCAAGGTGACACACCAATGTGAGGAAAGAGTTATGAAGAAAGAACCTGGTGATCAATCTCTGCCATGAACCCATTAAGCCGGTCTCGAGCAAAACTAGCTTCCAGCACTGCCTTGTCACGCTCAGATCGCAAAGACATAAGCTCAGTCCTAAAAAAATGATAGCCAGTATTGGTCAGATATTCAATTTCAAGTAAAGCCAGAAAGAGCATCACATAAAGAGCCTGTATAAGTAGCCATCTACAACTGTAGTAAAAAGTTGTGAGAAATGGAATCATGTGTCTGCAAATCTGCAGACCCAACTTCAACACAGTTGGCAAGTAAATATCATGACAAGCAGATTTCGCATAGTTTTTTCGTAACAATGTTTGGCCATTTAAATATGTTTTTGTCTAGAAAAATACAAAGGTAAGTTATGAATCACAAGTAAATCAGAATGCCCCAAGAAAGATGTCGAAAGAGCTTATTATGATGTTATGTTGCTTCCTAACCATCAATCTTGTTGTCAATTGAGAGAAAAGACAAAAATACTAGATGTTACCTACATCTAACATTTTTCTACAGCAAACAAGGTAAGAAAGCAGAGGGGATAACCTCAACTTGGTCAACTCTTCATCGAGTTTTCTGGCCCGCTCAGAGACTTGTTCATGTGTTTTCTTCGAGATCTCCTGGTCAAAATCAAATGGAATTCACAGTGAGAACAATCATTAGAACTGCATGGTAGTACATATGATTGGTCACTTGTTGAGAAGATCACCTGTGATCCTTCAAACAGCACCATCAGGTCCTTTCTGCCATCATCTAGAAAATAAAAAACAAAACCACGACTTCTAGTTAATACTACGTTACTATAGCAGTAAGATATACTAACTGCGCACACCACTTCCATCACCACAGCATGCCAGTCTAAACTGAAATCAACATACGGTTAACAGATCGAACCTTGCAGATTACTGGATATGTTTTCGATACTGGAACGAGTCTTCTGCTGTTCTTCACACAATTTCCTGTACATCGCAACCTAAAAAAGTCAACTATATTAGGGCTGATGTCACATGCAGCTTGTGGATGACATTTTGAAGAATAGGGGGTTCAACGTCAAAAGATATTCCGGGTCTTGACAAGATATGTAAGACGCACAGATCTATGAAGAGATTCAATCATTATTGCTTGTTCTTCAGATTTCTTCATAACTTTTTCAACTCTTGATGCAGCGTCATCTGTGATTCTCTTCAGCTCGATTTGGAAGCTCTCCTAAAAAGGAAAAAAGGGAAGATGCTTGACATTTGCCCATGGAAATAACAGAATGGCCTGGTACTCACAAATGGAATATAAATATAAATTCAGATATACGGAGCGAAGTTAAACATCATGCATACCCTGAGTTCCACGCCCTTATTTTCAAGATCGGTAGAGAGCATGTGAACTTTATTTCGAAGTTGAACATTTTGCTGAACGAGCCCATTAATATCATTAAATGTCATCTGCCCCAGATTATCAGATGGTTACATTACAGATAGAATAAGCGTGTGAAATGATGGTAAAATATAGTATTTGTAAGGATCAAAATGAGGCTTACATGTGCATGGTTATTGTTTTCAGCATTAGACATGCCATTGCTTATGCTGGTAGAAGCAGCACCATGACCTACAATGGGAACACTAGAACCACAACGAAGCTGTACGTCTTGACATTCCTTTAAAAGAACAGCGACCTACAAATAATCAGAAGGTACAACATACAATTAACGAATCAAGTCTTCAAATATATAAATGATGTATCATCGATGCAATATACTATCTCCGTCCCAAAACATGAGTAGTTTGACCGTCTGAATTCATACTTTGACCAACAATTAGTCCAATAGTATGTAGTTTAAGTTACACTAAATAGACGCCATTAGATTCATATCCAAATGCACTTCCGTATGATTATGGTTGCCTGAGCATTGACTAAATAGTGTATGAGAGATATGTAAAGCATGAATTGAGACAATCAAAATACGTCTTATATTTTGGAATGGATGGACTTTATTTATATTATATATATATATATATATATATATATTGTACAACATACTCAATGATAAAGTAGTATATATACTACCACGTCGTAGGCTCGTAGCATATCAGACGTGTGTGTAAGTACACCCAGTAGTAACATGCAATTTCCCCATATAAACTGCAGTTGTTTCACAATAGACAAGTTTGGATAACATCCACACTTTAAGTGGTAGGACGGCCATAACTAGGGCAATGCTTCGAAACAAAAATGTTCCACCAAAAATGTGGCAACAGTTAGTCAAACCAAAAATGTGCTAACTTAAACACTTGAGACATGTCTGCCTAATTTTCGGCATAACCACCAGGTGTGGCAACAACCCAAACATCCCTAAGGTAGTACTCCCTCCGTTCCTAAATACTTGTCTTTCTAGAGATTTCAACAAGTACTACATACGGAGCACAATGAGTGAATCTACACTCTAAAATATGTCTATATACATCCGTATGTGGTAGTCCGTTTGAAATCTCTAAAAAGACAAATATTTAGGAACGGAGGGAGTATTTGATAGATTTGGAGTATCAAACCATGCTTGTTCCTTTTAGACGAACATTCTGCTACTGTATCTAACGGAAGCGAGTTCGATCCAATTCCATATAGTATTTCTTTTCGGTCAGGAGATACTCCAGGGTGGGGGTACTACACAGAAAATTCACTGTTAAGCACCTTCTCAGTGATAACTTATGGAACTATTCATGTGTCATTTGATTAGATTTGAATGGATCAGATTTAGAACAACTGGAGGACGAATGGACATTTCATGAGAGCCTCATAAATAGAGATATCAGTTATCAGGACTGCCAGCACTTCAAGATTCTCTAAATCTTACCCACCAACAATGCACCCAATAATTAATGGGAGTTGACAATGAGATGATAGCACTAATAATTGAGGTTAGCGCTAGACATTTCACATGTACATATTTTAATACAGTTTCGCAATTCCAGTGAATGGAAGGAATATAACTAAAGGAATGTAGGGCGACTCACTTGTTTTTGCAGGTCATCTATTTCCTTGTTAGCAATAAAATGATCGCGTTCCCACCTTTTCAACTCCGACTGGAAGACACAATAATGTTAAAACCTCATTATAAGAAACTTAACAAGTTATAATACATGCATACCTTTAGATTCCTTATGGTATTCTCAAAATTATCATGCTCCAACAATGCCTGCTGCAATTTGTGATCCATTAGAGCATAAGCTTCAACCATCCTCTCATGCTCGGCTGACGTGAGAAAAAGGTCAAGCTTTAAATAGTGTGTCCAAATGGTTGAGCTTGTATAACAAAACAAACATCATTGCAATGCTATCATATCATAAATGGTACTTATACTAAAAATTTACCTCGCTCATCTAAGATGAGTTCAGCCTTCTCCTCAATTTCATGTAAGACCTGTTATACAGAAGATAATTCAGTCTCTAATAGTAGGCAGAATAAAGAAAAAGGATGCAGTACAAAAGAAGTAGATTAATAAAGGCTAATGGTTGCTTCCTTCCTGAACAGGAATGATGATGCATTACAAGTACGAGTACGTGATTATTGAATATTAACTACATGCGGTGTGTGTGTTATGCACTTCGCAGATAAACTTCCTGCTATCCACTACTAATCCTAAAATAAGAAGTGTGAAGGAAAAGAGAAATGTTAGACGAGGCAACATTGAGAAACTTCTTGTATTTGTCCATTTCTTACTTGATAGATGCTGTTTCAGAATGTATGCAGTAGAAATTTTAAAACATTGACCACTACATACAAATATAATATACCTTTTTTACAGCACCATTGTTTCAAATTGACCGATAACATAAATAAGAAAATAGTTTCTTTACAGCACAATTGCTTCAAATTACCACCCTTTCTAGAAACCATATGTAGAAAAAACTAGCAAAAACAAAAGAAAGTAAACATAAAACGTCCAGGTTTGGTTATGCTTCTCAAACATATACAGTTATCCAACTGGTTTTAGTTATGCTTCTCAAACATAACAGTTATCCAACTGGTTTTGAAACAAAGATGTGCTCCCTCCGTAAAGAAATATAAGAGCGTTTATATCACTAAAGTAGTGATCTAGAGGCTCTTATATTTCTTTACAGAGGGAGTAATTGCATATAGACGAAGTGTCAGTCAACACAGTTTAGTCAAATCATGTGGAACTATGTACGAGCTTAAATTCGGTCAAAGATATTGACAAGCACAATAATGTACCCTTTCCAGAACCGCTTCAGCATGTCTCCTCCCAAACCTCTCATGGCGTAAAGCATCAGTGGCTTCTTGATATTTCTCATATATCTTAGCAAGCTGATCATGTAAAACAGGTTATCAAGCAACATTTGATTTGAGATATGAAAAGCGTGCAATGTTGGACAAAATATAATGAGTACAAGACATCAAACATACACTCCAGCCATCACGAAGAAGAGAAGCAGCTAATGCAGTTCCAGAAACACCACTAGGTACTCTTGGAACTATCATTAGGTCATTCCGATTTACATCATCAGAAAGTGACCTGCAAAACAGAGAACAAAGCGGAATTCAGAAAATGTTCTCTCTTAGGACCGAGTTTTGATCTATAAACACAACATTTATTTTTTATTTTTTAAGATAATTTTATGTATGAACATTGGTAAAGATTAACATAGTAGGATGGTTTACACTGGATGTGACACACAGCAGATACCATATTTAGAAAGATCTAGCTCAAATACTACGAAAATCCACTTAACAGAATGCACATTAATGATGGCACCTACATGCTCTAGTAAAACAAATTTAACAGAAAAGAGAAGGCTGAGATTTCCATTTACATGCAAGCATGAGTGCAAAATAGAAGAAAATACACTCTTGGTGCCTATACAGTGATAGATCCTACTTCAGAGATCTTACTAGACTAGAGGGTCAGTGAGTTTTAGAAACCATACATTTCTTTCATGGGTGTATCACTTAAATCAGCGGGTTCTGCTGCAATGTTGGTGAATGGTACAAGGCTCATTTCACCAGACTTTCTTGAATTTTCCAAATCAAGTTCACACTTCTGTATCTTCTGCTTTAAGTTGGCAACTTCCTGCAGGGAAAAAAGAAAACAGAATAAGGTCCAAATCTCCACTACGATCCACTCACAGAATCCACTGAATTGGGTACAGAAAATAATCCCCAGATATACCATTTCAAGATCACTCTTGGCCAAGGTCTCCTTCCCAAGCTTTTCCTTGTAATCATCTTCAACTTGGGTCAAATGTGTCTGGTTTGCACAAAGAATGACAATTGAGCATAAGAGTTTCTATCCATAAAATGGGACAGAGAAGTACATCCAAAGAAGATACACAAAGGCATCACCTCCAAAGCTTTAATAACACCTTCAAGTTCCCCAGCCTTCTTTGACCATTCGCTAGAACTTTCTTTGTGAAGTTCAGCAAGTTTCATGACCTTGTTTTTTAGGGTTCAAATCAAAAGCTACTATTAGAGATGAACAGCACTACTGTAAAAAACATCATCGCTTCATAACTGCAAATTGCCAACGGCAAGGGGCTAGACCATACACATACAAGGTAATGGGATCATTGCAACGTTTCTAACTGTAAAGAATGAGTCTTAATCAGGTAGAGAACTTCTATATCAAGTACAAGAATTTACAATCAAGCTGTGACACTAGTCATATCAAAACACTTAAGCAGGCATACCAAATAAATTTGGCTGTCTACTTGGCTAGACAGGCACGCCAAGGTGGGCAAGATAATAATGGGTATTAGATAAGCCAGCCATGAGTTGAACTTGTTTCTCAAAAGAAATGCACAACTTTCATTGGTCAAACTTCAAATCCAAGGGCGACGACTGACTCTCATGCAAACCAAATATGTATGACGGCATAACAGATACTCCTCTGTAAACTTTTATAAGACGTTTTAGGTCACTACTTTAGGGAGTAACAGACAATCTAGCATTAACAAACACACAGCCCATGCCCCTGATATGCAATTCACAGCCAGAGGTTGGCCAATTCTTTGCCAAGAAAGATAACTCTAGCATCCCGTCTGGCTACGCTACGTGTACGATCGAGCTCCATCACCATGCTCAATGCATGGTGGGACTGCAAGCAGAGGGACTCCTGCGTATTTCGTGAGGAGACCCAGCGGTGCCAGGCCAGATGGGCACAATGAGCTATGAAACTCCCGATTAGGTCAAGGCCGGGGCTAAGAAACTGCAAATGTTTCTGCTCACTGACTTAGCTTAGTAATTTGTTCAGGTAAATATGTTTCCCCTATATATCAATATAACAAGGTGCAATGCTTGTTGCTTTTTCTCAAGAAGAAGATAAACATACTTGGGGTTCAATTGGCTTAGACAATTTCTGTGAAGCTGAATTCCTTATACTAGAGCTAATGAACATAGATCTAATATGCCTTCTAAGACTAGTACTATGTGTCGTGTGCCAAAGCGAAATTACTATCAAAGAGCTCGACAATTTCCAAATCGTCAAAATATAAAGTGAGCAAAGCAAATTGGGAGAGTATCTAGGATAGACAGCGGAGGTTGAGGGGGGGGGGGGGGGGGGGGGGGGGGGGGGGGGGCATACAGTTGAAAGCTCAGCGCCAAGGCGTTGCTCATTAGCAGCTGCAGCATCCTTTGCTGAGAGTAGCTCCTACAGTCAACAAAAGATGAAATAGTAAAGGTTAGCTGGTTTTTTAGGGAATAGCAAAAGTTAGATGAAAGATATAGCATAATCATCAGAACTTATACCTTTTCCATATAAGATACTCTTTGCTCAAGCTCAGAAATCCGTTCTTTACTTCGCCTCAAGGAACTTGTAGATTCAGAAATCTCTCTTTCAAGCTGATAACCAGAAATCAGGTTCATGTTTTCTTTCCTGTATCTGTCACATCAAGTATTAAATAAGAAGAAAGTAACCTCTGCAATCTTTGCTGACATCCGAGACTCCTCATCCATGTTTGCCTTTCTTAGATCAGATAGATTCTTTACTTTTGCTTTCAGTTCCTCATCAAGCCAGAGATTATGCTTTTCAAGAAGCTCCTTCTCCTAATAAGGGAAGTAATAAAAATAAATAAGAAACACCAATTGGTCCATGAAAAACAATTGCTCAGGAACTTCCTTGAATCTTAGTATAACAATGAGTAACCAAAGAGCAGATGAAGACGATGCGATGTACAAGAGATTTATAGAGAACTGAAATAAGGCTTGGTAGAACATTATACTAAAACTTGCTTCGAAAGTTCTAAGCATTCCTAAGCCTTTTTATATGTATACCTGTTCAATGCGGTTACATGTCGCCTGGCAGTGAGTTAACTTAGCTTCAACCTCGTGTATCCTAGCCTCTTTACCAGCAGAAGAGTCAGCCTGATTTACCTGAAAAGACGATAAAAACGGTATGCCCACTTAATTTTATGCTATAAAACACAAAAGAGCAAAGGTCTTTCCACGACAAAGGAGCATGAAATCTCAATTGAGTTTAAAAAAGGCTTAGCTTGCTAGAGTGCATAGATAAAATAACGCTCATGATAGGCGCAAAAATAATATAACCCATATATCCATACCGCCAGCAAGAAAAAACGCAATAGATATTACATAGCATATCACATTTTTTAAATTTTCAAGATTGTCTGATGGAAAAACTACAGATAAGTTATTCAAGAAAGAGTGAGAGGTCTGACGATATGGCAGAATTCTTAAATAGCTCCACTTCAGTTAAACTGACAAGAGATCGAACATTCAGCTTTTCAAATGGGCAGATAGTTCATGCAATAATGCTATAAAAGAAAAGCAGATGTAGCTATGTTATATAGACGGTGGAAAACTAACGTTTTAAGTCTGTTCATGAAACAACATCAAATCTACATGTCATGATTTATTACAAATTACAATATATTTGAATGTAAGAATAGCTCTTCATGAAACAACATAATATCTACCAAGCTAACGTCAAATCTACATAGCATATAATGGCCGCCGTCTATGGAGGTACTGTATCAGCTCCACCGAGATAATATGTAGAAAACACAAACCTCTAAGATGTAAGAGAAGTTTTGTAAGATGTCACACATAAGTAATCAGGTGTGTCATAAAAACTTAACAAAGACGTGAAATAATGTATGGTAGAGACAGATATAGATGTATACCTACAAGCAAATCAAGTTAAGATCAAATATATTGCTCAGAATGCAAATTTGACTTTTGGACATGCATGCCTTCCAAAGGGATGGCCCCATGGGTAACTGATCGATAAAGTCATAACCAACTAACGAAAATGATTCATCCAGTAAGTCAGAAGTTATTCCAATAAATTTACTGGTGAAAACCAGCAAGAACGTCCGTAATATACAGTTGCTTGCGCATTTTTGCATGTACATTGCACCATATGGTGCTAAGCAAACCAAACCAAATCAAATCCTCTCTCTCCCTCTCTCTTGAGGTGCGCAAAAATCTGTTCTAAAGCAGGACAAGTTACAGAAACAAGCTGCACTAATTAGCATTTAGGCAGAAACAAACCTATAGTTAAACTCAATAACAAAATCCTCAAGCAGCAACCAGTAACCAGTAGTCGGTACTACCAATGTATGATGCTAAAAACTACATTGTCCCGCACACCACCATATCAGATTGCACCAAGCGACAATTTGTTCAGGTGATCATGTACTCTCAACTCGCTCTACAACCAGTTTGATGACTGCTGCATATTACTAGTAGAAGTGTGAGGGCGTTAGGGTAGCTCACCATCTTATCATGGTAGCTCTGAATGACGCCATCCTTCTCCCGTATCTCTGCGTCCCTCTGCTCGATCAATTCAAGCGACTGGCACTTGGACTTGTGCAGCTCCGAGATTTCCACTTTGAGACGCTCGACCTCGCCATCCTTTGCAATCTGCGACATCGGCAACACAAGTGGTCAGTGCAGGAAGCTTAATAACCAAACAAAATGATCAGTCGCCCAAAAAATCTAGGGTTCGTACTGCTTGGATGCGGAGCTGGTGTATCTCGGCCTGGGAGGAGGCGAGGTCGGCGGCGCGGCGCTCGGAGGCTGCGGTGAGCTCGGCCGCCTCGGCCTGGTACCGATCGACCTCCGCGGAGAGGGTGGTGAAGCGCTGCTCGAGGAGGGCGCAGGTCTGCTCGGCCGCGATGGCCGCCGCGTCGGCCTCGGCGCGGACGGTGTCGACCTGGTTCCGGAGCTCGCGGATGGCGGCGTCGGCCCGCTCGGCGACCGCGGCCACGTCCCCGCCGAGGAGCCGGAGCTCCTCGTCGGACATGAAGAGCGGCATCGCCGCGGGCGGGGTGGAGCGAGCGGGAGCCCTAGCCGCGCCGAGATTTCGGGGTGGCCTCCAGAAGGTTCTAGGGTTTCCCCGCGGGGAGGGGGCGAAGGGTGGTGGCGGTGCCGCAAGCGGAGGGGGTGAGCCGAGTTGAACTGGAGAATGGAGACGGACGAGACGCCAAACGGCGGAAGCGGAGGCAGTATATCGGGAGGAGGACGTGCTGGGGAGCCCGGCCTGGTTACCGACCTCAGGCGCCGGGCCTGTATTTGCGACGTGGGCTGGAAACGAGATGGCGGCTGCCGGGCTCCGTGTAACTTTTTGTCTCTTTTTTTACTTTTTTTTGTCTTGTTTACTAATGTGAGCCATTTTTGGTAGACAGAGCCCAGCACTGTAGCAAACCGGTCTATTATAGCGAACTGATTCATTGTAGCAAACCGGCATACTATAGCAAACTATTTTTAGAAAAGTGAACACGTTTTGAAATCTTGAACATTTTTCAAATTTATGAATTCTTAATTTAGAACATATTTTAAAAATTGTGACTTTTTGGAAGAAAAAAAGGAAAGAAGAAAAGCAAAGAACAGAAACAGAACAAACCAAAACCAAAAAAACAGTAAAAACAGAAAATGGAAAATCGGTAAACATACCAGACTGGAACCCTTCAGAAGTTCCCGAAAAACGGAACCACCGTCTTATTTACAAAGCATTAAATGGGCCAACCTAGCTCGGTTCCTCTTGTGCAATTTGACGCAAAGGAGCATCACATAGGATTTACCACGCGTACACTCATTGACTTTGTTACGTGACTAGCGGACCAATTCATATCACTTGCCTTTCTGCTTTTTCCGGGAAACCTATTCCGTCTGGGTTGCCAAATAGCGCCCACGCGTGTACCACCCGCCCATTTGAAGCTTCTTTTTGTTTTTTCTTTATGTTTTCTTTAGGGTTATTTTATGTTTTTATTTTATTTTTCCTTTTTTTCTTATTCATTTTCTTATTTTAAAATTTGTGAAGCATTTTTAAATTATTTTTAAAAAGTTAGTTTTCGAATGCATACACACTTCTTAAGAATTTTCATATACTTTCTGAACTTCTAATATTTTTCCAAATGCATGAAAAAAATTCTTTGTGAATGTTTTTTTAATTTTCATGGCTATTCAACCATGAATATTTTTTGAATTCACATACATTTTTTAGTTCATGGATATTATTAAAAGTCATGAGCATTTTTTGAATTCATGAATTTTATTTTCCAATTCACGAACATTTTTTGAATTTATGGATATTTTTTAGAACCATAATTTTAAAAAAATGTGTTCATTTCTTAAAATTCATGTATAATTCTTTTCATCCATGAATATTGTTTTAGTTTCTCTACTTTTTTTGAATTTGGGAACAATTATTAAAAAATAATATGATTTAAATCTATCAAAGTTTCAGCCATGTTTTCCTTTAGCCTTGGTGTCAGGGGAAAACCAGGCCAGACAAAACCATACAGTGAGCGAGGCGAATCGATGGGCCCAACCCATGGTGCCTCGTAGTGACACAGAGTGGTGCATGCGCGACCACGTCCTGCTCTACCACTTTTGCAGAGCCAGCAAGGATTACGTCAGGCTACCCGAGTTCCTCATAAACCGGTGGTATACCTTCACTACAATAGACACCTCCGATGACTCCGAGGTACTCATGAACTTTGACATGTCTGTGTCGATCCTCGTCGACATACAAACGCATTACAGGATCACCGACAATAGCAAGAAGCCATTGCCCCTCCTACAAGGGTTTTCACACAAAAAAAACGAACATGCAATACCTTAATAAGAAATGGGGGCGGCCTCTCTACCCAGAGCACATTGCATATGCGGCCAGAAACACTTACACAAGCTATAGCATGTACATATGTATCTATGGCACGAGGGAGTGTCTCCTTCCAGCCATAGAAGAGGAGCATACACACTTCTTAAGAATTTTCATATACTTTCTGAACTTCTAATATTTTTTCAAATGCATGAAAAAAATTGTTTGTGAATGTTTTTTTAATTTTCATGGCTATTCAACTATGAATATTTTTTGAATTCACATACATTTTTTAATTCATGGATATTATTAAAAGTCATGAACATTTTTTGAATTCATGAATTTTATTTTCCAATTCACGAACATTTTTTGAATTTATGGATATTTTTTAGAACCATAATTTAAAAAAATGTGTTCATTTCTTAAAATTCATGTATAATTCTTTTCATCCATGAATATTGTTTTAGTTTCTCTATTTTTTTGAATTTGGGAACGATTATTAAAAAATATTATGATTTAAATCTATCAAAATTTCAGCCATGTTTTCCTTTAGCCTTGGTGTCAGGGGAAAATCAGGCCAGACAAACCATACAGTGAGCGAGGCGAATCGATGGGCCCAACCTATGGTGCCTCGTAGTGACGCAGAGTGGTGCATGCGCGACCACGTCCTGCTCTACCACTTTTGCAGAGCCAGCGAGGATTACGTCAGGCTACCCGAGTTCCTCATGAACCGGTGGTATACCTTCACTACAATAGACACCTCCGATGACTCCGAGGTACTCATGAACTTCGACATGTCTGTGTCGATCCTCGTCGACATACAAACGCATTACAGGATCGCCGACAATAGCAAGAAGCCATTGGCCCTCCTACAAGGGTTTTCACACACAAAAAACGAACATGCAATCAAGAGATAAGAGAAGGATGTTCCTACAAGCCTCCTCAGAGATCAGTGACTCTCGGCCGTTGGATCATTTTCTTTGATGCGTTTTCGTCCGTCCGATCGACATCTAGAGGAAGCTGGGCTGTTGGATCTGAGACGATCACTGCTGGAATGAATAGTAATGGCAACAAAATGTAAATACCATGCCCCCACCAGGGCATTTCGGTCATTTCGCGTGGTGGGGGTATAAAAGCCCAATGCCCATAGGGTTTCTCCCCAATCCTCATCCTCCCTCTTCCTGTTCACGGACGGGGGCCGCCGCCGCCCCTTCCCCTTCCAGAGCTCGTGCTCTTCCTCTCTTCCCCGCCCCCCTCGCACCGCTGGAGCCGCCTCCGCCCCTTCCCCTTCCACAGCTCGTGCTCTTTCTCTCTTCCCCGCCCCCCTCGCACCGCTGGCCGCCGGCCCGCTGACTCCTTCACCTCCGGGAAGCACCGCCTTGTTTGCTCATGTTCGGCGACGGCCGTGGTTGAGCTCGAGCCCGGACGCGACGGTGCGTTGTTGAGCACGGCTGTGGCCCGAAGCGGCGGGGGTAGAGGCGCAGGGCGACGCGAGGCACCCACTGAGTGCCTCTCCACCAAATCCGGCCGCCACCAGCTCGCCTCGGCCTCCTCATCTTCGTGCATCTTCGGGAAGAGACGACCCGCGCTGAGTCGGCTCTGATCCGCGGTGAGAAGACAGCGGTGAGTGCCCTTTCCACTTCCCTCGTTTCCACGGTCTCTCTCTCAGATTATCTGTTCATCCCCTCGAGATTCGATTACGTGTGTATGTCTGTTCATTTGCAGGGGGAGCTGGATCCCAAGGGCAAAGTTTCAGTCCTCTAGAGCTGCGGGGAAGAAGAAGAAGATGTGACTCATATATTGCCTCTGGTGGTGAAGACCCTTCCCTGGAATCAAAGATATGCCTATCCCTGCATCATATAAAGTGTGGCCTACAGGTATCCCCTTACTTCTATGTTGCTATGTGCCTGCGTTGTTCAAGTGCATACTATGTTAGTTGCTACCTGCTGCACGGAAAATTTAATATCTTTTAATATTCATGATCCACTGCTAGATTCCCAAAGGAGAGATTTTTTTGGTCTTTGTTGTTTTGTTGGTACCTTGCTGTCAAAGAAAGATCTTCAGGTCTGGCTAGGTTCCAAAGAAGAGATTCTTCTTTGTCTTTGTTGTTTTGTTAGCGCTTTACTGTGAAGCATGGCCTTTGCTTTGTCTGGCAAAATATAATACTCAAAAGGAAATGGAAAAGGTACAACATGGATGGATCTATGCCATGGCCAGACCAAAAAAATGATGGAGATGTGGTTACTGGAAGTAACCCGACCTTCCAAGATCGCCAATTAACATGCTTATTTTCATTATTTGAGGTGGTTGTAGACAACGGCTGCCTAGCAGATAGTTCAAGTCAAGTCAAGTCCTCCTTTTTTGTGGTTAGATCTTAAGCATCGTCGGCTCTAAATTTGAGTTAGCTAGCCCATGTTACTTTGTGAGAGGCGGGCTTAGATTTTGTGTTTAGTTTATGTGTTTCAAGAACATATGCATGTAGATTGTCACTAATATTTGGCTGCTTCATTCTTATCTAAAACTGCAGGTATATTCCCACACTGAGTTGGATTATTGCTATGATTCAGTTGATTTGACATATACTTTATCATGCAGCAAAGCAACGGAGTCATCGATGCAGTGAGAGCTCAGTGTCGCGTCTGTTGGCTGAGCAGCAAGCTAGAGTTGCAGTAACAGAATATAGTGGTTCTACAGTGAGAATCTCATGTCTCTCTCACTATGTGTGTATCTCTCTCTTTCCTGTCCCTTTTTGCCAATCATTCATGCCTTTCATGATCACTGAGGTTTTTTTTGGGTTTTGTAGTTGTGGATTGCTGGGAGAATGATTACCCTGATTAGTTAGGATTTAAACTTATTAGCCCAGACCAAGATGGATTAGTTTTGATGTATTTTTTGGGTTAGAAAAATGTCAAGCCTTAACATTTACAGGAGCTTTACATATGTTTGGATTATGGTTCTGCTGTAGGCTTGCATAGATAAATAAATAGCACTCTTGCTATCAAAGTGTGTGTTTCATGGGCCTTTCTTTGTTTAAGGGAAATAACTCAATTTTTGTATCAGCTATAATTCTGCTATATGGAAACAAGCGGTGACTATTTCTTTTTTATCTGAACTGAGACATAATTCTAATGTATGTAAACAATCATTGGTTCTTTCTTTTTTATCTGAACTGGGAAATAACTCTAATCAGTTGTTTTTACTGTCTAAGTATCTTCCTTACCCGAAACTTGTGCCAAAACTGGTGTTTCTTTCATGTGTGTCTTGTGTCATAGATTATCCAACCCCCTCTACTTCTGTACAATTTTTTGTGGTGACAGATTGCTGGCACCATGTGAATCTGAAGCTCCACCATTTCCTAATTTTGCTCTCCTGGTCACCTCTAGGTTTCCTGGCAAGGCGATGATGTGTGAACCCTCTGTGCATGCCTAGCTGTATTGTGGGATGCGGCGGAGGTGGCACATGAGCAGATGAAAGAGGAATAATTGAAGCCCCAATGCCTCCACACATTCTTGCTCCCTGACAGTAGGAGTACTAGGTTGCAAACTCCTTCCCCTTCCCTGACATTTACAATTCATTTTTGATTAGCCATCACCGATGTTGACTATTGACTGAAATATTTAGTTCTGTTGCTGCACACCTAATATCTGCACATTGTGCGTCTATCGATTTAGTTGGTCCTCACTGTTTCTGAAAATAGATAGATTGTCCATGATGGATGTCAAATTTGTTGTTGGAATAGTTAATGAGAATCTAGAGTGTCGAATGTTACATCAATCTTTCTTTTGCCCGGATAAACTATTAGTGTTGATCAGCTACAAAGAACAAGAAATAATGTGGCTGGATTAAAATGGAGGTACATGGATTTAGAACAGAGTAAGATATGCTTCTGTACAACAACTATTGAATCAGTAATACAAAATATATTTCTTGAATGGATTTATTATTAAGAATAAAATAAGGCGTGAGAGTTCTAAAGCATCCACTGATAAATCCATGTAATATTTCGAGAAAGAGTTAAACCTGTATATGTTGTGTTCTTGTTATCTAATATTTAGATTCTCAGTTGTATGGAAGTAATAGTACATTTAAGACTATGATAACCATTTATTTAATAGTCACTTGAAACCGTCGCGGTCCTGACGCTTCTATCGAACTAGATTATTTCTTTTTGTACGCTACATTTGTTTTTCTACATAGAAGTGGTGATGATAATAACACGTTTGGTACTGGGTTCATGTGCGCTTATGCAGGAATATGTATCAGGTTGCATCCTCAAGCACTAATGCTTCCCCTCTTGGATTCTGGTTTCTTCGTCCATGAATTACCCGAGGTATGTGAGGAAACAACACTCAGCAAGAGTTTATATTTTGAGCCTGCTTTCCTGAAGAAATGTCCCGTTGTATAAGCATATTCATTTTTCCAAGAATTTCATTGTTTGACATTAAGTAGGAGTTTCTTATACTAAGGACCAAAATCGTTTCCCATCAAATATAATGTCTTTCTCACCTTCCCTCACTGCTCAGTCTCCTGGATGTGGCACACATCACCTCCTCGCGTCCTTGGCCACTCGGTGCCCGTTCATGCTCATCGGCGGGACGGTGCAAGGCGCAACTCTGATGCGGTTCCTCGCCGGTTGGACGGCGTTGAGGCGCAACCCCGGCACCCACTGAGTACTGCCTCGGCTACAAACTCCCTCGGTGAGCTCCATCTTCCTCCTGTTCCTCTTCTTCGGGACATGGTCGTGGCTATATTGATGTGGTGCTCATCTGGTTGATGCTCTATGCCCTACTCATGCATCGGTTCCTGTTTGAGCTCTGTAGTTGTGGATCCATGCTATTCTAGGGTTCGCAGGCTGCTGTTCATGTTTAGTTGCTATCATAGGAGCTCATGTGATGCTCTGGTTTACATGTGGATGCTCTGGTCCTATAGCTATGCTACTGGATCTGCTAAATTGATCAATGACGTTCGTGCTAGGGCGATGATGATTAACCGTGGCTGAAATATGTATGCCTTTGAGTAATCGAGGAACCTGTGGGTATCAAGTTGGATCCTCCCTCTTGTCTCTAGGATCTTTTTTGATCATGTAATACTTGTTGTTTTGTCCTTGGATGGTCATTCTTGTTGAGTGATAACCAGGGCAGCTCCCCTGTATTAACAAATTGGTCTGGTGATAAGAGATGACGGGGGTAGGTTATATGACCGAGGAAAGGCCAATCTGAGCCCACTATGCAATGAACCCTGAACCCTTTTTATTTGTATTTAAAGGTGTTGCTTATCCAGAAACATCCAAAAATAAGAGAAGAGTGTCTCACCAAGCCTCCTTAGTGTTGGGGAACATAGCAGAAATTCAAAATTTTCTACGCATCACCAAGATCAATCTATGGAGTAATCTAGCAACGAGGGGAAGGAGAGTGCATCTACATACCCTTGTAGATCGCTAAGCGGAAGCGTTCAAGTGAACGGGGTTGATGGAGTCGTACTCGTCGTGATCCAAATCACCGATGATCCTAGTGCCGAACGGACGGCACCTCCGTGTTCAACACACGTACAGCCCGATGATGTCTCCTACACCTTGATCCAGCAAGGGGAGAAGGAGAGGTTGGGGAAGACTCCATCCAGCAGCAGCACGACGGCGTGGTGGTGGTGGAGGAGCGCGGGACTCCAGCAGGGCTTCGCCAAGCACTACGAGAGACGAGGAGGGAGAGAGGTAGGGCTACGCCAACAGGGAGAGCAAATCACACGTGTTGGGCAGCCCCATACCTCAAGTATATATAGGGGGAGGGGAGGGGCTGCGCCCCCACCTAGGTTTCCACCCCTAGGGGTGGCGGCCAGCCCTAGATCCCATCTAGGGGGCCGGCCAAGGGGGAGAGAGGGGGGCGCACCACTAGGTGGGCCTTAGGCCCATCTGAGCCTAGGGTTTCCCCCTTTTTCCTTCTCTCTTCGCCTTGGGCCCTGGTGGGGGGCGCACCAGCCCACCTGGGGCTGGACCCCTCTCACACTTGGCCCACGCAGCCCTTTGGGGCAGGTAGCCCCACCTGGTGGACCCCCGGGACCCTCCCGGTGGTCCCGGTACGTTACCGATAGCACCCGAAACTTTTCCGGTGACCAAAACATGACTTCCCATATATAAATCTTTACCTCCGGACCATTCCGGAACTCCTCGTGATGTCTGGGATATCATCCGGGACTCCGAACAACATTCGGTAACCGCGTACATACTTTCCCTATAACCCTAGCGTCATCGAACCTTAAGTGTGTAGACCCTACGGGTTCGGGAACCATGCAGACATGACCGAGACACCTCTCGGGCCAATAACCAACAACGGGATCTGGATACCCATGTTGGCTCCCACATGTTCCACGATGATCTCATCGGATGAACCATGATGTCGAGGATTCAATCAATCCCGTATTCAATTCCCTTTGTCTAGCGGTACGATACTGGCCCGAGATTCGACCGTCGGTATCCCGATACCTTGTTCAATCTCGTTACCGGCAAGTCTCTTTACTCGTTCCGTAACACATCATCCCGTGATCAACTCCTTGATCACATTGTGCACATTATGATGATGTCCTACCGAGTGGGCCCAGAGATACCTCTCCGTTTACACGGAGTGACAAATCCCAGTCTTGATTCGTGCCAACCCAACAGACACTTTCGGAGATACCTGTAGTGAACCTTTATAGCCACCCAGTTACATTGTGACGTTTGGCACACCCAAAGCACTCCTACGGTATCCGGGAGTTGCACAATCTCATGGTCTAAGGAAATGATACTTTACATTAGAAAACCTTTAGCATACGAACTACACAATCTTTGTGCTAGGCTTAGGATTGGGTCTTGTCCATCACATCATTCTCCTAATGATGTGATCCCGTTATCAACGACATCCAATGTCCATGGTCAGGAAACCGTAACCATCTATTGATCAACGAGCTAGTCAACTAGAGGCTTACTAGGGACATGGTGTTGTCTATGTATCCACACATGTATCTGAGTTTCCTATCAATACAATTCTAGCATGGATAATAAACGATTATCATGAACAAGGAAATATAATAATAACCAATTTATTATTGCCTCTAGGGCATATTTCCAACAGTCTCCCACTTGCACTAGAGTCAATAATCTAGTTCACATCGCCATGTGATTAACACTTACAGGTCACATCGCCATATGACCAACATCCAAGAGTCTACTAGACTCAATGATCTAGTTCACATCACTATGTGATAAACACTCAAAGAGTTCTGGGTTTGATCATGTTATGCTTGTGAGAGAGGTTGTAGTCAACGGGTCTTGCCATATTCAGATCCCTATGTATTTCGCAAAACTTTATGTCATATCGTAGATGCTGCTACCATGTTCCACTTGGAGCTATTCCAAATTGTTGCTCCATTATACGTATTCGGTATCTCTACTCAGAGCTATCCGGATAGGTGTTAAGCTTGCATCGACGTAACTCTTTACGTCGAACTCTTTATCACCTCCATAACCGAGAAACATTTTCTTATTCCTCTAAGGATAATTTTGACCGCTATCTGGTGATCCAGTCCTAGATCACCTTTGTACCCTCTTGCTAGACATGTGGCAAGGCACACATTAGGTGCGGTACTTCAGCATGGCATACCGTATAGAGCCTATGACAAAAGCATAGGGGACGACCTTCGTCCTTTCTCTTTCTTATGTCGTGGTCAAGCTTTGAGTCTTGCTCAACTTCACACCTTACAACTCAGGTAAGAACCCCTTCTTTGAATGATCTATTTTGAACTCTTTCAAAAACATGTCAAGGTGTGCGTTCTTTGAAAGTATCATCAGGCGTCTTGATCTATTTCTATAGATCTTGATGCCCAATATGTAAGCAGCTTTATCCAGGTCTTCCTTTGAAAATCACTCTTCAAACAACCGTTTATGCTTTCCAGAAATTCTACATTATTTCAGATCAACAATATGCCATCCACATATACTTATCAGAAATATTGTAGTGCTCCCACTCACTTTCTTGTAAATACAAGTTTCTAGCAAACATTGTATAAACCTAAAAGCTTTGATCACTCCATCAAAACATATATTCCGATTCCGAGATGCTTGCTCTAGTCCATAGAAGGATTGCTGGAGCCAGCATACCTTTTAGCATCCTTAGGATCGACAAAACCTTTTATTATATCACATACAACTTTTCTTACAAAAACTGGTAAGAAAACTTGTTTTGACATCCATTTGTAAGATTTCATAATCAAAAAATACAGCTAATGCTATCATGATTCCGACGGACTTAAGCATCGCTACGGGTGAGAAATTCTCATCGTAGTCAACTCCTTGAACTTGTGAAAAGACTCTTTCCCACAAGTCGAGCTTCATAGACGGTAACATTACCGCCCACGTCCGTCTTCTTCTTAAAGATCCATTTATCTCAATGGCTTGCCGATCATCGGGCAAGTCCACCAAAGTCCATGCTTTGTTCTGATATATGGATCCTATCTCGGATTTCATGGCTTCTAACCATTTGTCGAAATACGGGCCCATCATCGCTTCTCCATAGCTCGTAGGTTCATTGTTGTCTAACAACATGATATTTAAGACAGGATTACCATACCACTTAGGAGTAGTACATATCCTTGTCGACCTACGAGGTTCGATAGCAACTTGATCCGAAGCTTCATGATCACTATCATTAACTTCCTATTCAACAAACGTAGGCGCCACAGAAAACATCTTTCTGTGTTGCATCACTCTCTGGTTGAAGTAAAGGTTCAACAACCTCATCAAGTTCTATCTTCCTCCCACTCAATTCTTTCGAGAGAAACTCCTTCTCGAGAAAGGACCGTTCTTAGCGACAAACAATTTGCCCTCAGATCTGAGATAGAAGGTATACCCAACTGTCACCTTTGGTATCCTATGAAGATGTGTTTGTCCGGTTTGGGTTCGAGCTTCTCCGGCTAAAGCCTTAAGAATCGCAGCCCCAAACATTAAGAAACGACAACTTTGGTTTCTTGCCAAACCAATGCTCATACGACATCGTCTCAACGGACTTAGATGGTGTCCTATCTAAAGTGTATGCAGCTGTCTCTAACGCATAACCTCAAAATGTAAACGGTAGATTGGTAAGAGACATCATAGATCTCACCATATCTCATCGGGTTCGATTACGACGTCCGGACACACCATTACAACTGTGGTGTTCCAGGTGGCTTCAACTGTGAAACAATTCCACAATGTCTTAAGTGATTTGTGTAGGATCGAAAGTATGTCTAGAGGGGGGGTGATTAGACTACTTGACCAAATAAAAACCTAACCTTTTCCCAATTTTAGTTCTTGGCAGATTTTAGCTATTGTAGGACAAGTCAAGCAATCATCACACAATTCAAGCAAGCATGCAAAGAGTATATTGGCAGCGGAATGTAAAGCATGCAACTTGCAAGAATGTAAGGGGAAGGGTTTGGAGAATTCAAACGCAATTGGAGACACAGATGTTTTTCCCGTGGTTCGGATAGGTGGTGCTATCCTACATCCACATTGATGGAGACTTCAACCCACGAAGGGTAACGGTTGCGCGAGTCCACGGAGGGCTCCACCCACAAAGGGTCCACGAAGAAGCAACCACCCACAAAGGGTCCACGAAGAAGCAACCTTGTCTATCCCACCATGGCCATCGCCCACGAAGGACTTGCCTCACTAGCGGTAGATCTTCATGAAGTAGGCGATCTCCTTTCCCTTACAAACTCCTTGGTTCAACTCCACAATCTTGTCGGAGGCTCCCAAGTAACACCTAGCCAATCTAGGAGACACCACTCTCCAAGAAGTAACAAATGGGTGTGTAGGTAATGAACTCCTTGCTCTTGTGCTTCAAATGATAGTCTCCCCAACACTCAACTCTCTCTCATAGGATTTGGATTTTGTGGAAATAAGATTTGAGTGGAAAGCAACTTGGGGAAAGCTAGAGATCAAGATTCATATGGTAGGAATGGAATATCTTGGTCTCAACACATGAGTAGGTGGTTCTCTCTCAGAACATATGAGTTGGAATTGTGTATGTGTTCTGATGGCTCTCTCAACGAATGAAGAGGAGGTGGAGGGCTATATATAGCCTCCACACAAAATCCAACCGTTACACATAGTTTTCCAATCTCGGTGGGACCGAATCAACAAACTCGGTCGGACCGAAAAGGTAAACCTAGTGACCGTTAGAGATTTTCGGTGGGACTGACATGCAACTCGGTAGGACCGATATGGTTAGGGTTTGGGCATAACGTAATCTCGGTGAGACCGATTACACAAACTCGGTGAGACCGAGTTTGATAATAAGCTAACCAGAGAGTTGGTCAGGTAAACTCGGTGGGACCGATTTGCTCTTTCGATGAGACCGAAAAGTTACAAAAAGGAAACAAAGAGTTTACACTGCAATCTCGGTGGGACCGATTCGCTCTTTCGGTGAGACCGAAAAGTTACGAAAGGGAAACAGAGAGTTTGCAATCCCATCTCGGTGAGACCGAGATCCCTATCGGTAGAACCGAATTGCTAGGGTTTGGCAGTGGCTTATGACAAGTGAAACTCGGTGGCGCTAGATAGAAAGAATCGGTAGGACCGAGTTTGGCTTAGGGTTTAGGTCATATGTGGATATGGGAAAGTAGTTGAGGATTTTAAAGCATATCACTAAGCACATGAAGCAAGAGGCTCATTAAGCAACACCTCATCCCTCCTTGATAGTATTGGCTTTTCCTAAAGACTCAATGTGATCTTGGATCACTAAAATATAAAATGAAGAGTCTTGAGCTTTTGAGCTTGAGCCAATACTTTGTCCTTAGCATTTTGAGGGTTTCACTTTCACATCCATGCCATGACAATCATTGAGCTTTCCTGAAATAGTCATCTTGGAATAGCATTAGCTTAATGAGCTATATGTTGTTATGAATTACCAAAACCACCTAGGGATAGTTGCACTTTCAATCTCCCCCTTTTTGGTAATTGATGACAACATATAGATCAAAGCTTCGACAAATGATAATAAGCATGAAATATATCGTCGCTTTGAGAAGTATGTGACAAGTAAGAGCTCCCCCTAAATTTGTGCATATTTAAAATTTGCTTTGGACTGCAAATGCACAAAGAGTTAGAGTCATGGGTTACTCTTCCATGTCACATACATCTTGGTGGAGCACTTAAAATGATAAGAATGAAATACATGCACTCATCACCAAGAATAGTGAATGATCACATAAGATAGATAAGATGATAATATTAAGCAAACATTAAGTGTAGCTTATGATCAGACACATGATCATCAATGTCTCATGAGCAATGACATAGTATCTCACACAGAAGCAAACAAAGTTCGAAAAACCACCAAATAAAACAAGAGAGAATAAAAGCAACACTAAAAGCAACACTCTCTCTCGAAGCCTATGATCTATACATTTTCTCCCCCTTTGGCAACAAGTTACCAAAAAGTTCCTAGAAAATGCATAGTGCTAAGTCAACACTCAGGCTTGATCTTCAGGTGGTGGTGGAGTCCGGAGCACTCCAAGGACGAAGCCTTCTGTAGACGTAGTCGGAGTCGAGGCTGAAGTGGACGCTGGAGCTGGTGGAACTGAGGCTGTAGCTGGTGCAGACGTGGTGGCTCTGGGGTCAGCAACTGGCACTACAGACGACCTCGGACCTCGTGGCACTCTGGCAAAGGCATCAGTTGTAGTCTTGCCTCTCCTCTCCTGCATGTCATCCTGGAGCTGCTCCACTGCAGTCTGAATCTCTGTCACTTTGACATCCAAGTCATAGAACTTTTGTTCCATGATCCTCTCTAAGATTGCCTGGTTCTGAGTTAGGGTGGCTAGTCCTTGCTCAATCCGCAGGGTAGATGCAATCAAGTAACCAAGCTGCTCTTGTTTGGTTTTCAAGAAATACTCAGATGCCTCCTCTTGAGTTGGCATCTTGGCAGCTTTCTCCTTCCTCGCCTGCTCCTTCTTTGCTTGTGCTTGAACTGATGATGGTTCATTCTCATTCATCACAACTTGGTTGTCCTCAAAGTCTGGATGAATAGGCAAGTGTTCCTTGTCCAACAAGTATATGCCTGTGCCCATCTTCGAGTTGATTAACTCCTGAATCTGAGGGGCATAACCACAGCTCCTCTTCTGATCTGCTGCAGTCCTCTTGATAGTTTCTACTATGAGGCTCATGACCTTGAATTTCTGTGGCATGTCAAAGATATGAAGCAAATTGATCGCATGGCCTCTGATCATCTTGTGATCACCTGACTTGGGCAACAGAGTGTGCCTAAGGATCCAGTTAATGGTTGGCAGCCCTGACAGAAGATAATGCACAGACCCAAACTTGAAAGTATCAAGTGCCTCGTTTGGAATTTCCTTGTACATATTGGACATAGAGTTGTGGTCCATCTTCTTCTTGACATAGATATCCAAGTCATCATCATGCTCTTCTGGGGCATTAATCAGCTGAGCCCATTCAGCAACTGTAGACTGGTACCTCGTACCCTCTGACATCCATACAATCCTGCCATCTGGATAGAAATGGGCTGTGGAGTATAACTGCATGATGAGTTCCTCGTTCCACTTTGTGAGCTTTTGCCCAACAAAGTCCTCTACTCCACATGCCTTGAAGCTGTCCTGCACTCCAGGGTAGTACTCTTCGTTGTCCTTGATGTATTGCCAATCAACCCATCTCATATCACAGACAATTGGCTTCTTGTCTAGCAGCATTGTCTCATAAAAGTCTTGCTGCTCCTTGGTGTGAAACCTGTAGTCAACTGCAGTCCTTCTCCTTGAAGCATACGGGTCTGCTTCTCTCCACTTCCGGAGCCCTGAATCTCTCCTGAGTTTCATATCCTCAGCCACAGGATGAGCATCGTTGTGGTCTGGGATCTTGGGCTTGAGCTTTCTAAGAACATTCTCTTCTTCTTCTTCCGCAGCTTCAGGAACTGGGGCCTTGTTCTTCTCAGCAGCTGGGATGCTTCTTGTATTCCTCTTTGGCTTTGGCTTTGGAGCTGGCTTGGCCTTAGAAGCAGTTGACCCTGATCTTATGGCATCACCCATCAGCTTGGGTGCCTTAGGTGCTGGTGCAGCAACCTCTTCTTCTTCATCCTCATCTTCCATGATGGAAGCCTTTCCAAGCACTTTGGCTACGGTCTTCTTGACCCTTTCCTTCCTCTTCTTTCCCTCAGCAGCAACTGGCTCTATGGGAGTGGGTTTCTCATTTGAAGCTCTGGCCTTTGACATAGGCTGCCTGCCTGCTGGCCTTTTGATCTTCATCCCTGGTTTTATGCCCTGTGCTGGCTCAACTCTCTTGGAAGTTGCTTCCTCTTCTGCCACATAATCCTCATCTTCTGAGTCTGAGGTTCTCTTCTTTCTCTGTCTTGTGGCAGCTTTAGGCAGATTGCTAGGGTGCTCCTGCTGCCATCATCTGAGGAACTTGAGGGACTAGTGCCCTCACTCATCTGCACTTGCTGCTCTGACAAGTTCTGGCTATCACTTTGGTCTGACATGATGCAAACTCTGACTGCTGACCCTGTGAATAGTTTATAGATGAGATAGAGTGGATAAGCATCACAAAATGCAGAGATTTTTGCAAAAGAATAATTCAAAAACTTAGTTTTAGTTTCCCACTGAAAGCATCTCGGATCCACTGATTTCTAAACTCGGTGATACCGAAGCAGTTTTGGCACCTAAACTAGTGAACTCGGTCAGACCGAGTCACAGTTCGGTGGCACCGAGACTGCTAGGGTTTCACAGAGTTCCAAAATCGGTCACACCGATAAGTAATTCTCGGTTAGACCGAGTCTCACTTGTGCAATGGCATAAGCCAAATCGGTGGGACCGAGTTTTTCAACTCGGTGGGTCCGAGATGGTTTCGACGGAAACCTAACCCTGAAATTTTCGAATTAAACCTAATCTACGAGTTCATTGACTGGATAGAAGTTTAACAAACGTGGCAAGAATCATGATGATCACAATGTGCTAAGAATCGGATTGGGGAATAGCACAAAGATCGAGTCCATACCCTAGTTCGGCGGAGACTCGCTATGGCGGCAACGCGGGGTTGAATTTCCGTTGACGGCGACGGAGACCAGCGACTGGAGGCGGCTGGCGGCGAGGAGACGATCCGGAGACCAAGTTGGCAGAGCAGGCTATCGCGCGGGCGAAGGGGTTCGGAGAAATTTCCAAATTTTTGCCCGTGACTATATATAGCCCGACCCTGTCGGTGTGACCGAGTGGAACAACTCGGTGGCACCGAGATGCAAAACTGTATACAGTTGTTGCAACTCGGTGTGACCGAATGGTTCAAATCGGTTGCACCGAGATCGAAAACCTAGATCAACTTAATGATCTCGGTAGGACCGAAAGTAGGGTATCGGTCAGACCGAGAATCATAAAGAGGTTTTGGAAGTTTAAGTCTATGACGAATCGGGGACTCCGAGCGCTCCTCACACAGAGTGGTTCGAATCTGACTTGATCAAATTTTGTGATGTAGCATGAATAGAGTTTGAGACGAGAAAAGCATAGATAGCTAGAGGAGGTTCTTAGGCATTCTTGTCCATCCACTTGGCAAAAGGAAATAAAACCAAACAATCAAAACAACAAGTGGATGTCCTCGAATGAGTAAAATATGCAACCAGCATGCTCACACAATAAGATGGCAAATGAAATATGTGACAAGGCATGCACAACCAATTCTAGCATCTATCAAGCAATTTGCGATGACAAGGTCATCTATATATGAGTATATTGACTTAGGAGTCAGGTGAGAACACTTGATCATAGGTCATACTCATCGTTTAAGCTCAAGTGGGGTTACCACTTTTACATAAAGCATTGTTGTGTTCACATCTTTAGAGTTGCTTTAGCTCAAGTCTTAGAGTAAAGCTCCCCCTAGATGTGATATCCCCCCTTAGAGGGATGAACTAACCTCGGGTTTTGTCGATGATGACTTCATGTAGATGTTGAAGATGTGGATGCTCAATGTTAATGTAGATCACTTGGAGCTATCCATTTGAGTGAATTGCACTTTCAATACCTACATGGGTTAGTCCCACAAGGAACAAACAAGGATATCCATAGACATAGAGTGATGCACACACAAGATGATGTCCATGAAAACTTTTAGGTTACCTTGTCCCTTGTCTTACCAACAAGAGGGTTTGTGACTCCTTGAACTAGTGTAAGATGTGGAAGTTGATTGCACTTGTTCTTGCCAAAATGATAAGAGTGGAGTATGTTGGCGGAGTCACCCTCAAGAACTCTCTAGTTCTTCTTCTTTTGGATCCACACCATCTTGATGGGAATCCTTGGAGTTGTAGTCATACTTGATGAAGTGGAACTTGAAGTAGTCTTGGGAATTCACTTGACTAAGGTCTTAGGAGCTTCTTCAAATGCATCAATTTCCTCTTGAAGCTTGTCCTTGCCTTTTTGCTTGTAGTCTTGTGATGGAAGACCATCTTGAGCTTGTGTCCCCTTGAAAGAAGTATCATACTTCTCCTGTTGAGGAACAAACTTTGTCTTGGGGTATTGATCTTCTTCCTACTCAACTCCATTGGCATTGAACTTTCGTTCAAAACCAACACCTTGATTCTTCCGGTGCATTCCCTGCTTGCGCATAATTTCCTCGAATTTCTTACTCCCGGCAAGGCTTTTGTACACTCCTTTCTCTATAATTCCCTTCAATAAGCTATTTTCTTGCTCAAGTGTAACTTGGCTAAGAGAATCATTAGTGGAATCAAGAGAACTACTAGAAGCAACAATATTGGATTTAGCATGATCATTGTTACTGCTAGAGGAAGAATCTTTCTTGTTCTTGTTACTAGACTTGACTTGAGGCATGTAAGTGGATAAGAGTAAACGCTTGGCAATGTAAGAAGAACTTTTCTTGCGGAGATCATCATTGATTGCTTTTAAGAACTCATGCTCTTGCTCAAGATTGAGCTTTTCAAAGCGTAATTTCTCATGAGCTATTAAAAGTTCTCGATGATCTTCGAAGATAGTTTCATGAGCTAACTTAAGAGTGTTTAGTTCTTTAGTTAGAGCCTCAATCTTCTCCTTATCATTGTCATTC
This sequence comes from Triticum urartu, assembly GCF_003073215.2. NCBI lineage: Eukaryota > Viridiplantae > Streptophyta > Magnoliopsida > Poales > Poaceae > Triticum > Triticum urartu. The sequence goes on along the minus strand of NC_053027.1, from coordinate 505,237,379 downwards.
GTTTTATCTTGATTAGCATGATTAATTGACGTTTCATCATGGTATTCATCACTAGAGTTGTCAACAAGAAAATCATCACCTAACAAGTCATCTTCATCACTATTGAAATCAACATACTCGGGGTGTGTTACCTTAGGACCTTTGGCCATGAAGCATCTTCTAATTCCTTCATTTGGTGAGTCAAATATGTCGTAGGAGTTGGTTGACACAAGTGCTAGACCGGCAACACCTTCATCTTGAGTATCTTCGGAGTCGGAGTGATAACTTCTCTCGGAGTGGCTGTCGGAGTCGGAGCCGGATACCCATTCACCAACATGAGCTTGATGTCTTCGTTTTGTGTAGCTCCTTGATGATTTTTCCTTCCTTTCCGAATTATTGCTTCTCCGTGAGTATCTTCGTTCATAACGATCATCTCTACTCCTTCTCTCTCTTGGTGGTGATTCTTTGCTTCTTCTTTTTGGAGAATCTTCTCTTCTCTTGTAGGGAGCCATACACTCACTGGAATAGTGTCCAGGTCTTCCACAACTGTAGCAGTTTCGCTCTCGACTAGAAGATCTTTTATCATTGTAGGACCTTGACTTGAAGCTTTTATCTTTGCTTCTACTCTTGTAGAACTTGTTGAAGTTCTTCACCATTAAGCTCAATTCTTCATTGAAGTTTTGTTTCTCACTTGATGATGTAGGGGCTTCACATGAGGCTTTGTAGGCACCACTTGATTTGTTGTGAAGTTCCTCTTTATCCTTAAGTGACATCTCATGAGCAACAATTCTTCCAATCACCTCCGTTGGCTTGAGATCTTTGTAATTGGGCATCATTTGGATCAATGTGCACACGGTATCATATTTTCCATCCAAGGCTCTTAGAATCTTCTTGATGATGAATCTATCGGTCATCTCTTCACTTCCTAAGCCGGCAATCTCATTTGTGATGAGAGCAAGCCTAGAGTACATTTCAGCGACACCTTCACCATCCTTCATTTTGAACTTGTCAAGTTGACTTTGAAGCACATCCAACTTGGATTCCTTGACGGAGTCGGTACCTTCGTGCATATCAATCAAAGTGTCCCAAATTTCCTTTGCATTCTCAAGACGGCTGATTTTGTTGAATTCTTCGGGGCACAATCCGTTGAAGAGAATATCACAAGCTTCAGCATTGTATTGCAACATCTTCAACTCATCCGCGTAGCTTCACGGTTTGGTTCTTTCCCCTCAAAGAAGTCACCTTGCAAACCAACACACACAATAGCCCAAACGGCGGGGTTATGTCCAAGAATATGCATTTTCATTTTATGCTTCCAACTAGCAAAATTAGTACCATCAAAGTAAGGACCTCTACGGTGATAATTTCCCTCGCTAGATGCCATACTCTCCTAGGTTGTGAAACCAAGGCTATGGAGATCAAAGCAAATGGAGACCAAAGCTCTGATACCACTTGTAGGATCGAAAGTATGTCTAGAGGGGGGGGGTGATTAGACTACCTGATCAAATAAAAACTTAACCTTTTTCCAATTTTAGTTCTTGGCAGATTTTAGCTATTGTAGGACAAGTCAAGCAATCATCACATAATTCAAGCAAGCATGCAAAGAGTATATTGGCAGCGGAATGTAAAGCATGCAACTTGCAAGAATGTAAGGGGAAGGGTTTGGAGAATTCAAACGCAATTGGAGACACGGATGTTTTTCCCGTGGTTCGGATAGGTGGTGCTATCCTACATCCACGTTGATGGAGACTTCAACCCACGAAGGGTAACGGTTGCGCGAGTCCACGGAGGGCTCCACCCACGAAGGGTAATGGTTGCGCGAGTCCATGGAGGGCTCCACCCACAAAGGGTCCACGAAGAAGCAACCACCCACAAAGGGTCCATGAAGAAGCAACCTTGTCTATCCCACCATGGCCATCGCCCACGAAGGACTTGCCTCACTAGCGGTAGATCTTCACAAAGTAGGCGATCTCCTTGCCCTTACAAACTCCTTGGTTCAACTCCACAATCTTGTCGGAGGCTCCCAAGTAACACCTAGCCAATCTAGGAGACACCACTCCTCCAAGAAGTAACAAATGGTGTGTAGGTAATGAACTCCTTGCTCTTGTGCTTCAAATGATAGTCTCCCCAACACTCAACTCTCTCTCATAGGATTTGGATTTGGTGGAAAGAAGATTTGAGTGGAAAGCAACTTGGGAAGGCTAGAGATCAAGATTCATATGGTAGGAATGGAATATCTTGGTCTCAACACATGAGTAGGTGGTTCTCTCTCAGAACATATGAGTTGGAATTGTGTATGTGTTCTGATGGCTCTCTCACGAATGAAGAGGAGGTGGAGGGGTATATATAGCCTCCACACAAAATCCAACCGTTACACACAGTTTTCCAATCTCGGTGGGACCGAATCAACAAACTCGGTCGGACCGAAAAGGTAAACCTAGTGACCGTTAGAGATTTTCGGTGGGACTGACATGCAACTCGGTAGGACCGATATGGTTAGGGTTTGGCATAACGTAATCTCGGTGAGACCGATTACACAAACTCGGTGAGACCGTTTGGTATAAGCTAACCAGAGAGTTGGTCAGGCAAACTCGGTGGGACCGATTTGCTCTTTCGGTGAGACCGAAAAGTTTACAAGGAAACAGAGAGTGGTTCAGGCAAACTCGGTGGGACCGATTTGCTCTTTCGGTGAGACCGAAAAGTTACAAAAGGAAACAAGAGTTTACATTGCAATCTCGGTGGGACCGATTCGCTCTTTCGGTGAGACCGAAAAGTTACGGAAAGGGAAACAGAGAGTTTGCAATCCCATCTCGGTGAGACCGAGATCCCTATCGGTAGAACCGAATTGCTAGGGTTTGGCAGTGGCTTATGACAAGTGAAACTCGGTGGCGCTAGATAGAAAGAATCGGTAGGACCGAGTTTGGCTTAGGGTTTAGGTCATATGTGGATATGGGAAAGTAGTTGAGGGTTTTGAAGCATATCACTAAGCACATGAAGCAAGAGGCTCATTAAGCAACACCTCATCCCTCCTTGATAGTATTGGCTTTTCCTAAAGACTCAATGTGATCTTGGATCACTAAAATATAAAATGAAGAGTCTTGAGCTTTTGAGCTTGAGCCAATCCTTTGTCTTTAGCATTTTGAGGGTTCCACTTTCACATCCATGCCATGACAATCATTGAGCTTTCCTGAAATAGTCATCTTGGAATAGCATTAGCTCAATGAGCTATATGTTGTTATGAATTACCAAAACCACCTAGGGATAGTTGCACTTTCAATTTGCCAAACTCATAACTCAGAAAATCCCCTTTTGATCAGATCGTAGAAACATGATCTTCTTTGTTATGATGATTCTTAACTTCACTCTGAAATCGCTTGAACTTTTCAAACGTTTCAGACTTGTGCTTCATTAGGTAGATATACCTATATCTACCCAAATCGTCAGTGAAGATGAGAAAATAGCGATATCCACCGCACGCTTCAATTCTCATTGGATCACACGCATCAGCATGCATGATTTCCAACAAGTCACTTGTCGTTTCATTGTACCTGAAAATGGGGTCTTAGTCATCCTGCCCATGAGGCATGGCTCGCATGTGTCAAGTGATTCAAAATCAAGTGACTCCAAACATCCATTGACATGGAGTTTCTTCATGCATCTTACGCCAATATTACCTAAGTGGCAGTGCCACGAGAAAGTGGTACTATCATTATTAACTCTACATCTTTTGGCGTGAACATGTGTATTACCACGACCGAGATTCAATGAACCATTCACATAGGGTGCATGACCATGAAAGGTATCATTCATGTAAACAGAATAACCATTATTCTCTAACTTAAATGAATGACCGTATTGCAATGAACATGATCTAATCATATTCATACTCAACGTAGACACCTGATAACATTTATCTAGGTTCAATACTAATCCCGAAGGCAGATGGAGCGTGCGATGGTGATCTCATCAACTTTGGAAACACTTCCAACACACATCGTCACCTCGCCCTTAGCCACTCTCCGTTTAGTCCGTAGCTTTTGCTTCAAGTCACCAGTAATAGCAACTGAACCGGTATCCAATACCCAGGTGCTACCAGGAGTACTAGCGAGGTACACATTAATAACACGTATATACTTTGTTGAAGTTGCCAGCCTTCTTATCTACCATGCATTTGGGGCAATTCCGCTACTAGTAACCGTTCCCCTTACAATAGAAGCACTTAGTCTCGGGTTTGGATTCAACCTTGGGTTCCTTCACTGGAGCGGCAACTGATTTGCCATCCATGAAGTTTCCCTTTTAGCCCTTGCCCTTCTTGAAACCAGTGGTCTTATTAAACCATCAACACTTGATGCTCCTTCTTGATTTCTACCTTTTGCGGTCTTAAGCACCGCGAACAGCTCCGGGATCAACTTCATCCCTTGCATGTCATAGTTCACCACGAAGATCTAGTATCTTAGTGATAGTGGCTAGAGAACTCTATCAATCACTATCTTATCTGGAAGTTTAACTCCCACTTGATTTAAGTGATTGTAGCACCCAGACATTCTGAGCACATGCTCACTAGCTGAGCTATTCTCCTCCATCTTGTTGGCAAAAAAACTTGTCAGAGGTCTCACACCTCTCAACACGGGTGACGGTGTCCTGGACTAGGGGGTACTCACCACGTCGTCTCCCGATCTATTAGATTGGGAGAGGCCCCCATGGCCGTATACTCATGGGCCAGTTCGGACAGCTGCCGCATACAAGGAAGATTCCACAAGACTTGGCGATCAAGACAAGGACTTCTCCCCACCGGCGTATTCGGCTAGGACTCTTGTTAACCTAGGCCTCTGGTGCATTATATAAACCAGGGCCATGCTAGTCGATAGATCATATATACGAACAATCATACCATAGGCTAGCTTCTAGGGTTTAGCCTCTCTGATCTCGCGGTAGATCTACTCTTGTACTACCCATATCATCAATATTAATCAAGCAGGACGTAGGGTTTTACCTCCATCAAGAGGGCCCGAACCTGGGTAAAACATCGTGTCCCCTGCCTCCTGTTACCATCGATCCTAGACGCACAGTTCAGGACCCCCTACCCGAGATCCACCGGTTTTGACACCGACATTGGTTCTTTCATTGAGAGTTTCGCTGTGTGATCGACAAAAGGATCGATGACTCGCCTGCAGATCAACTGCGACTTCGGCGTCTTCGTCACCAGTTCGACTGGTCACCTTGGTTCGACCAAGAATTGCGCCCCATGTTCGGATCATCATGTTCGAACGAGGGCCTTCATCAAACATCAACTCCGATCTCTATCAAGATCATGGAGGAATTATCTATGGAGCTCGGGGGCTCAACGTCAACATTGCCCTCAAGCGACCGTGTTGTTTTTTCGGACAGCGAACTCGTATCTGCCGCCACCACCTCCTCGAGTATTGCTGTGACGATCGCTTTGGTGGAATTGTGCGGAATTGGGTCTATAACAACCCTGGAAAATTTCGTCGAGTTCCGATGGAGGAATCTCTGGCAATCCACGATATACCGGAGCCCTGTCGAATCTGGATGGGAATTTGGATGAGTTTAGGGCGTGGTGTCCAGCTTCTAGCTCGGACGTCATTTGGAAGATCCAACCGTTGATCGGCTGCGGAATTCCTATATCTACCACCTCTCAAACTTTCAGCTCGATCCGACCATCCAAACTCCAGGAACCTTCCGATTACTGCATCACTTTTCGGATCTATTTTCTGCGCGAAAACGAATCCGACCCGAGTTCATCTTTTTTATGAACGGGATTTCGGACATCCCTTTTGAAGGAGGTTTTGTATGGGGTATTGTGTTTTGTTCCCGAACATACCCCACTAACTTTAAGTTCTTTTGAACATGATCTTCAACATCATGCTGGTGTCAAACCAGTCCGGCAATATTACTCCACGGCTGCCGACCTGCGCTAGACACGTCGTCACTTTTGCCGAGCTCAACTTCTTTGGATCATCATTCCGGCAAGCCGAACAAGAGTTCGGCATCGCGAAGGATAAATCATCATCAACATCGCCGCCCCACGGATTACACGGAGCGGGCATACCGGCATCGCCTCACGGTCGCTTCATCAAGCCGGCATCGACCATGTCACGACCTGCATCGACAGGGCTGCACTATTGCTTCTTCAAACTGGTGTCCATCACGCCGACCTACTTCGACATATCGGCTGGACCGGGGGCTTCGCCATCTCTTCATCAACCTACTCTGGACGCTTCGGCGTCACTAGCCGACCAGCTCCGTCACTTTAGCTGGGCCGAGGGCTTTGCCTCAGCGAATCAACCTTTACCAGCATTGTCATGCCGTCGTTTTATCGCCCATCAGGCAATTGGTGTGCGGAGCGAGTCCCAATTTTTGGAATCATCTTCCTTCGGATTGCTACAACAAATAAACCAGGTGCTATTAATCCCAGTATTTTTTGCTTGTTTGGGTTCATTTTTCCCAAGGAATTATTACTCTGGTTTGTCCATGATATGTACACAGGTCTATCAAATGGTGACCGCATTAACGAGGTCGCGTGGTGGTTCAATCAGTTTTCGTACATAGTCCGGCGAACGCCGCATCCGGAGCTCGGACCGACCTGTGAATTCAGGCTTTGCCACGCCTTTACTACATCACGCCGACGCTCTGCATCGACATTGACTTCGGCGCCAGGCCATATTTCTTCTATTCCTCACTTTGCATAAATTATTTATTATGCAACATTTTTTTTAATTATCATTATTACTATTATCTCCGGTTTGCACTATTTTTTGTGCACAGGAAAATGATCCGGGGACTTCGACGTCACTCTGCCGGTCTGCATTGACCGTGCTATGTCACCACTTCGGCGTGTCGAGCTCTCCGCTCCGCCACCTCGGGACCAGCTTGGGGGATGGAACCTTGCCCCGCGTCAAGCTCGGACCGCGTCATCAATACCGAACACATTAACCAGCTAAGTCGCTTTCATGCTCAAAGCTTTAATTTCTAACTTGTGCTCGGTTCGACCAAGCATTATACTTTTTTGGAAAAAAGTTGCTTGTAAAAAATTTCCTTGTCCAAACTTTGTTTGTGACGCATAAATTCAAATACCCCGTTTACTTGGGGGCTTCCTTTATGAAGCTTTTCCTGTTGCATATGATTATACTTGTACGGCTTCGTTCCTTGTTCGTGTATTACGCCACAATATGCACCATATTGACTTAAGCGATTTGCAAGCTGGGTTGCCTCGCTCCTGTGTTTACCCCTACGTTCCCGATTGTTCGGCTAGGGAGTAAAGCGAGCACCTCTGCGATTGTCACGATCGGGTCAACCGAGCCGGACCTCAGACTGGGTGAAGCCGAAAGCTAGCGCTCTTATAGTTTTCAATGATGGTCGGCACACAACGGAACTCATGAGTACAAAAAATCTATTGCACAAGTCTCACAATAACAATGAGCGCCGAAGAAAGGTATCGGTGGGGGTACTATTTTCTTCGAAGATGCTTCTTACACTTCACGGTAATATAGCATAAGTTCCCTGAGCGCGCTTTGTCTGTTACAGCCTTATGGCCTAATTGCCTGGTTATTGGAAACACCGTCGATATTCTCGACCGATGGAGTACATAACACTTTTTGGTCCTTGACCAAAGAGGGAGAAGCTGACGGTCGGTTAAGACGCGTTTAAAGTTCGGTTGAACATAGATATGATATAAGTACTTCGGTACATGCAATCATTCTTCTACCCAAGTCACTTCGGGGCTCTTAAGATTATTTGAGCCATTTTATAATAAGTGTTCTTCTTCTTAGTCGTTGCAAAGTTTTATTATTATTTATCACTCCTTTTTTCGACACGAGTGTGCGGTCACTAGCCGGGAAGCCTAATTTCTCTCTCAAAGCCGCTAGAGTTTAGTTTGCTAAACTAGCCTGATGAGAAGTACTCCGCCCTTGGGATAGGAGGTTGAAGCCGTAGGTTGACCCGCTCGAAGTCTTGAGATATGATGTATCATGTTAAAGCACGACAGAAGCACTTCTTTTTTCTAAGACCAACTTTCGGATTGGCACCGAACACTTGATATTGTTCGGACGTCATGTTTTTACTGACGTTTCTTGGTTTTCCAAGCTTTTTGGCACTTTTAAACTATTTGTGCTTTTCCAGCATTAGTCTCGCAGTGCAACGCCGGACACCTTTAGGGATTCGGCAAAAACCTTCTCAGATATTGCTATATATGCATCGGTTTCGAATTGTGTCTTCGGTCAATAGTTGGGTTGCCCGGCTCCTGCACTTGCTTCCTACGTTCCGTTTTGTTCGGCTAGGCGTGCAAAGGGAGAACCACTGCGATTGTGCTTCCAGCTCACATGGTTAAGCACCTCAGTGGAGAAAGCCGAAAACTGACTTTCACAATAAGCATAAACTGGTCAGCGATCCGATGACTATGTTAAATGATGGGCCGTTCATAACATTGGCCGAAGTGTTTACGGCTTGACCCCGACTGTCGCCGAACACTACAGGGGGCTATTAACTGGCCTCCCAAACTAAATCCTCAATATTTTACTCTTACATTAGAGCTGGGGTTTAATGATCATGCTTAGCATGACAACCCAAAGAAAGGAACCGATAGCGGGACTATTTTCTTTGGAAGACATTTCTTCTGTTAAACAGTGATATAACTCTCTGTGTACCTTTGTTTATAAAACCGTATGGCCAGATTGCCTTGTTTGTTGTAAATCTTTGCCCTCATAAAGGCTTTATAAAGTAGGACAAACACTCCTCGGCTACTGGCCGAGGAGGTGGAAGCCGATGGTCGGTCAACAAAGTTTTGTACAATGCGGATCCGAGCATTAATGACGTAAAGTACTTGGATACATAGAGTCATTACACATAATTTGTGATTTTACTATGGATATTGATCCTTAATTCGGCCACTCGTGCCCGTATTAAGGCTCGGGGGCTACTGGGCTTCGGGCTTATTATTTACAAATATTTAAGGGGCACATTGATCCCCTGATCTGGTGTTACCACCCGACCAGTGTCTCGGGGGCTACTGCATTGCTTGTCCAATGCAGAAAATTTTATGTGCAATATAGTTTCCGAGGAGATTTTGATCCTCAGGTTGGTCGGCCGCACCCAACCTGAGTCTCGAGGACTGAGCACGCCGCTTTTAGTGTCCCGAAGTATTCTGCCGAGCTTGGACTTGATCCTCAGGCCGATTTTACAAATCAACCTGAGTCTCAGCGGCTACTAGGATCAGCGGTCTTACGTCATCCTTCAGGTGCATCTCGGGTTTTAGACCGATACACACCTTGAGGGCTACTGGCTATATATCTCGGTAGAGAATAAATTGCACCAACAAAAAATATTCACAAAAATCGGCCCACATTCGGGGTGGTGCACCACCTCGGAAGCAGTCCGGCATAAAGCTCGGGCGCTAGTGGCTGGCTCCATAGAGGGCATTTCCAGCATTAAGCTCGGCTAAACTCCTTCAAACTTCTTTGAACCAAGGTGATTTACGACACCTCGGATACAGTCCGGCGTTGGAGCTCAGATACAGTCCGGCGTTGGAGCTCGGATACATAGTCCGGCGTTGGAGCTCGGACGCATAGTCCGGCATTGGAGCTCGGATACATTCCGACATTAAAGCTGGCAAGCGGTCCGGCGTTGGTGCTCGACTGCAAAAGATACCTCGAATGCAGTCCGGTGTTGGAGCTCGGACGCAAGAGGACACTGCCTCCTGGGAACAACTTCAAACCCGAGGTGTGGCACAAAAATAAACAAGGCATTGATAAAGGCCGGAAACCTAAAGGGGCTCCTCGGATACCCGATGTGTAAACCCGTCGAATGCATTTCGGCGATCCTCAAGATCGAAGATAAAGAAGATTTGTTGAACCAGTTTTCAAGACCGACGACCGAAGATGAAGAACAGTTCGGAAGAATCGAGGAGCATCCCTAACTTGAAGACCGGTTCAGGGGGCTACTGACGGTGTCCTGGACTAGGGGGTACTCACCACGTCGTCTCCCGATCTATTAGATTGGGAGAGGCCCCCATGGCCGTATACTCATGGGCCAGTTCGGACAGCTGCCGCATACAAGGAAGATTCCACAAGACTTGGCGATCAAGACAAGGACTTCTCCCCACCGGCGTATTCGGCTAGGACTCTTGTTAACCTAGGCCTCTGGTGCATTATATAAACCAGGGCCATGCTAGTCGATAGATCATATATACGAACAATCATACCATAGGCTAGCTTCTAGGGTTTAGCCTCTCTGATCTCGTGGTAGATCTACTCTTGTACTACCCATATCATCAATATTAATCAAGCAGGACGTAGGGTTTTACCTCCATCAAGAGGGCCCGAACCTGGGTAAAACATTGTGTCCCCTGCCTCCTGTTACCATCGATCCTAGACGCACAGTTCGGGCCCCCCTACCCGAGATCCGCCGGTTTTTGACACCGACAACGGGCATGAGCCTGAAATCCCAATTTCAGCTCTTGGAACATCTCATATGTTCTATGGCGTTCAAAACGTCATTGGAATCCTGATTCTAAGCCGTAAAGTATGGTGCACTAAACTATCAAGTAGTCATCCAGATGTGTCTGTCAAGTGTTCACAACATCCATAGACGACGTTGTAGGGGTTTGCACATCGAGCGGTGCATCAAAGACGTAAGCCTTCTGTGTAGTAGTGAGGACACTCCTCGGACTACGGACCTAGTCCGCATCAGTGCTTACAATATCTTTCAACTTGGTCTTTCTCTAGGAACGTATTGAAACAGGGAGCTACAACGTGAGCTATTTATCTACAACATATTTGCAAAGACAATTTAGACTATGTTCATGATAATTGAGTTCATTTAATGAACTCCCACTCAGATAGACATCCCTCTAGTCATCTAAGTGAAACATGATCCGAGTCAACTAGGCCGTGTCCGATCATCACGTGAGATGGACTAGTCAACATCGCTGAACATCTTCATGTTGATCGTATCTTCTATACGACTCATGCTCGACCTTACGGTCTTTCGTGTTCCGAGGCCATGTCTGTACATGCTAGGCTCGTCAAGTCAACCTAAGTGTTTTTGCTGTGTAAATCTGGCTTACAACCGTTGTATTCGAACGTTAGAATCTATCACACCCGATCATCACGTGGTGCTTCGAAACAACGAACCTTCGCAACAGTGCACAGTTAGGGGGAACACCTTTCTTGAAATTTTAGTGAGGGGTCATCTTATTTAAGCTACCGTCGTTCTAAGCAAATAAGATGTAAAACATGATAAACATCACATGCAATCAAATAGTGACATGATATGGCCAATATCATTTTGCTCCTTTTGATCTCCATCTTCGGGGCTCCATGATCATCGTTGTCACCGGCATGACACCATGATCTCCATCATCATGATCTCCATCATCGTGTCTTCTTGAAGTTGTCTCGTCATCTATTACTATTACTTCTACTACTATGGCTAACGGTTAGCAATAAAGTAAAGTAATTACATGGCGTTGTTCATGACACGCAGTTCATAAATAAATAAAGACAACTCCTATGGCTCCTGCCGGTTGTCATACTCATCGACATGCAAGTCGTGATTCCTATTACAAGAACATGATCAATCTCATACATCACATATCATTCATCACATTCTTTTGGCCATATCACATCACATAGCATACCCTGCAAAAACAAGTTAGACGTCCTCTAATTGTTGTTGCAAGTTTTTTACGTCGCTGCTATAGGTTTCTAGCAAGAACGTTTCTTACCTACGAAACCACAACGTGATATGCCAATTTCTATTTACCCTTCATAAGGACCCTTTTCATCGAATCCGATCCGACTAAAGTGGGAGAGACAGACACCCGCTAGCCACCTTATGCAACTAGTGCATGTCAGTCGGTGGAACCAGTCTCACGTAAGAGTACGTGTAAGGTCGGTCCGGGCCGCTTCATCCCACGATGCCGCCGAAATCAAGATAAGACTAGTAACGGCAAGCATATTGAACAAAATCGCCCACAACTACTTTGTGTTCTACTCGTGCATAGAAACTACGCATAGACCTAGCTCATGATGCCACTGTTGGGGAACGTAGCAGAAATTCAAAATTTTCTACGCATCACCAAGATCAATCTATGGAGTATGGAATAATCTAGCAACGAGGGGAAGGAGAGTGCATCTACATACCCTTGTAGATCGCTAAGCGAAAGTGTTCAAGTGAACGGGGTTGATGGAGTCGTACTCGTCGTGATCCAAATCACCGATGATCCTAGTGCCGAACGGACGGCACCTCCGTGTTCAACACATGTACAGCCCGGTGACGTCTCCTACACCTTGATCCAGCAAGGGGAGAAGGAGAGGTTGGGGAAGACTCCATCCAGCAGCAGCACGACGGCGTGGTGGTGGTGGAGGAGCGCGGGACTCCAGCAGGGCTTCGCCAAGCACTAAGAGAGACGAGGAGGGAGAGAGGTAGGGCTGCGCCAACAGGGAGAGCAAATCACACGTGTTGGGCAGCCCCATACCTCAAGTATATATAGGGGGAGGGGAGGGGCTGCGCCCCCACCTAGGTTTCCACCCCTAGGGGTGGCGGCCAGCCCTAGATCCCATCTAGGGGGCCGGCCAAGGAGGGACAGAGGGGGGGCGCACCACTAGGTGGGCCTTAGGCCCATCTGAGCCTAGGGTTTCCCCCTTTTTCCTTCTCTCTTCGCCTTGGGCCCTGGTGGGGGGGAGCACCAGCCCACCTGGGGCTGGTACCCTCTCACACTTGGCCCATGCAGCCCTCTGGGGCAGGTAGCCCCACCTGGTGGACCCCCGGGACCCTCCCGGTGGTCCCGGTACGTTACCGATAGCACCCGAAACTTTTTCGGTGACCAAAACAGGACTTCCCATATATAAATCTTTACCTCCGGACCATTCCGGAACTCCTCGTGATGTCCGGGATCTCATCCGGGACTACGAACAACATTCGGTAACCGCGTACATACTTTCCCTATAACCCTAGCGTCATCGAACCTTAAGTGTGTAGACCCTACGGGTTCGGAAACCATGCAGACATGACCGAGACACCTCTCCGGCCAATAACCAACAGCGGGATCTAGATACCCATGTTGGCTCCCACATGTTCCACGATGATCTCATCGGATGAACCATGATGTCGAGGATTCAATCAATCCCGTATTCAATTCCCTTTGTCTAGCGGTACGATACTGGCCCGAGATTCGACCGTCGGTATCCCGATACCTTGTTCAATATCGTTACTGGCAAGTCTCTTTACTCGTTTCGTAACACATCATCCCGTGATCAACTCCTTGATCACATTGTGCACATTATGATGATGTCCTATCGAGTGGGCCCAGAGATACCTCTCCGTTTACACGGAGTGACAAATCCCAGTCTCGATTCGTGCCAACCCAACAGACACTTTCGGAGATACCTATAGTGAACCTTTATAGCCACCCAGTTACGTTGTGACGTTTGGCACACCCAAAGCACTCCTACGGTATCCGGGAGTTGCACAATCTCATGGTCTAAGGAAATGATACTTGACATTAGAAAACCTTTAGCATACGAACTACACGATCTTTGTGCTAGGCTTAGGATTGGTCTTGTCCATCACATCATTCTCCTAATGATGTGATCCCGTTATCAACGACATCCAATGTCCATGGTCAGGAAACCGTAACCATCTATTGATCAACGAGCTAGTCAACTAGAGGCTTACTAGGGACATGGTGTTGTCTATGTATCCACACATGTATCTGAGTTTCCTATCAATACAATTCTAGCATGGATAATAAATGATTATCATGAACAAGGAAATATAATAATAACCAATTTATTATTGCCTCTAGGGCATATTTCCAACACTTAGAGCTCAGGCAATTCTGGCCGTCCGATGCGTTTTCTTGATGGGTTTTAGACCGTCGGATCGAGCCACTGGATGACCTCGGCCGTCGGATCGAAGCCGAGGCATTGTAGGAATGAATAGTTATCGTCTCGCGGTAAAAATCTCGTGCCACCGCGCGTAATTCCTATCCCCGCTGATGAAGCTATGTACCTAGGGTAGGGTCATGGGCCTGTCCTAACTGCTCTACCCAAGGACATCTCTAGAATAAACCACCTTTCAATCGACTTGGAGGTGTTCCACTCGACAGACTCGAAGACGCTCGACCAAGAAAAAATCACTCGACCAAGATCCAACCACTCGACGGCCAGGAGACCTGAAGTCACTCCGCACGCTAACGGTCGGTCATTAAGTAGCTTTTATGGTCATCATAGCACTTTATTACTAGCGTTACCAGTAACGCTCTGCCTTATTGTACATTGAACCCTTTGTAACGTGGGCTGGCCGGGGTCCTGTCGCGCTCTATATAAGCCACCCCCTCCTTCGAGACAAGGGTTCTCACCTCTGTAACCCATATTCATATAATCCAGTCGACCGCCTCCGGGCTCCGAGACGTAGGCCTGTTACTTCCTCCAAGAAGGGCCTGAACTCGTAAACCTTGCGTGCTTAGAACTTCCCCACAGCTAAGATCTTGCCTCTCCATACTTACCCCCCTACACTACTGTCAGACTTAGAACCACGACAGTTGGCGCCCACCGTGGGGCAGGTGTTTTAGCGTTTGTTGGAGAAGTTGCGACTTTTTCCGACCCGAATCATCATGGTTTTCGGCGGAGTTTCGGTGGAGGGCTGCGAGATCCGTCTCGGCGCGCTCACGTTCATCGTCGACGACTCTGCTTGGCTCCAGGAGGCTCCGCTGGATGTGGACGCACTCCCTGCTCGCGGGGCAACACACTTTAGCGCGTGCGTCCGCGGCATTCTCCTGCGGCAACCGTCGACCCCCTATTGGTCGGCTCCTATGTTGTCCTCACTCCCCCTTTCCCTCCGGCGCAAGTGTTCCGGTCGGTCAAGACTTCAGCGGTGGGTGAGGCACGCGGTGGCGCGTCAGTCGGCCACCCCCCAGGTCACGACGATCGAGCCCGACGAATCCCTCTACGGCCTGTTCGACCTGTCGACTGGCTCCGCAGAGACCGCATCCGAGTGCGACAGCAGCGATCCGGCGGTGGAGGTTCTGATGGTCGATGGACCGCCCAGTCCTCCCGGTTTTCCCCGTACCGACGGAGGCGCGGGTGGAGGCGACCCGTCGCGTCTCCATGAGGAGTATCTTCCCGAGCCTCTCACATCGTTGCAGAGAGAAGAACTTCGCCGCCGGAACATGGATGCACTGCACACTCCTATCGTTGGAGAGACCCCCGAGGCTCGTGCCTTGGAGGACGCGCACCTGGCAAACTTAGCCGAGCGCACTCGACTGGAGAACCTCCAGTGAGCACTCGACGAGCGTGCGCGACAACGGATTCCCGAATCCAGTCGACGTCAGCTCTTCCCGCCCCCGCAGGTATATCGAACTCCGATTCAGAATTTAGCAACTGCAGCTCGCATAGCAGAGTCGATTCAGCCTTCCCAGTCGGAGGCTGGCAGAGGCTTGCTGCAGATCAGAGCGTTACTCCGGGCAGCAGGAGATCAGAATTCCGCTGTTTCTCAGTCGCGGAACAGGATTCACAGTAGATCCGTTGCCGCGGACACAGTCCAGTCGGCTCACAGCCCGAGATCGCCCCCGAGGCGTGAGGGACATGGGGACCGGCGTGACCAGTATGGGAACCATGAGCAGTATGATCACCGAGTCGATCATGACGGTCGACGTCGAGTGCCCACGCCTCCCCCGAGGAGCGGGTCGTATGTGCCTCGCCAGCAGGATGACAGGCGCCCTCATAGTGGTGGGCGAAGGATTCCAGTCGACCCCAGAGGGCCAGGCTTTGACGCGAGATCCATTCTCGTCCAAGGTTTGGTCGATAGGAACAGGGCTCACCGAGAAGGTCACGACAGAGATGCACCTACCAGCAGCAGAGTGCATGTTTCAGGGCCAGAATGCTTTAGTAGGGCCATCAGGGCCGCTGTGATTCCTCCCAACTTCAGGTTGGCGACTGGAGTCAGTAAGTTCACTGGCGAGTCCAAGCCCGATACTTGGCTTGAAGATTACCGAGTGGTCGTCCAGATCAGCGGCGGCAATGATGAAGTGGCCATGAAGCACCTCCCTCTCATGTTGGAGGGCTCGGCCAGAGCGTGGCTGAACTAGTTAGCACCTAGCAGCATTTACACTTGGGAGGATCTCTCCCGAGTGTTCGTCACCACATTTGAAGGTACGTGCAAGCGGCCGGCAGGACTGACGGAACTGCGGTCTTGTGTACAGAAGCCAAATGAAACTTTGAGGGATTACATCCAGAGGTGGATCACGTTACATCACTCGGTGGAGAATGTGCCTGACCACCAAGCAGTTTGTGCCTTCAAGGAAGGCATCAAGTACAGAGAACTAAATTTGAAATTCGGTCGAACTGGGGATATGTCCCTGAATTGGATGATGGATATTGCCACCAAGTACGCTAATGGCAAAGATGAAGATCGGCTCAGGAGTGGCAAACTCAAGTCAGTCGCCCAAGAACCCGGGGGAAATTCCAATCAGAAACAGAAGCGGAAAGCCGAGCCAGCGGCTCCCGGGGAAGCCTTGGCTTTAACCCAAGGAAAGTTTAAAGGGAAACCTAAAGGGCCTTGGAACCCTAAAAAGGTTAAAGACCAGGACGGAAATGATGTGTTGGACTTGCCATGCCTCGTCCACACAAAGAAAGATGAAGAGGGTAATTTCATTTACCCGAAACATACCACTCGACAGTGTCGACTCTTGATCCAGCAGTTCCAGGGCAAGCAGCCCAAAGATAAAGAAAAGGAGTCAAACAAAATTGAGGACAAAGAAGATAGCGACGATGGATACCCCCAAGTCAATTCCACCCTGATGAGTTTTGCTGATGTTGAGAGCAAAAGTCGACTGAAAGTCATCAACCGAGAGGTGAATATGGTTGCTCCGGCAACACCAAGTTATTTGAAATGGTCTCAGACTGCCATCACGTTCGACCAGTCCGATCACCCAACGCATATTGCCACCCCTGGGAGGCAAGCTCTGGTGGTCGACCCAGTGGTTGAAGGCACTCGACTGACCAAAGTCTTGATGGATGGTGGCAGTGGTTTGAACATATTATATGCTGAGACGTTGAAAGGGATGGGCATTCCGATGTCCAGACTCAGTGCCAACAACATGAGTTTCCATGGAGTCATTCCTGGGAAGAAGGCTGAATCACTCGGCCAGATTGCTCTTGATGTGGTTTTCGGTGATTCCAAGAATTACCGCAAGGAAAGGTTGACATTTGAAGTTGTAGACTTCCAGAGTGCCTACCACACTATTTTGGGCAGGCCGGCTTATGCACACTTCATGGCCCGACCATGTTATGTGTATCTCAAATTGAAGATGCCTGGCCCCAAAGGTGTGATCACTATTACGGGCAATCGGAAAAAAGCGGAAGAATGTTTTCAGAAAGGTTCGAAGATCGCTGATGCTCAGATGGCAGTGGTGGAGTTGCAGGAATACCAGAAGACTGCAGACCCGAGTGATTTGTTGCGAGCCAAGAAGCCCGCCACAGAATCGGCTTTCTAGTCGACTAGCGATACGAAGACAGCTCACATCCACCCGACCGATCCCGGCGCTGCTCCGACTCATATCTCGACAACACTCGACTCCAAATAGGAAGAAGCGCTCATCCAGTTCCTCCGTGAGAACTGGGACATTTTCGCATGGAAGCCTTCTGACATGCCAGGTGTTCCCAGGGAGCTGGCTGAGCATCGCCTGAGAGTCGACTCAAAAATAAAACCTGTCAAGGAACATCTCCGACGGTCCGCCGTCCAGAAGAGAAAGGCCATTGGCGAAGAGGTAGCTCGGCTCTTAGCGGCAGAGTTCATCCGAGAAATCTACCACTCCGAGTGGCTCGCCAATGTTGTCATGGTCCCCAAGAAGGACAAGTCACTTCGCATGTGCATTGACTTTAAACATATCAATCGGGCCTGTCCGAAAGACCATTTTCCTCTCCCCCGCATCGACCAGATAGTCGACTCGACTGCGGGATGTGAGCGACTGTCTTTTTTAGACACCTATTCCGGGTACCATCAGATCCGTCTGTATGGACCTGAGGAGATCAAAACAGCTTTCATCACTCCATTCAGGTGCTTCTGTTATGTTACCATGCCATTCGGCCTCAAGATTGCCGGAGCCACATTCATGAGGATGATTCAGAAGTGTTTGCTCACCCAAATCAGTCGGAATGTGGAGGCGTACATGGATGATATTGTGGTCAAGTCACGGAAGGGTTCCGACCTGCTGACTGACCTTGCTAAAACCTTTGCCAACCTCAGAAGGTTTGATATCAAGCTTAATCCATCAAAATGCACATTCGGGGTTCCTGGCGGAAAGTTACTCGGTTTTCTCGTTTCCGAATGGGGAATCGACGCCAATCCAGAAAAAGTTGGTACTATACTCCGAATGAAAAGTCCTGTGCGAGTGCACGATGTTCAGAAGCTTACTGGTTGCTTGGCCGCCCTAAGTCGATTCATATCTCGTCTCGGTGAAAAGGCATTACCTCTTTACCGATTGATGAAGAAATCTGACAAGTTTGAGTGGACTCCTGAAGCTGATGTAGCGTTCGCAGAACTCAAAGCTCTGCTCTCCACCCAGCCGGTGCTTACTGCCCCAATCAGCAAGGAGCCTTTGCTGCTTTACATTGCAGCCACAGGACAAGTCGTCAGTACGGTACTCACGGTCGAGCGGGAAGAAGAAGGGAAAACCTTCAAAGTTCAGCGCCCAGTGTATTATATTTCTGAAGTCTTGACCCCATCGAAGCAAAGATATCCTCATTATCAGAAGCTCGTATATGGGATTTATATGACCACAAAGAAAGTTGCCCACTACTTCTATGATCATTCCATTACAGTCGTCAGCGACGCTCCGTTGTCAGAGATCTTGCATAACAGGGACGCAACTGGTCGAGTGGCAAAATGGGCGATTGAACTCCTTCCTCTAGATATCAAGTTTGAGGCAAAGAAAGCTATCAAGTCCCAGGCAATCGCGGATTTCATCGCCGAGTGGATTGAACAGCAACTGCCGACTCAGGTCCACTCGGAGCATTGGACCGTGTTCTTTGACGGTTCCAAGATGATAAATGGTTCTGGAGCCGGAGTGGTGTTGGTCTCTCCCAGAGGAGATAAACTCAGATATGTTCTTCAAATCCACTTTGATTCCTCTAACAACGAGGCAGAATACGAAGCACTTTTATATGGGTTGCGCATGGCCATTTCACTCGGCGTCCGTCGCCTCATGGTCTATGGCGACTCAGATTTGGTGATCAATCAAGTGATGAAGGAATGGGATGTCAGAAGTCCAGCCATGACTGGTTATTGCAATGCAGTGAGAAAACTGGAGAAGAAATTCGAGGGGTTAGAGCTTCATCACATACCCCGACTAAAAAATCAAGCAGCTGATGATCTGGCAAAAATAGGTTCCAAAAGAGAAGCCATTCCCAGCAATGTGTTTCTGGAACACATCCACACACCATCAGTCCAGGAGGATCCCTTCACTGAAGAGGCCCCGCAGCCAAAAAGTGCCACGGATCCGATTGAAGTTGAAGTGCCAGCTGTGGTCGACTTGATCATGGAAGTCCTGGTTATCACTCCCGTCTGGACAGAACCGTACATCGCGTACATCCTAAGGAAAGAACTCCCAGAAGATGAAGAAGAAGCTCGACAGGTCGTCCGTCGATCCAAAGCCTATACATTCATAAAGGGACAGTTATATAGAGAAAGCGCGACTGGGGTTGGTCAGAAGTGTATTACACCAGAAGAAGGTCAGATGATCCTTAACAATATCCACTAGGGGACCTGTGGCCATCATGCGTCCTCTTGGACCATAGTGGCTAAAGCATACCGAGCGGGGTTCTACTGGCCAAGAGCCAATGAGATGGCCAAAGAAATAGTCGACAAATGTGAAGGATGTCAGTATTACCCCAACATGCCACACAAGCCCGCGTCGGCCCTGAAAACCATTCCACTCGTCTGGCCCTTCGCTATTTGGGGGTTGGACATGGTTGGACCACTGAGAACAGGCAGGAGCGGCTTCACTCATGTGCTGGTAGCAGTCGACAAGTTCACCAAATGGATTGAGGCCAAGCCTATCAAGAATCTTGATGCTTGCACTACTATCAGTTTCGTCAGAGAGTTGATATTCAGATATGGAGTTCCGCACAGCATCATCACCGACAACGGGTCAAACTTCGATTTCGACAAATTCAGGGCCTTTTGCGCCTCTCAGGGCACTCGGGTCGACTATGCTTCGGTCGCTCACCCCCAGTCGAATGGGAAAGCAGAAAGGGCAAACGGCCTAATTCTCAAAGGACTGAAACCCCGATTGATGCGCGATCTCAAGCACGCAGCAGGTGCATGGGTCGACGAGCTTCCATCAGTCCTTTGGGGATTGAGGACAACCCCGAATCGATCGACCGGAAGAACCCCATTCTTTCTGGTATATGGAGCCGAGGCAGTCTTATCGAGTGACCTGCTTCACAACGCTCCCAGAGTCGAGCTCTACTCAGAAGATGAAGCAGAACAAGCCCGGCAGGACGCAGTCGACCTCCTAGAAGAAGAAAGAGAAATGGCCTTGATTCGATCGACCATCTATCAACAAGACTTGCGTTGATTCCATGCCAGAAACGTGAAGAGCCGAGCCTTCCAAGAAGGAGACTTAGTCCTCCGAGTGGATCAGCAGAAACCACACAAGCTCGCTCCTACTTGGGAAGGCCCCTTCATAGTCACCAGAGTCCTCCACAATGGAGCATACCACCTCTACAATTTCGATCGCCAGATTGATGAGCCACGAGCCTGGAATGCGGAGCTACTCTGCCCCTTTTATACTTAAATTCTCACTCCGATGAGATGTAATAAGAAAAACTCATGTAGTTTATTTATCAAAGACAAGAGCGTTATAATTTTCCCAGTGATTATTATTGTTTTTTGTTTGCGTAAGAAATCCCCCAGTGGGTGGCTTAGCTGCGAATCCGCTTCGCCTAAGTTTGTAAAAACAGTTTCCTACCGAGTGGCGAGCCAGCCTCCCACTCGGGGGCTTAGCTGTGAATCCGTTTCGCCTAAGTTTGAAAAAATCCTACCGAGTGGAGAGCAATCCTCCCACTCGGGGGCTTAGCTGCAGTCCAGTACTCGCCTAAGTTCTCTCACTTAGAGACTTAGCTGCAGTCCGGCACTCGCCTAAGTTTGAAAAAATCCTACCGAGTAGAGAGCAATCCTCCCACTCGGGGGCTTAGCCGCAGTCCAGCACTCGCCTAAGTTCTCTCACTTAGAGACTTAGCTACAGTCCGGCACTCGCCTAAGTTTGAAAAAAATCCTACCGAGTAGAGAGCAATCCTCCCACTCGGGGGCTTAGCTGTAGTCCAGCACTACCCTAAGTTCTCTCACGTAGAGACTTAGCTGTAGTCCGGCACTCGCCTAAGTTTGAAAAAATCCTACCGAGTAGAGAGCAATCCTCCCACTCGGGGGCTTAGCTGCAGTCCAGTACACGCCTAAGTTCTCTCACTTAGAGACTTAGCTGCAGTCCGGCACTCGCCTAAGTTTGAAATAATCCTACCGAGTGGAGAGCAATCCTCCCACTCAGGGGCTTAGCTGCAGTCCAGCACTCGCCTAAGTTCTCTCACTTAGAGACTTAGCTGCAGTCCGGCACTTGCCTAAGTTTGAAAAAAATCCTACCGAGTGGAGAGCAATCCTCCCACTCGGAGGCTTAGCTACGGTCCAATACTCGCCTAAGTACGAAACACATCTCATTCCTCAAGGACGACGAGGGGCAGGTCGACTGCCACCTTCTCCTGGGGAGCTTCGCCACAAATACAATGTGCGCTCCGTCCCACTCTGCGGTAACAGGGTGTGGGTCGACCGCCGCCTTCTCCTGGGGAGCTTCGCCACAAATACAAGACATAGGTCGATTGCTTCCCTCTCCTTCGGAGCTGCGCTGCGAATGCAAAAGTTGTCTCGAATGAAGAATGGGTTCACTCAGCAGGAGATTCATAAAGATATTAAACGGTAAACCAAGTTCGGGTAAATTCCAAAGGTTCCAAATCACAGATCGAAGTACTCGGACATGCAGCCCAAAAAAGGTTAACGGTTACAAAAACCACTCGGCATTCCGAGGAAAATTTAAGGTGGGACATAAGAGTTTGTTCACTCCACGGGAGGAGGGCTGGCAGGCTCAACGAACTCATCCAGGTCGACGCCGTCGGCTATCCGAGTGGCTACAGCGATGAAAGTCTCCATAAAGGTTCGAAAGTCATGCTTCTGGGTGTTGGCGACCTTGATTGCTGCCAGTTTGTCCTGTCGCACCTCCTTGCAATGGACACGAACCAAAGACAGAGCCACGTCAGCGCCACACCGAGCAGCAGACTTCTTCCACTCCTGCACTCGGTCGGGGATTTCATTTAGTCGAGTCATCAGGGACTCAATATCATTTTGGAGCTCAGCCTCTGGCCAAAGTACCGGGTCAATCCGCGACATGGCGACCTTCAGTCGAGCCAAGTAGTCCACGGCACTGTCGATGCGAGATTCCAGACGAAGCAGATTCATGGCAGTTTCATCTTTCACGGGAGAGTTGATTGGATCCAAACCAGGCTCGATCCGCCCAGTCTCCTCTTCAAAGTTCTGGCAAAACTCTGCATTCATGGTCCAAGGATAAGTCAATTTTCGTACACTGAGTCGACTCAAAAAAAAGTCAGTCAGAACAGAATGTGCACCTTCAAGCTTGATGAACAGCTTCTTGGCAAGACTTCTCAGATAACTCTCCAGATCATCCCTCCTGCGAGCAATGCCTTCCATTTTCTCGCCCTGGACGAGATTCGCCTTCTTCCAGCGCGAGCACTCCTTGTTGGAGTCATTCAGAGCGGTCTTCAGCCTAGTATTCTCTTCTTCCAATTGGCCGACCGAAGCCAGCTTCTGTTCGGCCAGAGCGGTCTTGTCGTCAGCCTCCTTACGAGCAGCGGCCAAATCCTGATCCTTCTTCGCTAGAGCTTCTCTCAGTTTTTCTGCAAAGAAAGGATGATTGATTCAGAAAATAGCGGAAGGGTACTCAAGCCTAAAACTGACCAGTCGACAAACTCGTCTTACCTGCGGCGCCGTCTCTGACCTTTTGCAGCTCTGTCCTGGCCAGCTCCAAGTCAAGGTTCAGTTGAATCTGCTGCTTCTCCGAGTCAGCAAAGCGAGCTCCAAGATCACAAGATTTCTGAAATCAAAGGGGAGAAGTTATTTTTACAGCAAAAAACAACAACAAAGGCAATAAATACTAAGACTACGGTCGACTGCCTGCAGTCCACCATAGTCTCGGGGACTACACCCAGTGGGTGCACTTAGCGTGCCCCCACCGGTTCTGATCCCACTCGACCGGTCCGCCGGAGTCGAGTGAGGGGAATAAAAAAAAGAAGAGAGAAAGTGGAACTCAGACCACAATCGACTGCCAGCAGTCGACCGCGGTCCCGGGGACTACACCCAGTGGGTGCACTTGGCGTGCCCCCACCGGTTCTGATCCCACTCGACCAGATCGAGTGGAAGAGATAAACTACCAGTTCGGTTATACATTTGGCAAAATACAAAGACTATAGTCGATTGCCAGCAGTCCACCGTAGTCTCGGGGACTACACCCAGTGGGTGCACTCAGCGTGCCCCCACTAGACCAAAAATTCAATCGACACACCCAGTGGGTGTACAGATGCAACGGTTTTCGGAAAGAATCTTCAGGTAGCATATCCTAACAGAACAAGCGGCGACCAACTAACCTGAACGTTTCTCTGGAGAGCCGAGCTGGCATCATAGGCGGCTTGGCTGGCGTCCCGCACCGTCTTCATCTTCTCCATCATAATGCCTGCCTGGCGTATGGCTTCCTTAGCAGCATTCACCTCGTCCTCTGGGACATGATGGGTCGCAAAAACTGAAGGCGGGTCGACAGGGGCCTGAGCAGTCGACGAAGAAGGCAGGGCACTCGACGATGGCTCAGCGAAGGTAACAGAACCCCGATTGACGTTGCCAGTGTCCTGAACAACTGGTTCCGCCCTCGGCGTCGTCTGTAGCGCCCCGCTTGTAGGAGCTCGCCTATTTTTCCTTGTCGAAGGCCTCTCGGACTCTTCATCATCATCAGGGAGGTCAATAACGTTGGGAGCTATGCAAAGTTCAATTGTTAAAGTCACATCACCCAATGGTACGCGTTGCAGTTGAATCGACCAAAATAAAGACAGTATGGCAGGGATCATACCTGGATTAGAAGTGACCGCGTCCTCCATCACCTCATCTTCGTCCCTGTAAGTTGAGGTCCCGGAGGTAGCAGGGCTGACAGTTCCAAAGTTTGTCCAGTTAAAACAAGAAAAACAAACAGCGCGGAGCGTCGAGTGAATGCAAAGAGAGGCACTCACGCGGAAGCGACGGGGATATCAATCTTGATTTTCGGCAACGCCTTCCGAGTCTTCGGCTCTACAACTCTGGGGTGCTTTGGCGCCTTCTCAGTCGGGGTTGGCAAAGAGATCCGAGGGCGCTTCGAAGACTGACCAGTTGGAGCAGTTGCCTTGTCACGGGCACTCGGCCGTTCTTGGTCAAGCTTGGATCGCCTCTCCCTGCGAGGAGGCGACTTGACTTCTTCTCCACCGCTTGAGCCGTCGCTCCCTCCATCCCCTTCACCATCGGAAGTCCACTCGCCGCTTTCGCCGCCACTCGCCTCGCCTTCCAGAGCTTGCTCCTGCTCCCCGTTGGGCATTGAATACATTTCAATAATGGCCTGAAAGAAAGCAGGTAGATCAAAGTCAGTCGACACAATATAGGCAGCTACGCGAGTGAATTCAGATTACAAGCAAAAACTCAGAATCAGACCTGCTCGGGTGCGTGGGACTGGTCGAATGGAGGGACTCTCCTGGCTCCCCTAGGATTGTCCTTATTCCCGGTAATGCTAGACAGCCACTTCTCCAGTGTGTCGTCGTCGACCTCCTCCGGGTGGATCCGAGTGGAGTCTTCAAGACCCGAATACATCCACATCGGATGGTCTCGGGCTTGGAGAGGCTGGATGCGCCGCTGAAGGAAGACTTCCAAGAGATCCATACCAGTGACCCCGTCGCGAATAAGCTGGACCACTCGGTCGACCAGCACCTTCACGTGCGCCTTCTCCTCCGGGAGCACCTTCAAAGGGGAGGGTTTTTCCACTCGGTCCATGGTAAAGGGAGGGAGGCCAGTCGATTGCCCTGGCGTCGACTGGTCTTTACAGTAAAACCAGGTCGACTGCCATCCGCGAACTGAGTCAGGAAGAATCATGGCCGGGAAGGAGCTTTCCCCTCTCGTCTGGATGCCAAGACCCCCACACATCTGGATCACTTGGGTCCTCTCGTCACTCGGATTAGCCTTTTTCACTGTCTGGGAGCGACAAGTGAAAATATGCTTGAAGAGACCCCAGTGAGGCCGACAACCCAGGAAGTTCTCACACAAAGAAATGAAAGCGGCAAGATAAACGATTGAGTTGGGGGTAAAATGATGGAGTTGTGCCCCAAAGAAGTTCAGAAACCCTCGGAAGAAGGGGTGAGGGGGCAAGGAAAATCCACGGTCAACGTGGGTGGCAAGAAGGACACGCTCACCCTCCCGAGGCTGCGGCTCAGATTCCTTCCTCGAAAGTCGCGCCGAGTCGTAGGGGATCAGCCCCCCTTCGGCCAAGTCATCGAGGTCTTCTTGGGAGATCCTCGAGTGGATCCAGTCGCCCTGGATCCAGCCCCTCGGCAGGCCGAACCGCGAGGAAGATCTGCCCCGGCTGGTCGCCTTCCCCTTCGACCTCGCTGTCGCCTTATTTGTCGCTCCAGAGCCGCCGTCTTCTCCTTCCCCATTGTCGCCGGCGAGACGCGTACGGTGCGGTGGCGTTGGGGCGAGAGCGAGCGCAGCGGAGGGGCGTGAGGAAGAGAAGAGGAAATGAGATGCACTGTTCGGGAGACTCCGATCTGGCGCTTTATATCAGGCTGCTTCCGAGTGGCTGACGGGTAGGCCCAGGCGGCTCTGTCAAATCCCGTAACGACCGCGCGCGTGATACGTGGCAAAAAAGGTGGCGCAGGGATCGAGGCGGCTCCGCTCTATCCCATCCGATTACTGCGGCCTCCCCCGTCCCGCGCGCTTCCCAAAATTCAAATCTCGCGAAATCTGCGCGCAGCAAACAACTGGTCAGACCAAAGATCTCCTCCGCACCGTCACTCGGAGCCTTACAAGCGAAGAAACTCACTCGACGAAGAATTAAGAATGGATCAAGGCGACTGAAAAGGAAGTTGCTGTCATCACTCAGGTCCATTGATCCGGAACAAGATATGCTCACGGCATGAAAAACGAGTCGGAGGGGTTCTCAATTCCTTCCCCACTCAAACCTCGATCCATTCGGGGGCTAATGATGAAGCTATGTACCTAGGGTAGGGTCATGGGCCTGTCCTAACTGCTCTACCCAAGGACATCTCTAGAAGAAACCACCTTTCAATCGACTTGGAGGTGTTCCACTCGACAGACTCGAAGACGCTCGACCAAGAAACAATCACTCGACCAAGATCCAACCACTCGACGGCCAGGAGACCTGAAGTCACCCCGCACGCTAACGGTCGGTCATTAAGTAGCTTTTATGGTCATCATAGCACTTTATTACTAGCGTTACCAGTAACACTCTGCCTTAATGTACATTGAACCCTTTGTAACATGGGCTGGCCGGGGTCCTGGCGCGCTCTATATAAGCCACCCCCTCCTCCGAGACAAGGGTTCGCACCTCTGTAACCCATATTCATATAATCCAGTCGACCGCCTCCGGGCTCCGAGACGTAGGGCTATTACTTCCTCCGAGAAGGGCCTGAACTCGTATACCTTGCGTGCTTACAACTTCCCCACAGCTAAGATCTTGCCTCTCCATACTTACCCCCCTACACTACTGTCAGACTTAGAACCACGACACCCGCCGAGGGCATTTTCATCATCTCATGTACAGGGGTATAAAAGGGGGGCCACGCCCGTGGTAAAACCCTAGCCTCCTCTCTCCTCGGCTGCAACCATCCTCGGTGAGCTCCATCCTCGTCCTGCTCCTACTTCGGCTATTGTATGTAACATGGTTGTGGCTATATTGATGTGGTGCTCGTCTGGTTGATGCTCTATGCCCTACTCATGCATCGGTTCCTGCTTGAGCTCTGTAGTTGTGGATCCATGCTATTCTAGGGTTCACAGGCTGTTGTTCATATTCAGTTGCTATCATAGGAGCTCATGTGATGCTCTGGTTTACATGTGGATGCCCTGGTCCTATAGCTATGCTACTGGATCTGCTAAATTGATCAATGACGTTCGTGCTAGGGCGATGATGATTAACCATGGCTGAAATATGTATGCCTTTGAGTAATCGAGGCACCTGTGGGTATCAAGTTGGATCCTCCCTCTTGTCTCTAGGGTCCTTTTTGATCCTGTAATACTTGTTGTTCTGTCCTTGGATGGTCATTCTTGTTGAGTGATAACTAGGGCAGCTTCGCTGTATAAACAGATTAATCTGGTGAAAAGAGACGACGGGGGTAGGTTATATGATCGAGGAAAGATGAATCTGAGCCCACTATGCAATGAACCCTGAACCATTTTTAAAAAATAAATAAAGGTGTCGCTTATTTATGCTCCAGTGGTTATACCCATATTATGTAAAGATTTCTTCTCTCTCATACCTTTATTGCATATCAAAGTGCTGCTTTCAGGTGCTAGATTAATTCGGTCCTTGCTTAGCCATATAATCACATGCCAGATAGGTCGCATGGTTGATTAGAAAAAGATCATTTGAGGGTCCATGCGTATTGTGGTTGTAGTTCTGCGGATCAAAATGTTATTCTTGGTTGCTAGATTAATTTGGTTATCCAGTCAGCTCCCAATTTCCAGTTTCTAATTATATGAGGAAATGGTGTTTTAATGTTAATTACTTTGTTCGGTACTTCTATTTTCTAATTCTTTGCTTGATGTGTTTTCAATTGGGAGCTCTCCACTCGAAAGATACCTCAACGCCCAGCCACCTCTTCACCACCACTCGCCAGTCAGCACACGAGGCAGCGGAACTAGGTTTGTCTTCGACCAGGGAAGTGAAGGTCTACCCCTTCTCTCTCTCCTTTCTCTATTCTTGTTTGTTTGTAGGCCCGGGCTTGTAGATTTTTTGTCTTCTCTATTTGGAGATGCTGTTGGACTGAGACTATATTCCAAATACAGGGGCCTTTTGTGCTCTCTGGTTTGGCTAGATTCCAAGTATTAGGATTTTTTGGGCTCTATGGTCTGATGTTGTTAGTTTCGGCTTATTGTAGCTTCAGAAATGATCAATTTTGGACGTATTGAATTGGAATTTTCTCTCTGTTGGGCCCATCGGTGGAGTTCGCCCTGGGGCCTTTGAAATCCTAGAGCCGGCCCTAGGTTTAGTATGTCATTTTTCCTGGGTGTTTTCTTGAGTATGAGCCGCTGATCCTTAGAGCCATTTGCTACTGAGTACCTGTCTATCAATGTACTGTTCTTTCCTTATTAGCTATCTATTTGGTTTTGCACAAAAAGGTTATGCTATCCATCAATGGCACAACAACATGTGATTTTCTCATCGCCAGGCTTTCTTCTCGCTAGCCGCAATTGAATGTTTCTTCTTCTCTTCATTGTTATCCTCTATGAATGCATATGCTAAATCTGGATTACTACTAACGTATACGTTCTTGACCAAAACGTTCGGACCGGCACCCTCGTGCCAAGGCGCGATCTTGATATATGAATGTGACCAGATGACAATTGAGGCACTTTCTTTTACTCTGTTCTAAAAGGTATGCCCAAGTTAATTTGTTTTAACTACAAAGTAGAATATGTATATGGACCTGACTTTTGTTATTGGAGGTCAGCATATATTTGAGTTGGAAATGCCTTCTTAAATATTTTCAGATTCAGATTTGATGTCGAGCTAGCTAATTAGTATTAGAATCCCTATTTTTAATGTAGCCTTTTTAGACAATTAAATATATGCCACTTCAAGAGGCATAGATTGTCAAGTCGTGGTTAGCATCGGAAATTGTCCGCCTACATTATTTGCTAGAGATTTTAGTTCGGCCACTAATACCATCATTTTCTTATTCATGTTTGGTGAAATCTCGAGTTAAATCTCTGTAGCACCTTGGTTTATAGCATCAGGAATTAGTTAAGCCATGGACACATGACATGGTTTTGTAGACATCTTCCTCATTGTCTTTCCGCCCCGTCCTTTCAATTATGGCAACTGCTACTGAGTTACCGAGTTGCTCATTGTTCTGTTCATAGCTTTTATGAAATTCATTTGTCACCGAACCATAGTGCAGAGGAACATAGAGTTATGCACAAGTGCAACTCACTATCACATCTTGAGTGCAGCACCATAAGCTCACATGTGTTTGCCCCCTTGAATTTGACCAGGCATATTGAGTACTGCATGCATAGGGTTAACTTGTTGCGGCACCACGGTGTGAAGCCAATTCTTGTACTTGATGGAGGCTTTTTTCCAATGAAGAGCGAACAAGAGGTCAAACGTGCAAGGTATGCTCTTCTTTGAGGGTAATAGTCTAATGTGTTTCAGCTGTCAAGATTCTTGGTATACGAGCTACTATTGTGGTCATCTGGGGCTCTCTACCTATGTAGTGCAGTTGTAGTATCATTACCTAATGTTAAATCTCTATGTAGTCATTTTATAGTATTATTTACTGGATGCTAATCATGCAATCGTTCAGGTCACGAAAGGAAAATCTTGAGCGTGCCAGGGAACATGAAGCAACTGGGAATTACCGTGCTGCTTTTGACTGCTACCAGATAGGTGTTGACATTACACCTAAAATTGCTTTCGAACTGATCCAGGTATAGATGTTAATCCTTTGTTACACTACCAATTTGTTACCACCTATTTAAAGTAGTTTCTAATTGCGTGAGAATGTTTGGTTGGATTTTCTGTAAAATGTTTTAGGAGGTGTTGCAAGATTGATTTGCATTGTTCTTATATATGATTTTTGGATTATTATATTTTAAAGTATTTCATTATTATTATGGAATCCCTAGAAGGAGGA
Source organism: Triticum urartu (assembly GCF_003073215.2). Lineage (NCBI taxonomy): Eukaryota > Viridiplantae > Streptophyta > Magnoliopsida > Poales > Poaceae > Triticum > Triticum urartu. The sequence goes on along the minus strand of NC_053027.1, from coordinate 505,207,383 downwards.
GTTAGATGCAACTTTTGTATTTTTGGTCCAAGTCTTGAATGGTCCAGTGAAAATCTTGGTATATGTAGTTTCAAAGCTTCATCACGTTGTGGCAGGGATTAGGGAACCTCTTATCATTTTCTGAAACATGCGCTACTCCGCAATTTTCACAGTTATTGAGATTTCATGTGGTTACACTATGCAGAAATTGATCCAAAATGTTTGTTAATGGTTTTTGATCCAGAAGACGCGAGTTATATCCAGGAATCATAAAATTTGTATTTTGTGTGTGCTTTTAGTTAATAACCCTTCAATACATTGGAGTTTATAAAAGGTTGCCTCGTAAGCAGTTGACAGCTCCATGGCAGTGCCTCAACTACGTGTGGTAATTGGTAAATAAGCTATTCTCCAAAATAAGATTGTTGCTTAATCCGCTTACCACCTTATTTCAGATCATCTTGCTGTGGTTGCGTGAAAGGATGGTGTTCGTGATCTATATCATGGAAAAAAAATCATGGAATGCCTCTACTACCTCCTTCATGTCCTCTAGGTATCTCCATCTCTGCTCCCTCCCTACCCTCCCCATTCTATCCCCATATATATAAAGGTTCCAAGTGTAGTAATCTGGCATGACACGTACATAATCAGAGGATGGGTATAGGTTTAATGCTCTATTTTCTACTCACAACCAGTAGATGAGAAACCATGGCATTGATGAAGTAGATTTAAAAATCAAGTTCTTTCTGGAATTTTATTTTGAGGATTAACGCAGTTGAGTTGGTTAATTATCGTACTTGCATCTCGCCTCCATGCACGTAATTTTAATGGGGTTAGTAACTTAGTATGCTTTGTGCAGACCCAAGAACAATTCCTTATGATGCTCAACATTTGTGCATTTCTTTTTGTCTTGGACAAAGGGTATGTGGAAGACCGGATTTGATATTATCCTGGAATGACAACTATTGGTGTGCAACTGAAGAATATATTTCATGACCGAGAGATGGAATTTGGATAATCTTAGTTCTGATATGTACATGAATCTTCTTTTATTTTGTTGCGCAACTGAAGATATGGGACTATTTTCTCTGTGTATTTCATATAAATAAGGAAATGGACTATAGGTAAAAAAATATTATTTTAATTATATTATGTTGTGGATGATGCATGGTTCCTGAATCTTTTTGCTTTGTACTGAACTTGATGCAAACCAGTTGTCTTATCTGGCACTGCCAATCTGGCTTTTTGAAACAAATTTTGTGATGTGCTTGCAAAATTAATTACCCTATTGACTTAGTATCCTCAGCTTACCATGTTTTTAGCATATATCTTTACTGTTTGTGATTAGTCCTAAAAGAGTTGTAATTTTCTTTGAATGTACAAGATTTATACAGACTGGGTCACAACGCTTGGACGGGCAACGCGCGCCAAAGCGCGATTTCGTGGTTGTATGAACGCACTGAGCTTGATCATGTTTAAGTGCAAAAGCTATACCTGGTTTCCTATTGACATAGTATTACGTGCTTCAACAAAATGCTTTGACCGGCACCCTCGCGCCAGGGCGCGGTCCCGATCTAGTACCTTAATAAGAAATGGGGGCGGCCTCTCTACCCAGAGCACATTGCATATGCGGCCAGAAACACTTACACAAGCTATAGCATGTACATATGTATCTATGGCACGAGGGAGTGTCTCCTTCCAGCCATAGAAGAGGAGCATGTGCACTCACCCACAGTAGGCAGCCGTTGCACCGAATAGCGCGGCATGAAGTTTAAAAATTGAAAAAAGCTTTTGTCGTTTCACATTGGCAAGTTCAAATTTTAATGCCCAAAAAATTTGACAACATGCTTCAAATTCCTTGCATCCTTGCGGCATTGGCACTCATTCTCTAAACAGCGACACTCGCAAACGATATAGGGTTCTGTCCGATCTTCCCTTCCCACCACTGGAAGGATGTTGGCTCTCACAATCTACGCTACTTGGGCATCGCCCAAAGATGGGAGAGAACGATTTCTAGGCCAAGAATGAATGCGGAATGACACAAGTGGTTTTTTATACCTCCGGGCGATGCAGTTGAAGGTCCATGGCGCTCAGGACCGTGGCCCACGTGTCGGGCATCCATCATTTCCGCACGCGCGCCTGCCATAGGAGCCACACCCAGTAGCCATGGCCCATCGTTGCACTGGGCAACAACTGTATGTGCACCGTGTGACGTGTCAGATGCGGGACATGAATCTCTGGGAGCGACTGTGAGCTCGTCGTCGATGTACTCGTTGGGATCCGTTCCCAGCCCTCATAATATGACACGAGAAACTGGAGAAGATCCCTATTATGCACTGTTTAATCCGCGCGGATGAAACATGCATCCACCGTCATGCCTTCGTTGTCACGAGACAAGAAGAAGAGCATCACAATGGGAGCCAGAGCACACCGTCATCAAATTGAAGAATAATCGCTAATCTCATGTAGGTGTCGAAGGACGTGTGCTAGCGGCTGTCTTCTCCCATCTCAAGTTGATGGATGCACTTCATCACCCTTAGTATATGACAACATATGATTGTTGGAAATATGCCCTAGAGGCAATAATAAAATGGTTATTATTATATTTCCTTGTTCATGATAATTGTCTATTGTTCATGCTATAATTATGCTATCCGGAAATCGTAATACATGTGTGAATACATAGACCACAACATGTCCCTAGTGAGCCTCTAGTTGACTAGCTCGTTGATCAATAGATGGTTACGATTTCCTAACCATGGACATTGGATATCATTGATAACGAGATCACATCATTAGGAGAATGATGGGATGGGCAAGACCCAATCCTAAGCATAGCACAAGATCGTGTAGTTCGTCTGCTAAAGCTTTTCTAATGTCAAGTATCATTTCCTTAGACCATGAGATTATGCAACTCCCGGATACCATAGGAATGCTTTGGGTGTGCCAAACGTCACAACGTAACTGGGTGGCTATAAAGGTGCACTACGGGTATCTGCGAAAGTGTCTATTGAGTTGGCACGAATCGAGACTGGGATTTGTCACTCCGTGTGACGGAGGGGTATCTCTGGGCCCACTCGGTAGGACATCATCATAATGAGCTCAATGTGACCAAGGAGTTGATCACTGGATGATGTGTTACGAACGAGTAAAGAGACTTGCCGGTAACGAGATTGAACAAGGTATAGGGATACCAATGATCGAATCTCGGGCAAGTATCATACCAGTAGACAAAGGGAATTGTGTACGGGATTGATTGAATCCCCGACATCATGGTTCATCCAATGAGATCATCGTGGAGCATGCGGGAGCCAACATGGGTATCTAGATCTCGCTGTTGGTTATTGGCCGGAGAGATGTCTCGGTCATGTCTGCATGCCTCCCGAACCCGTAGGGTCTACACGCTTAAGGTTCGATGACGCTAGGGTTATAGGGAATAGATGTACATGGTTACCGAATGTTGTTCGGAGTCCCAGATGAGATCCCAGACGTCACAAGGAGTTCCGGAATGGTCTGTAGGTAAAGATTTATATATGGGAAGTCCTATTTTGGACATCGGAAATGTTCTGGGCGTTATCGGTAACGTACCGGGACCACCGGAAGGGTTCGGGGTCCACCGGGAGGGGCCACCAGCCCTGGAGGCCTGCGTGGGCCAAGTGTGCGAAGGGACCAGCCCCTAGGTGGGCTGGTGCGCCTCCCACAAGAGGCCCAAGGCGCAGGGAAGTGGAGAAGGGGGAAACCCTAGGCTTAGATGGGCCTAAGGCCCACCTAGGGTGCGCCCCCTCTCTCCCCCTCTGGGCGCCCCCTAGATGCATCTAGAGCTGGCCGCCACCCCTAGGGGTAACCCTAGATGGGGGTGCGGCCCCTCCCCTCCCCCTATATATAGTGGGGGTTTGGGGGATGCCAGAGACACGAGTCTCCCTCTCTCTTGGCGTAGCCCTACCCCTCTCCCTCCTCGCCTCTCGCAGTGCTTGGCGAAGCCCTGCTGGAGTGCCACGCTCCTCCACCACCACCTCGCCGTCGTGCTACTGCTAGACGGAGTCTTCCCCAACCTCTCCCTCTCTCCTTGCTGGATCAAGGCGCGGGAGACGTCACCGGGTTGCACGTGTGTTGAACGCGGAGGCGCCGTTGTTCGGTGCTTAGATAGGATTCGGCCGCAATCTGAATCGCTTCGTGTACGAATCCACCGACCTCGTTCTTGCAACGCTTCCGCATCGCGATCTTCAAGGGTATGAAGATGCACTCCCCTCTCTCTCGTTACTAGTTTCTCCATAGATTGATCTTGGTGATGCGTAGAATTTTTTTAATTTCTGCAACGATCCCCAACAGTGGCATCATGAGCTAGGTTTATGCGTAGTTTCTTTGCACGAGTAGAACACAAGTTGTTGTGGGCGTTGATTTTGTTAATTTACTTGTTGTTACTAGTCTTATCTTGATTCGGCGGCATCGTGGGATGAAGCGGCCCGACCTTACACGTACGCTTACGTGAGACAGGTTCCACCAACTGACATGCACTAGTTGCATAAGGTGGCTAGTGGGTGTCTGTCTCTCCCACTTTAGTCAGATCAGATTCGATGAAAAGGGTCCTTATGAAGGGCAAATAGAAATTGGCATATCACGTTGTGGTTTTTGCGTAGGTAAGAAACGTTCTTGCTAGAAACCCGTAGCAGCCATGTAAAAACATGCAACAACAATTAGAGGACGTCTAACTTGTTTTTGCAGGGTATGCTATATGATGTGATATGGTAAAAAGAATGTGATGAATGATATGTGTGATGTATGAGATTGATCATGTTCTTGTAATAGGAATCACGACTTGCATGTCAATGAATATGACAACCGGCAGGAGCCATAGGAGTTGTCCTAATTATTTATGACCTACGTGTCACTGAAAACGCCTTGTAATTACTTTGCTTCATTGCTAACCGTTAGCCATAGTAATAGAAGTAATAGTTGGCGAGACAACTTCATGGAGATCATGATGATGGAGATCATGGTGTCATGCCGGTGACGATGATGATCATGGCGCCCCGAAGATGGAGATCAAAAGGAGCAAAATGATATAGGCCATATCATGTCCCTATTTGATTGCATGTGATGTTTATCATGTTTTACATCTTATTTTCTTAGAACGACGGTAGCTTAAAATAAGATGATCTCTCAATAAAATTTCAAGTATTGTGTTCCCCCTAACTGTGCACCGTTGCTAAAGTCCGTTGTTCCGAAGCACCACATGATGATCGGGTGTGATAGGTTCTAACATTCGCATACAACGAGTGTAAGCCAGATTTACACACGCAATACACTTAGGTTGACTTGACGAGCCTAGCATGTACAGACATGGCCTCGGAACACGGAAGACCGAAAGGTCGAACATGAGTCGTATAGAAGATACGATCAACATGAAGATGTTCACCGATGATGACTAGTCCGTCTCACGTGATGATCGGACACGGCCTAGTTGACTCGGATCATGTATCACTTAGATGACTAGAGGGATGTCAATCTGAGTGGGAGTTCATTAAATAATTTGATTAGATGAACTTAATTATCATGAACATAGTCTAAAACTTTGCAATATGTCTTGTATATCAAATGGCCCATGCTAATGTTGCCCTCAACTTCAACGCGTTCCTAGAGAAAACCAAGCTGGAAGACGATGGCAGCAACTACACGGACTGGGTCCGTAACCTGAGGATTATCCTCATAGCTGCCAAGAAAGCATATGTCCTTGAAGCACCGCTAGGTGACGCACCTGTTTTCCCAGCAACTCAAGACGTTATGAATGCCTGACAGTCGCGTAGTGATGATTACTCCCTGGTTCGGTGCGGCATGCTTTACAGCTTAGAACCGGGGCTCCAAAAGCGTTTTGAGCAACACGGAGTATATGAGATGTTCCAAGAGCTGAAAATGGTTTTCCAAGCTCATGCCCGAGTCGAGAGATATGAAGTCTCCAACAAGTTCTACAGTTGTAAGATGGAGGAGAACAGTTCTGTCAGCGAGCACATACTCAAAATGTCTGGGTTGCACAACCGCTTGTCTCAGCTGGGAGTCAATCTCCCAGATTACGCGGTCATTGACAGAATCCTTTAGTCGCTTCCACCTAGCTACAAGAGCTTTGTGATGAACTTCAATATGCAGGGGATGGAAAAGACCATTCCTGAGGTATATTCAATGCTGAAATCAGCGGAGGTGGAGATCAAAAAGGAACATCAAGTGTTGATGGTGAATAAAACCACTAAGTTCAAGAAAGTCAAGGGTAAAAAGAACTTCAAGAAGGACGGCAAGGGAGTTTCCGCGCCCGATAAGCAAGCTGCCGGGAAGAAGCCAAAGAATGGACCCAAGCCTGAGACTGGGTGCTTTTATTGCAAGGGAAACGGTCACTGGAAGCGGAACTGCCCCAAGTACTTAGCGGATAAGAAGGCCGGCAATACCAAAGGTATATGTGATATACATGTTATTGATGTGTACCTAACCAGCGCTCGTAGTAGCTCCTGGGTATTTGATACCGGTGCGGTTGCTCATATTTGTAACTCAAAACAGGAGCTGCGGAATAAGCAGAGACTGGAGAAGGACGAGGTGGCGATGCGCGTCGGGAATGGTTCCAAGGTCGATGTGATCGCCGTCGGCATGCTACCTCTACATTTACCTACGGGATTAGTTTTAAACCTCAATAATTGTAATTTAGTGCCAGCTTTGAGCATGAACATTGTATCTGGATCTCGTTTAATGCGAGATGGCTACTCATTTAAATCTGAGAATAATGGTTGTTCTATTTATATGAGAGATATGTTTTATGGTCATGCCCCGCTGGTCAATGGTTTATTCTTATTTAATCTCAAACGTGATGGTACACATATTCATAGTGTGAATGCCAAAAGATGTAAGGTTGGTAATGACAGTCCCACATACTTATGACACTGCCACCTTGGTCACATTGGTGTCAAACGCATGAAGAAACTCCATGCAGATGGACTTTTGGAGTCTCTTGATTATGAGTCATTTGACACGTGCGAACCATGCCTCATGGGCAAAATGACCAAGACTCCGTTCTCCGGAACAATGGAGCGAGCAACCAACTTATTGGAAATCATACATACTGATGTGTGCGGTCCAATGAGCGTTGAGGCTCGCCGTGGTTATTGTTATGTTCTCACCCTCACTGATGATTTAAGTAGATATGGGTATGTCTACTTAATGAAACACAAGTCTGAAACCTTTGAAAAGTTCAAGGAATTTCAAAATGAGGTAGATGAAAGATCGTGGATGTCGCCTAGAGGGGGGGGGGTGAATAGGCGTTTTAAAACAATTACGATTTAGGCTTGAACAAATGCGGAATAAACCTAGCGGTTAATTTGTCAAGCACAAAACCTAAAACAATTAGGCTCACATATGTGCACCAACAACTTATGCTAATCAAGACAAGCAACTATGTGATAGCAAGATATATGACAAGAAACAATATGGCTATCACAAAGTAAAGTGCATAAGTAAAGAGCTCGGGTAAGAGATAACCGAGGCACGTGGAGACGATGATGTATCCCGAAGTTCACACCCTTGCGGATGCTAATCTCCATTTGGAGCGGCGTGGAGGCACAATGCTCCCCAAGAAGCCACTAGGGCCACCGTAATCTCCTCACGCCCTCGCACAATGCAAGATGCCGTGATTCCACTAAGGGACCCTTGAGGGCGGTCACCGAACCCGTACAAATGGCAACCCTTGGGGGCAGTCACCGAACCCGTACACTTTGGCAACCCTTGGGGGCGGTCACCGGTACCCGTCAAATTGCTCGGGGCGATCTCCACAACCTAATTGGAGACCCCGACGCTTGCCCGGAGCTTTACACCACAATGATTGAGCTCCGAACAACACCAACCGTCTAGGGCGCCAAGGCACCCAAGAGGAACAAGCTCTAGGGTGCCCAAACACCCAAGAGTAATAAGCTTCTCAAACTTCACTTCCACGTATCACCGTGGTGAACTCAAACCGATGCACCAAATGCAATGGCAAGGGCACACGGAGTGCCCAAGTCCTTCTCTCTCAAATCCCACCAGAGCAACTAATGCTAGGGAGGAAAATGAGAGGAAGAACAAGAAGGAGAACACCAAGAACTCCAAGATCTAGATTCAAGGGGTTCCCCTCACATAGAGGAGAAAGTGATTGGTGGAAATGTGGATCTAGATCTCCTCTCTCTTTTCCCTCAAAAACTAGCAAGAATCCATGGAGGGAGTGAGAGTTAGCAAGCTCAAAGAAGGTCAACAATGGGGGCAAAAACAAGCTCAAGAGATGGGGAACCATTGGGGAAGAAGACCCCCTTAAATAGGTCCCCATGAATCTGCCCGTTATGTACAGAACAACATAGGAGCGGTACAACCTCTATGAGCACCGGTACAACCGGTAACAGGCAATAACCGGTACAACCGGCCCACAACCGCCCAACAACCGCACCACAATAGAGACCAGTCCGGTGGTAGAGCAGTACATGACCGGTACAACCTCCGGACCAATTCTGGAGCGGTACAACCGCTCCAAACACCGGTTGTACCGGTCAAGCGGTACAACCTCTCCATGGGGCGGTACAACCTCTCTGTGTAAAACAGGCAATATCAAAACAGCCACAACTTTCGCATACGAGCTCCGAATTCAACGAAACCAAGTTTGTTGGAAAGCTAACAACAAGGGCTAACACAATCTTGAGAGAAATATCAATAAGAAGCAAGTGAGAAAAGGACCATAATAAAATGGTGAGAACCCTTCCTCGGAAAAGACCGGTAAAACCTCCAACACTGAAAACATCATAGAAGATGCATGCGAACTCCGTTTTCGATGAAATCAAGCTTGTCATCAAGATGACCATAAGCTCTAAGACTCACAAATGGAACCAAACAAGAACCAAGAAATATGATGAAAGGATGCAATGGTTTGAGCTCTTGACTAATGATACGATCAAGCTACTTCCTAGAGAGCCCCCCTTGATAGTACGGCAATCGATCCTACAACCCGGTCTCCCAACTACCACTATGAGACCGGTAAAATAGAAAACCTATCAAGGGCAAACCTTTGCCTTGCACATAGTCCACTTGAGCTAGATGATGATGATCTTGACTTCCTCAAGTTGGACCACATTTCTTGATTGTGTTGGCTCGATGAAGACTAGTTGATTGCTTCCCCATACTCCACTATGGGTGAGCCACTCTTTGGCACATCTTCACAATTCCATTGACACCATAATGGACAACAAGCTTCAAGCTTGATTGCTCCCCCATACTCCATTATGGGTGAGCCTCTCTTCGAGTTGCTCCACTTGAACTTGCACACTGCAAACGTGATGACGATCACCACTTGATGTCATCCTCCATGGGTTGTATGAGATCTTCCTCTTGACGCAAGACCATGGAAACATACCTAACCCCACAAAGAACTCTCACGTAGACCATGGGTTAGTACACAAAGCGTAATGGACAATGCTTACCATACCATGGGATCACTTGATCCCTCTCGGTACTTCTTCTACACTTTGTGAGTTGATCAACTTGATTCACTCTTGACTTAGTCTTGATCAACATTGAATCTTTCCAACTCTCTTCATTTGGATGATGTCTTGAAGGTAAACATGAATGATCACACAATCTTCTTCTTCAAGACATGCTTGCAATAAGCTCAACTCACACATGACCAATCTTTGGATAATTCCTTGAAAAGCACTTTGGCCATCTCAACTCACACATGACCAATCTTTGGATAATTCCTTGAAAAGCACTTTGGCCATCTCATAAACTCCTTGAAACCAACACATGGACTTCAACAAATCCTTCAAATATAACTCAAGGCAACCGTTAGTCCATAGGGATTGTCATCAATTACCAAAACCACACATGGGGGCACCGCATGTCCTTTCAGTAGAGAATCAACATGATAGGAAAATAAAGTTCTTATGATCAGATCATGGGGGAGAATATTTGAGTCACGATTTTGGCACGCACTTAAGGAAATGTGGAATTGTTTCACAACTCACGCCGCCTCGAACACCTCAGCGTAATGGCATGTCCGAACATCCTAATCGCACTCTATTGGATATGGTGCGATCTATGATGTCTCTTATCGATCTACTGCTATCATTTTGGGGTTATGCTTTAGAGACTGCCGCATTCACTTTAAATAGGGCTCCGTAAAAATCCGTTGAGACGACACCGTATGAATTATGGTTTGGGAAGAAACCTAAGCTGTCGTTTCTGAAAGTTTGGGGATGCGATGCTTATGTCAAGAAACTTGAACCTGAAAAGCTCGAACCCAAGTCGGAAAAATGCGTCTTCATAGGATACCCTAAGGAAACTATTGGGTATACCTTCTACCTCAGATCCGAAGGCAAGGTCTTTGTTGCCAAGAATGGATCCTTTCTAGAGAAAGAGTTTCTCTCGAAAGAAGTAAGTGGGAGGAAAGTGGAACTTGATGAAGTACCGCCTCTTGAACCGGAGAGTAGCGCAGCGTAGGAAAATGTTTCTGCGGTGCCTGCACCAACTAGAGAGGAAGTTAATGATGATGATCAAGGAACTTCGGATCAAGTTACTACTGAACTTCATAGGTCCACAAGGACACGTTTCGCACCAGAGTGGTACGGTAACCCTCTCCTGGAAATCATGTTGTTGGACAATGGTGAACCTTCGAACTATGAAGAAGCGACGGCGGGCCCGGATTCCGACAAATGGCTTGAAGCCATGAAATCCAAGATAGGATCCATGTATGAAAACGAAGTATGGACTTTGACTGACTTGCCCGATGATCGGCGAGGCATAAAAAAATAAATGGATCTTCAAGAAGAAGACAAACGCGGATGGTAATGTGATCATCTATAAGGCTCAGCTTGTCGCTAAGGGTTATCGACAAGTTCAAGGGGTTGACTACGATGAGAATTTTTCACCCGTAGTGAAGCTGAAGTCCGTCCGAATCATATTAGCAATTGCCGCATTCTATGATTATGAGATATGACAAATGGATGTCAAAACGACATTCCTTAATGGTTTCCTTAAGCAAGAATTGTATATGATGCAGCCAGAAGGTTTTGTCGATCCTAAGAATGCTGACAAGGTGTGCAAGCTCCAACACTCAATCTATGGGCTGGTGCAAGCATCTCGGAGTTGGAACATTCGATTTGATGAGATGATCAAAGCGCTTGGGTTTACGCAAACTTATGGAGAAGCCTGTGTTTACAAGAAAGTGAGTGGGAGCTCTGTAGCATTTCTCATATTATATGTGGATGACATACTATTGATGGGAAATGATATAGAATTCTTGGAAAGCATAAAGGCCTACTTGAATAAGTGTTTTTCAATGAAGGACCTTGGAGAAGCTGCTTATATATTAGGCATCAAGATCTATAGAGATAGATCGAGACGCCTCATTGGTCTTTCACAAAGCACGTACCTTGACAAGATATTGAAGAAGTTCAATATGGATCGGTGCTACGTCTTGAGCTTGCGTTGGTTTTCCCCGAAGAGGAAGGGATGATGCAGCAGAGTAGCGTAAGTATTTCCCTCAGTTTTTGAGAACCAAGGTATCAATCCAGTAGGATCCCACGCTCAAGTCCCTCATACCTGCACAAAGCGATAGCTACTCGCAACCAACGCGATTAGGGGTTGTCAAGCCCTTCACGGTCACTTACGAGAGTGAGATCTGATAGATATAATATTTTTGGTATTTTTGGTATAAAGATGCAAAGTAAAAAGTAAAGGCAAAGTAAAAAGCAAATCAAGATTAAAGTAATGGAGATTGATATGATGAGAATAGACCCGGGGGCCATAGGTTTCACTAGTGGCTTCTCTCAAGAGCATAAGTATTCTAAAGTGGGTGAACAAATTACTGTTGAGCAATTGACAGAATTGAGCATAGTTATGAGAATATCTAGGCATGATCATGTATATAGGCATCATGTCCGTGACAAGTAGATCGAAACAATTCTGCATCTACTACTATTACTCCACTCATCGACCGCTATCCAGCATGCATCTAGAGTATTAAGTTAAAAACATAGTAACGCCTTAAGCAAGATGACATGATGTAGAGAGATAAATTCATGCAATATGAAATAAACCCCATCTTGTTATCCTCGATGGCAATGATACAATACGTGCCTTGTTGCCCCTTCTGTCACTAGGTAAGGACACCGCAAGATCGAACCCAAAGCTAAGCACTTCTCCCATGGCAAGAACTACCAATCTAGTTGGCCAAACCAAACGGATAATTCGAAGAGACTTGCAAAGATAACAATCATACATAAAAGAGTTCAGAGAAGATTCAAATATTATTCATAGATAGACTTGATCATAAACCCACAATTCATCGGTCTCAACAAACACACCACAAAAAGAAGATTACATCGAATAGATCTCCACAAGAGAGGGGGAGAACTTTGTATTGAGATTCAAAGAGAGAGAAGAAGCCATCTAGCTACTAACTATGGACCCGAAGGTCTGAGGTAAACTACTCACACTTCATCGGAGAGGCTATGATGATGTAGAAGCCCTTCGTGATGACGGCCCTCTTCCGGCGGAGCTCCGGAACAGGCCCCAAGATGGGATCTCGTGGACACAGAAAGTTGCGGCGGTGGAATTAGGTTTTTGGCTCCTGTTCTGATCGTTTGGGGGTACGTGTGTATATATAGGAGGAAGAAGTACGCCAGAGGAGCAACGAGGGGCCCACGAGGCAGGGGGGCGCGCCCTCCACCCTCGTGACCGCCTCTTTTGTTCCTTGGAGCAGGGTCCAAGTCTCCTGGATCACCTTCGGTGAGAAAATCACGTTCCCGAAGATTTTATTCCGTTTGGACTCCGTTTGATATTCCGTTTCTTCGAAACACTGAAATAGGCAAAAAAACAGCAATTCTGGGCTGGGCCTCCGGTTAATAGGTTAGTCCCAAAAATAATATAAAAGTGGAAAATAAAGCCCAATATAGTCCAAAACAGTAGATAATATAGCATGGAGCAATCAAAAATTATAGATACGTTGGAGACATATCAGGCATCCCCAAGCTTAATTCCTGCTCGTCCTCGAGTAGGTAAATGATAAAAAGAAATTTTTGATGCGGAGTGCTACTTGGCATAATTTCAATGAAAATCTTCTTAATTGTGGTATGAATATTCAGATTAGAAAGATTCAAGACAAAAATTTATATTGACATAAAAATAATAATACTTCAAGCATACTAATAAAGCAATTATGTCTTCTCAAAATAACATGGCCAAAGAAAGTTATCCCTACAAAATCATATAGTCTGGCTATGCTCCATCTTCACCACACACATTATTTAAATCATGCACAACCCCGATGACAAGCCAAGCAATTGTTTCATACTCTAACTTTTTCAAAACTTTTTCAATCTTCACGCAATACATGAGCGTGAGCCATGGATATAGCACTATAGGTGGAATAGAATGGTGGTTGTGGAGAAGACAAAAGGAGAAGATGGTGTCACATAAACTAGGCGTATCAACGGCCTATGGAGATGCCCATTAATAGATATCAATGTGAGTGAGTAGGGATTGCCATGCAATGGATGCACTAGAGCTATAAGTATATGAAAGCTCAAAAAGAAACTAAGTGGGTGTGCATCCAACTTGCTTGCTCATGAAGACCTAGGGCAATTTTTGAGGAAGCCCATCATTGGAATATACAAGCCAAGTTCTATAATAAAAAATTCCCACTAGTATATGAAAGTGATAACATGAGAGACTCTCTACTATGAAGATCATGGTGCTACTTTGAAGCACAAGTGTGGTAAAAGGATAGTAACATTGTCCCTTCTCTCTTTTTCTCTCATTTTTTTATTTTTTTATTTGGGCCTTTTCTCTTTTTTTATGGCCTCTTTTTATTTGGGCTTCTTTGGCCTCTTTTTTTATTTATTTTTCGTCCGGAGTCTCATCCTGACTTATGGGGGAATCATAGTCTCCATCATTCTTTCCTCACTGGGACAATGCTCTAATAATGATGATCATCACACTTTTATTTTTCTTATAACTCAACAATTACAACTCGATACTTAGAACAAAATATGACTCTATGTGAATGCATCCGGCGGTGTACCGGGATATGCAATATGACAATGATGGAGTGTGTCATGATAAACGGAACGGTGGAAAGTTGCATGGCAATATATCTCAGAATGGCTATGGAAATGCCATAATAGGTAGGTATGGTGGCTGTTTTGAGGAAGGTATATGGTAGGTGTATGATACCGGCGAAAGTTGCGTGGTATTAGAGAGGCTAGCAAAGGTGGAAGGGTGAGAGTGCGTATAATCCATGGACTCAACATTAGTCATAAAGAACTCATATACTTACTGCAAAAATCTATAAGTTATCAAAGCAAAGTATTACGCGCATGTTCCTAGGGGGATAGATTGGTAGGAAAAGACCATTGCTCGTCCCCGACCGCCACTCATAAGGAAGACAATCAATAAATAAATCATGCTCCGACTTCATCACATAACGGTTCACCATATGTGCATGCTACGGGAATCACAAACTTTAACACAAGTATTCTTTAAATTCACAACTACTCAACTAGCATGACTTTAATATTATCACCTCCATATCTCAAAACAATTATCAAGCTTCAATTCTTTTCTTAGTATTCAACACACTCAAAAGAAGGTCTCACAAATCTTGAATACCAAGCATATTATTATTAAGCAAATTACCATGCTATTAAGACTCTCAAAATAATTTAAGTGAGGCATGAGAGATCAATAGTTTCTTTAAAACAAATCCACCACCGTGCTCTAAAAGATCTAAGTGAAGCACATAGAGCAAAATTATAACGCTCAAAAGATATAAGTGAAGCACATAGAGCAAAACTACTTAGCTCAAAAGGTATAAGTGAAGCACATAGAGTATTCTATCAAATTTTAATTCATGTATGGCTCTCTCAAAAGGTGTGTACATCAAGGATGATTGTGGCATACTAATACAAAAAGACACAAATAATACAAGACGCTCCAAGCAAAACACATATCATGTTGGTGAATAAAAATATAGTTCCAAGTAAATTACCGATGGAAGTGGACGAAAGAAGGGATGCCTTCCGGGGCATCCCCAAGCTTTGACTTCTTGGTGTCCTTGGATTATCTTGGGGGTGCCATGGGAATACCCAAGCCTAGGCTCTTGCCACTCCTTGTTCCATGATCCATCAAAAGAATTCACCCAAAACTTGAAAACTTCACAACACGAAACTCAAAATAGAAAACTCGTGAGCTCCGTTAGCGAAAGAAAACAAAAGACCACTTCAAGGTACTGTAATGAACTCATTATTTATCTATATTTGTGTTAAACCTACTGTATTCCAACTTCTCTATGGATTATAAACTATTTTACTAGCCATAGATTCATCAAAATAAGCAAACAACACGCGAAAAACAGAATCTGTCAAAAACAGAACGGTCTGTAGTAATCTGTAGCTAGCGCAAGATCTAGAACCCCAAAAATTCTAAAATAAATTGCTGGACGTGAGGAATTTATCTATTAATCATATGCAAGAATAATTAATAAATATCACTCTTCAAATAAAAATGTCAGCAGTTCTCGTGAGCGCTAAAGTTTCTGTTTTTTATAGCAAGTTCAACAAGACTTTCCCCAAGTCTTCCCAACGGTTCTACTTGGCACAAACACTAATTAAACACAAAAAAACACAACCAAAACAGAGGCTAAATAATTTATTTATTACTAAATAGGAGCAAAAGGCAAGGAATAAAAATAAAATTGGGTTGCCTCCCAACAAGCGCTATCGTTTAACGCCCCTAGCTAGGCATAAAAGCGAGGATAGATCTAGGTATTGCCATCTTTGGTAGGCAATTCTTCAATTAGACATCTACCATCTTTAGAAATTTCTTTCTTTTTATTAATTATTAAACTTTTAGGCACAATATCAAAAAATTCATTTGTAATAAATGGTTCCTTAATGATAGCAAAAAGATTGGGATGAACACTTATAGATTTAAGATCCGCAGTTTCCTTACTAGATGATTCACCCTTATTTTTAGGAACATACATAAGCTTGGCAATTTTAGTAGGAGGACTTGGAGTATTCTTTACGGAAGAAAAAGCGGTTCCCAAATTTGTAATGATACCCTCAAGTTTATCAATTCTCGTAGAATATAAGTTCATTCTCTCATTAACTATGGGTTCTTTTTCCTTAATATTTTTCAAAGTCATTCCTACCTTAGATCCATATTGAGTAATTTGATTGTGGATCTTTTTATCTAGATTTTCAATTGATTCAACAGTAGCAACTTTATTTTCGATAATTTCAAGTCTTTGCATAACATGCTCCAAAGTTAACATGGTTCCATTAATCAAAAGAGGTGGTGAGCCAAATAAATTTAGCATAGCATTATAAGAATCAAAAGTATGGCTACCCAAGAAATTCCCTCCGGTAATGGTATCGAGGATATATCTATACCAAGGATTAACACCTACATAAAAATTGCGGAGAAGAACTAAGGTAGATTGCTTCCTGGTAGATCTATTTTGAGCATTGCAAATTCTATACCAAGCATCTTTTAGATTTTCTCCCTCCCTTTGTTTAAAATTTAGAACTTCACTCTCGGGAGACAACGGAGAAGATATGAGACTAGTCATGATGACAAGCAAACAAGAGCGAACGGGCAAAAGAGGCAAATAGAGAGGGAGGATAGGGAGAGAGAGGGCGAATAAAACGGCAAGGGTGAATTAGGGGGAGAGGAAAACGAGAGGCAAATGGCAAATAATGTAATGCGAGATATAGGGATTGTGATGGGTACTTGGTATGTTGACTTTTTGCGTAGACTCCCCGGCAACGGCACCAGAAATCCTTCTTGCTATGTCTTGAGCTTGCGTTGGTTTTCCCCGAAGAGGAAGGGATGATGCAACAGAGTAGCGTAAGTATTTCCCTCAGTTTTTGAGAACCAAGGTATCAATGCAGTAGGAGCCCACGCTCAAGTCCCTCGTACCTGCACAAAGCGATAGCTACTCGCAACCAACGCAATTAGGGGTTGTCAAGCCCTTCACGGTCACTTACGAGAGTGAGATCCGATAGATATAATATTTTTGGTATTTTTGGTATAAAGATGCAAAGTAAAAAGTAAAGGCAAAGTAAAAAAGCAAAGCAAGATTAAAGTAATGGAGATTGATATGATGAGAATAGACCCGGGGGCCATAGGTTTCACTAGTGGCTTCTCTCAAGAGCATAAGTATTCTAAAGTGGGTGAACAAATTACTGTTGAGCAATTGACAGAATTGAGCATAGTTATGAGAATATCTAGGCATGATCATGTATATATGCATCACGTCCGTGACAAGTAGATCGAAACAATTCTGCATCTACTACTATTACTCCACTCATCGACCGCTATCTAGCATGCATGTAGAGTATTAAGTTAAAAACAGAGTAACGCCTTAAGCAAGATGACATGATGTAGAGAGATAAATCCATGCAATATGAAATAAACCCCATCTTGTTATCCTCGATGGCAACGATACAATACGTGCCTTGTTGCCCCTTCTGTCACTGGGTAAGGACACCGCAAGATCGAACCCAAAGCTAAGCACTTCTCCCATGGCAAGAACTACCAATCTAGTTGGCCAAACCAAACAGATAATTCGAAGAGACTTGCAAAGATAACCAATCATACATAAAAGAATTCAGAGAAGATTCAAATATTATTCATAGATAGACTTGATCATAAACCCACAGTTCATCGATCTCAACAAACACACCGCAAAAAGAAGATTACATCGAATAGATCTCCACAAGAGAGGGGGAGAACTTTGTATTGAGATTCAAAGAGAGAGAAGAAGCCATCTAGCTACTAACTATGGACCCGAAGGTCTGAGGTAAACTACTCACACTTCATCGGAGAGGCTATGATGATGTAGAAGCCCTCCGTGATGACGGCCCTCTTCCGGTGGAGCTCCGGAACAGGCCCCAAGATGGGATCTCGTGGATACAGAAAGTTGCGGCGGTGGAATTACATTTTTGGCTCCTGTTCTGATTGTTTGGGGGTACGTGTGTATATACAGGAGGAAGAAGTACACCGGAGGAGCAACAAGGGGCCCATGAGGCAGGGGACGCGCCCTAGGGGGGGCCCACCCTCGTGACCGCCTCTTTTGTTCCTTGGAGCAGGGTCCAAGTCTCCTGGATCACGTTCGGTGAGAAAATCACGTTCCTGAAGATTTTATTCCGTTTGGACTCCGTTTGATATTCCGTTTATCCGAAACACTGAAATAGGCAAAAAAAACAGCAATTTTGGGCTGGGCCTCTGGTTAATAGGTTAGTCCCAAAAGTAACATAAAAGTGGAAAATAAAGCCCAATATAGTCCAAAACAGTAGATAATATAGCATGGAGCAATCAAAAATTATAGATACGTTGGAGACGTATCAATCAGTCCAAGAAGGGGTTCTTGCCTGTATTGCAAGATGTGAGATTAAGCATGGCTCAATGCCCGACCATGGCAGAAGATAGAGAAAAGATGAGTGTCATCCCCTATGCCTCGGCCATAGGGTCTATTATGTATGCCATGGTTGTTGGGGAACGTAGCAATAATTCAAAAAAATTCCTACGTGTCACCAAGATCAATCTAGGAGATACTAGCAACGAGAGAGAGAGAGGGAGTGCATCTTCATACCCTTGAAGATCGCTAGATAGAAGCGTTACAAGAACGCGGTTGGTGGAGTCGTACACGCAGCGATTCAGATCGCGGTCGATTCCGATCTAAGCGCCGAACAACGGCGCCTCCGCGTTCAACACACGTACAGCCCGGGGACGTCTCCTCCTTCTTGATCCAGTAAGGGGAGAGGAGAAGTTGAGGGATAACTCCGACAACACGACGGCGTGGTGGTGATGGAGCTCGTGGTTCTCCGGCAGGGCTTCGCCAAGCGATACGGAGGAGGAAGAGGTGTAGGAGAGGGGGGGCTGCGCCAGGGGAAGGGTGCGGCTGCCCTCTCTCTCCCTCACTATATATAGGGCGAAGGGGGGAGGAGGAGGCGCCCTAGGGTTCCCTAGGGGAGGGGCGGCGGCCACATGGGAAACCCTAGATGGGTCTGGGTGCCTCCACCCCTAGGAAACTTGCCCCCCAAAGCTGGGAGGGGTGGCTGCCTTAGGGGAGGCGCCCCCACCTCTCCACGTTACGTGAGATTGGGTGGGAGGGGCGCTCAGCCCCTTAGTGGGCTGATGTGCCCCTTCCCCTTGGCCCATAAGGCCCCCAACGCTTGCCGGGGCCTCCGAAACCCCTTTCGGACACGCTGGTCGTCACCCGGTACCCCCGAAACAATTCTGGACTCCAATACCCTTTGTCCAATATATCGATCTTCACCTCCGGACCATTCCGGAACTCCTCGTCACATCCGGGATCTCATCCGAGACTCTGAACAACCTTCGGTAACCGCATACTATTTCCCATAACAACTCTAGCGTCATCGAACCTTAAGTGTGTAGACCCTACGGGTTCGGGAACCATGCAGACATGACCAAGACATCTCTCCGGACAATAACCAATAGCGGGATCTGGATACCCATATTGGCTCCCACATGTTCCACGATGATCTCATCGGATGAACCACGATGTCGGGGATTCAATCAATCCCATATACAATTCCCTTTGTCTATCGGTATGTTACTTGCCCGAGATTCGATCGTCGGTATCCCCATACCTCATTCAATCTCGTTACTGGTAAGACTCTTTACTCGTTCTGTAACACATGATCCCATGACCAACTCCTTAGTCACATTGAGCTCATTATGATGATGCATTACTGAGTGGGCCCAGAGATACCTCTCCATCATACGGAGTGACAAATCCCAGTCTCGATTCGTGCCAACCCAACAGACACTTTCGGAGATACCTGTAATGCACCTTTATAGCCACCCAGTTATGTTCTGACGTTTGGTACACCCAAAGCATTCCTATGGTATCTGGTAGTTGCACAATCTCATGGTCTAAGGAAATGATACTTGACATTAGAAAAGCTTCAGCAAACAAACTACACGATCTTGTGCTACGCTTAAGATTGGGTCTTGTCCATCGCATCATTCTCCTAATGATGTGATCTCGTTATCAATGACATCCAACGTCCATGGTCAGGAAACCATGACCATCTATTGATCAACGAGCTAGTCAACTAGAGGCTTACTAGGGACATATTACGATCTATGTATTCACACATGTATTACGGTTTCCGGTTAATACAATTACAACATGAACAATAGACAATTATCATGAACAAGGAAATATAATAATAACCATTTTATTATTGCCTCTAGGGCATATTTCCAACAGTCTCCCACTTGCACTAGAGTCAATAATCTAGTTCACATCATTATGTGATTAACACTCATAGTTCACATCGCCATGCGACTAACACCCGAAGAGTTTACTAGAGTTAATAATCTAGTTCACATCACCATGTGATTAACACTCAATGATTTCTAGGGTTTGATCATGTTATGCTTACGAGAGAAGTTTTAGTCAACAGGTCTGCAACATTCAGATCCGTGTGTTCTTCGCAAATCTCGAATTCATATTGTAGATGTTGCTACTATGATCCACTTGGAGCTATTCCAAATGGTTGCTCCACTATACGTATCCGGTTTGCTACTCAGAGTCATCCAGATAGGTGTTAAAGCTTGCATCGACGTAACCCTTTACTCCGAACTCTTTATCACCTCCAGAACCGAGAAACATTTTCTCATTCCTAAGGACAATTTTGACCATTGTCCAATGATCCACTCCTGGATCACTCTTGTACCCCCTTGCCAGACACGTGGCAAGGCACATCGCGGTACACAACATGGCATATCATATAGAGCCTATGGCTAAGGCATAGGGGACAATTTTCGTCCTTTCTCTTTCTTCTGCCGTGGTCGAGCTTCAAGTCTTAACTTCAAACCTCACAACTCAGGCAAGAACTCCTTCTTTGACTAATCCATCTTGAACCCCTTCAAGATCATGTCAAGGTATGTGCTCTGTGAAAGTCTTATCAGGCGTCTTGATCTATCTCTATAGATCTTGATACCCAACATGTAAGCAGTTTTACACAGGTCTTCCTTTGAAAAACTCCATTCAAACGACCCTTTATGCTTTCTAGAAATTCTACATCATTTCCGATCAACAATATGTCATCCATATATACCTATCATAAATGCTGTAGTGCTCCCACTCACTTTCTTGCAAATACAAGTTTCTTGCAAACTTTGTATAAACCCAAATGCTTTGATCGCCTCATCAAAGCGTATGTTCCAACTCCGAGATGCTTGCTCCAGTCTATAGAAGGATCGCTAGAGTTTGCATACCTTTTAGCATCCTTAGGATTGACAAAAACCTTTTGGTTGTATCGCATACAACCTTTCCTCACGAAAACCGTCAAGGAAACTTTGTTTTTTGACATTCATCTGCCCGATTTCGTAAATGAAAATACAACAACTGCTAACATAGTTCTAACAGACTTCAGCATCGCTATGATTGAGAGAGTCTCATCATAGTCAACTCCTTGAACTTGTCGGAAACTTCTTTGAGACAAGTCGAGCTTCACAAATGGTGACATTACCATCAGCGGCTGTCTTCTTCTTAAAGATCCATTTATTCTCGATGGCTTGCCGTTCATCGGGCAAGTCCACCAAAGTCCATACTTTGTTCTCATACATGGATCCTATCTCGGACTTCATGGCTCCTAGCCATTTGTTGGAATCTGGGCCCACCATCGCTTCTCCATAGCTCATAGGTTCATCGTTGTCCAACAACATGACCTTTAAGACAGGGTTACCACTCAGAAGTTGTACACACCCTTGTCGACCTATGAGCTTCGATAGTAACTTGATTTGAAGCTCCAAGATCATAATCATTAGCTTTCTCTTCAACTGACGTAGTTGCCACAGAAACATCTTTCTGTGCTGTGCTACTCTCTAGTTGAAGTGAAGGTTCAACAACCTCATCAAGTTCTATCTTCCTCCCACTCAATTCTTTCGAGAGAAACTCTTTCTTGAGAAAGGACCTGTTCTTAGCGACAAACACTTTGCCCTCAGATCTGAGATAGAAGGTATACCCAGTCGTCTTGTTTGGGTATTCTATGAAGATACAATTTTCCGCTTTGGGTTCGAGCTTTTCCGACCGAAGCCTATCGACATAAGCATCATAGCCCCAAAACCTTAAGAAACAACAACTTTGGTTTCTTGCCAAACCATAGTTCATACGGTGTCATCTCCACGGACTTAGATGGTGCCCTATTTAAAGTGAATGCAATTGTCTTTAATGCATAACCCCCAAAATAGCGGTAGATTGGTAAGAGACATCATACACCATATCCAATAAGGTTCGATTATGACGTTCGCACACACCATCATGCTATGGTGTTCCAGACGGCGTCAACTGTGAAATGATTCCACCTTGTCTTTAGTGATTGCCAAACTCATAACTCAGATACTTTCGCTTTGATCAGATCGAAGGAACTTGATCTTCTTGTTACAATGATTCTCAACTTCACTCTGAAATTGCTTGAACTTTTCAAACATTTTAGACTTATGCTTCATTAAGTAAATATACCATATCTATTCAATTCACCAGTGAAGGTGAGAAAATAACGATATCCACCGCGCGTGTCAACACTCATTGGACCGCACACATCAGCATGTATGATTTCCAACAAGTCACTTGCCCGTTCCATTGTTTCAAAGAACGGGGTTTTAGTCATCTTACCAAAGAGGCATGGTTCGCATGTGTCAAGTGATTCAAAATCAAGTGACTTCAAAAGTCCATTAGCATGGAGGTTCTTTCATGTGCTTTACACCAATATGACCTAAGCGGCAGTGCCACATGAAAGTGGTACTATCATTATCAACTCTACATCTTTTGGCATCAATGTTATGAACATGTGTATAACTGCGACCGGGATTCAATAAACCATTCACATTGGGTGCATGACCATAGAAGGTATTATTCATGTAATCAGAATAACCATTATTCTCTAACTTAAATGAATAACTGTATTGCAATAAACATGATCTAATCATGTTCATGCTCAACGCAGACACCAATGCAAACAACATTTATCTAGGTTTAACACTAATCCCGAAGGTAGAGGGAGCGTGCGATGGTGATCACATCAACCTTGGAAACACTTCCAACACACATTGTCACCTCGCCCTTAGCTAGTCGCCGTTAATTCCGTAGCTTTTGTTTCGAGTTACCAATATTAGCAAATGAACCGGTATCTAATACCCAGGTGCTACTAGGAGTACTAGTAAGATACACATCAATAACACACATATATCAAATATACTTTTGTTGAAGTTGACAGCCTTCTTATCTACCAAGTATCTGAGGCAGTTCCGCTACCAGTGACCATTCCCCTAATTGAAGCACTTTGTCTCGGGTTTGGGTTCTTGGGTTTCTTCACTGGAGCGGCAACTGGCTTGCCATTCAAGAAGTTTCCCTTCTTTCCCTTGCCCTTCTTTGAAACCAGTGCTCTTGTTAACCATCAACACTTGATGCTCCTTCTTGATTTCTATCTTTACGGCTTTAAGCACGATGAACAGCTCCGGGATTATCTTCCCTTGCATGTTATAGTTCATCACGAAACTCCAGTAGCTTGGTGATAGCGACTAGATAACTTTTGTCAATGACTCTCTTATCTGGAAGATTAACTCCCACTTGATTCAAGTGATTGAAGTACCCAGACATTCTGAGCACATGCTCACTGGCTAAGCTATTCTCCTCCATCTTGTAGGCAAAGGTCTTGTCAGAGGTCTCAACCTCTCAACACGGGCATGAGCTTGAAATACCAATTTCAGCTCTTCGAACATCTCATATGTTCTATGGCGTTCAAAACGCTTTTGGAGCCCCGACTCTAAGCCGTAAAGCATGGCGCACTAAACTATCAGGTAGTCATCAGAACGTGTCTACCAGATGTTCACAACATCCACAAACTACACCAGAGGGGTTGGCACACCGAGCGGTGCATCAAGGACAGAAGCCTTATGTGTAGCAGTGAGGACAATCCTCAGACTACGGCCCTAGTCCGCACAATTGCTTACAATATCTTTCAACTTAGTCTTTCTCTAGGAACGTATTAAAACAAAGAGCTAAAGCGCGAGCTATTAATCCACAACATAATTTGCAAAGACAATTTAGACTATGTTCATGATAATTAAGTTCATCTAATCAAATTATTCAATGAACTCCCACTCAGATAGACATCCCTCTAGTCATCTAAGTGATACATGATCCGAATCGACTAGGCCGTGTCCGATCATTGATGACCCACAAGTATAGGGGATCTATCGTAGTCCTTTCAATAAGTAAGAGTGTCGAACCCAACGAGGAGCAGAAGGAAATGATAAGCGGTTTCCAGCAAGGTATTCTCTGCAAGTACTGAAATAAGTGGTAACAGATAGTTTTGTGATAAGATAATTTGTAACGAGCAACAAGTAACAAAAGTAAATAAAGTGCAGCAAGGTGGCCCAATCCTTTTTGTACCAAAGGACAAGCCTGGACAAACTCTTATATAGAGGAAAGCGCTCCCGAGGACACATGGGAATATCGTCAAGCTAGTTTTCATCATGTTCATATGATTCGCATTCGGTACTTTGATAATTTGGTATGTGGGTGGGTGATACGTCTCCAACGTATCTATAATTTTTGATTGCTCCATGCTATATTATCTACTGTTTTGGACTATATTGGGCTTTATTTTCCACTTTTATATTATTTTTGGGACTAACCTATTAACCGGAGGCTGTCGGTGTACTAGAGTAGGGGTACCCTAGTATCCCGAACTTGTGCACGGGCAGTCGCAGCATCCCGCGGCAAGGCTTGCCGGGTGACCGCCAAGGTCCTCCGTGGTTCCTTTGGAGCCATTCAAGGACAAAGTATCCAAGCCAAGGAGACAAGGCCCCGGCAAGAGGAGCTTGCCGGGAAGGCTAACAAAAGCATCCCAAGACCCCGGCAAGAGGAGCTTGCCGGGAAGGCCTACCAAGGCACTTCAAAGAACTTGCCGCGGCGCACCACGCGTCCCGGCAAGGCCCGGTGAGCGACAAGCTCCCGGACGCGACAAGACAACAACCGCGGCAAGGCGCTTGCCGCGACAAGACACCACTGTGCCCGCGCTCCAGCACATCCACCAACGTGTCGCTCTGGGACCCCTCCAGGCGTACGTGGCGGAAGGCTGTGCAGCTTGCGGTGTGCGATGGCAAGCGGCGCTGACAAGTTTGCCATCGTGGCGAGCGGTGGCGCCCCTGACGGTCTTTTTTTGCACTGTTTAGGCGACACAGACGGGCATTTAAGGCCCTTGTCCCCTGCCGTCAGGGTTAGGTGTGATACACTGTAGCAGGTAGCTGTACCTACCGCAGCACCTTTCCGTTTTTACCCTTGCCTCCGTTGCCACCTGTCGGTGACCCCTTGAGCATATAAAAGGAGGCCCGTGTGCAACGTAGAGGGGGGTTCGAAACACAATCACGCTCGGTCTCGTTAGCTGCCGAAGTGTACTGTAGCACTCCGCGCTCCCGAGCAAGAAATCAATACAAACCACAAAGCAGGAGTAGGGTTTTACGCATCCGTGCGGCCCGAACCTGGGTAAATCGCTCGTGTGCATCGCCTCGATTTGCTCTTTGCATGATCTCTGCCCCCGCCGAACTGAAAGGGACCCGGTCCGCCGGTCCCATAGGTGCCCGTGGATCAGTACCCCGGCATCTTTGGCGCGCCAGGTAGGGGGCGTCGAGGTTGTGTGAACCAGATCCGGCGTTCTCGCGAGCTAGATCTTCATCATCTTCATCAACATGCCGCCGAAGAAGAAGGTTTCGGAGGCAGCTGCTCCGTCCGCGCCAAACCCACCATCGCCGGAGCAAACGGCTGATGGGGCGGCGCCGGCGGAAGAACGGGCGTCGACGAGGGAGCTCACGGTGCTGCCAAGTCCAAGGACAAGGCTGCGCTGCCCATCGGCGGCGTAGCCGGCTCCCACAACGACCGGGCGCACTCCAAGACCTCGGCGTCCGTACATGCACCACGCCCATCTCAGGAGGCGCGGGACCGGCAGCGTCATGGTACTCACGGTACCATGCGTTTGCTAGATCAATATCGAGCTGGTGGATCTCGAAGTGCTCAAGACCACCATGCACGCCAACATGCTGGCGCGAGTGAGACACGGTCGCCTGGACGGGATACTGCTCCTTCTAACGTGGTTAGAAGTCCGAGCATATCCCGCTCCTCGCACCGTTCGCCACCGCCACCCGCCACTGCAGCAGAAGCTTTGGCGCGAGCTCAGCTGCTCCTAGATTACCCTCCAACGGCAGACAAGATCGACGACTGGAGGGCTACCATCGGCTTCGCCAACAGCGACAATCCACGGCAGCCGAGCACGTCGCAGCTGCGGCAAGTCAGCCAGGCGCGAGCCGGTGGCGACAAAACCGGTGGGGGTGCAACCTCTGTGCACTCTCCACCCCGAAGGCCAAGATCGCCGTCTCGCCGGATCCACCTCTACAGCGACTCCACCGCGTCATCAGATCCACGAGCCCGTCGCGATCAGCGCCAAGTTCTTCAAGAACGACAACAAGAAGACGCTCGTACTGGCATCGAGCGCCGAAGAGAAGCGCGACGTCAATCAGACCAGCGCGCTGGGCCCTCTGTCGACATGCATGCGCCAGGGGAACCAGGCGACTTGCCGTACACGGTAGGTTGCCCTGCGTTCACTCGTGAGCTGCGGCAAGTCCAGTGGCCCAGCACAAAGAATTTCAAACCAGATGTGCCAGAGAAGTACGACGGCAAGTCGCATCCGTCGGAGTTCCTCAGCATCTACACCATTGCGGTGCAGGCTGCTGGGGGGCGAGACGACAAGATCCTTGCCAACTACTTCCCGTTGGTGCTCAAACCCAATGTCAGGTCCTGGCTCATGCACTTGCCGGACAACTCCATATCCTCCTGGGCAGACCTATGCCATCAGTTTGTCGGCGCCTTTACAGGCGGCCACAAACCTCATGGCCAAGAGAGTGACCTTCATCTGCTCGTCCAGAAGGAAGGAGAGCCCCTGCGCAAGGACATTCAGAGGTTCAGCCGTGTACAGTACAACATCTCAGATGTCCACCCCGCCGCGGTCATCAGCGCGTTTCATCAGAACGTGCGTAACTGCAGGATGCGGGAGGAGATGGCGATGTGCAGGATCAGAGACGTCAGTGAGCTATATGCCCTGGCCGACAAGTGTGCACGTGCTGAGGAAGGGAGGAGACTCCCCGGAGAGAATGCAGGAGCAGGAGGATCTGACAGCGAGGATGCTGCCCCGGCAGAGAAGAACCGGCGGCGGAACAGGAAGAAGAAAGGCAAAGAGGTGCTAGTCATTGAGCAGTCCGGCAACGAAGGTGGCGCCAAGCAGGCCAAGGTTGGTAGCTCCGGCAAGGAGATTGCCGCGTGCGCCAACTGCCAGGCTGTGGCGGTCGCCGACAAGCAGGACGGCTCCGACAAGCAATACTGCAAGATTCACCGCACCAAGGGCCATGACCTCCAAAGCTGCAAAAAGGTCGAGCAGCAAAAAGCTGAGTACGAGCGACGCGACAAGGAGAGGGCGCAAGGAGGTGCTGGAGAATCCGGCAAGAAGCGCGCCGGCCGGGGAGGACGCCGCGGCAAGGCCAAGCAGTGGCAAGGAGACAGACCTCCCCACGGCCGCGACAACGATGAAGACGACGACGACGACGAAGACATGGATGATGTTGAGACCAGTGAGCAGGAGTTTCAGAAAGCCACAGAGGTCTTGTGCGTTGACGGTGGTGCTTCTCTGCATACTTCGCACTGCCAACTCAAGCAGTGGGTGCGGGAAGTCAATGCAGCGGAACCACCTGTCGAGTCGCGCAAACTTCTGAAGTGGTCCAGCACGCCTATCATCTTTGACATTGAGGACCACCCTGATCGCACAACTGCGGTCGGGTGTTTGCCGATGTTGGTTTCACCAACTATCCGCAACCTCAAGGTCACCAAGATGCTAGTTGACGGCGGGGTCGGCTTGAACCTGATCTCCTCCGCTGTACTCCAGAAACTCCAGATCCCTGACAGCGAGCTCGAAGAGACCGGCACATTCCAAGGAATCAACCCGGGAAGGAGCAAGCCGAAGGGGAAAGTCACGCTGCCAGTAACATTTGGCAGCGAGCTGAACTTCAGGACTGAGAGGGTTACATTTGACGTTGCCGATATTCCATTGCCTTACAATGGGATACTTGGCCGTCCAGCACTCGCCAAGTTCATGGCAGCCTCTCATTATGCATATAACATGCTGAAGATGCCAGGCCCCATAAGCGTCATCTCTGTCCCCGGCGACAAGAAGGATGCTCTTATCTGTACCGACAAGATCTACCGGGAAGCAGCAGCTGCAGCAGATCACAAGTCACTTGCCGCTGAAGCTCCCGGGGGGAAGAAGAAGACCAAGTCCGGCAAGAGTTCTGATGCCCACTCCGGCAAGCGCACCTCTTCGGAGTGCTGCGCTGCCGTCGAGGACGCACCATCGAGCTCCACCGGCAAGTGTAAGAAGATGATGGCGGCTCCGCCAGAGACGAAGAAGGTGTCCGCCAAGGAGGACGGCACTGGTGGTACCTTCACCATCAGCGCCACTCTCGACCCTAAATAGGAAAGCGCGCTCGTTGCTTTCCTGCGGGCGAATGTCGACGTGTTTGCGTGGCAACCGTCTGACATCCCCGGTGTTCCCAGGAAAGTGATTGAGCACCACCTTGCCGTTTGTCCTCATGCGCGGCCCGTCAAGCAGAAGGTCAGGAAGCTGGCAGTGGAGCACCAAGAGTTCATTGCAGAAGAAATCAAGAAACTGGAAGCAGCAGGCCTTGTCAGAGGAGTGCTCCATCCTACGTGGTTGGCCAATCCTGTAGTCGTGCTCAAGGCAAACGGGAAATGGAGACTTTGTATCGATTTTACCGATGTTAACAAAGCTTGTCCCAAAGACCCATTTCCTTTGCCGCGCATTGACCAGATTGTTGACTCCACAGCCGGATGTGATTTGCTTTCATTTCTTGACGCATACTCAGGATATCATCAGATCTTCATGGCAGAAGAGGATGAGGAAAAGACCGCATTTATTACTCCATGTGGCACATACTGTTTCGTACGGATGCCTTTCGGATTAAAAATGCTGGTTCAACATTTGCAAGGGTAGTTCATGTCGCTCTTGAGCCGCAAATACACAGAAATGTGGAAGCTTACATGGATGATATAGTGGTCAAGAGCAAGGACAGGGCAACCCTGATTCAAGATTTAGACGAGACCTTTGCAAATATGCGCAAGATCAGCCTCAAGCTCAACCCATAGAAGTGTGTGTTTGGAGCTCCCTCCGGCAAGCTTCTCGGGTTCTTTGTGTCTCAGCGGGGAATTGAAGCCAATCCCGACAAGATCAAGGCCATTGAGCAGATTGAAGCACCCAAGCGCGTCAAGGATGTACAAAGACTTGCTGGTTGCGTGGCTGCTCTCAGCAGGTTTATCTCTAGGTCTGCTGAGCGCGCCCTGCCATTTTTCAAATTATTGAAAAAGGCAGGTCCAATGAAATGGACTCCGGAAGCGGAGGCTGCGCTGCAAGACTTGAAGAGATACCTTTCCTCCCCTCCAATACTTGTCGCACCTAAGCCACAAGAGAAGTTGCTGCTGTACATAGCGGCAACCAATCAAGTGGTTAGTGCTGCGTTAGTAGCAGAGAGGGAGGCAGATGATGAGCCAGCAACCACGGCAAGCGCATCCAGCGACAAGCAGGAGGCTTCCCCGGCAAGCTCTGGTCCCGACAAAGATGGATCTGTGCAGATGCAAGAGGAGATACAGAAGAAGATGGTGCAGCGCCCAGTTTACTTTGTTAGTTCCCTTCTGCAGGGGGCTAGGTCAAGGTACTCTGGCGTGCAGAAGTTGCTTTTCGGTCTTCTCATGGCCTCGAGAAAGCTGCGCCATTACTTCCAAGCACATGAGATCACAGTTGTCACTCGCTTTCCGCTGAAGAGGATACTGCAGAATCCAGAAGCGACAGGCAGGATTGTTGAGTGGGCACTGGAACTGTCAAGCTTTGGCCTCAAGTTTGAAAGTACTTCAACTATCCAGAGCAGAGCATTGGCAGAATTCATAGCAGAATGGACGCCAACACCAGATGAAGAAATTCCAGAAACGAGCATCCCCGACAAGGAAGCAAGCAAAGAGTGGCTGATGTACTTTGATGGTGCCTTTTCGCTGCAAGGCGCCGGCGCTGGCGTGCTGCTTGTCGCACCCACCGGAGAGCACCTCAAGTACGTAGTCCAGATGCACTTTCCCAAGGAGCAAGCAACAAACAATACTGCAGAGTATGAAGGCTTGCTTGCCGGTCTCCGGATCGCGGCAGACCTTGGGATCAAGAAGCTCATTGTCAGGGGTGACTCACAACTTGTCGTCCGCCAAGTAAACAAGAATTATCAGAGTCCGTTGATGGAAGCTTACATCGACGAAGTGAGAAAGCTAGAAGAGCACTTTGACGGCCTACAGATGGAGCATGTTCCAAGAGCTCAGAACGCCATTGCCGATGGCCTGTCAAAGTGCGCCGCACTTAAGCTACCTGTGGAACCATGGATCTTTGTGCTCAAGCTGACTCAACCGTCCGTAACACCATCAACTGGACAGAGCAAGAAGAGAAAGTTGGTTTCTGGTGACTATTTGCCGGCAGAGCTCCCCGAAGCCGCCGCCAAGAAGGTCCCCAAGATCAACGACAAGAGCGCTGCGGAGCAGTCTGCTCTGGCAAGCCCTAGGGTTTGTTCCGTTGAAGCAGAAGCTCCCGACAAGTTTTGCTCCGGCAAGCTTGCCGGGGAACGTCACGCTCCGGCAGAGCTGCAGGTTCTTGCCGTAGAAGCGGATGTTCCCACAGCAATCCCCAAGATCAACGCCAAGAGCGCTGAGAAGCAGTCTGCTCCGGCAAACCCCAGGGTTTGTTCCGTTGAAGCAGGAGCTCCCAGCAAGTTTTGCTCCGGCAAGCTTGCCGGGGAACGTCAAGCTCCGGCAGAGCCGCAGGTTCTTGCCGTAGAAGCGGACGTTCTCGCAGCCGCAGATTTGCCTTTAGTCCTTGTTGTCGAGCCACAAGCTCCAGCATGGGCGCAGCAGATTGTCCGTTTCCTTCAGACAGGACAACTTCCCGAAGAGCAAGAAGAAGCGGAAAGAGTAGCCCGACAGTCAAGTATGTACCAGTTTGTCAACAAGACACTGTACAGAAGAAGACTCAACGGTGTGAAATTAAAGTTTATTCACCGGGAAGACGGACAAAAGCTGTTGGCAGAGATACATGGAGCATATGTGGTCACCACATTGGCGCAAGAGCACTTGTCGGCAAAGCATTCCGGCAAGGTTTCTTCTGGCCAACAGCCCTCCAGGATGCAACTGCACAAGTAACCAAGTGTGAAGCGTGCCAGTTCCATTCCAAACAGATACACCAGCCAGCTCAAGCTCTCCAGACGATCCCTTTATCCTGGCCATTTTCGGTCTGGGGGCTCGACATCCTCGGCCCCTTTCCCCGAGCTGTCGGGGGCTTTGAGTACTTGTACGTTGCAATCGACAAGTTCACAAAGTGGCCGGAAGTGGAACCAGTGAGGAAGGTGACAGCACAGTCAGCAGTCAAGTTCTTCAGGTCGATTGTTTGCCGCTTCGGGATCCCTAACAGGATAATCACCGACAACGGTAGACAATTTACGAGCCGCACCTTCATGCAGTACGTCCAAGATCTTGGCGCCAAGGTCTGCTTCGCTTCTGTTGCTCACCCGAGAAGCAACGGTCAAGCGGAGAGGGTAAATGTTGAAGTGCTGCGCGGGCTCAAGACCAGAACTTTCGACAGGCTGCACAAGTGCAGAAGAAACTGGATCGAGGAGCTGCCGGTGGTTCTTTGGTCGATCAGGACGACGCAAAATCGAGCCACTGGCCAGACACCTTTCGCTCTAGTCTATGGAGCAGAGGCAGTTATCCCCACGGAACTCGTATACGGATCACCTCGAGTGCTCGCTTATGATGAGCTCGAGCAAGAGCAGCTGCGACAGGATGACGCGCTGCTCCTTGAGGAAGACCGTCTTCAGGCTGTTGTGCGAGCTGCTCGCTACCAGCAAGCTTTGCGCCGCTACCATAGCCGCAAAGTTAACGCCAGAAGTCTCGAGGAAGGCGACCTTGTTCTTCGGCTAGTTCAGTCCGCCAAGAATTCCAACAAGTTGACGCCGAAGTGGGAAGGCCCTTACCGGGTGAAACGAGTCACTAGGCCTGGCGCTGTCCGCCTGGAGACCGAAGATGGCATTCCGGTGAGCAACTCCTGGAACATTGAGCATCTTCGTAAGTTTTACCCGTAAGGCACGGTTGTCGAAACCTGTTCCGGCAACCACCTTTTGTACAAGTCTTGCCGCTGTTGCATGTAATCCTTTGTACAAAGCCGGACGCAGACCCCGTGCATAAGTAAAGCTCATGTGCTCCGCACATTTTGTCGATTTCATGCTTTCTATTTTCGGCATATATGATCTGACACTTTGTGCAGCACCTACCCCACGGTAAGCAATAACGAGCCGTAAAGGCCCATATCTGTATTGTCTCTTCTTTCTTTTGAAAGGAAGGTTCCCCTCGCCCACAAGTTTGCCGGGGGGGAGGGGGGGAAGGAGAAGACGATGGTATGGACCAGGCGTCGCGATGATGGTATGGACCAGGCGTCGTTCAAGAAAAGTTTCGCCTTGCCGGGAAGCAAACAACAGAAAAGCTAAGTTGCCAAAGTTTGAGCAATCAGATTTTTTAAATTTTAAGTTATCTCCCTTGAACGACCACACTTTGTATGGAAAACCTGTGCGCGGAGGAACCAACTCGTAGCTAGTCGCGCCCTTACTTTGTTTCGAGTCCGCTCAACAACTTAAGTGAGCTGCTAGCGCCCTTACTTTGTTTCGAGTCCGCTCAGCAACTTAAGTGAGACTCTAGCGCCCTTACTTTGTTTCGAGTTCGCTCAGCAACTTAAGTGAGCGGCAACTAGTTGCGACAAGGTTTCTTGCCGGTAGCGGCACCGCCAGCAGGCTACTGACGTTCCGCACTCAGTGCTCGCGGCTCAGGTGCCTGCACCGGCAAGTTCCCTAAAAGCGTAGGGCAAAAACATACAAAGGGAGGAATCGAGTAAAGGGAATAACATTGCAATCATTCCATAGAACAAAGCTATATTACAAAGATAGCTTGTCGCAGCTCTAACAGATTGTTTTCATGACATGATAAACAGCGACAAGGAAAAGAAGAAATTGGCGGCCTAATCTACGCGATCGCCTTCGACCCTCTTGATCCCGCTCACCTTGTCCACAATGGGTGCGACAAGGGCCTTGAGCTCCTCCAGATCAGCCTCCGGTGGCAAGGTCCTGAGGACGTTGGTGAGGCGGAGGCCCGGATTGCGGAAGGCCACCTTCATCAACACTTTCTGAAGAGCTCCCGCGCAGATCTTGCGCGACTCGTCGGCCAGCTGCTTGGGGATCCTTTCCCGGAGCCGCTGAAGGGCCGTCGCCACGCCCTTGAAGAACAGGACGAGCTTGGCGCTGGGTTGGAGGTTGTCGTCGGAGGGATACCCAAGATCTTCCATCCCCAGCTGCGCCAGCTCCTTGTCGATGTCTGTGGCGGTATTCACAAGACTCTCCGTCCAGTGCGTCACAGTCTCCCTGAAGGCGTTCTGGGCGGCGGCAGCACTCTCCAGCAGCGCCTTGTCGGCCTTGATTTCCTCCTTCAAGGCTGCCTCCCGCTTCTTGGCGCTGTCCAGAGTCTTGGTCAAAGTGGTTAGCTTCAACTCAAGATCCACGTTGGAGACCTTGGCGGCGCTGAGCTCTTTGCCCTTCTCGGAGAGATCGGCCTCCAGCCGCGCCACCTTCGTCTTCAACTCCTCCTTGGCGGCCTCGGAGGCTGCGGCAGCATCCTCCGCTTGCTTGAGGGCTCCGTCAAGTTTCCCCTCGCGCGCGGCAAGCTCCTCCTCGTGGGCGTCGAGATTGACCTTCCGCTGCGCCAGCTCGCCCTCCTCCGCGGCTAGCTTCACAGTGGCAAGTCACTGCCGCTCTTCGACTTCGGCCTTCTCGAGGAGGAAGGCCTTCTGCGCTTCAGCGAGCTGCTCCCGCTCCTCCGCCAGATTTCGGAGGGCTTCCCGATGGAAACCCCCGAGCTCCTCCGTGCGCTTTTCAATGTCTGCTCTCGCCTTCGCGACAAGCGCCTTGCGGGACTCCAGCTTGGCTTGCCGCGCGTGGTAGAGCGACATCAGCTTCCGCAGCAGCCGCTCTTCTTCGGGCTCATCGCTGCTGCTGCTTCTCCATCGAAGATCTCCCCCTCGACCGGCGCCCTGGAGCTTGACGCCCAGGGGAGGTTGATGAAGACGCCTTCGCCGGCCTTCAAGTAAACGCCCGGCTGGGGCTCCTCGGTGCTTGGCGCTGCGGCTTCGGCGGACGGGTCGGCGGTCGGTGTAGCGCCTGGCGCTCCTGCGGCCTCTGGGCCATCAGTACGATCGCCAGATCCCTCGCCAGTCGCCGCGGCGCCAGCCTTGGCGGCCTCGGCGCCGGCGGGATCACCTGCGCCGGCTACGTCCTCGGCGGCGACCTCGGTCTCCATCCGCTCCGCAGCAGATGGGTCTGACAGCCGGCAAGGGGAGAAGAGTCAAGCAAAATCCAGGAAAAACTCGAGAAGATCAAACGAAGAAGAACCCAAGGGAAGTTTTGAAGCAAGAGGAGTACCTGCACCAGGCTCTGCAGTAGTGGTCTCCGCCGTCGGGGGGCCGCTGGTGCTGTCCCTTGCCGGAGAACCCTCCCTTGCCGGAGACTTCTCCCTTACCGACAGAGGCCCAGCCCAGTATTGCTGTTTTTTTTGCCTATTTCAGTGTTTCGAAGAAACAGAATATCAAACGGAGTCCAAACAGAATAAAACCTTCAGGGACGTGATTTTCTCACCGAACGTGATCCAGGAGACTTGGACCCTACTCCAAGGAGTCAAAGAGGCGGTCACGAGGGTGGGGGGCGTCCCCCCCTAGGGCGCGCCCCCTGCCTCGTGGGCCCCTCAGTGCTCCTCCGACGTACTTCTTCCTCCTATATATACCTACGTACCCCCAAACGAACAGCAGAGTATCCAAAAACCTAATTCCACCGCCGCAACTTTCTGTATCAATGGGATCCCATCTTGGGGCCTGTTCCGGAGCTCCGCCGGAGAGGGCCGTCATCACAGAAGGCTTCTACATCATCATAGCCCCTCCAATGAAGTGTGCGTAGTTTACCTCAGACCTTCGGGTCCATAGTTAGTAGGTAGATGGCTTATTCTCTCTTTTTGGATCTCAATACAAAGTTCTCCCCCTCTCTTGTGGAGATCTATTCGATGTAATCTTCTTTTTGCGGTGTGTTTGTTGAGACCGATGAATTGTGGGTTTATGATCAAGTCTATCTATGAATAATATTTGAATCTTCTCTGAATTCTTTTATGTATGATTGGTTATCTTTGCAAGTCTCTTTGAATTATCCGTTTGGTTTGGCCAACTAGATCGGTAGTTCTTGCCATGGGAGAAGTGCTTAGCTTTGGGTTCGATCTTGCGGTGTCCTTACCCAGTGACAGAAGGGGCAGCAAGGCACGTATTGCATCATTGCCATCGAGGATAACAAGATGGGGTTTATTTCATATTGAATGAATTTATCTCTCTACATCATGTCATCTTGCTTAAGGCGTTACTCTGTTTTTAACTTAATACTCTAGATGCATGCTGGATAGCGGTCGATGAGTGGAGTAATAGTAGTAGATGCAGAATCGTTTCAGTCTACTTGTCACGGACGTGATGCCTATATACATGATCATGCCTAGATATTCTCATAACTATGCTCAATTCTGCCAATTGCTCAACAGTAATTTGTTCACCCACCGTAGAATACTTATGCTCTTGAGAGAAGCCACTGGTGAAACCTATGGCCCCCGGGTCTATTCTCATCATATTAATCTCCATCACTTTAATCTTGCTTTGCTTTTTTACTTTGCCTTTTACTTTTCACTTTGCATCTTTATACCAAAAATACCAAAAATATTATATCTATCAGATCTCACTCTCGTAAGTGACCGTGAAGGGATTGACAACCCCTAATCGCGTTGGTTGCGAGTAGCTATCGTTTTGTGCAGGTACGAGGGACTTGAGTGTGGCCTCCTACTGGATTGATACCTTGGTTCTCAAAAACTGAGGGAAATACTTACGCTACTCTGCTGCATCATCCCTTCCTCTTCGGGGAAAACCAACGCAAGCTCAAGACGTAGCAAGAAGGATTTCTGGCGCCGTTGCCGGGGAGTCTACGCAAAAAGTCAACATACCAAGTACCCATCACAATCCCTATCTCTCGCATTACATTATTTGCCATTTGCCTCTCGTTTTCCTCTCCCCCACTTCACCCTTACCGTTTTATTCGCCCTCTCTCTCTCTATCCTCCCTCTCTATTTGCCTCTTTTGCCCGCTTGCCTTTTTGTTTGCTCGTGTGTTAGATTGCTTGTTTGTCGCGATGGCTCAAGATACTACCAAATTGTGTGACTTCACCAATACCAATAATAATGATTTCCTTAGCACTCCGATTGCTCCTCTTGCCAATACTGAATCTTGTGAAATCAATACTGCTTTGTTGAATCTTGTTATGAAAGATCAATTCGCCGGCCTTCCTAGTGAAGATGCCGCTACTCATCTGAATAGCTTCGTTGATTTATGTCATATGCAAAATAAAAAAGATGTTGATAATGATGTCGTTAAATTGAAGCTATTCCCTTTTTCGCTTAGAGATCGTGCTAAAGTTGGTTTTCGTCTTTGCCTAAGAATAGTATTGATTCTTGGAACAAGTGCAAAGATGCTTTTATCTCTAAGTATTTCCCTCCCGCTAAGATCATCTCTCTTAGAAACGATATTATGAATTTTAAGCAACTTGATCATGAACATGTTGCACAAGCTTGGGAGAGAATGAAATTAATGATGCGTAATTGTCCTACTCATGGTTTGAATTTGTGGATGATTATAAAAATTTTTTATGCTGGATTGAATTTTGCTTCTAGAAATCTTTTAGATTCGGCCGTGGGAGTCACTTTTATGGAAATCACTTTAGGAGATGCTACTAAACTACTAGATAATATTATGGTTAATTATTCTCAATGGCATACTGAAAGATCTTCTAATAAAAAAGTGCATGCGGTAGAAGAAATCAATGTTTTGAGTGGAAAGATGGATGAACTTATGAAATTATTTGCTACTAAGAGTGTTTCTTCTGATTCTAATGATATGCCTTTGTCTACTTTGATTGAGAATAACAATAAATCTATGGATGTGAATTTTGTTGGTAGGAATAATTTTGGTAACAACGCCTATAGAGGGAATTTTAATCCTAGGCCATATCCTAGTAATCCTTCTAATAATTATGGGAATTGCTACAACAACTCTTATGGAAATTATAATAAGATGTCCTCTGAATTTGAGAATAGTGTTAAAGAGTTTATGAATTCACAAAATAATTTTAATGCTTTGCTTGAAGAGAAATTTCTTAAAGTTGATGATTTGGCTAGGAACGTTGATAGAATTTCTCTTGAGGTTGATTCTTTAAAGCTTAGATCTATTCCTCCTAAGCATGATATCAATGAGTCTCTCAAAGCCATGAGAATTTCCATTGATGAGTGCAAGGAAAGAACCTCTAGGATGCGTGCTTCCAAAGATGCCTTTATTAAAGCGTGTTCTTCCAATTCCTATGAAAATGAAGATGAAGATCTAAAAGTTATTGATGTGTCCCCTATTAAATCTTTATTTTGCAATATGAATCTTGATGAAACTGAATATGATCTTCCTTTGCCTAGAAGGCGTTCTAAAAATTCGGAGTATTTAGATCTTTATGATGAAATTGATGAAAGTGGGATTGAAAGAAATAAAAATCTAGATGTTGCTAAACCCACTATATTGGATTTCAAGGAATTTAATTATGAAAGTTGCTCTTTAATTGATTGTATTTCCTTGTTTCAATCCGTGCTAGATTCTCCACATGCTTATAGTCAACATAAAGCCTTCACTGAACATATTGTTGATGCCTTGATGCAATATTATGAAGAAAAACTTGAGTTGAAAGTTTCTATCCCTAGAAAACTCTATGATGAGTGGTAACCAACTATTAAAATTAAAATTAAAGATCATGAGTTTTA
This sequence comes from Triticum urartu, assembly GCF_003073215.2. Lineage (NCBI taxonomy): Eukaryota > Viridiplantae > Streptophyta > Magnoliopsida > Poales > Poaceae > Triticum > Triticum urartu. Next base: position 505,169,252 of record NC_053027.1, on the reverse strand, counting down.
TGCTTTGTGTGATTTAGGTGCTAGTGTCTCCACTATTCCCAAGACTTTGTGTGATTTGCTAGATTTTCATAATTTTGATGATTGCTCTCTAAACTTGCATCTTGCGGATTCTACTATTAAGAAACCTATGGGAAGGATTAACAATGTTCTTATTGTTGCAAATAGGAATTATGTGCCCGTAGATTTCGTTGTTCTTGATATAGATTGCAATCCTTCTTGCCCTATTATTCTTGGTAGACCTTTCCTTAGAACGGTTGGTGTGATTATTGATATGAAGGAAGGGAATATTAGATTTCAATTTCCATTAAAAAAGGGCATGGAACACTTTCCAAGAAATAAAATAAAATTGCCATATGAAACTATCATGAGAGCCGCTTATGGATTGCCTACCAAAGATGGCAATACCTAGATCTATCCCGCTTTTATGCCTAGCTAGGGGCGTTAAACGATAGCGCTTGTTGGGAGGCAACCCAATTTTATTTTTATTCCTTGATTTTCAATTTTATTTTTATTCCTTGATTTTTGCTCCTGTTTAGTAATAAATAATTTATTTAGTCTCTGTTTTTTTTGTGTTTTTTGTGCTTAATTAGTGTTTGTGCCAAGTAGAACCGTTGGGAAGACTTGGGGAAAGTCTTGTTGAACTTGCTGTAAAAAACAGAAACTTTAGCGCTCACGAGAACTATTGTCATTTTTATTTGAGAGTGATATTTAGTTAATTATTTTTCAGATGATATAATATATTAAATCTCAGTCAGCAATTATTTTAGAAATTTTTGGGGTTCCAGATCTTGCGCTAGCTACAGATTACTACAGACTGTTCTGTTTTGACAGATTCTGTTTTTCGTGTGTTGTTTGCTTATTTTGATGAATCTATGGTTAGTAAAATAGTTTATAATCCATAGATAAGTTGGAATACAGTAGGTTTAACACCAATATAAATAAAGATATAGTTCATTACAGTACCTTGAAGTGGTCTTTTGTTTTCTTTCGCTAACGGAGCTCACGAGTTTTCTACTTTAAGTTTTGTGTTGTGAAGTTTTCAAGTTTTGGGTGAATTCTTGTGATGGATTATGGAACAAGGAGTGGCAAGAGCCTAAGCTTGGGGATGCCCATGGCACCCCCAAGATAATCCAAGGACACCAAAAAAGTCAAAGCTTGGGGATGCCCCGGAAGGCATCCCCTCTTTCGTCCACTTCCATCGGTAATTTACTTGGAGCTATATTTTTATTCACCAACATTGATATGTGTTTTGCTTGGAGCGTCTTGTATTATTTGTGTATTTGTGTTTTAGTATGCCACAATAATCCTTGCTGTACACACCTTTTGAGAGAGCCATACATGAATTAGAATTTGATAGAATACTCTATGTGCTTCACTTATATCTTTTTGAGCTAAGTAGTTTTGCTCTATGCTTCACTTATATCTTTGAGCGTTATAATTTGCTCTATGTCTTCACTAGATTTTTTTGAGCACGGTGGGATTTGTTTTAAAGAAACTATTGATCTCATGCTTCACTTAGATTATTTTTAGAGTCTTAATAGCATGGTAATTTGCTTAATAATAACATGCTTGGTATTCAAGATTTGTGAAACTTTCTTTTGAGTGTGTGAATACTAAGAAAAGTGAATGCTTGATAATGTTTTGAGATATGGAGGTAATAATTCAAAGTCATGCTAGTAGAGTAGTTGTGAATTTGAGAAGTGCTTGAGTTAAAGTTTGCAAGTCCCGTAGCATGCACGTATGGTAAACGTTATGCAACAAATTTGAAACATGAGGTGTTCTTTGATTGTCCTCCTTATGAGTGGCGGTCGGGGACGAGCGATGGTATTTTCCTACCAATCTATCCCCCTAGGAGCATGCGCGTAATACTTTGGCCTTTGATGGCTTGTAGATTTTTGCAATAAGTATATGAGTTCTTTATGACTAATGTTGAGTCCATGGATTATACGCACTCTCACCCTTCTATCATTGCTAGCCTCTACGGTAACGTGCATTGCCCTTTCTCACATCGAGAGTTGGTGCAAACTTCGCCAGTGCATCCAAACCCCGTGATATGATACGCTCTTTCACACATAAACCTCCTTATATCTTCCTCAAAACAGCCACCATACCTACCTATTATGGCATTTCCATAGCCATTCCGAGATATATTGCCATGCAACTTTCCACCATCCAGTTTATCATGACACATTCATCATTGTCATATTGCTTAGCATGATCATGTAGTTGACATAGTATTTGTGGCAAAGCCACCGTTCATAATTTTTTCATACTTGTCACTCTTGATTCATTGCATATCCCGGTACACCGCCGGAGGCATCCATATAGAGTCATACTTTGTTCTTGTATCGAGTTGTAATCATTGAGTTGTAAATAAATAAAAGTTTGATGATCATCATTCAATAGAGCATTGTCCCAATAAAAAAAGAGAAAGGCCAAAGGAAAAAAAAGAAGGCCCCCCAAAAAAGATAAATAAATAAAAAGGGGCAATGCTACTATTCCTTTTTTTCCACACTTGTGCTTCAAAGTAGCACCATGTTCTTCATATAGAGAGTCTCTTGAGTTATCACTTTCATACACTAGTGGGAATTTTCATTATAGAACTTGGCTTGTATAATCCAACAATGGGCCTCCTCAAGTGCCCTAGGTCTTCGTGAGCAAGCAAGTTGGATGCACACCCACTTAGTTTCTTTTATTGAGCTTTCATACATTTATAGCTCTAGTGCATCCGTTGCATGGCAATCCCTACTCCTTGCATTAACATCAATTGATGGGCATCTCCATAACCCATTGATTAGCCTCGTTGATGTGAGACTTTCTCCTTTTTGTCTTCTCCACATAACCCCCATCATTCTATTCCACCCATAGTGCTATATCCATGGCTCACGCTCATGTATTGCGTGAAAGTTTATAAGTTTGAAATTATTAAGGTATGAAACAATTGCTTGGCTTGTCATCGGGGTTGTGCATGATGAGAGCATTCTTGTGTGACGAAAATGGAGTATGACTAAACTATATGATTTTGTAGGGATAAACTTTCTTTGGCCATGTTACTTTAAGAAAACATAATTGCTTTGTTGGTTTGCTTGAAGTATTATTATTCTTTATGTCAGTATGAACTTTTGTCTTGAATCTTCCTAATCTGAATATTGATACCACAATTAAGAAGATTTGCATTGAAATTATGCCAAGTAGCACTCCGCATCAAAAATTCTATTTTTATCATTTACCTACTCGAGGACGAGCATGAATTAAGCTTGGGGATGCCTGATACGTCTCCAACGTATCTATAATTTTTGATTGCTCCATGCTATATTATCTACTGTTTTGGACTATATTGGGCTTTATTTTCCACTTTTATATTATTTTTGGGACTAACCTATTAACCGGAGGCCCAACCCAGAATTGCTGTTTTTTTGCCTATTTCAGTGTTTCAAAGAAACAGAATATCAAACGGAGTCCAAACGGAATAAAACCTTCGGGGACGTGATTTTCTCACCAAACGTGATCCAGGAGACTTGGACCCTACTCCAAGGAGTCAAAGAGGCGGTCACGAGGGTGGGGGCGCCCCCCTAGGGCGCGCTCCCCTGCCTCGTGGGCCCCTTGGTGCTCCTCCGACGTACTCTTCCTCCTATATATACCTACGTACCCCAAACGATAACAGAGGAGCCAAAAACCTAATCCACCGCCAACTTTCTGTATCCATGAGATCCCATCTTCGGGCCTGTTTCGGAGCTCCGCCGGAAGAGGTCCGTCATCACGGAGGGCTTCTACATCATCATAGCCCCTCCGATGAAGTGTGAGTAGTTTACCTTAGACCTTCGGGTCCATAGTTAGTAGCTAGATGGCTTCTTCTCTCTTTTTGGATCTCAATACAAAGTTCTCCCCCTCTCTTGTGGAGATCTATTCGATGTAATCTTCTTTTTGCAGTTTGTTTGTTGAGACCGATGAATTGTGGGTTTATGATCAAGTCTATCTATGAATAATATTGAATCTTCTCTGAATTCTTTTATGTATGATTGGTTATCTTTGCAAGTCTCTTCCAATTATCCGTTTGGTTTGGCCAACTAGATTGGTAGTTCTTGCCATGGGAGAAGTGCTTAGCTTTGGGTTAGATCTTGCGGTGTCCTTTCCCAGTGACAGAAGGGGCAGCAAGGCACATATTGCATCGTTGCCATCGAGGATAACAAGATGGGATTTATTTCATATTGCATGAATTTATCTCTGTACATCATGTCATCTTGCTAAGGCGTTACTCTGTTTTTAACTTAATACTCTAGATGCATGATGGATAGCGGTCGATGAGTGAGTAATAGTAGTAGATGCAGAATCGTTTCAGTCTACTTGTCACGGACGTGATGCCTATATACATGATCATGCCTAGATATTCTCATAACTATGCTCAATTCTGTCAATTGCTCAACAGTAATTTGTTCACCCACCGTAGAATACTTATGCTCTTGAGAGAAGCCACTAGTGAAACCTATGGCCCCCGGGTCTATTCTCATCATATTAATCTCCATCACTTTAATCTTTCTTTGCTTTTTTACTTTGCCTTTTACTTTTCACTTTGCATCTTTATACCAAAAATACCAAAAATATTATATCTATCAGATCTCACTCTCGTAAGTGACCGTGAAGGGATTGACAACCCCTAATCGCGTTGGTTGCGAGTAGCTATCGTTCTGTGCAGGTACGAGGGACTTGAGCGTGGCCTCCTACTGGATTGATACCTTGGTTCTCAAAAACTAAGGGAAATACTTATGCTACTCTGCTGCATCATCCCTTCCTCTTCGGGGAAAACCAACGCAAGCTCAAGACGTAGCAGTGGTCCAGTGCTTGGGTACTGCCCTTACTTGGATAAGCATCCACTTATGATTAACCTATATTGCAAGCATCCGCAACTACAACAAAAGTATTAAGGTAAACCTAACCATAGCATGAAATATATGGATCCAAATCAGCCCCTTACGAAGCAACACATAAACTAGGGTTTAAGCTTTTGTCACTCTAGCAACCCATCATCTACTTATTACTTCCCAATGCCTTCCTCTAGGCCCAAATAATGGTGAAGTACAACATACATCTCATCAAAATATCGAACGAATACCAAATTCACATGACTACTAATAGCAAGACTTCTCCCATGTCCTCAGGAACAAACGTAACTACTCACAAAGCATAAACATGTTCATAATCAGAGGGGTATTAATATGCATATAGGATCTGAACATATGATCTTCCACCAATTAAACCAACTAGCATCAACTAAAAGGAGTAATTAACACTACTAGCAACCTACTAGAACCAATCCCGAACTTGGAGACAAGAATTGGATACAAGAGATGAACTAGGGTTTTGAGAGGAGATGGTGTTGATGAAGATTTTGATGGAGATTGCCCTCTCCCGATGAGAGGAGCATTGGTGATGACGATGGCGATGATTTCCCCGTCCGGGAGGGAAGTTTCTCTGGCAGAACAGCTCCGCCAAAGCCCTAGATTGGTTCCGCCAAGGTTCCGCCTCGTGGCGGCGGAGTTTCGTCTGAGAAGATGGCTTGTTATTTTTTTCCCATCGAAAGACTTCATATAGCATAAGATGGCCACCGGAGGGCCACCAGGGGGCCCACGAGGTAGGAGGGCGCGCCCAGGGGGGGTAGGGCGCGCCCCCACCCTCATGGGTAGGGTGTGCCCCCCCTGGTGAATCTCTTCCGCTAAGTATTTTTATATATTCTGAAAACGTCTTCCGTGAATTTTCAGGACTTTTGGAGCTGTGCAGAATAGGTCTCTAATATTTGCTCCTTTTCGAGCTCAGAATCCCAGTTGCCGGCATTCTCCCTCTTTATGTAAACCTTGTAAAATAAGAGAGAATATGCATAAGTATTGTGACATAATGTGTAATAACAACCCATAATGCAATAAATATCGATATAAAAGCATGATGCAAAATTGACGTATCAACTCCCCCAAGCTTAGACCTCGCCTGTCCTCAAGTGAAAGCCGAAATCGAAAAAAAATGTCCACATGTTTAGAGATAGAGGTGTCAATAAAAATAAAATACGGACATGAGGGCATCATGATCATTCTTAGAACAACAACTTATATAATTCTTGTCATATAATCTCTTATGCTAGAGTAATAATTCAATCACAATTTCAAGTATGAATCGTAAACTTCATTGAAAACTAACAAACTATAATCTCAGTCATTGGAGCAATTGCAATTTATCGTAACATAGGAAAGAGTCAATGTATAAGAGCTTTTCAGCAAGTCCACATACTCAACTATCATATCACTACAAAAAAATACACTTCCGTGATGATACGTGTTTGTCACAGTAGGTTGCGTTTTTTGTCATGCATGTACATCCATGACGATTTTATGATAGAATCAAGATAGTCATACCGGTGCTGTCGTAGAACTGTTCCATGACATTACCAAAATTATCATCACGGAAGTGTACACTTCCATGACGATAAATCGCGCGTCACAGAAGTGCTTTCGTCAAGGGTGACCGACACGTGGCATCCACCATAACGGAACGTCGTTAAGCTATCGGGTCGGGTTTTGGATCTGATAACCCGTTAACAGCCCCAACCAATGGGGATTTTCCACGTGTAAAATCATCATTGGCTGGAGGAAACACGTGTCGGCTCATCGTTGGGACAGATGTCATCCACTCATTGGGCAGAAGGCGCCTATGATACGTCGACACATGGCACGACCCAACAGAGGCCCATTCCTGTGAAAAGGCTGGCCCGTTTGACTTGGTCAAAAGGTGGCGGGCCGGCCCATGGAAAGCCTGTTAACGGCATGTTCGCATATAGCCCATTTACAGCCCGCTAACCCAAGGCCCGTTACGCCCTATCCGAATTAGGCCCCGTAGCGTCATCTGGGCCATCCAATATGATTCCAGCCCGTTTTCACTTCTGGCCCATGTATGGCCCATGACGTCTTTCGGCCCATATGAGGTCCCATGTAACTCTTGGCCTATTAACGGCCCGTGGTGAAACTGGCCCGTAATGAACAGTGTATCACTTTACACCCATTAACGGCCCGTGGTGAAACTGGCTCGTAATGAACAGTGTATCACTTTATACCCATTAACGACCCGTTATTCCGTTGGGCCGTTTCCAGCCCATGTTATCTTTCGGCCTTCTCAGAGCCCATTTATTCTTGGGCTCATTTCCAGCTTTCGTTTACTTACGGCCTGTTACTGTCATTTTCTGCTTGTGGGCCAAATTCAGCCCATGGTTATAGTCGGCCCGTTTGTGGTCCGTTAATACGTTGGGCCGTTTTCATAGCGTCATCAAATACGGCCTATTAACGATGGCCCGTTATGGTTGGCCCATGTACGGACGATTCCAACTCTAGCCCGTTTACGGCCATAATGCGGCCTGTTATTGGCCCATGTTTGGCCAATCGATCATACGGCCCGTATAAGGCCCATTGATGATACGGCCCGTAGAAGGCCCATTGTTTCTACGGCCCATAGAAGGCCTACTGTTTCTACGGCCCGTAGAAGGCCCACTGTTTCTACGGCCTGTAGGAGGCCCAGTGCCACTACAGTAAATATTAGCCCATGGTTATTATGGCCTAGTTTTAAAAAATAGGTTATTGCAGCCACTAGCAAACCGCGGAAAAAGAACTGCACTGACTACAAGCAAAAAATAAACAAGACAACAATGAAATAAATAAGCAAGCAACTTATGCTAGGCTATCACGGCTATTACACATATTACATCCACTGGGCATCAAAGTTCACCACCAGTGCAAATATAGGGAACAAAGCAGCATATAAACGCCGCAGCAAAACAAGTCCAGAACTGAAACCACTTCAGAAGAGTTCAAGAAATAATATCTTGGGTACCCATAATGCTGGCAAGATGCTTAGCAAGCTTATTAACTTTCTCTTGTTTGGCGCTTAAATCCTCCAACGCTTGCTGTTGCACAAGAAAGTACGCATCTGAATTCTGCAGGGACTTCCTCAGTCCTTCGGCTTCTTGCCGCAACACGGCTGACTGATGCCTTTCAGCTTATAGCTGAGACTGAAGAAGCCGAAGTGATTCAGGCAGCGAGTTCAAAGAGCTTGTGCCAGCGGTACTGGCCAGTAACTCGAACACTACATCAACGCAGGACTGTGGGGTTTTCTCACTGTCTACAAGATCGTTTTTATCACCTTTCTTGGAGACCAACAAGATTGTCTCACTATCTTGAACCTTATCTGCATTACTTTCTCTACCATTGCATAGTGGGGTGCTCTTCTCCAATATTCTGTTTGCATACTACAAGAGAAACAAGCAGACACATCACAGGTTTAGCTTGTAGTATACGAAACTCATTTTGGTAAACCGGTTCAGTAGTAAGGTGGACAGGATAACAACATGAAACAAACATATATCTATGTACTATGGTCACTGCATTGTCCATATCATTCTAGTTTATGTTCCCTAATCAAGATAGAGACACAGTTCAACTCATATATTTTTAAGACACAACAGCATAGACAGAATATAAGTGTGAGAAACTACACAACATTGGAAGCACTTGTAATCTGCATCACATGAGAACATAACTGTTTATACAACTTAAACTGAAATCAACATAGAGCAAGAAGTTAGAACAACAATCCAGTTAAAGAAATAGGTTTAAAACATACCTGTTGCGCCATTGGAGTTTCAATTGGATCCTTCAAATTCGAAAGTAGTTGGTATGAGTAAATACAGTGATGCAACAGCAAAGGAGTATGGACCATAGCTACGGAATCTGACCTGAGAACAGTTGCTCTTCTGCTTTAAACGTGGAGTTTGGGTTAGCTGTGGTGGTCTTCGTGCTTTGGGCACTGCAGTAGCTTTACAAACTACTCGTGTGGGGGTACTCTATGGTGGCCATGGTGCTTTGTCAACTATAAGTGGGTTACTATCCGCTGGGGTTGCGGTTAGATGGGTTGTAGCTGGTTCTTTGCCCAACGGTGTAAGTGTGCAATCTGGAAGAGTCTCGATTATGTGTGGTGGGGCTAGTTTGTGGGCCAGTACAACCATGGTTCTATCTGCATCGACAGGTAGCACTATCTTTTGTGAAGAACGGGTTTTTGCTCCCTTAGATATTGCCATCACCCCCTCCAATTCAAATGGCTGATAAACAAGAAAAGAAATTGAACGTATAGACATTGTATGATAGACAGATGTGGTAATTCACATATATGATGCCTAACTGAACAGGATATCATGACACAGTTTCAGATATATGATGGATAACTTAACATGATATAATGGCATAATTCAACATATGTTGAGTACCTAAACAGGATGACATGACAAAACTATATGATGTCTTTCTAAAATAGGTTGGGATGAAATAATTCACATACATGTTGTCTAAGTATACAGGATGGCATGATATAATTGACATAATTGATTCATATACTAAGCAGCTGGCACTCACATGTATGATCTCTAAACTAAGCAGATATAATTGAATATTGTGCATATGATGTCTAAACTAAGTAATGCAAGACACCATATGCATCATATGAGAAATATAAACATTGCAACTTACAACATACACCTCAGGTGGGATATAGGACTGGTCATCTGTCTCTGAATCCTCCTCTAAGGAGCTCCCTGTAACCATCGAGATATATGCTTCAACAGGTACCATTGCCTGCTCTGAAGACCTTGTTTTCACTCCAGATTTTTCCATAACCGGCTCAAATGGCTGATACACATGAAGAGTAGTTCAATATACACAGATTGTCGACAAATGGAATACGTAATGAAAAAAAAGATGGCATGAGATAATTCACATATATAATGCCTGGCTCCATGGCGGTGCATAATTCACATATATGATAACTGGATGAAAAACATGGCATTGCATAATTCACGTATCTGATATAGAAAGCAAACAGGAGGCATTCACACAAAGCATGTCTAATCTAAGCAGATGGCATGGCAATGCAAGACACCATATGCATGATATGAGCAATATAACCCAGCCAAGTTAGAGCATGCACCTCGGGGGGGGGGATACGACTGGTCATCTCTCTCTGAATCCTCCTCTGAGGAGCTATCTGTAACCAACAAGAAATCTGCATCGACAGGTAGCACTGACTGCTCAGAAGACCTTGTTTTCACTCCAGATTTTCCCATGACCGACTCAAATGGCAGATGCATAGGAAGAGTAGATGAATGTATAAAAATTGGTGACAAATGGAATACATTATGGAAAAAAATGGCACGATACAATTCACATATACGATGACTGGCTAAACAGGATGGCATTACATGATTCACGTATATGATGCCTGGCTAAAGAAGATGGCATTGCATAATTCCCATATACTCCCTCCGTTCCTAAATATTTGTCTTTTAGAGATTTCAAATGGACTACCACATACGGATGTATATAGACATATTTTAGAGTGTAGATTCACTCATTTTGTTCCGTATGTAGTCACTTGTTGAAATCTCTAAAAAAGACAAATATTTAGGAATGGCGGGAGTATGATATAGAAACCAAACAGGTGGCATTCACACAAAGCAAATCTAAACTAAGCTGATGACATATAAGATGTATAATGTAAGCAACGCAAGGCGCCATATGCATGATATGACCAACATCAGCATGCCAGGTTAGAGCAAACACCTCAGGTGGTAAACAGGCGTGGTCGGCTCCTTCTGAATCTCTATCTGAACAGTTATCTTCCTCTGGAATACAATCTGGAAATGCGGGAGGGGGGGCACTTCGCCCACCATGGAGCGGCGTCCGCATGACATTATATTCGCACACAACGATCTTCTCTTTTTCTCTACATGTTCAGTATGATTGTGTACAATATCTGACATGCATAATAAAAAAAATAGTTAGATTTTGTAAGGCCTAAGGGGTGCATGCAAAAATCAAGACTGGTGGTAGCAAACGAGTGGATGGATCCAAAACTAATGATAGCAGGTAGATTATAGCTTCAGTTTAAAAAGATAGACAATGGATCATCTATTGTTTGTTGCCCACCCAACATGAACCACATAGAAGACCCCAGATGAACCACATAGTAGACACATACTATTTGTTGCTGGCTCGATATGAGACCCATGGGCAATTCAAAACTCAAGATTGAATGATAAAGTAGCAGGTAATAATAACCGATGTATAACGTAAGCAAGCACGAAAGACTGCGACCTCTCTTCCGGAACTGTGTAGTCCTCGGGTTCATCTGCTCAGTCGATGATGGTAATGTAGTTGGCGTGGCTGCCGGCAACAGGGAAGATGATCTGAGGCGGCAAAAGGAAGTCTGCAGGGGGGATCTCTGCTGCAGTGAACGCTTTTGTCGATGGTGCACCTCAGGTGGGGTGGATGACGACACGGCAGGAGCAGGACATAACACACTGAGTTTTCTTTGACGCCTATCTGAAAATGAAGTAAATCTGTAAGGGCTCCTTAGAATAGGAGGATTCTATAAATGCAGGGACAGGAAAAACACAGGAATAGGATAGGAATGCACGTGCAAAACAGAGCATTTGGAAACATAGGATTTCAGTCACCCTGGGTGTTTGGCTCACATGAATTGGAAGAACAGAGAAATGGAGAAACAAAGTGATGCGACGAGTGTACAACCTCTTTGGCATAGCCTTGTGGACCTCAGCATCATTGGGTTGGACGTGGAGGATGGTGATGATGCTGGTGTGACTGTCGGAGGCGGGGAAGAAGATCCGAGGCCTCTGGAAACGGCGCCGAGGGTACTGCTCCGCTGTGATGGACGGTTCCGTCGATGGAGCAGCTCTGCTAAGGTGTACAGCGACGAGGCTGAAGCATGACAAGACAAACAACATTAATCTGAAGTGGGACCCTAATATCATCTACAATAGATGATGTAAAATACATCACCAAAAAGTGCTAGATGTAAAACACATCAGCCGCGCCACGGCCGCTCCGACAGATGCTGTAAGTATTGTTCACTCTGAACTTAACTGAAGAAAATGAACTTCACAGTCGAAACTGAATTTTACTATCGAAACTGATTGAACTAGTAACAGAGCATTGCAATAGATGTTTAGGGCGTTCGAGCACTAGTAGCAGAGAAGCAGTGATCTAAATCAGCAGACGCTCGAGCAGGGAATGCACTAGCAGAGAGCAAGTCGTGCAGTAGCACCGTGAGCGAGTGCTAAAGCAGCAACTGATGACCCACAGGGATAGGGGATCTATCGTAGTCCTTTTGATAAGTAAGAGTGTCGAACCCAACGAGGAGCAGAAGGAAATGATAAGCGGTTTTCAGCAAGGTATTCTCTGCAAGTACTGAAATAAGTGGTAACAGATAGTTTTGTAATAAGGTAAATTGTAACGAGCAACCAGTAACAAAAGTAAATAAGGTGCAGCAAGGTGGCCCAATCCTTTTTGTAGCAAAGGACAAGCCGGAACAAACTCTTATAATAGGAAAAGCGCTCCCGAGGACACATGGGAATATCGTCAAGCTAGTTTTCATCACGTTCATATGATTCGCGTTCGATACTTTGATAATTTGATATGTGGGTGGACCGGTGCTTGGGTGCTGTTCTTACTTGAACAAGCATCCCACCTATGATTAACCTCTATTCGAAGCATCCGCAACTACAACAAAAGTATTAAGGTAAACCTAACCATAGCATGAAACATATGGATCCAAATTAGCCCCTTACGAAGCAACGCATAAACTAGGGTTTAAGCTTCTGTCACTCTAGCAACCCATCATCTACTTATTACTTCCCAATGCCTTCCTCTAGGCCCAAATAATGGTGATGTGTTATGTAGTCGACGTTCACATAACACCACTAGAGGCTAGACAACATACATCTTATCAAAATATCAAACGAATACCAAATTCACATGACTACTAATAGCAAGACTTCTCCGTTGTCCTCAGGAACAAACGTAATTACTCACAAAGCATATTCATGTTCATAATCAGAGGGGTAATAATATGCATAAAGGATCTAAACATATGATCTTCCACCAAATAAACCAACTAGCATCAACTACAAGGAGTAATCAACACTACTAGCAACCTACTAGCACCAATCCCGGACTTTGAGACAAGAATTGGATACAAGAGATGAACTAGGGTTTGGAGATGATATGGTGCTGGTGAAGATGTTGATGGAGATTGCCCTCTCCCGATGAGAGGAGCGTTGGTGATGACGATGGTGATGATTTCCCCTTCCCGGAGGGAAGTTTCCCCGATAGAACAGCTCTGCCGGAGCTCTAGATTGGTTCCGCCTCGGTTCCGCCTCGTGGCGGCGGAGTCTCGTCCCGAAAGGTTGCTTCTTATTTTTTTTCTCATCGAAAGACTTCATATAGGAGAAGATGGACGTCGGAGACCCACCAGGGGGCCCACGAGGTAGGGGGCGTGCCCTAGGGGGGCGCACCCCACCCTCGTGAGAAGGGTGTGGGCCCCCTGGCCTTCATCTTTGGCATGGATTTTTCTTTATTTCTTTTAAGACGTTTTGTGGAGTTTCAGGACTTTTGGAGTTGTGCAGAATAGGTCTCTAATATTTGCTCCTTTTCCAGCCCAGAATTCCAGCTGCCGGCATTCTCCCTCCTTATGTAAACCTTGTAAAATAAGAGAGAATAGCCATAAGTATTGTGATATAAAGTGAAATAACAGTCCATAATGCGATAAATATCGATGTAAAAGCATGATGCAAAATGGACGTATCAGCAACTCCTGTAGCTGTCGGAGGTCGTGCAGCAGCAGCAGCGCAAGCGAGAGCAAGAGCAGAGCAGCAGCACGAACGAAAGCAGGAGCAGTGCAGCAGCGCGACCGACAACAAGAACAGAGCCGCAGCGCGAGCGAGAGCTGGAGCAGCTGCAGCTAGTGCCGTTGTGGAAGTCGCCGCCGAGGAAGCAACAACATGGGGGAGAGATGCCGTGGATGATGTGGCTGGCGACGACGTCGTCGATGGAGACACCATGTCTGCTCGGTATCGAGCACCGGTAGCCCCGTGAGATCGAATAAAAGATAAAATGCAGCGATGAGTGCAGAACCTCCTTGGTGGCGCCGAGTTGGCCTCGGCCTCATCAGAGGAATTGGTGAGGGTGCTGCGGTTCTGGTGGGGCAGGTCAAGACGACGCTGTGGGGATTGAGGTGGCGCGATAGACGAGGCGAACATCGGGGCAGCTCCTTGGAGGTGGAGGACGGGGTGGCTGATCTGGCGGGACAACGAGATCGACAATGGATCCTCATCCAGTGCGGTGGATGAGGGACGGCGAGCTGTTGCGGTGGACAACATAGTCGGGGAAGAGTCTCCGGCTGGGCGGCGGTCGGGAGGCCGACGGAGGAGCGTGGGGTTTCGTGGGTTTTGGCGGCCTCGGTCTACGAATGGGGTGCGAAGGGGGAGGGGGAGCCAAGCTAAGGGACACGCTTGTCCGAAATGTAGGGTAAGTTACCAGCGTACCCCCACCGGTTTTGACACCATGATGTGGAGCTTCATTTCCGGCTGAGGGGTAGAAGGGGGATTTCGCGTGTCTGGGCTGCGGGAGCGATTTCGGATGAGGAGGGAGTTCTCGCGCGCGTCCAAATTTCGGGATAACAAGGCGTGGCGCGGGTTGAAGAAGCGGGAGTTTCAAAGCAGGTGAGACAAAAGATACTCAAGCTTGAAAATTTCAGGATAACAAGGTGCGGATTCCTTGTTCAGCAGAACAAACTTAACGTGTAAAAAACAATTCATACAAGACACAAGAGAGTCATGTCCCCTTTTACTATATTGCTATAGATGCCATTGAAAAACTACAAGAAAAATGTAAAAAAATCGGTAGAACAAGATTACCCTGCACAGTACCAAATCAATTCGCACTTCCCTCAACAATAACAAAAAACAAATCAATTCCCACCAAAGAAAGAGTAATGTCCCTTTTTATATGATTACAGATGCCATGATCTCGAATTTCAATTTTTGAATCCATGTTATGTTGAATTCGAATATATTGTTAGGTGACCTTGTGGTTTATAATTGATGTAGTTGTACATTTTGATCTTCCATCATATGTGAACATTTTAGTCCACCATGTGAACATATATATTGTTGTCTACCATATGGACTAAATTTGAATCAATTTCCTTATTTGAATATGATTGTTGTCAAGTTATACAGTAATTTAAATATTATATTGATAACAAAAAACATACATATAGAAGTAATCATATTTCACTATGAACTACATGTACCATACGCTCTCCAATTCAAATATTTGTATCCATTTTATGTTGAATTCAAATCATAGTACATTATTGGTCTAGGTAGCGAGATGTTTGGGATAATCTAAACCCTGTTTTCATACGTATAATTTTTGGCTGAATTGGGACAAGTTTTGGTATAAGCCTCTTGCAAAACCGGAGATTCTCTCAACAAGCCTCGTGGTTCCGAGAGGGAACGTGTCACCTTTGTGTGTGAAACGATATATGCCGCCTCCCCCCTGATTTTATTTACAGAGGCAACATAGAACTATATGAGTGCCCCGCTAAAATATGGAATTATTTCGGGTTCATTTGGCCTTTTTATACATTAATTGAGTTTCTGGACTTTTAATGTGCATAATCTAAATATGAATTGCATGCACATTCTCCGGTGCACCAAAGTGGGTTGAAAAATCACATGTGTGTCCTTGGTTGAATTTCTAGGTCCCATGGAAGAAATGAGAATGGAATTCAAACATCTGGGCGTCATGACTCGGCCGAGAACATCGAGAAACTTTGATTTTAAATTCATGTAAATATAAAACTCGCCTGGAAATCATGAAACTTGGCATGGTGTCATGTCGTGGCACTAACATGTTGTGGTAAAAAATTGGGCCGATTTGGAAGCTCGTGGTTCTAAGAGGGAACGTGCCACCTTTGAGTGTGAAACGATATACGCTGCCCCCCTTGAGTTTCTTAACAAAGGCAACATAGAACTACATTAGTGCCCTGTTAAAATTTGGAATTATTCCGGGTTCGTTTGTCGTTTTTATACATTAATTGAGTTTCTGGTCATTTAATGCGCATAAGTCAAATTTGAAATACAAGCACATGCTCTCGTGCACCAAAGTTGGTTGAAAAATCAAATTTGTGTCCTCGGGTGAATTTCTAGGTCCCATGCAAGAAATGAGAATAAAATTAAAACATCTGGGCATCGTGGCTCGGCCGAGAACATTGAGAAACTTGGTTTTAAAATTCTTGTAAATCCAAAACACATCTGAAAATCATGAAACTTGGCATGGATGTCATGTCATGGTACTACCATGTTGGGGTAAAAAAATTGGCCGAATAGGAACAGATTTTGGTATAAGCTTCTTGCAAACCAAAGCTTCTCTCAAGAAGGCTCGTGGTTCTGAGAGGGAACATGCCACCTTTGAGTGCGAAACGATATACATTGTCCCCCTTGAGTTTATTTACAAAGGCAACATAGAACTACATGAGTGCCCTGTTAAAATTTGGAATTATTCCGACTTCGTTTGGCCTTATTTACACATTAATTGAGTTTTTGGTCATTTAATGTGCATAATTCAAATTTGAACTACAAGCACATGCTCCCGTACACCAAAGTTGGTTGAAAAATCACATTTGTGTCCTCGGGTGAATTTCTACTCCCTCCTTCCATATATATAGGTCCTAATGCGTTTTTTGAGGCTAACTTTGACCAAACATTAGAGCAATAATATATGACATGCAACTTACACAAAGCATACCTTCAAATTTGTATGTCAAAGGAGCTTCCAATAATATAATTTTCATAGTATACATCTCATGTGCTATTAATCTTGTCAATAGTCAAAGGCTGTCTTGAAAAACACATTAGGCCCTATATAGATGGAAGGAGGGAGTAGGTCCCATGCAAAAAATGAGAATAAATTCAAACATCTGGGCATCGTGGCTCGGTCGAGAACATCGAGAAACTTGGTTTTAAAATCATGAAACTTGGCATGGTGTCATGTCATGGTAGTACCATGTCGTGGTAAAAAAATTGGCCGAATAGGAACAAATTTTGGTATAAGCTTCTTGCATGTCGGAGCTTCTCTCAAGAAGGCTCGTGGTTCTGGGAGGGAACGTGTCACCTTTGTGTGCATAATTCAAATTTGAAATACAAGCACATGTTCGAGTGCACCAAAGTTGGTTGAAAAATCACATGTGTGTCCTCGGGTAAATTTCTAGGTTCCATGCAAGAAATGGGAATGAAATTCAAAATTTTGGGTGTCGTGGCTGGGTTGGAAACATTGAGAAACTTAGTTTTTTAATTCCTGTAAATCCAAAACACGCATGAAAATAATGAAACTTGGCTTGGTGCCATGACATGGCACCAACATGCTATGGTAAATTTGCAGTCCGATTTGCGAAGGCGCACACATTAACAATCAACAAAGTCATTTTGGAACAAGTGCTGTCATGTTACAATCGGAAACACAAGTATTATTGAAACCGTGGGCGTTCTACTTACTAGTACCATTTACGTGCCGCCACGCGTCCCCATTTTTTATTAGCTAGGAGGCGCCGCGCAGGGTAGCTATTGGAGTACGAGAGGCGTGCGATCAGACCCCTGCGCGTGCTTATCGGGAGGAGAGCCCTTTGACCTCCATCTACCGTCCACCTCTCTCCCAAGGTCTCCATTAATGGCACCCGAGCCTCTATTTAATGGCGTGGCTATGTCTCACTCGACTGAGATTTAAGAGAGAAAAAAGAAAATCAGAAAGCACGGATCTTGATGTTAGATCCGACGGACCTATATAGCATCTACTGCGACTTATAGCAAGACTGATGAATATATAAGGATGATTAAATTTTTTTTGATCAAAGAAGGGCTTGCCCCTTCCGATTTTCATTACTGAAAACCACCACAATTCACAAGAAGTTCAACACAACTCCAGCCTAACACGAAGGACTAAAAGCTACCATATTGAAAACGCAACATCCCAAGAGGCCAACAAAGGCCAAACATCCGCGCTAGAACCCAGCATTTCACAACCGACGACACAATCCACATCCTAAACCGACTATTACATCAAAAGAAACCAGGAAACTAAAGGAATCCCAGCAGCAACTAGAAGAACAGCAACGCTAGGGTCGCGACAGCAAGAGTTTTCTTCATTCCAGCCTCGCAACATTGATCTTCCACAGAAAGATAAGGACGATTAATTGTCTTACATAATTAGAAAGATAATTAAGAAATCCACATGCGGCTACGCCCGAAATACACAAGGGCAAAATAAGAAGGAAGACAAGGATCTGCTTGCTGATCTCTACTTTCTTGACGCGTTGCTGCAGGCCGCGAGAACTAGTCTCCACGGCGAGCGGCGATGAGCTCTTTCGTGTCCTCAAGACGCTGCTTGAGAACATCCACGGATTCCTCCACCAGCCTTTGGCGCTTGTTGCGGAGCATGTCATTCTCGTCCATAAGTTCTTGACGATGATGCTGGTCCTCTTCAACAAGGCACTGGTCTCCTCCTGCTGGTCTGCACTTCGGACAATCTTCTCCCTCAGCAGGTCGCGCTCGGCTCGGATCCTCTCATTGCCCTCCCTTAGTTGCCGGATGATGCCGGTAGCCTGTTCAAACGAGGCTTTCATGTCGTCCTGCAACCTCGCCCAGCTAGAGATCTGATCCATCTGGCTATGGACGACCGCATGCATGCGCCTGTAACAGTCGTCGCCTGCCCGCGAGAAATTTTCCCAGGCCGCCGCGGCGCGGCGGGACATCTCTGCTGCATTCGTGGTGCGGCGAGACATCTCTGCTGCTTCCGCGGCGCGGCCGGACCAGACTGCTGCATCGACGGTGTGACGGGACCTCCGTGCTGCTTCAGCAGCGCAGCGGGACCTATGTGCTGCTACTTCCGCGCAGCGGGACATGTCGGCTGCTCTTGCAGCAAGGCGTGACATCTCTCGTGCTTCCGCTTCCATGCTCGCCTCTCCCTGGTGGCAATCTCTCGACCGAGAACTCATGCTGGCCATGGCAGACACAAGGGAAGGATGCTGAATGACTTGTTTGTTTTTGTGGATGCGGAGTTGAGGAGGAATGTGCAGTCATCTTGGCATACTAGTATTTATAACCGAGTACTAATACGCTCCTAAATGGGAAACCGTTTAGGTTGTGATCGGTGTGAACAGGTTTGCAATTCAATATAGCGTGGAGTAATTTGGAATGTGACGAGACGCAAGCTCAAAATTTATTGACGGTTCTAGTTTCGTAGTGCGGCACTATTCCCGGATGGAGTACTTCTTTTTCTACTCCCTCCTTTCCGGTTTTAAAGGGCTTATCTCAAAATTTTAGTTTTTCCATTTTATAAGGCTCAATTTGGTTGTTCCCCAATACATGTTCAGATTCCAAGGTGTATTAAATCATTGCATGCAAGTATTAAGAGAAAATTGACCAATGCATGTACTTTATGCATGCATGTATTGCAATTAATGCATTGATAAACATACTAATTTTTGAGAAAAACAAGAGCATTAATTAGGTGCTTTTGCAAACTACAAAAAATATTCCACCACTCACCATCTTGGTTGGTGAGATTTTTGAATTAAGCCCTATAAACCGGAAAGGAGGGAGTACTGCTGTGTACGTGCAATAACTGGCACCGTCATATACATATCTTACGGTTAATGGGGCGTTCGACAGGAATAGCCGCGTGGCGAGCTCTAGGCTAGTCTTTTTTCAGACGCATTAAACCTATCTCTCGGGACTTCTCGCACGCACCATCGTGCCACCCACAAAAACTTGTACTCTGAGTTTAGTAGTACGTTATACAGGAAGAGAAGAGGTGCACGCACGCACTCGTCCTCTCACACACGCGTCTGTTTTTTCTCGAAAAGGAGGATGATGACCCCCGGCCTCTGCATCTGGGAGTCACACACGCATCTGTAGCTACGAATTGTAGTGTTCTCAACCATTCGATTGTCTCTATCATGGATGTACCTATATACTAAAACATGTTTAGATACATCTATATTTTGACAAATGGAAGGCATGTATTGTGGAACGGAGGGAGTGCTTGTCATCAAAATGGATAAAAAGTGATGTACCTGGAACTAAAATACGTCTACATACATCTCCTTTTATCCATTTTGATGACAAGTAGTACTTCTTACCCAAAGGAACTTTATATCCAACAGACACAAAATATCCGTTCGACTGTTGGAAATTACTGATCTGATGTCGAAGTAATTGCTGCATCGCCACCAAAACCCACCACTTCTTAAGCTAAAGTAGACCAAGGTAATCCCTATATTAGCATATTACTAAGATAAACAGAAGGCATCGTAGAAACATTTAGGACGTGAGCTTGTCAATCTGAATGTGGAGGGACACAAGCTTAGCCCTGGCCAGTAGCTTGGGCGGAACTGTCAAGAAGGTCAGCTCCTGCACGTCGACGTCGCCGGGATCCTTGCTGCTTGTCACCTCCATTTCCACCTTGACGGTGTCGGTCGTGCCTTTGGGCTCCCCCGGCGGGCCGTTCGCCCACAGCTTGGCCACATAGTGCGGCAGTGGGGACGCCCCCGCTCTGATGCAGACGACCGACACGGCGATAGGCGCGCTGATGTCGAGCATGCCGCCGACCAAGAAAAACG
Source organism: Triticum urartu (assembly GCF_003073215.2). Taxonomy (NCBI): domain Eukaryota; kingdom Viridiplantae; phylum Streptophyta; class Magnoliopsida; order Poales; family Poaceae; genus Triticum; species Triticum urartu. The sequence continues at coordinate 505,148,690 of NC_053027.1, read as the reverse complement.
CGCGGCGGTCCTCCTCTGCGAACAGCAAGAGCCGTGGCTCCGACAGTGGCACTTGCAGCTGGAGCACCTTGTCGTACTAGATCCTGTGCACGGGCATGGGATGCGCGGTGTTGATGTGGTGGTAGAGCGCCGGCGGCGGGCCTTCGTAGCCGCAGACGGGCACGGGGCATTTATAGGGCACGAGCGGACACATGCTCTGGTGATCGGCGAGCTTGTGGTAAGTGACGTAGAGCCCACAGCCTTCGTGCGGGCACTCCACCCTCACCGACGAAAGGACGGAGTCCACCGCCGTGTTCCGCACGTCGAAGCCACCGCCGCGCTCGCACTTCTGGCACTGCCACTGGTTCCCAGGGCACTCGACGCGGCAGTCCGCGCAGGCCAGGTGCCCTCCCTTGCACTGCAGAAATCAATCGAACAACACATCAATCAAGAAACCTGCACCTTGCTCAATCAGCCGAACGGACGAGGTGTATTCGAACCTCATACACTGGAAGCGTCAAGGGGCGGATGCACAAGGGGCAGTGGAGCACGGTGAGGTCCATCGAGACCTTAGAGAGCTCCATCGTCGGGTCCTGCTTGGTCTGCATGATCTCGCCCTCCTCGTGCACAACCATCTCTCGACTTGGGCTGGGGTATTACAAAGCTTTACCGTCACATATTTTATACTACTTCAAGGTGCATTAAATCAACACATGCAAGTACTCCCTCCTGTCCTTTTTACTCCGCACATTAGCTTTGTCTGAAATCAAAGTTTGCTAAGTTTGACCAAATTTATATTAAAAAATATTAACATCTATAACATCTAATAAATATAATATGAAAATATATTTCGAGATGGATCTAATAATAAATATGTTGTTATGTGAATGTTAATAATTTTTTGTATAAAATTGGTCAAAGTTGGATGAGATTGACTTTAGACAAACCTAATATGCAGAGTAAAAAGGACCGGAGGGAGTATCAAAAGGAGAGTCACGGCATGCATGCATGCGTTGTAATTAATGCATCGGTAAACGCAAATTATTGAAATATATCGAGTGCAGTGCTTTGATGTGTCGCGTCAACTCATACATCAACGAGAAGTTTGATTATCCTCTCCCTCACGGACTTAACTACACCTGCCTTTGGCTGTATGACAGGTTGGCCACACACCTGTCGGACCCACCTGTCATACACGCAAAGGCAGGAGCATCCCTCCCTCGCCCATGAGCGTGGTGGCTAGCAAGACTAGGAGAAGCTTTCGCTACACGCTCACCCTCCCGCACACGGTGGACATGCAGCAGTTCAATCGGTGTCAGATGGCCAGAAGCGTACTGTAGTACTCCTCCAGTGCAGTAGTACTCCATCATTGGTCGACTTCGCGAAGAGGCGAAGAGCCAAGCGCAGCCCGGACGCTCGTGTGGTAGTTTCATGTGTAGAGTAATCTAGGATAGCATGTACCGTGCCTGTAAGCTTAAAATCGTTGGGGTCGGCTCCATGCTATGTGGCCATCTCGAAGTTTTTTTTTTAAAAAAATAGTCTTCTGGCCCTACCTGACACCCTGGTGATTGTAGTTTGCACGCTCATCTGGTCAAGACAGGAATATATATTTTAATTTTTTTCGAAAAGGGGGGACTCCCCGGCCTCTGCATCAGAACGATACATACGACCACATAAATTTTAATTTGTGGTGGGTAAATGTTAGAGGTTGCAGCAAATATATTGTACACTGCGGGTCTTTCAGCCAAGTTTGGAGGCAAGCATGTGGGGCCAGTGCTATGATGTGTTGCGTCAACTCGTACAACGAGGAGAAGCTTGATTTTACTACACGCCTTCTCCCTCACCCATGTGCGCGGTTGCTCGCAAACGAGGACATGCTTTTGCTTATTAGTACTTCTACAACAAGCTATCCGCCCCGCTCGCGGTGGACGGACATGCATCAGTGGATTCGAGACTGTAGAAGCAGTAGTAGTAACTGTTGGAGAACGTTGCAGAAAACAAAAATTTTCCTACGGTTTCACCAAGATCCATCTAGGAGTTCATCTAGCAACGAGTGATCGGATTGCATCTACATACCTTTGTAGATCACGCGCGGAAGCGTTCAAAGAACGGGGATGAGGAAGGCGTACTCGACGTGATCCAAAATCCAAATCACCGGAGATCCTAGCGCCGAACGGACGGCACCTCCGCGTTCAACACACGTACGGTCAGCGTATCGTCTCCTCCTTCTTGATCCAGCAAGGGGAAGGAGAGGTTGAGGAAGATGGCTCCAACAACAGCACGACGGCGTGGTGGTGATGGAGCTGCAGTACTCCGGCAGGGCTTCGCCAAGCTCTATGGAGGAGGAGGATGTGTTGGAGAGGGAGAGGGAGGCACCAAAGGCGTGGGGTGAGAGGCCCTCCTTCCCCCACTATATATAGGGAGCCTAGGGGGGGGCGGCGGCCAAGGGAGGAATCCCTCCTCCCCACGGCACCTAGGAGGTGCCTTCCCCCTTTGGGACTCTTCCCTTTTTTATCTCTTGGTGAATGGGCCTCTTGGGGCTGATGCCCTTGGCCCATATAGGCCAAGGCGCACCCCCTACAGCCCATGTGGCCCCCCGGGGCAGGTGGCCCCACCCGGTGGACCCCTGGGACCCTCCCGGTGGTCCCGGTACAATACCGGTGACCCCAAAACTTGTCCCGATGGCCGAAATAGCACTTCCTATATATAATTCTTTACCTCCGGACCATTCCGGAACTCCTCGTGACGTCCGGGATCTCATCCAGGACTCCGAACAACATTCGGGTTACTGCATATACATATCCCTACAACCCTAGCGTCACCGAACATTAAGTGTGTAGACCCTACGGGTTCGGGAGACATGTAGACATGGCCGAGACGACTCTCTGGCCAATAACCAACAGCGGGATCTGGATACCCATGTTGGCTCCCACATGCTCCTCGATGATCTCATCGGATGAACCACGATGTCGAGGATTCAAGCAACCCCGTATACAATTCCCTTCGTCAATCGGTATGTTACTTGCCCGAGATTCGATCGTCGGTATCCCAATACCTCGTTCAATCTCGTTACCGGCAAGTCACTTTACTCGACCGTAATGCATGATCCCGTGACCAGACACTTGGTCACTTTGAGCTCATTATGATGATGCATTACCGAGTGGGCCCAGTGATACCTCTCCGTCATACGGAGTGACAAATCCCAGTCTTGATCCGTGTCAACCCAACAGACACTTTCGGAGATACCCGTAGTATACCTTTATAGTAACCCAGTTACGTTGTGACGTTTGGTACACCCAAAGCACTCCTACGGTATCCGGGAGTTACACGATCTCATGGTCTAAGGAAAAGATACTTGACATTGGAAAACTCTAGCAAACGAACTATACGATCTTGTGCTATATTTAGGATTGGGTCTTGTCCATCACATCATTCTCCTAATGATGTGATCTCGTTATCAATGATATCCAATGTCCATAGTCAGGAAACCATGACTATCTGTTGATCAACGAGCTAGTCAACTAGAGGCTTACTATGGACATGTTGGTGTCTATTATTCACACATGTATTACGATTTCCGGATAACACAATTATAGCATGAATAAAGACAATTATCATGAACAAGGAAATATAATAATAATGCTTTTATTATTGCCTCTAGGGCATATTTCCAACAGTCTCCCACTTGCACTAGAGTCAATAATCTAGTTACATTGTGACGAATCGAACACCCATGGAATTCTGGTGTTGATCATGTTTTGCTCTAGGGAGAGGTTTAGTCAACGGATCTGCTACATTTAGGTCCGTATGTACTTTACAAATATATATATCTCCATCTTGAACATTTTCACGAATGGAGTTGAAGCGACGCTTGATGTGCCTTGTCTTCTTGTGAAACCTGGGCTCCTTGGCAAGAGCAATAGCTCCAGTGTTGTCACAGAAGAGCTTGATCGGCCCCGACGCATTGGGTATGACTCCTAGGTCAGTGATGAACTCCTTCACCCAAATTGCTTCATGCGCTGCCTCCGAGGCTGCCATGTACTCCGCTTCACATGTAGATCCCGCCACGACACTCTGCTTGCAACTGCACCAGCTTACTGCCCCACCATTCAAAATATACACGTATCCGGTTTGTGACTTAGAGTCATCCAGATCTGTGTCGAAGCTAGCGTCGACGTAACCCTTTACGACGAGCTCTTCGTCACCTCCATAAACGAGAAACATTTCCTTAGTCCTTTTCAGGTACTTCAGGATATTCTTGACCGCTATCCAGTGTTCCTTGCCGGGATTACTTTGGTACCTTCCTACCAAACTTACGGCAAGGTTTACATCAGATCTGGTACACAGCATGGCATACATAATAGAACCTATGGCTGAGGCATAGGGGATGACGCTCATCTCTTCTATATCTTCTGCCGTGGTCGGACATTGAGCTGAGCTCAATTTCACACCTTGCAACACAGGCAAGAACCCCTTCTTAGACTGATCCATATTGAACTTCTTCAATATCTTATCGAGGTATGTGCTTTGTGAAAGACCTATGAGGCGTCTTGATCTATCTCTATAGATCTTGATGCCTAATATATAAGCAGCTTCTCCAAGGTCCTTCATTGAAAAACTCTTATTCAAGTAGGCCTTAATGCTGTCCAAAAGCTCTATATCATTTCCCATCAAAAGTATGTCATCTACATATAATATGACAAATGCTACAGAGCTCCCACTCACTTTCTCGTAAACACAGGCTTCTCCATAAGTCTGCATAAACCCAAACGCTTTGATCATCTCATCAAAGCGAATGTTCCAACTCCGAGATGTTTGCACCAGCCCATAAATCGAGCGTTGGAGCTTGCACACCTTGTCAGCATACTTAGGATCGACAAAACCTTCCGGCTGCATCATATACAATTCTTCCTTAAGGAAACCATTAAGGAATGCCGTTTTGACGTCCATTTGCCATATTTCATAATCATAGAATGCGGCAATTGCTAACATGATTCAGACGGACTTTAGCTTCGTTACCGGTGAGAAAGTCTCATCGTAGTCAACCCCTTGAACTTGTCGATAACCCTTAGCGACAAGCCGAGCTTTATAGATGGTCACATTACCATCCGCGTCTGTCTTCTTCTTAAAGATCCATTTATTTTCTATGGCTCGCCGCTCTACGGGCAAGTCAGTCAAAGTCCATACTTCATTTTCATACATGGATCCTATCTCGGATTTCATGGCTTCCAGCCATTTGTCGGAATCCGGGCCCGCCATCGCTTCTTCATAGTTCGAAGGTTCACCATTGTCTAACAACATAATTTCCAAGACAGGGTTGCCGTACCACTCTGGTGCGGAACGTGTCCTTGTGGACCTTCGAATTTCAGTAGGAGCTTGATCAGAAGTATCTTGATCATCATCATTAACTTCCTCTCTAGTCGGTGCAGGCACCTCAGGAACATTTTCTTGAGCTGCGCCATTTTCTGGTTCAAGAGGTAATACTTCATCAAGTTCTACTTTCCTCCCACTTACTTCTTTCGAGAGAAATTCCTTCTCTAGAAAGGATCCATTCTTGGCAACAAAAATCTTGCCTTCGAATCTGAGGTAGAAGGTATACCCAATAGTTTCTTTAGGGTATCCTATGAAGACGCATTTTTCCGACTTGGGTTCGAGCTTTTCAGGTTGAAGTTTCTTGACATAAGCATCGCATCCCCAAACTTTTAGAAACGACAGCTTAGGTTTCTTCCCAAACCATAATTCATACGGTGTCGTCTCAACGAATTTCGACGGATCCCTATTTAAAGTGAATGCGGCAGTCTCTAAAGCATACCCCCAAAAATATAGCGGTAAATCGATAAGAGACATCATAGATCGCACCATATCTAATAGAGTGCGATTACGACGTTCGGACACACCATTACGCTGAGATGTTCCAGGCGGCGTGAGCTGTGAAACTATTCCACATTTTCTTAAGTGTGTGCCAAACTCATGACTCAAGTATTCTCCTCCACGATCTGATCGCAGGAACTTGATTTTCCTATCACGTTGATTCTCAACCTCACTCTGAAATTCCTTGAACTTTTCAAAGGTCTCAGACTTGTGTTTCATTAAATAGATATACCCATATCTACTCAAGTCATCAGTGAGGGTGAGAACATAACGATAGCCACCGTGAGCCTCAACACTCACTGGACCGCACACATCAGTATGTATGATTTCCAATAAGTTGGTTGCTCGCTCCATTGTTCCTGAGAACGGAGTCTTGGTCATTTTACCCATGAGGCATGGTTCGCATGTGTCAAATGATTCGTAATCAAGAGACTCTAAAAGTCCATCAGCATGGAGCTTCTTCATGCGTTTGACACCTATGTGACCAAGGCGGCAGTGCCACAAGTATGTGGGACTATCATTATCAATCTTACATCTTTTGGTACTCACACTATGAACATGTGTAGCATTACGCTCGAGATTCATTAAGAATAAACCATTCACCATCGGAGCATGACCATAAAACATATCTCTCATATAAATAGAACAACCATTATTCTCGGATTTAAATGAGTAGCCATCTCGAATTAAACGAGATCCTGATACAATGTTCATGCTCAAAGCTGGCACTAAATAACAATTATTGAGGTTCAAAACTAATCCCGTAGGTAAATGTAGAGGTAGCGTGCCGACGGCGATCACATCGACCTTGGAACCATTCCCAACGCGCATCGTCACCTCGTCCTTCGCCAGTCTCCGCTTATTCCGCAGCTCCTGCTTTGAGTTACAAATGTGAGCAACTGCACTGGTATCAAATACCCAGGAGCTACTACGAGTACCGGTAAGGTACACATCAATTACATGTATATCACATATACCTTTGTTTTGCCGGCCTTCTTGTCTGCTAAGTATTTGGGGCAGTTCCGCTTCTAGTGACCACTTTCCTTGCAATAAAAGCACTCAGTCTCGGGCTTGGATCCATTCTTTGGCTTCTTCCCGGCAGCTTGTTTGCCGGGCGCGGCAACTCCCTTGCCGTCCTTCTTGAAGGCTTTCTTACCCTTGCCCTTCTTGAACTTAGTGGTTTTATTCACCATCAACACTTGATGTTCCTTTTTGACTTCTACCTCTGCTGATTTCAGCATTGCAAATACTTCAGGAATGGTCTTTTCCATCCCCTGCATATTGAAGTTCATCACAAAGCTCTTGTAGCTCGGTGGAAGCGACTGAAGGATTCTGTCAATGACCGCGTCATCCGGGAGATTAACCCCCAGCTGAGTCAAGCGGTTATGCAACCCAGACATAGTGAGTATGTGCTCACTGACAGAACTGTTTTCCTCCATCTTACGGCTGAAGAACTTGTCGGAGACTTGATATCTCTCGACCCGGGCATGAGCTTGGAAAACCATTTTCAGCTCTTCGAACATCTCATATGCTCCGTGTCTCTCAAAACATTTTTGGAGCCCCGGCTCTAAGCTGTAAAGCATGCCGCACTGAACGAGGGAGTAGTCATCGGTACATGTCTGCCAAGCGTTCATAACGTCTTGTTCTGCAGGGAGAACAGGTGCATCACCTAGCGGTGCTTGTAGGACATAATCTTTCTTGGCAGCTATGAGGATGATCCTCAGGTTCCGGACCCAGTCCGTGTAGTTGCTGCCATCGTCTTTCAGCTTGGTTTTCTCTAGGAACGCGTTGAAGTTGAGGACTACGTTGGCCATTTGATCTACAAGACATATTGTAAAATTTAGACTAAGTTCATGATAATTAAGTTCATCTAATCAAATTATTTAATGAACTCCCACTTAGATAGACATCCCTCCAGTCATCTAAGTATAACATGATCCGAATTAACTAGGCCGTGTCCGATCATCACGTGAGACAAACTAGTCAACATCGGTGAACATCTTCATGTTGATCATATCTTCTATACGACTCATGCTTGACCTTTCGGTCTTCTGTGTTCCGAGGCCATGTCTATACATGCTAGGCTCGTCAAGTCAACCTAAGTGTTTGCATGTGTAAATCTGTCTTACACCCGTTGTATGTGAACGTTAGAATCTATCACACCCGATCATCACGTGGTGCTTCGAAACAACGAACTGTCGCAACGGTGCACAGTTAGGGGGAACACTTTTCTTGAAATTATTATGAGGGATCATCTTATTTACTACCGTCGTTCTAAGTAAACAAGATGCAAAAACATGATAAACATCACATGCAATCAAATAATAATAGTGACATGATATGGCCAATATCACATAGCTCCTTTGATCTCCATCTTGGGGCTCCATGATCATCTTGTCACCGGCATGACACCATGATCTCCATCATCGTGTCTCCATGAAGTTGCTCACCAACTATTACTTCTACTACTATGGCTAACGCGTTTAGCAATAAAGTAAAGTAATTTACATGGCGTTTCTCAATGACACGCAGGTCATACAAAAATAAAGACAACTCCTATGGCTCCTGCCGGTTGTCATACTCATGACATGCAAGTCGTGATTCCTATTACAATAGCATGAACATCTCATACATCACATATATATCATTCATCATTCATCACAACTTTGGCCATATCATATCACAAAGCACTTGCTGCAAAAACAAGTTAGACGTCCTCTAATTGTTGTTGCAAATTTTACGTGGCTGAAGTAGGGTTCTAGCAAGAACGTTTTCTTACCTACGCGAAAGCCACAACGTGATTTGTCAACTTCTATCTACCCTTCATAAGGACCCTTTTCATCGAATCCACTCCAACTAAAGTGGGAGAGACAGACACCCGCCAGCCACCTTATGCAACTAGTGCATGTTTGTCGGTGGAACCGGTCTCACGTAAGCGTCCGTGTAAGGTTGGTCCGGGCCGCTTCATCCCACAATACCGTTGAAGCAAGATAAGACTAGTAGCGGCAAGAAAGTTGACAACATCAACGCCCCCAACGAATTGTGTTCTACTCGTGCAAGAGAACTACGCATAGACCTAGCTCATGATGCCACTGTTGGAGAACGTTGCAGAAAACAAAAATTTTCCTACGGTTTCACCAAGATCCATCTAGGAGTTCATCTAGCAACGAGTGATCGGATTGCATCTACATACCTTTGTAGATCACGCGCGGAAGCGTTCAAAGAACGGGGATGAGGAAGGCGTACTCGACGTGATCCAAATCACCGGAGATCCTAGCGCCGAACGGACGGCACCTCCGCGTTCAACACACGTACGATTAGCGTATCGTCTCCTCCTTCTTGATCCAGCAAGGGGAAGGAGAGGTTGAGGAAGATGGCTCCAGCAACAACACGATGGCGTGGTGGTGATGGAGCTGCAGTACTCCGGCAGGGCTTCGCCAAGCTCTATGGAGGAGGAGGATGTGTTGGAGAGGGAGAGGGAGGCAGCAAAGGCGTGGGGTGAGAGGCCCTCCTTCCCCCACTATATACAGGGAGCCTAGGGGGGGCGCCGGCCCTAGGAGATTCAATCTCCTAGGGGGCGGCGGCCAAGGGAGGAATCCCTCCTCCCCAAGGCACCTAGGAGGTGCCTTCCCCCTTTGGGACTCTTCCCTTTTTTATCTCTTGGCGCATGGGCCTCTTGGGGCTGGTGCCCTTGGCCCATATAGGCCCAGGCGCACCCCCTACAGCCCATGTGGCCCCCCGGGGCAGGTGGCCCCACCTGGTGGACCCCCGGGACCCTTCCAGTGGTCCCGGTACAATACCGGTGACCCCGAAACTTGTCCCGATGGCCGAAATAGCACTTCCTATATATAATTCTTTACCTCCAGACCATTCCGGAACTCCTCGTGATGTCCGGGATCTCATCCGGGACTCCGAAAAACATTCGGGTTACTACATATACATATCCCTACAACCCTAGCGTCACCGAACCTTAAGTGTGTAGACCCTACGGGTTCGGGAGACATGTAGACATGGCCGAGACGACTCTCCGGCCAATAAACAACAGCGGGATCTGGATACCCATGTTGGCTCCCACATGCTCCTCGATGATCTCATCGGATGAACCACGATGTCGAGGATTCAAGCAACCCCGTATACAATTCCCTTCGTCAATCGGTATGTTACTTGCCCGAGATTCGATCGTCGGTATCCCAATACCTCGTTCAATCTCGTTACCGGCAAGTCACTTTACTCATACCGTAATGCATGATCCCGTGACCAGACACTTGGTCACTTTGAGATCATTATGATGATGCATTATCGAGTGGGCCCAGTGATACCTCTCCGTCATACGGAGTGACAAATCCCAGTCTTGATCCGTGTCAACCCAACAGACACTTTCGGAGATACCCGTAGTATACCTTTATAGTAACCCAGTTACGTTGTGACGTTTGGTACACCCAAAGCACTCCTACGGTATCCGGGAGTTACACGATCTCATGGTCTAAGGAAAAGATACTTGACATTGGAAAACTCTAGCAAACGAACTATACGATCTTGTGCTATGTTTAGGATTAGGTCTTGTCCATCACATCATTCTCCTAATGATGTGATCTCGTTATCAATGACATCCAATGTCCATAGTCAGGAAACCATGACTATCTGTTGATCAACGAGCTAGTCAACTAGAGGCTTACTAGGGACATGTTGGTGTCTATTATTCACACATGTATTACGATTTCCGGATAACACAATTATAGCATGAATAAAGACAATTATCATGAACAAGGAAATATAATAATAATGCTTTTATTATTGCCTCTAGGGCATATTTCCAACAGTAACATCATTGTTCGTCTTCTCAAAGAGGCGAAGAGCCAAGCGCAAACCGAACATTGCAGTTGCGAACATTGGAGCACGCATATAGCCAGGCTCTTGCATGAGACAAAATTGCTATGTGAGCCCACTATTGTACTAGTACGTACAACTACTTGCTAGTATAGCCCCACCACTCCAATCCATCTACTCCCAAGTCTCTTCGCAACACCGCTCACTCCAATCCAAGACCAAGTGACTAGAAGCCACAAGCACCTATGGAGGTGATGGACGCGAGCGGCAGTCGGCTGTGCCAAATCATCCAAGGCGCCGGCCTACGGCCCTGCACCGCGCACCATTTCCAGACGGTGCTGGCGACCGCAGGCATCGTTCACGCGGTCATCGCCGCCGAGGGAGGAAACCCAAAGCTGCCGGAGGGGCCCGATCCTCTGCTCGTGCCATTCTCTCCGACACAGCGCCGGCTCGGGAGGTCCTCCGACCCTTCTTCCTCCCTGCCGTATTGTCCGCAGATCCGACCTACCGCCGCCGACACCCCGGCGACCCTCAGGTATAAGTTCTTCGAAAGCGGCCTTGCTCTACTGCCTAGCTCCCCACGTGTCTGCATGTGCATCTTTTTCTACTCCCATCAGCTCTTCCAAAGCCACCTAAATTTTTAGTATTATTAGAGGTAAAGCTACTTCATGCATTCGAATCTAGGGCTTTGTTCAAACAACGAAGAAAGGGGGAAAGTTGTAGCTCGAATCTAGGACTTGATTCAAAGAGGAAATAATATGGTGAAAGTAGTAGAGACCGGATAACCAACCGGTCTCTTGGTTGAAAAGGGAAATAATGGGAAAACGCAGTACAAACTGGATAAGGAACAAATCTATTATTGGTTGAAAAAAGGATAGAAAGTGGCGGCTGGTGGACAAGTCAATAGAGTATGTACAGGATTAGATTTGCTGCCATCACATAGTAAAAGGTATCCAGGATTAGATTTGCTGCCCTCACATAGTAAAAGGTCCTAGGATTAGATTTGCTGCCCTCACATAGTAAAAGGTCTCAGGATTAGATTTGCTGCCCTCACATAGTAAAAGGTCTCCAAGATTAGATTTGCTGCCCTCACATAGTAAAAGGTCTCCAGGATTAGATTTGCTACCCTCACATAGTAAAAGGTCTCCAGGATTAGATTTTCTGCCCTCACATAGTATAAGGTCTCCAGGATTAGGTTTGCTGCCCTCACATAGCATGAACAAACTCGGCATCACCACTTTATGCCTCCTTGTAGGTACATTGTGTTGATGCGTCCACTATCGCATGTCCTTATACCAACCTTTTGCTGTTGTTAATGTAAGGGCGCATGTAAAATGAAGCGATCACACTGTTACCTTAGGGACATGTCTAACTAGTGTTATTGTTAATCTAATGCCTCCAGTGATAAGATGCAATTAAACTATGTTACAAATGGCACTCCTGTTGTTTTCCCCGGTATGATAAGTAAGTTGCTCCTTTACGCTGCTGAGTATCCTGGTGTCCCCATGGTCCCATGCCCTTAAACCAACTCTTTAGTTGCTATTGATTTACTGTGTCTGGTAAACAAGCAATGCCACCATTAAAGTAATCCCATATTTGAGGAATCTCATTGTTGATCGTAATGCTTCTGGTAACATGAAGCATTGTTGACGTTTTAAAATTTCTACTGTCCTTGCATGATTGCCATCAACATAATTAAGATGCTTCTTTTCATTTTGTATACGTTTCGTATATTCTTATTGACTAGCAACTGTTTACTTTCTATCTTTTTGTGCAGATAGGGATATCCATTTCACCTTGTTGCTATTGTGACCTTTTGGTGAACTGCACAAAACACTTTTTTTGGAATGAGTGTCTTGTGCAGTTCAACTAAAATGTCACGTGGGCAACATCTCTCAATTTTGGTGGAACTGCACAAAATGGTGATTGGAGTTTCCAAAATCTCCGTCAAGTTCTGCTGGTAATCTCGTGCAACATTTTATTAGCCTTTGTAAGATGGAGCCGTCACTGTCACCACAATGGCACTTTATTTTAGTGGAACTGCACAAAAGGATAAGAAAATTATGGTTGCACCTTACATGAGCCGGACAGCCAACCTTAATGTTCCTCAATTTTAGTGCAACTACTAAAGAAGAACCTGCCAGCTCACAAGAGCAAGTACTTCTTGCTAGCTGAATGATGCAATCTTTGCTTCATTTCAGGTGAACTGCAGAAAAAAGGCGCATGAATTGAATCATGGAACTCCAGGCAGACCTCATCCAAGTAGAGCTGGAGGTTGAGTTCAAGGAGGCCGCTATTAAAGCGAAATCATGCTCTCCTGTCTCCTTGTTTGTGCTGTGCAAACATGTTGTGCAAACAGGAATACTCAACTACAGATGTTGTGACGATCAAGAGCATTCGCCAAGTTCTTTGATTGTATGACATGGCTAGCCAAGATGGATTTAATCCCGATATTCACTTTATCAAAAGGCTCTAGTGGGTTGGTTCTGAATCTTGCAAGCTGGGAATCAGTGAGATGTGTAGGCATCTTTGTTGTACTTATTATTTGAATCTTATTTGTTGGTTCTGAATCTTGCAAGCTGGGAATCAATGAGATGTGTAGGCATCTTTGTTGTACTTATTATTTGGATCTTATTTGTTGGTTCTGAATCTTGCAAGCTGGGAATCAATGAGATGTGTAGGCATCTTTGTTGTACTTATTATTTGGATCTTATTTGTTGGTTCTGAATCTTGCAAGCTGGGAATCAATGAGATGTGTAGGCATCTTTGTTGTACTTATTATTTGGATCTTATTTGTTGGTTCTGAATCTTGCAAGCTGGGAATCAATGAGATGTGTAGGCATCTTTGTTGTACTTATTATTTGGATCTTATTTGTTGGTTCTGAATCTTGCAAGCTGGGAATCAATGAGATGTGTAGGCATCTTTGTTGTACTTATTATTTGGATCTTATTTGTTGGTTCTGAATCTTGCAAGCTGGGAAACACGGCATGATGATGCAAAGGACAACAACCATACAAACCGTTCAAACTTGGTAGTATTATCTTTGTGAAAGTGCGACAAATGTGCTGATCGTGTGCGTCCAGAGAATAATAATTCTAATTGTTGTACATGTTGATCCTGTGGCACTGATAGAACGAGCGAATGCATTGCTTGTTTTAAGTATAAATTTCTATTAAAGCTAATTAAATTTAAGTAAAGTGACCACTAACTCCTGTTATTACAGTACCAATACAGAACCGCTCATGAACCGACATGTGGCCGAGGGTGCATCTTCTGCCGGGCGTGCAGCGGACGAGGGAGGGGTAGTAACTGTTGTCGCCTATACACACTCAGCTTACTGTTGAATCCAGATCCCCAAGAGCTGAAAAACGAACTGCTGCCGCCGCCTACACACTCGTTCACTCGAAGAGACTCCAATGGTGATCCGAGGGGTGAGCCTGCTGGATATGGACTTCAGCAAGGAGTTCCTCTTTGAGTTCACCGTTCAGTCCTATGGCTGCACCAAGTTGAATGTGATGTACACCAACGATACGGACTCAGTGAAGCTCTGCCTCGCCTCAGTCCTATGGCTGCACCAGGTTCTGGAGCATTCGCCCGTTTCATCGGCAACGCCAACGACACCTTCGCTACGGTGGAGAGAAGGAAGAACGCGACGATTCGGCCATCTTGTGCAACAAGCTTGTCGACATCCAGAAGCAATACAAGATCATCAGCAACGGGCAGGAGAAGGACTTCGTGGTTGACCTCGCTGAGACCATCGTCGACCCCTGATACGCCAACATGAAAGAAGACGACCTGAACACGTGGGAGGTACCTCTGAATCTAGCCTACATAACCTACGCGGCCAAGGACACATACGCATGCTACGACATGTATAGGCAGATCTTGGACATGAGGGCGTGTCTGCTTGCCGTAACCGATGAGTACACGGACAGCCGCAGCGTCATGATCAAGCGTGCCAGGAAGGTCTAGATGTTGTACTTTATCTGTTTATAAGCACCTTTATCATCTGAGTGTTTCATGCATTAGCCTATGTGTCGTAATTATCTGTTTTGTCCGAAATATTTCTTTTAAGAACCCATTAACCTGATTGCTTTTTTTAGTGGCTATTTGCTTATGTATGTAAACTAGTTCACTTGTCCGTAAAAAAACTAGTTCACTCGGCTGCCGTGCTTTGAATCTCCTTCCTCCCAACATATTCCCCTCCTTAGGTGGACCCAACAGGTCTCTGAATTTTCTCCCACTTTCTTTTTCGATGTAAACTGAGTTTTCTCCCAGTACTTTCCCTTAGAACCAACTCAACTGTCCCACGTCTAGCCTAAAAAATAATAATACCCCACGTACTATTAACTCATCAAATTAAAATGATATTTTATTTCGTAAGTTGAAAATTCATACAAAATAATAATAATAATCGTTTATATATAACTTGGCAAGTTAACTCCTAGTGATTGCGTACATAAGCTTGCAAAGATTTTACTGACGTGCAATCATGTGTTTATGTTTTTATAACATTTCTCCGTCTAGCCCAACATGATATTTTCACCCAGCCCAGCAAGTCCGCGGATTTTGAGAAAAATGCAAATGGGATTTAAATGGGCTGCATAGATGCGACATCATTGTTTCACCCAGCCCACCAAATGGACTAAAAAAACAAATGGACTGGCTGACATGTGGGCCAGTAGGTCGAAGCCTAAGAAGGCGTTGGATTTACATCCAACGGCCGACATTCTTCTTCAATCTCTCATCTTCTTGCTCCAGCCGCCCAAAGCAGCACCGGTCGTGCCGCATGCTCCTGCCTCTCGTGGCCGGCTGTGATGCCGTGGAGGCCTCACCGCCCCCTACTACTCCCACCGCTGGCCCAGGGTATCCCTCTACTCACCCACACCCCATGTTATTCTGCGGCGACGGCAGCCTCACGCCGCAGCCGAACCAGTGAACCCCCGTACTCATCTCCGTGTGGGCATCCACTACCGTGTCTTCCCCGGCTCCACGCCCCTTCCTAGGCCTCGCCGTCATCCACCGCCTTGGTGCTCTCAGCGCGGCGTGGTCAATGTGGTCAACGACCGACTTCCATCGGAAGAGTACTGTACGTGGAGAGGCTGACAGCTGGGTCCACGGCCACAACCTAGTTTTTTGTGATTTGCCAAATAAGTCGCTTTGTCAGGCCTGTTGGGCTGCAAATCTTTCAAGACGAGGAGAGCTTCATTCGGCTGGCCGAGAAAATGCCCTATTAGTAATGAGAAATGGGTTGTACATTTTTAAAACACATCAAACCGGCAATTAGTTTCAAATATCTTTTTTTCATTTCGAGATTTTAAATTACATTAATTTTTATGTGTGGAGAATTTGTTGGATTTTATATTGATATACATTTATTTTTAAAATTAGTTTGAATGTGAGTCAAAATTTTGGGATTAAAAACAGTTCGGACCGCATCGAAATATACAAAATTTCGTATAATTTTTTAACCGTGGCCACAATATGGGTTGTAATGCTAACAAAAAGAATATGGGCTCCAAAAAAACCTTAAGAATTAGCAAATGGGCTGTAAATTATTAGAAATAATGGCAGATGGGATGTATGCTGTTTTCCACAAATTTGATGCTTTCCTAAAAAAAGGTTGACGCACAAACAGTGGCTGTTGGATGTCCATCGAACGGCCGTCGTGCTTCTTCAATCTCTGCTCTTCCTGCTCCAGCCGCTCAAACAAGCGCCGGCGGGACTGCCTGCTCCCTCCTCCCCGCGGGGGGCTGTGCTGCCGCACAGGCCTCACCGCCCCACCGTACTCCCATCGCTGGCCTAGTCATCCCTCTACTCACCCACACCTGCTGTTATTCTCCGGCGACGGCAGACGAACCAGTAAACCCGCGTACAGTCGTACCCCCCTCTGCATGGGAAACAACTGCCGAGTCTTCCCTGCCTCTGTGTCGTTCCCTTCCTAGGCCTCGTCGTCGTACACCGCCCTGGTGCTCTCGGCGTGGCCTGGTCAACGTGGTCAACGACCAACATGCATCTGAAGTGGACTATACGTGGAGAGGCCGACAGCTGGGTCCACGGCTGCACGCAAGGAAATGCCTCCTTATTACACGCAAAATAATGATTCCTCCACCTGACATCAGGGACCCACCGAAAGGGCCTCTGTATTTCACGAAAAAAACGTTACCGCCGCTGACAGCTCGGACCCACCAGCTATATCTTCGCACGCAAGGAAATGCCTCCTTATTACGCACAAAAAAAATGAATACTCCCCCTGTTAGCTGGGACCCAGTATAGTGGCAGGCTGACTTGTGGGCCTACTAAGTTGACAGGGACGGAGGGCTTTGTCAACTTAGTCAATATGCACGATTCTACCTCCAGTGACCGTACGATGTCCATCCAACGGCCGTAGTGCTTCTTCAACCTCTGGTATTCTTGCTCCAGCCGCCCAAACCAGCGCCGGTCGTGCCTCGTGCTCCTACCTCCCGTGGTCGGTTGCGATGCGGCGGAGGCCTCACCGCCCCCTACTACTCCCAGCGCTGGCCATATCATCCCTCTACTCACCCACACCCCCTGTTATTCTGCGGCGACGACAGCCTCACACCGCAGCGAACCAGTGAACCCTCGTACTCCTCTATGCGTGGGCATCCACTGCCGCGTCTTCCCCGGCTCCGCGTCGTCCCCTTCCTAGGCCTCACCGTCGTCCACCGCCCTGGTGCTCTCGGCGCGGCGTGGTCAACGTGGTCAAGGAACGGCTTCCATCGAACATGGACTGTACGTGGAGAGGCTGACAGCTGGGTCCACAGCCGCAGCAAGGAAGTGCCTCCTTATTATGTGCAAAATAATTATTCCTCCACCTGACAGCAGGGACCCACCAGACGGGCCACCGTATTTCATGAAAAAAAACGTTTGCCCCTGATTGCTGGGACCCACCAGCTACATCTTCGCACACAAGGAAGTGCGTCCGGGCAAAAAAAATGATTCGCCTCCCTGACTGTTGGGACCCACCAGCTACATCTTCGTAGGCAAGGAAGTGCCTGAGAGTCGGGACCCACCTGGTCGAAGCGTACGTAGTGTTGTCATTCTGGTCGCGAACGTGTACGTACATATATACCAGTGGATGTAGAGGCACGCACGTGTCGTAGTAGAGGCGCGTACGTGTCGTAGTAGAGGCGCGTACGTGTCATAGTAGAGGCGCACACGTAGCATGTACACGTACGTACAGCGGCCAGGGTGCAAGAAAGAAAATACGGCCACGTATGTGTACATACGGGCAGGGTCTCGAACGCCTACTCGCGCATACGTACGGCCAGGGCTCGTGTACATGTCTGGGTCAGAACGGAGAAACAACGTCGTCATCGTGTTCATGGGGAGGCAACGGAATGCGTCGTGTTCATGCGGAGGCAACGGAATGCGTCGTGTTCATCGGGAAGCAACGGAACGCGTGGGAGCCAACCGACTGGGTCGGAACGGAATGCGTGGTCGTGTTCATCGGGAGGTCTTGGACGGAACATGCGATGGAAACGAGAGGAAACGGACCTTATATGTTCGGAACGGGGTCCTGTTGATCGGGAGGGGTCCGGCGTACCGCAAAACGGAGGAAACGGACCTCCTACGGTCGAAACGGGGGTCCTGTTGATCGGGAGGGGTGTGGCGTACCGCAAAACGAACGAAACGGACCTCCTACGGTCGAAACGGGGGTCCTGTTGATCGGGGGGGATGTGGCGTACCGCAAAACGGACGAAACAGACTTGTGTTGGAGCGCTATGGTCGAAACGGGGGTCCTGTTCATCGGGAGGGGTGTGGCGTACCGCAAAACGGGACTCCACGGGATACTATTCATCTCCACCGTCGACCTCCAACAGCCTCCACGGGCTCCTGTTCATCCAGCCTCCACCGCGCGCTACTGTTCAACCACCCCTCCACGGGCACCCCTCCACCGTCTACTGTTCATCCAGCCCTCCACACCACGAGGGCCTGTTCAACCACCCCTCCACGGGCACCCCTCCACCGTCTACTGTTCATCCAGCCCTCCACCACACCACGGGGTCCTGTTCATCCAGAGGCAAGACCACCGCTCACTGTTCATCCAACCCCCCCCCCCCCCCCCCCCCCCCCCCCCCCCCCGCAACGCTCACTGTTCATCCCAGAGGCAGCATCGATCGGCTTCAGTTAGCAGCAGTAGCGAAGGAACCGCTCGATCAGGTTCAGTTAACAGCCATCGATCGATCGCTCGGGTTCAGTAACGCGTAGCCTGCAGTGCAATCGCTCGGGTTCAGTTAGATCCCAACGCCTCGCTCGGGTTCAGTTAGAGCCAACGCCTCGCACGCACGCGCGTACGTGTACGAGAGAAACACGCATCGCTCGGCCCCCAACCTCCCACCGTAACCAGGAACTCCCCGAAATCCCCCCCCCCCTCGCTTCTACCACAGTTTTTTCCATCATGGACGGCCCAAAGAATGTCATGTAGTTGCGTCTCCGGCCCGCCCAGGACGAAAAGCCCATTTTCTGTCATGATTTTTTGTCATAGAAGTAGGAGCCCAGCACATCTATGATGATACTGGGTTTTGTCACAATTATCGTCATAGAAGTGTCATATGTATGACAGAAAAAAAAATTGTTCAGCCCAAAATGTCACGGATGTGTCTTTTTTTGTAGTGTATAATCTTTCACAATTGCCGACACTCACACAATACTTATGGGTATGGAGTTTTAATCGTACACAGAGAAAGATAGGGGCTTATAGTTTTGCCTCCCAACGTTTTACCTCAAGGGTAATGTCAACAATAATAGTTCATGAAAACTCACATCCAATTAGCCATATATACCAGGATCTTTCCAACATACCGTGCTTGCCAAAGGATAAAATGTAAAAAGGAAGGGTGAAGATCACCATGACTCTTATGCAAGGTAGGAAGTGAAAGTAAAAGATAGTCTCTTCGCAGAGGGAAGCAGAGGTTGTCATGCGCTTTTATGGTTGGATGCACAAAATCTTAGTGCGAAAGAACGTCACTTTATATTGCCACTTGTGATATGGACCTTTATTATGCAGTTTGTCGCTTTTATTTCTTCCATATCACACGATCGTATAAAGTTTATTTTCTCCCACACTAATAAGTCATACATATTTAGGGAACAATTTTTATTGCTTGCACCGATGACAACTTACTTAGAGGATCTTATTCAATCCATAGGTAAGTATGGTGGACTCTGATGGCAAAACTGGTTTAGGGGTATTTGGAAGCACAAGTAGTATCTCTACTTGGTGCGATGAATTTGGCTAGCACGAGGGGAAAAGGCAAGCTCAACCATGTTGGATGATCCATGACAATATAATTTATCTCAGATGTAAGAAAACATAACCCATTACGTTGTCTTCCTTGTCCAACATCAACTCTTTTAGCATGTCATATTTTAATGAGTGCTCACGATCATAAAAGATGTCCAAGATAGTATATCTATATGTGAAGACCTCTCTTTCTTTATTACTTCCTATTAATTGCAACGATGACCAAAACTATGTTTGTCAACCCTCAACAACTTTTATTCATCATACTTTTTCTATGTGAGCTAATTACTCTCCATAAGACTCACATGATCTCTTTGTTTCTTTTTTATTTCTTTCTCTTTTATTTTATTCCCTTAGGATCATGGCAAAATGATCAAGCCCTTGACTCAACACTAATCTTTATTATATAGCTCACGGACTCGATTACATAGAAGGATTATAAAGCAAAACTCACAACTAGATCATACTAAGAACTTTTATTCTACTACATCAAGATATTACCAAAAGGATCGAACTAAGAAAAAGGTAAAGATAAAAGTGATGGTGATACGATACCGGGGCACTCCCCCAAGCTTGGCAGTTGCCAAGGGGAGTGCCCATACCCATGTGATTATGTCTCCTTTGTTGGTGAAGAAGGTGGAGTTGTTGATGATGGATAGTCGCACATCGAGCGTAGGAGGTCTTCTAACTTGCGGATAATGCCCTTGAGTGCGATGATATGCTCCTTCAACAAAATATTTTCACGTGTGAGATACTTATTTTGTATACGAGCTAACTCAATCATCTTGAAAGCTTCGATGTCTGTTGGGGTAAGAAGATTGTGATCAAGTTGAAGGGTGTCTTCTGTTGCCGGAACTTGATCCCCCATGGCTTTCTTGATCCCTTCATCCTTGTTGATCTCCATGGGTTCTTCTCACTTCATCTCTATCTTCATAGGCCAAGCATCGTTGCCCTCATGGTTGGAGGAGGAGGGAGACGACATAGTGCTTGGCCTTGACAACCCTGACAGAAAACAGCTCGAAACAAAGACAGGAGATTTTTGCGTGATACGTGACTCAAAACCTCCGGGAGATTATATAATGAATTTTTGCCAACCAAAATACGTGTCGTGTATGAAAACAGAGTCCAAAGAGCACACGAGGTGCCCATGAGGTAGGGGGGGGCGCCCAGGGGGTAGGGCGCGCCCTCCACCCTCGTGAACTTCCCGGACTGCTTCTTATTTTTCTATTTTTCTAAATATTCCAAAACGGAGAAATATTGCCTTAAAACTGTTTTGGAGTCGGTTTACTTACCGTACCACATACCTATTCCTTTTCGGAGTCTAAAACATTCTGGAAAGTGTCCCTTATGTATTCCTCCGGGGTTACGGTTTCAATAACATTGGTTTCAACATTTATGGGATTACCTGAGATATAATGTTTGATTCTTTGACCATTCACTACCTTCGGATTTGTGCCTTTGAAGTTGTTGATTTTTATGGCACTGGAACGGTAGACCTCTTCGATAACGTAAGGACCTTCCCATTTAGAGAGAAATTTTCCTGCAAAAAATCTTAAACGCGAGTTGTATAGCAATACATAATCACCTACATTAAACTCACGCTTTTGTATTCTTTTGTCATGCCATCTTTTAACTTTTTCTTTAAACAACTTGGCATTTTCATAGGCTTGGGTTCTCCATTCATCAAGCGAGCTAATATCAAATAGCCTCTTCTCACCGGCAAGTTTAAAATCATAATTGAGTTCTTTAATGACCCAATAAGCCTTGTGTTCTAGTTCGAGAGGTAAGTGACATGCTTTTCCATAATCCATTTTATACGGAGACATACCCATAGGATTTTTATATGCAGTTCTATAGGCCCATAATGCATCATCAAGTTTCTTGGACCAATTCTTTCTAGATCTATTAACAGTCTTTTGCAAAATTAATCTGAGCTCTCTATTACTCAATTCTACTTGACCACTAGACTGAGGGTGATAAGGGGATGCAATTCTATGATTAACATCATATTTAGCAAGCATTTTACGGAAAGCACCATGAATGAAATGTGATCCACCATTAGTCATTAAATATCTAGGGACTCCAAACCTTGGAAAAATAACTTCTTTAAGCATTTTAATAGAAGTGTTATGATCAGCACTACTAGTTGGAATAGCTTCTACCCACTTAGTAACGTAATCAACAGCAACTAGAATGTGTGTATAACCATTAGAGGAAGGAAAGGGTCCCATATAGTCAAAGCCCCAAACATCAAATGGTTCAATAACGAGTGAATAATTCATAGGCATTTCTTGATGTCTACTAATATTACCAATTATTTGACATTCATCACAAGATAGGACAAACTTACGGGCGTCCTTGAAGAGAGTAGGTGAGGGAGTCCTGGATTAGGGGGTCTCTGGACAGCCGGACTATCTCCATTGGCCGGACTGTTAGACTATGAAGATACAAGATTGAAGACTTCGTCTCGTGTCTGGATGGGACTCTACTTGGCATGGAAGGCAAGCTAGGCAATACGTATATGGATATCTCCTCCTTTGTAACCGACCTTGTGTAACCCTAACCCTCTCCGGTGTCTATATAAACTGAAGGGTTTTAGTCCGTAGGACAACAATCACAACATACAATCATACCATAGGCTAGCTTCTAGGGTTTAGCCTCTCTGGTCTCGTGGTAGATCTACTCTTGTACTACCCATATCATCAATATTAATCAAGCAGGACGTAGGGTTTTACCTCCATCAAGAGGGCCCGAACCTGGGTAAAACTTTGTGTCCCCTGCCTCCTGTTACCATCCGGCCTAGACGCACAGTTCGGGACCCCCTACCCGAGATCCGCCGGTTTTGACACCGACATTGGTGCTTTCATTGAGAGGCCACAAAAACGACCTTTAAGGGCGTTATTCCAGGCGTAGAGGCCCATTGCACAGGCTCAATTACACTGGAAGTGGTCTTTGGATCACCGGATAACTTCCGAAGCGAAGAGTTAATCTTCGATATAGTCCCGTTCCGCATTGGTTATCACGCGCTGCTCGGGCGAACCTCATTTGCTAGATTCAATGCGGTACCGCATTATGCATACCTCAAGCTCAAGATGCCAGGACCCCGCAGAGTTATTACAGTCAATGGAAACACAGAGCGCTCCCTCCGAACAGAGGAGCACACCGCGGCCCTCGCCGTAGAAGCACAAAGCAGCCTCTGAAGGCAATCAACCAGTTAGGCGTTTCAAAGCCCGGACACCTTCAAGCGCGCTCGGGGCAATCAACAAATAGACCGCCTGGCGCGATCTGAGCTCGCGTAGCAATACGGTGGCCACCCCAATCCCAGCCCAACGGTGATATTCATGCCACGCGTACATAATTACGCATTAAAAATACCATGGGCACAGGTGGGGAGGGGGGCACAACTGCGGCACGCCCCAAAATGCAGCCTAAACCGCACTAGGGGCTTCCCGTTTGGTTATTTTTTCTTTTTTCAGGACCTTAATCTTCGAAAACACTGACCGGCAGCAGTATTGCCGAACACATGATGCAGCAACCAAGGAGGCAGACATCTACGGAATTACCAGGTTGATCTCTGATTTCATATCATCCCTCAGCTCGCCCTTGGAAGGGACTTAGTCCTACTTTTTGCTTATCGCACTATCTGTATCACTCTGCTTTAACACAGCTTTTTAATAAACAATGCATTACATTACAACCATTATTGCATTATATATATATATATATATATATGTGTGTGTGTGTGTTCATTAACGACGCCTTGCAACCGTACACTTTGGTACGACCAATACACCAGGGGCTCACGTACCCCACAATGCGGTGTGAAAAGTCCGACCACTTTCACAAGTGCGGCACCCCGAACTTATAACATTATATGCATCAGCTCCGAATCATGTCTTTGGTCAAATGTTGGGTTTGCCCGGCTCCTATGTTTTGGTGCCTTACGTTCTGCTCTATCGGCTAAGGTAGCGCTAGGAGAACTACTGTGATTGTGCCCCGGTTCTGCCGGGCTGAGCACCTCAGTAGAGAAAGCTAAAACTGACTGTCATGATAAAGCGAGAGACTGGTCGCTGTTCGGCAAGGTTTTTTTCGAGTCACTAAAGACTTATGCCGCTTAGGGCGAGGGGCCGGCCCTGTCCGGCTTAAAGGCGTGTATCGCGCCCCGAATTCGGCCTTCCGAATACCAGGGGCTTTGCCGAAATTTAAAATTATAGAATTCTATGGCTAAGTGAGAGTGATAAAGCAATATTAGTCCGGTTGCCTTGTTCGTTGTGCTGAGCACCTCCCTCGAAGGACCCAAATATGGGAACAAGAGTGCTTAGGTTTATCCCGAACACCCCAGCACTAGCGGCATGGGGGCAGAAGCCGAGGACTAGCCATCTCTCAGATTGGATAAATAGACAAACATAAGGTAATATTTTAAATTCAAACAAGCGTTGCATGGCGCATATGAAACAAGTTTTCATAGATACAGGATAAAAGGAGCAAGTTTACTCAAATATTACATCTTTCGAACACTCATCCGTGATAAGACGGGCACCCGGCAGAACACCCTCGTAATACATCTCGGGGTGGCGGTGCTCCTTGCCCTCCAGCCCCTCCTTGATCAGCTTCACGGCGTCTAGCTTGACCCACTGCATTTTTACACGGGCGAAAGCCCGGCGTGCACCTTCAATGCAGACGGATCGCTTGACAACCTCCAGCCGTGGGCAGGCATCCACAAGCCGCCTCACCAGGCCGAAGAAGCTGTTCGGAAGAGCGTCGCCAGGCCACAGCTGGACTATAAAGCCCTTCATGGCCTGATCGGCCGCCTTATGTAGCTCGACCATCTGCTTCAGCTGGTCGCTCATCGGCACCGGATGTTCGGCCTCAGCATACTGAGACCATAACAGCTTCTCCGTCGAGCTTCCGTCTTCGGCCTGGTAAAATTGTGCGGCATCGGACACACTACGGGGCAAATCTATGAATGCTCCTGAAGAGCTCCGGATCCGGGTAAGTAATCGGTAATTTACTTTTACATGCTTTCTTTGCATATAGAAAGCCTTACCCGCCGCTATCTTCTTCATCGCGTCGATCTCCTGGAGGGCCTTCTGGGCCTCGGCCTTGGCACTCTTTGCACTCTCAAGGGCCGCGGCAAGCTCAGACTCTCGTGTCTTCGAGTCAAGCTCCAACGCCTCGTGCTTTGTCACGAGAGCCTGGAGCTCTTGCTGCACCTCGCCCACCCGAGCCTCGTGCTTCTCTCGCTCGGTGCGCTCCTTGGCCACTGTATCTTCAGCCTTGGTTAGCGCTTGCTTCAGGGTCGCCACCTCGGTCGTGGCCCCTGGCAAACATACAACGATCCTGTCATTTTGCAATCGCGTCCTTTTTATATATACAAATCTATAGACGAGGTATTACTTACCCTTGTTCTCCTCGAGCTGCCTCTTGGCAAGGCCGAGCTCTTTCTTGGACCCCTCGAGGTCCTGCTTCAGTACGGCGACCTCCACAGTTAGTGCGGCGGATGCCAGCAGCAAAGCCTGCATATGCATATTGACATACTTATATTAGACTCCTGCGATATTATTTGATCCTCTATCCGGCTTTTCTTTGTGAACACCGAACAAAGCATCAGGGGCTACTGTCTATGCGGTAATATTTCTACTACATTTTAAACACACTTACCTCAAAGCCTGTTAGAAGGCTGGCACAGGCTTCAGTCAATCCGCTCTTGGCGGACTGAACCTTCTGGATCACCGCACTCATGATAGTGCGGTGCTCCATGTCGATGGAAGCGCTGCGAAGCACTTCCAGCACATGGTCCGGTGCCTCTAGATGGACAGAGGTCATCGGCACAGGCGTTTTTCCCCCCTTAGAAGGAGGCCGCCTGCCTGAGTCCGGAACCGCTGGAGGGTCCGGCACGGTGTTTGGCTGAGGGCCGAACTCGGAGCTCTCGGGGGCCCCGTCCCCACGGCTCTCGAAGTCCGGAAGGTCGCCTTGAGGCGCCTCCAGGACTGTCTCCCCTCGATCCGATGCCTCTTGAGACAACACCTCAGCACTTTTGAACAGCACCCTCTAGGCGTCTTCATGAATCATGTCAAAGAGCCTGTTCAGAGTCCGGTGCTGCACCGGATTGAACTCCCACAAGGTGAACTCCCGTTGTTGGCACGGGAGTATCCGGCGGATGAGCATAACCTGGACTATGTTGATAAGCTTGATCTTCTTGTCCACCATGTTTTGAATACATGTTTGGAGTCCTATCAGCTGTTTTGAACTACCCCAGGACAGGCCCTTCACTTTCCAGGAGGTGAGCCGCATGGGGATGCCAGATCGGAACTCGGGGGCCGCTACCCATGCAGGGTCGTGCGGCTCGGTGATGTAGAACCACCCTGATTGCCACCCCTTTATGGTTTCCACAAAGGAGCCCTCGAGCCATGTTATGTTGGGCATCTTGCCTACCATGGCGCCTCCGCACTCCGCCTGGCGGCCGCCCACCACCTTCGGCTTGACGTTGAAGGTCTTCAGCCATAAGCCGAAGTGGGGCTTGATGCGGAGGAAGGCCTCGCACATGACGATAAACGCCGAGATGTTGAGGATGAAGTTTGGGGCCAGATCGTGGAAATCCAGGCTGTAATAAAACATGAGCCCCCGGACGAAGGGATGGAGAGGGAATCCCAGTCCGCGGAGGAAATGAGTGAGGAATACCACCCTCTCATGGGGCCTGGGGGTGGGGATGAGCTGCCCCTCATCTGGGAGCCGGTGTGCGATGTCGTCAGGCAGGTATCCGGCTCTCCTCAGTTTCTTGATGTCTCCCTCCGTGATGGAGGAGACCATCCACTTGCCTCCCGCTCCGGACATGGTTGGAGAAGGTTGAGATGGAAGTGAGGACTTGGGCGCTAGAGCTTGAGTGTGCGGGAGCGGATGAGCAAAGGAGGAAGAATGCATGGATAGAAAGGTGAATCCTTATCCCTTTATATGGGCGGACAAAACTAAGCGTCCCCACTTGCCTGGTAAAACTCGCTTATCCCCCAAGCACCGCAATTGATGGCGCAGTTGGGTTACCCACGCCCGTATTGATGAGAATCCCGTAATAAGGGGACACAATCTCTGCTTTGACAAGACGTGTCGAAAAACTGCCTCACGTTATGTGTGGGGCTGGTTAAAAGAAATGGTTCGAATAATCACCGGGCCATGACGTAACGTCATTAGATCTGCGAAAATAGTATTCTCTCTACGGTGGAATGTGGAACTTATTTTGCAGGGTCGGACACTATCCTCGTATTCAAATTCTTCTGTGATGTATTCGGAGAAGGAACCCGCCTTGCAATGCCGAAGACAATACTGCGTGTTAGACTCATCGTCATTGAAGCCTGGTTCAGGGACTACTGAGGGAGTCCTGGATTAGGGGGTCTCCGGACAGCCGGACTATCTCCATTGGTCGGACTGTTAGACTATGAAGATACAAGATTGAAGACTTCGTCTCGTGTCCGGATGGGACTCTACTTGGCGTGGAAGGCAAGCTAGGCAATATGTATATGGATATCTCCTCCTTTGTAACCGACCTTGTGTAACCCTAACCCTCTCCGTGTTGGGGAACATAGCATAAATTCAAAATTTTCCTACGTGTCACCAAGATCAATCTATGGAGTCATCTAGCAACGAGGGAGGAGTGGATCTACATACCCTTGTAGATCGCGCGCAGAAGCGTTCAAGAGAACGGGGTTGATGGAGTCGTACTCGTCGTGCTCCAAATCACCGATGATCCTAGCGCCGAACGGACGGCACCTCCGCGTTCAACACATGTACAGAGCAGCGACGTCTCCTCCTTCTTGATCCAGCAAGGGGGGAGGAGAGGTTGAGGAAGATGGCTCCAACAGCAGCACGACGGCGTGGTGGTGATGGAGCTGCAGTACTCCGGCAGGGCTTCGCTAAGCTCTATGGAGGAGGAGGAGGTGTTGGAGAGGGAGAGGGAGGCACCAAGGCGCGTGGTGAGAGGCCCTCCTTTCCTCACTATATATAGGGAGGCCAAAGGGGGGGAGCCGGCCCTAGGAGATCCAATCTCCTAGGGGGGCGGCGGCCAAGGGAGGAGTCCCTCCCCCCCAAGGCACCTAGGGGTGCCTTCCCCTCTTAGGACTCTTCCCCTAGGGTTTCCCCACCCTTAGGCGCATGGGCCCTAGGGGGAAGTGGCGCCCCAGCCCACTTTGGGCTGGATCCCTTCCCACTTCAGCCCATGGGGCCCTCCGGGATAGGTGGCCCCACCCGGTGGACCCCCGGGACCCTTCCGGTGGTCCCGATACAATACCGGTGACCCCGAAACTTGTCCCGATGGCCGAAATAGCACTTCCTATATATAATTCTTTACCTCCGGACCATTCCGGAACTCCTCGTGACGTCCGGGATCTCATCCGGGACTCCGAACAACATTCGGGTTACTGCATATATATATCCCTACAACCCTAGCGTCACCGAACCTTAAGTGTGTAGACCCTACGGGTTCGGGAACCATGTAGACATGACCGAGACGACTCTCCGGCCAATAACCAACAGCGGGATTTGGATACCCATGTTGGCTCCCACATGTTCCACGATGATCTCATCGGATGAACCACGATGTCAAGGACTTAATCAATCCCGTATACAATTCCCTTTGTCTAGCGGTACGATACTTGCCCAAGAATCGATCGTCGGTATCCCGATACCTTGTTCAATCTCGTTACCGGCAAGTCTCTTTACTCGTTCCGTAACACATCATCCCGTGATCAACTCCTTGATCACATTGTGCACATTATGATGATGTCCTACCGAGTGGGCCCAGAGATACCTACAGCATAATCACTAGCATCACACATAATTTCAAAGGGTAAATTCCAATCAGGTGGCTGAACAATAGGTGCAGAGATTAATGCTTTCTTAAGTATTTCAAATGCTTCTACACAATCATCATAAAAAACAAATGGTATATCTTTTTGTAATAAATTAGTCAGAGGCCGAGAAATTTTTGAGAAGTCCTTAATGAAGCTCCTATAAAATCCGGCGTGACCAAGGAAACTTCTTATACCTCTGATGTCCTTGGGACATGGCATCTTTTCAATAGCATCAACCTTAGCTTTATCAACCTCAATACCTCTTTTAGAAACTTTATGCCCCAAGACAATACCTTCATTAACCATAAAGTGGCACTTTTCCTAATTCAAGACAAGATTAATTTCTTCACATCTCTGCAAAACTCGATCAAGGTTGCTCAAGCAATCATCAAAAGAAGATCCATAGACAGAGAAATCGTCCATGAAAACCTCACAAATCTTTTCACAAAAGTCAGAGAATAAAGCCATCATGCATCTTTGAAAGATAGCAGGTGCTTACATAAACCAAAAGGCATACATCTATAAGCAAAAGTATCAAAAGGGCAAGTAAAAGTAGTCTTTGATTGATCTTTGGCTGACACAGGTATTTGAGAGAAACCAGAATAACCATCTAGAAAGCAAAAATGTGTATGTTTGGATAATCTTTCTAGCATTTGGTCGATAAAAGGTAAGGGGTAATGATCCTTTTTAGTTGCCTTATTTAATTTGCGGAAATCAATTACCATCCTATAACCTGTAATAATTTTTGAGGAATCAATTCATCTTTATCATTAGGAACAACAGTAATACCTCCCTTCTTAGGGACACAATGGACAGGACATACCCACTGACTATCAGCAACAGGATAAATTATACCTGCCTCAAGGAGCTTTAGTATTTCCTTTCTTACCACTTCTTTCATTTTAGGATTCAGACATCGTTGAGGATCACGATCTGGTTTGGCATCTACTTCCAAATTTATTTTATGTTGATATAGAGTGGGACTAATGCCCTTAAGATCATCAAGAGTATATCCAATAGCAGCACGATGCTTCTTCAGAGTTTTCAATAATCTTTCTTCTTCATGCTCTGAAAGGTTAGCACTAATAATAATAGGATATATCTTCTTTTCATCAAGATAAGCATATTTAAGATTATCAGGCAACGGTTTAAGCTCAAACACGGGATCACCCTTGGGTGGAGGAGGATCTCCTAAAATTTCAACAGGCAAATTGTTTTTCAGAATTGGTTCCTGTTTAAAGAATACTTCATCTATTTCCCTTCTTTCATTCATAAACATATCATTTTCATGGTCTAGCAAATATTGTTCTAAAGGATCACTAGGAGGTACGGCAATAGAAGCAAGACCAATAATTTCATCCTTACCAGGTAATTCTTCTTCACGGTGTTGTCTACTAAATTTAGAGAAATTAAATTCATGAGTCATATCATCTAAACCGATAGTAACAACATCTCTTTTGCAATCTATAGTAGCATTAACAGTGTCCAGGAAGGGTCTACCAAATATAATGGGACAAAAGCTATCTTGTGGGGAACCAAGAACAAGAAAATCAACAGGATATTTATTTTTCCCACACAATACTTCAACATCTCTAACAATTCTCATTGGTGAAATAGTATCTCTATTGGCAAGTTTAATTGTGACATCAATATCTTCTATCTCAGCAGGTGCAATATCATGCATAATTTCTTTGTATAAGGAATAAGGTATTGCACTAGCACTAGCACCCACATCACATAAGCCATGATAACAATGATCTCCTATTTTAACAGAAATAACAGGCATGCCTACCACCGGCCTATTTTTATCTTTAGCACAAGGTTTAGCAATTCTAGCAGTTTCATCACAGAAATAAATAACATGCCCATCAATATTATCAGACAAGAGATCTTTAACAATAGCAATATCAGGTTCAACTTTAATTTGCTCATGAGGTGTATAAGTTTTAATATTGCTTTTACGAACCATAGTTGAAGCTTTAACATGACCCTTAATGCTAACAGGAAAAGGTGGTTTCTCAACATAAGAAGTAGGAACAATTGGATCATTATAAGTGACAATCTTTTCTTCAACTTTAATAGGTGCAGCTACTTTTACTTCTATGGGAGGATGATATTTTAACTATTTCTCCTTGGGGATATCAACATAAGTAGCAACAGATTCACAGAAAGAAGCTACTATCTCAGAGTCAAGTCCATATTTAGTGCTAAATTTACGGAAAACATCGGTATCCAGAAAAGATTTAACACAATCAAAACTAGGTGTCATACCTGACTCCTTACCTTCGTCGAGGTCCCAATCTTCAGAGTTGCGTTTAATTCTTCCCAATAAATCCCATTTGAATTCAATAGTCTTCATCATAAAAGAGCCAGCACAAGAAGTATCAAGCATGGTGCGATTGCTATCAGAAAGCCGAGCATAAATTTTTTGAATAATCATTTCTCTTGAGAGCTCATGATTGGGGCATGAATATAACATTGATTTAAGCCTCCCCCAAGCTTGAGCGATGCTTTCTCCTTCACGAGGCCAAAAATTATATATATAATTGTGATCACGATGAACAAGATGCATAGGATAAAACTTCTGATGAAATTCCAATTTCAATCGTTTGTAATTCCAAAACCCCATATCATCACATAGCCTATACCATGTCGATGCATCTCCCTTCAAAGATAAAGGGAAGACCTTCTTCTTAACAACATCTCCGGGTACACCTCAAGCTTAAATAATCCACAAACTTCATCCACATATATTAGATGCTCATCAGGATGTTTTATTCCATCTCCTAAAAAAGGATTAGCTAGCAGTTTCTCTATCATACCCGAAGGAATTTCAAAGCAGACATTTTTAATTTCAGTAGGTTGAGGAGCAACTCTTTGCTCTACTGGTCGGGGTGAAGATACCCCGAACAAGCCCCTTAGAGGATTACTTTCCACAGTAACAGGTGACAGTAAATTTCAGCACACTATATAAATTTTTCCTTACCAAATTCCACCTACCAAAGGCGCTTCACTCCCCGGCAACGGCGCCAGAAAAGAGTCTTGATGACCCACAAGTATAGGGGATCTATCGTAGTCCTTTTGATAAGTAAGAGTGTCGAACCCAACGAGGAGCAGAAGGAAATGATAAGCGGTTTCCAGCAAGGTATTCTCTGCAAGTACTGAAATAAGTGGTAACAGATAGTTTTGTGATAAGATAATTTGTAATGAGCAACAAGTAACAAAATTAAATAAAGTGCAGAAAGGTGGCCCAATCCTTTTTGTAGCAAAGGGCAAGCCTGGACAAACTCTTATGTAGAGGAAAGCGCTCCCGAGGACACATGAGAATATCGTCAAGCTATTTTTCATCACGTTCATATGATTCACGTTCAGTACTTTGATAATTTGGTATGTGGGTGGACCGGTGCTTGGGTACTGCCCTTACTTGGACAAGCATCCCACTTATGATTAACCTCTATTGCAAGCATCCGCAACTACAACAAGAGTATTAAGGTAAACCTAACCATAGCATGAAATATATGGATCCAAATCAGCCCCTTACGAAGCAACGCATAAACTAGGGTTTAAGCTTCTGTCACTCTAGCAACCCATCATCTACTTATTACTTACCAATGCCTTCCTCTAGGCCCAAATAATGGTGAAGTGTCATGTAGTCGACGTTCACATAACACCACTAGAGGAGAGACAACATACATCTCATCAAAATATCGAACGAATACCCAATTCACATGACTACTAATAGCAAGACTTCTCCCATGTCCTCAGGAACAAACGTAACTACTCACAAAGCATAAACATGTTCATAATCAGAAGGGTATTAATATGCATATAGGATCTGAACATATGATCTTCCACCAATTAAACCAACTAGCATCAACTACAAGGAGTAATTAACACTACTAGCAACCTACTAGCACCAATCCCGGACTTGGAGACAAGAATTGGATACAAGAGATGAACTAGGATTTTGAGAGGAGATGGTGCTGATGAAGATTTTGATGGAGATTGCCCTCTCCCGATGAGAGGAGCGTTGGTGATGATGATGGCGATGATTTCCCCCTCCGGGAGGGAAGTTTCCCCGGCAGAACAGCTCCGCTAGAGCCCTAGATTGGTTCCGCCAAGGTTCCGCCTCGTGGCGGCGGAGTTTCGTCCGAGAAGATGGCTTGTTATTTTTTCCCATCGAAAGACTTCATATAGCAGAAGATGGCCACCGGAGGGCCACCAGGGGGCCCACGAGGTAGGGGGCGCCCAGGGGGGTAGGGCGCGCCCCCACCCTCATGGATAGGGTATGGCCCCGCTGGTGAATCTCTTCCGTTGAGTATTTTTTATATATTCTGAAAATGTCTTCTGTGAAGTTTCAGGACTTTTGGAGCTGTGCAGAATATGCCTCTAATATTTGCTCCTTTTCCAGCCCAGAATCCCAGCTGTCGGCATTCTCACTCTTTATGTAAACCATGTAAAATAAGAGAGAATAGGCATAAGTATTGTGACATAATGTGTAATAACAGCCCATAATGCAATAAATATCGATATAAAAGCATGATGCAAAATGGACGTATCAATCATCACGTGAGACGGATTAGTCATCAACGGTGAACATCTCCATGTTGATCGTATCTTCTATACGAATCATGTTCGACCTTTCGGTCTTCCGTGTTCTAAGGCCATGTCTGTACATGCTAGGCTCTTCAAGTCAACCTAAGTGTTTTGCATGTGTAAATCTGGCTTACACCCGTTGTATTCGAACGTTAGAATCTATCACACCCGATCATCATGTGGTGCTTCGAAACAACGAACCTTCGCAATGGTGCACAGTTAGGGGGAACACTTTCCTGAAATTTTAGTGAGGGATCATCTTATTTATGCTACCGTCGTTCTAAGCAAATAAGATGTAAACATGACAAACATCACATGCAAATCATAAAGTGACATGATATGGCCAATATCATCTTGCGCCTTTGATCTCCATCTTCGAGGCATGACATGAACACCATCGTCACCGGCATGACACCATGATCTCCATCATCATGATCTCCATCATCGTGTCTTCATGAAGTTGCCTCGCCAACTATTACTTCTACTACTATGGCTAACGGTTCGCAATAAAGTAAAGTAATTACATGGCGTTTTCATTGACACGCATGTCATAAATAAATTAAGACAACTCCTATGGCTCCTGCCGGTTGTCATACTCATTGACATGCAAGTCGTGATTTCTATTACAAGAACATGATCAATCTCATACATCACATATATCATTCATCACATCCTTTTGGCCATATCACATCACATAGCAAACCCTGCAAAAACAAGTTAGACATCCTCTAATTGTTGTTGCATGTTTTACGTGGCTGTTATGGGTTTCTAGCAAGAACGTTTCTTACCTACGCAAAACCACAACGGTGATATGCCAATTGCTATACCCTTCATAAGGACCCTTTTCATCGAATCCGATCTGACTAAAGTGGGTGAGACAGACACCCGCCAGCCACCCTATGCATGAAGTGCATGTCCGTCGGTGGAACCAGTCTCACGTAAGTGTACGTGTAAGGTCGGTCCAGGCCGCTTCATCCCACAATGCCCGCGGATCAAGATAAGACTAGTAACGGTAAGAAAATTGAACAAATCATCGCCCACAACTGCTTTGTGTTCTACTCGTGCATAGAATCTACGCATAGACCTAGCTCATGATGCCACTGTTGGGGAACGTAGCAATAATTCAAAAAAATTCCTACGTGTCACCAAGATCAATCTAGGAGATACTAGAAACGAGAGAGAGGGAGTGCATCTTCATACCCTTGAAGATCGCTAAGTGGAAGCGTTACAAGAACGCGGTTGGTGGAGTCGTACACGCAACGATTCAGATCGCAGTCGATTTCGATCTAAGCGCCGAACAACGACGCCTCTGCGTTCAACACACAATAAGCCCGGGGACGTCTCCTCCTTCTTGATCCAGCAAGGGGAGAGGAGAAGTTGAAGGATAACTCCGACAACACGACGGCGTGGTGGTGATGGAGCTCGTGGTTCTCCGACAGGGCTTCACCAAGCGCTACAGAGGAGGGGGAGGTGTAGGAGAGGGGGGGGGCTGCGCCAGGGGAAGGGTGAGGCTACCCTATCTCTCCCTCACTATATATAGGGTGAAGGGGGGAGGAGGCGCCCTAGGGTTCCCTAGGGGAGGGGCGGCGGCCACATGGGAAACCCAAGATGGGTCTGGGCGCCCCCACCCCTAGGAAACTTGCCCCCCAAGCCGGGAGGGGTGGCTGCCCTAGGGGAGGCGCCCCCACCTCTCCAGGTTACGTGAGATTGGGTGGGAGGGGCGCTCAGCCCCTTAGTGGGCTGATGTGCCCCTTCCCCTTGTCCCATAAGGCCCCCCAACGCTTGCCGGGGCCTCCGAAACCCCTTTCGGACACGCTGGTCGTCACCCGGTACCCCCGGAACAATTCCGGACTCCAATATCCTTCGTCTAATATATCGATCTTCACCTCCGGACCATTCCGGAACTCCTCGTCACGTCTGGGACTCCGAACAACCTTCGGTAACCACATACTATTTCCCATAACAACTCTAGCGTCACTGAACCTTAAGTGTGTAGACCCTACGGGTTCGGGAACCATGCAGACATGACCGAGACATCTCTCCGGCCAATAACCAATAGCGGGATCTGGATACCCATATTGGCTCCCACATGTTCCATGATGATCTCATCGGATGAACCACGATGTCGGGGATTCAATCAATCCCGTATACAATTCCCTTTGTCTATCGGTATGTTACTTGCCCGAGATTCAATCGTCGGTATCCCCATACCTCATTCAATCTCGTTACCGGTAAGACTCTTTACTCATTCTGTAACGCATGATCCCGTGACCAAATCCTTAGTCACATTGAGCTCATTATGATGATGCATTACCGAGTGGGCCTAGAGATACCTCTCCGTCATACAGAGTGACAAATCCCAGTCTCGATTCATGCCAACCCAACAGACACTTTCGGAGATACCTGTAATGCACCTTTATAGCCACCCAGTTACGTTCTGACGTTTGGTACACCCAAAGCATTCCTACGGTATCCGGTAGTTGCACAATCTCATGGTCTAAGGAAATGATACTTGACATTAGAAAAGCTTCAGCAAACGAACTACACGATCTTGTGCTACGCTTAAGATTGGGTCTTGCCCATCACATCATTCTCCTAATGATGTGATCCCGTTATCAATGACATCCAATGTCCATGGTCAGGAAACCATGACCGTCTATTGATCAACGAGCTAGTCAACTAGAGGCTTACTAGGGACATATTACGATTTATGTATTCACACATGTATTACGGTTTCCGGTTAATACAATTACAGCATGAACAATAGACAATTATCATGAACAAGGAAATATAATAATAACCATTTTATTATTGCCTCTAGGTCATATTTCCAACAATGCTGTGTACCAGACCTGATGTAAACCTTGCCATAAGTTTGGTAGGAAGGTACCAAAGTAATCCCGGCATGGAACACTGGACAGCGGTCAAGAATATCCCGAAGTACCTAAAAAGGACTAAGGATATGTTTCTTGTTTATGGAGGTGACGAAGAGCTCGTCGTAAAGGGTTACGTCGATGCTAGCTTCGACACAGATCTGGATGACTCCAAGTCACAAACCGGATATGTATATTTTGAATGGTGGGGCAGTCAGCTGGTGTAGTTGCAAGCAAAGCGTCGTGGCGGGATCTACATGTGAAGCGGAGTACATGGAAGCCTCGGAGGCAGCACATGAAGCAATCTAGATGAAGGAGTTCATTACCGACCTAGGAGTTATTCCCAATGCATCGGGCCCGATGACTCTCTTCTGTGACAATACTGGAGCCATTGCCCTTGCCAAGGAGCCCAGGTTTCACAAGAAGACCAGGCATATCAAGCGTCGCTTCAACTCCATTCGTGAAAATGTTCAAGATGGAGACATAGATATTTGTAAAGTGCATACGGACCTGAATGTCGCAGATCCGTTGACTAAACCTCTTCCATGAGCAAAACATGATCAACACCAGAACTCTATGGGTGTTCGATTCATCATAATGTAACTATATTATTGACTCTAGTGCAAGTGGGAGACTGTTGGAAATATGCCCTAGAGGTAATAATAAAATGGTTATTATTATATTTCCTTGTTCATGATAATTGTCTATTGTTCATGCTATAATTGTGTTATCCGGAAATCGTAATACATGTGTGAATACATAGACCACAACATGTCCCTAGTGAGCCTCTAGTTGACTAGCTCGTTGATCAATAGATGATTACGGTTTCCTGACCATGGACATTGGATGTCATTGATAACGGGATCACATCATTAGGAAAATGATGTGATGGACAAGACCCAATCCTAAGCATAGCACAAGATCGTGTAGTTCGTCTGCTAAAGCTTTTCTAATGTCAAGTATCATTTCCTTAGACCATGAGATTGTGCAACTGCCGGATACCGTAGGAATGCTTTGGGTGTGCCAAACATCACAACGTTGGGTGGCTATAAAGGTGCACTACGGGTATCTCCGAAAGTGTCTGTTGAGTTGGCACGAATCGAGACTGGGATTTGTCACTCCGTGTGACGGAGGGGTATCTCTGGGCCCACTCGGGAGGACATCATCATAATGAGCTCAATGTGACCAAGGAGTTGATCACTGGATGATGTGTTACGAACGAGTAAAGAGACTTGCCGGTAACGAGATTGAACAAGGTATAGGGATACCAACAATCGAATCTCGGTCAAGTATCATACCGGTAGACAAAGGGAATTGTGTACGAGATTGATTGAATCCCCGACATCGTGGTTCATCCAATGAGATAATCGTGGAGCATGTGGGAGCCAACATGGGTATCCAGATCCCACTGTTGGTTATTGGCCGGAGAGATGTCTCGGTCATGTCTGCATGCCTCCCGAACCTGTAGGGTCTACATGCTTAAGGTTCGATGACGCTAGGGTTATAGGGAATAGATGTACGTGGTTACCGAATGTTGTTCGGAGTCCCGGATGAGATCCCGGACGTCACGAGGAGTTCCAGAATGGTCCGGAGGTAAAGATATATATATATATATATATATATATATGGGAAGTCCCGTTTTGGACACCAGAAGTGTTCTGGGCGTTATCGGTAACGTACCGGGACCATCGAAAGGGTTCGGGGGTCCACCGGGAGGGGACACCAGCCCCGGAGGCTTGCGTGGGCCAAGTGTGGGAAGGGACCAGCCCCTAGGTGGGCTGGTGCACCTCCCACAAGAGGCCCAAGGCGCAGGGAAGGGGAGAAGGGGGAAACCCTAGGCTCAGATGGGCCTAAGGCCCACCTAGGGTGCGGCCCCCTCTCTCCCCCTCTGACCGCCCCCTAGATGCATCTAGGGCTGGCCGCCACCCCTAGGGGGGGAACCCTTGATGGGGGCGCAGCCCCTCTCCTCCCCCTATATATAGTGGGGGTTTTGGGGCTGCCAGAGACACGAGTCTCCCTCTCTCTTGGCGCAGCCCTACCCCTCTCCCTCCTTGTCTCTCGCAGTGCTTGGCGAAGCCCTGCTGGAGTGTCACGCTCCTCCACCACCACCACGCCGTCGTGCTGCTGCTGGACGGAGTCTTCCCAAACATCTCCCTCTCTCCTTGCTGGATCAAGGCACGGGAGACGTCATCGGGTTGCACGTGTGTTGAACGCGGAGGCACCGTTATTCGGTGCTTAGATCGGATTCAGCCGCGATTCGAATTGCTTCGTGTACGACTCCACCGACCGTGTTCTTGCAACGCTTCCGCATCGCGATCTTCAAGGGTATGAAGATGCACTCCCCTCTCTCTCGTTGCTAGTTTCTCCATAGATTGATCTTGGTGATGCGTAGAATTTTTTTAATTTCTGCAACGATCCCCAACAATGATACCATCCAGTTTTTGCAGTGTTGAAATATGGCTGCATTCATCCTAAAATATTGCTAGGTTCCTGGTATTTATGGCGGCAGAGGAGAAAGTTAGTGCATAATGAAAAGGTCCAGAAACCTAATTTCAAATTTCATAGCAATAGCAATCAGAGCTTGGGTTGCTAACTATACTATGGCAAGTGATGCAAAGTCGACGATCAAGCGACATGGCTGAGAAAGACAAAGGAGCAATTATGTGAAGCTGAACGTGGATGGGGCTTTTGACCCAGACTTACTCACAGGCTGGTATGGCGTTGTCACCGGAGACTCGAATGGCTGATTCGTCGTGGTAGGAAACGAGAACATCGATTGGTGCAAAGATGCGCTTATGGCCGAGGCACTGGCCTTATGGTTTGATCTCAATTTGTTAACTATAGTCGGGTGCAACCACATAGAGAAGAACTCCGACAACATCGAGGTGATAGAGACAATGAAGAATGGATGTCGCTCCTTCGGTCTATCGGTGGTAATTTCTGATGATATACATCATCTTGCGTGTGATTTCCCGCATATTATTTTTGAGCATGCTCCTATAGAGACTAATTGTGCTGCCCATGATTTAGACTAGCTAGAATTAAGGTGTGCGCCGGTGGATGGAAGATCCACCTGTATAGATTGTTGATACGCTTGTGAAAGATAATATGGTGGTCACCTTGCAATAAAGAGTACTTTGATGTGAAAATGGTCATAATTTTTGAAAGGAGAATTACCCCCGACCGCGTCAATTGATGCATACAACCATCTTTATTACTCCCTCTGCGAAGAAACATAAGAGCGCTTAGATCGTGTATATTTATTTACGGAGGTGGTATTATTCAGCATAGTCTGACAGCGTGAATACATGGATCAACCCGAAGCCTCCTAGCTGGCGCACAAGTCGCAGCACCTACACTCTTGACAATGTGCGCGAACCGCATGAACGTGCACGATCTAATCCGGTGGCCTCACACCTGCCCCGCATCGGGTAGAGAGCACCATCCGGTCTGGCCGACACGCAGCGCGCACCGCATGCGCACGCTTTAGATGTGCCGCCACCATCTTTCACCGTCCCACCTTCAGAAACGATCAACACATTCACCTCGCCAAGCCGTACTGCTGTCGACGCCAGATAGTGTCACCCTCCTACACGCGTCCATCCACACGCACTCGTCGCCAAAACTCCGCCGCCGAGACCCGCCGTCGCCCTTGCGGTAGATGAGACACCACTCTTCCTCTCGTCTCCTCCAGCCAGCTCATGCCCCAAAACAATGCCTCCGGAGGGAAAACGGCAGCGAAGATGTTGTCATCGTCCTATCTGAGAAATCCAGATCTAAGGTTTCCCCCGGAGCAATCCAAGCATTGTGTCGCAACCTGCAACGATGATGCCTCGAGAAGGAAACGACGTCACAGACGCCACCATTACCCCGATCTCGCGGCTGACTGGAACCGCACGGAGCCTCGCAGTGAAGACAAATGCCGCCGTCAGCATGCAGGCAGGGAGCCTCTAATCGCCCCTCACCGGACCCTCCTGCAAAGTCCAAACTATTTTTCGAACCGCGAAGATGGCGGGAAATCCACGTGTTGTCGTGCCTACGTGCCACAGATCGTCATCGGCCCGAACCGAGCACACGTTTGAGTTTTCGTGGAGTGGCAAATCTTCAAGTCGGCCACACGCGGAAGTTCGTGCGTGCTCCGTGAATTTGAGGCACGCGCTTGAGCGTGCCGTGTGTTCGAGGAAACGGAAAGATGGACACCGGAGATATGGCAATGCTAGCCATTGGTTGCTGTACGTAGCTCCGTACGTGCTCCAGCCGTCTCGATCTGTACTCCAACAAGTACGTATTCCGTTGTCCTTGTCCGTTGTCAAACATGAGGTAGCTTGCCCGATATGCCAGGCCAAGTCCGCCGGTGGCACTTCTCCACGGCACATGACACGAGCTAAACACACCGTCGTCGTCCTTCCAACCTGCAGCCAGCTTCGTTCAGGGTTCTGATGAACAAGGAAAGCACGTAGTACAAGTAACTTTTGCGCAGAAACACAATCCAAATCCCAGCTAAAGCGAAGATTTCATTTCCGACCGCGGGCTCGGGCCCAGCCTGCAGTCGATCCCCAAAGCATCTGATCATCTTGCAATGCATAATTGGCCTTTTGATGGACAAAGCGGCCACCGCCAAGCTGCCACATACGGTCGATGCGTCCATGAGTGGCCAAAAGCTGCCACTTACGGAGGAACTCACCCCGCCATGGGAGGCTGGGCGGATCCATTTGGTGCCGGCCACATTAACTAGTGGTAAGCACAGCAGCTGATGCTGCCAGTATTCAACTGTCCCCAATTGTGGTTAGTAGGAGTAACTAACTAACAGCTTGGCCATTAATCTACAGTGGAAATGTCAGCTCCTGTGTTGTTCAGGGCAGCCCACAGAGAGCATGTGGCCAACCACCGTCGCCAGACGCCAAAGCGCCAAACAGGCACACAGAGCTTAGGTATCGTGGGCGTCAAAGTTTTAAACTCTCTTCGCAGCGCCGACGCGAATCTGCTCAACGAGCTTCCAGCCCAAAAGGATCTCATCAGACGACTGATTCCATCCCACCACCTGCGGCCGCTGCTTGCAGGTGCGGCCGCAGCCGGCACCGTGCTTATGATTGAGAACTCGGCGCCAAGAATTGCAAGAACACAGCACAGAGAAACGCCATCACCCATGAGAGGCCATGAGCATGGACGAGATCGATGCACAGGTGCATTAGTACATGGCGATGGCATCATCTCTTGTATGGATGTAGTATTAGCTACTCGTGTTGTGAACTTCTTTCATGCATCTTAATCAGGTGCAAACGTATCAAGAGAAAGAAAGAAAAAAGGCAGTCTCACTCTCACTAACAGACCCTGACGAGAAACCCTGAAAATGTACACGGACACGCTCCGATCGACGGAGCCGCTTCAGAAGCGATCCAACACAGATGTGGCAGCAAACCATGTGACGCGAGCTAGATTAATCTGTCGAGGCCCGGTGGACGCCGAAAATACAGAAGATCCACCGAGGGCTATGCATGGCCGGGCATCAGCTCGCGGCCTCGTCGATGCTGTGCAGCGAGGGCCGCCATTGCCGGTGCCGGGCGCCGGAGCTCCGGTGGCCGTCTCCTCCGTCCTGCCGCGCCAACTGCAATCAGGTGTAGAGTAGTCAGAAGGTGGAACATTTGCATGTTGCCGCGGTTCAGAACGGGAGCAGAAGAAGGGATCTCGCAGACGATTCTTTGCTCCTGACACTAGCCGCGACTCTTCAGTATTTTATTTATCATCATGAATTCATGATTCTTTTATCATTCTGCATCCCTCTATTTTAAGCATTAAATTCCCTTGTGGACGGTACGATGGCATCAATCAGTTGGATCCACAGGACCACACCTACAATCTTGTTTTATGCGTGTCAATTGGGGATTGAGAATTGTCAGTGTCAGGTACTCCAAACTGATTCTCTCCTTTGAGCTAAAGGTTAACCAGATTTCTGTGAAAACTTTGCAGATTTTGCAGCCGCGAAAAATCTAATGGCAATTACCCAGAGAAAATTCATCTTCTCGGTAAGCTGATGACCTACAGTGTTGCATGTGGACGAACTGAGGAAGACATGAGAATCGCGAGGAACAACTAACTAGCAACCCTTGCAGAGAAGGCAATTAAAGGCGCATCAATCATGCAGAGAACGTGCATGGCGGCATCGAGGGGGAGAGAGAGAAAAGTAGTTGGATTGAATAGAGCTAAATCCATGTAACCACCTGATCGAGACTCTCATCCAAGCTGGCCTCGTCGTCGTCGTCGTCGACGTCGTCACCGTCCGCCGCCGGCCGCAGCTTGCTCTGCCGCGTCGACAACTCCAGCTGCTGCAGCTGCTGCCGCGCCTTCCTCAGCTTCTCCTCCTTCCTCGCCTGCACCGCCTTGGTCACCTCTGCACGCACCATTTTTCCATGCCATGTTAGCAGTGGGCACAGCTTGCAGGAGAAGAGGCAGAGGACGAGAACCGGAGACTCGAAGCTTACCGTTGGCGGTGATGAGGCGGTAGGCGTGGCCGAGGAGCAGCGTCTCCTTGGGCTTGAGGAGCTTGACGCGGGTGAGGCGCACGGTGCGGCGCGCGCCGCCGCCGTCGGCGTCCTGGCGCTCCTCGGCGACGCGGAGCGTGACGAGCGCGACGTAGTGGCCCGGGTTGGCGCGCATCACCTCCGCCGCGGGCGTGGACCAGTAGAGCCGCTCCACCCGCCCGCCCGGGTGCTGCACCACCGCCGCCGCCACCTCCGCCGCCTGGCAGTTCCCCATCCTCGCCCGCTCCGGCCCGCCGCAGCCACACACACACACACACACGCTCCCCGTGACCAGAGCTGGGCGCTGGTCCTGGCTTAGCCTACCCTGTGCCGGCCGGGAAACGTGGGCGAGGGAGAGCGCGAGCAAGTGGCGAGCGTGTGGTGCACCAGTGCTTTATAAAGAGGAGAGAGAGCAACGGCTCGGTTGCCGAGGTGGTGCCGTGGTGGTGGTACATATCCCGTCCCGGTGACCGGTTCGTTTTCGACCGTCGCGAGCACCACGTGAACGGACGCTGTCAGGTACTGCATTTCACTTTTGGGTGCACCGCTCGTCGGAGACGTAAGTCTGCGGCCGGCGTAGCAAACGGCGAGAGACTGAGACCGGCGGCATCTACAAAACGATTGCTTTTCGTGGGCCGTCGTGTACGGTGGAGATCGGTCGAATTAACCAGTTTTTGTTTTTATCTATCTAGCTACTTTTTTTAACATCAGTACAAACACAAGCGCTCATATACACGCGCATACACTCATCCCTATGAATGCACACGCGCACACCCTATTCCTATAAGCTCATTCAAAAGACCGAGCCAACATATCATCTTAAAATGCGAGCACCATGATTTGAACCTTAATGGGCTGGGATACCACAGTCTCTCTAACCATCCAACCACAACTTGATTCGCTCTATCTATCTACTAGTTGTACTTACTAAAGCTACGACAATTAATATGAAT
Organism: Triticum urartu; assembly: GCF_003073215.2. Lineage (NCBI taxonomy): Eukaryota > Viridiplantae > Streptophyta > Magnoliopsida > Poales > Poaceae > Triticum > Triticum urartu. The sequence continues at coordinate 505,104,964 of NC_053027.1, read as the reverse complement.
CGGAGGAAGTACTATCTATCCACTACCCCTAAAACCGAAGGAATATCTATCTACCTGTCTCCCCGAATTAATTGAAATTCTATGCACTCATCAAGCAAAAGATTTTTTTTCGATCAAGCAAAAAGTTGCTGGTTTCGCCGAGCTGATCTCGACGCCGGGCCTACGCACGCACCTCGCTAAATTGCTTGGCACTCGTACGTGCAATTTGTGCTGGCCGTGCACTAAACTTGAAGCAAAATGTTGCGCTCCGGCAGTGCGAATTTTGTTGCCGTTCACCTGTAGGAGAATTTTAAGTTCCCATCACAACAGCAAGAACTGAACGCACGACGCACCGAATGACGTTAGTGGGAGCGCAAACTATAGGTGTATGGTGCAACCGGAAGTCCACTCTCAAGCATGAGCCCCTTGCAGTTGCATTTCCGAACTAACCCATTCATGAATGCCACGGAGAGGCCCCGTGATAAACGCCACATATCGTGGCTCAATATGCATACTCAACTCATCTGCCCTTGTATCACTATTCTATGATGGCTTGCTAAGCTCGTCATCATTCTTCCTCCCCTGGTGACGCGAGGGATGGGCTTCTAAATTCGGGTGACAATTCCCCTGCCCAGCTTCCAACCAGCATCGCCCTGGAAACAAGCCAGTCCAACCCAATATCTTATGCAGGACTGTTCCCGGCAGGCATCACTTCTCTTTGAAGAAAGAGGAGAAAATAGTGATGGGCGCCTTTTATAATAGACACAAATGCCGGTTGCTGGAGAGAAGGAAATGTAATCCGCACAGATGCGGCTGGCCATCGGACTCGTCAACTCGTCATCGGTTTCCTTACGGCTAGGGCAACCGTTAATTAAGCCGCTCCTGTGTGCTTATTTCGTCTGCTTAGTGTGGTGGCGCAATTGGTGTTCACGTCTGCGGCGGCGCGGTCAACACCGCGCCGGCGAGGAAGCTGTCACGGCGGGTCGGGCGTCCGCGTCGACCTGCGCGGCGTCGGGATCAGGGTCGCGTAGCCCCGCGGGGCGGGAATTTATGAGGCCATGTGCGCCACTCGCTGCCCTGCCCGAGTCGGCGTCTCGCCCTCGGCTCCATGGCGTCCGCCGTTTGTGTGTACTGAGGTTGATCGATCGGACTCGGGCGCGGCGGTGCGTGGCGTACGAAGAAATTCATTGCCCATGTGTGTGAGCACAGGGGGGAGGCGGTGATAGACTGTTGCGCGCACGGGAAAGTCGCCTCTCCAGTAGATTTCCGACGCCGACGTGACCGTGTGAGGTGAGCGAGGCCATGTCCCGTCCGCATCGCCTCGTCGAGGATTCAATTCAAGGATACCGGCCGGCCCCGAGCGCCGGAAACCGGCCGTAAATCCTGCGCCGCCGCGCCGCTGGTTTTCACATGCGTGCCTCGGCGGGTGAAGTGAACGAGATGCTATGCCGGCTCCGGTCGACGTTGCTCGGGATCTCGGGTGGACGTTTGGGTGCGCAGTCGACGATTCGGGGAAGGAAAACGACGGGTTCGCACCGATGCTTTCGCCGCGCGGGAATCCTACGGTGCGGCGTACGGCTCGTCTTCTCGTGGCAAGTTGTGTGCGTGATGCTACGTGCATGTCGCGGTCGTACGTGTCTTGAGCTTGACCATGGCGAGCGATGAAGTTCACGGGCGCGATGGCGCCATGGATGGATGGATGGATGGATGGATGGGCCAGCTGAGCCTGCAGGCCCACCCGAAATCATCTCCCCAATAATGCGTACAGCGTACCTACTGTGGTATAGCAGCAGTACCCGTATGCACCTGACCTGACCCGACCCTGACCGTATGTTTATCCATGCAGTAGTGTATAGGGCTCGTTTCCCTAGCTTCCACGAACCATGCTCGCCACGAGATCCAAAGCCTGACACTCTGCCAGGAGATTGTATTAGTATACTAGTAGAAGCTCATGCACACTGCAGTGTACATACTGTACCAACACACAGCTCACTCTTGACTCTGAAGTATGGTGCAACCAAATTACAGTGGACTGCTATAGCTGTAGCATTTGCCGTATCCACTTATTTTCAGCTGTTTACCGAACCCTACCAGCCTCATCATCGCCGCCGGTGGCCTTTTCCGCCTGATCGTTGTCAGTGTGAGCCACACCACACCCGTGCCCGTGCAGCGACGATTGGCGGCACCTGGGGCGGCTACTCTGTCAGGTTCCACCGGGGTCATCAGCAGAGCACCTCCTAGCTGTCGAACTTTGGACGGAGCCACGGAGGCAATGATCACTGCCGGGATGGTCCTCTTCGTTCGTTGGTCGCTTCCTGCTGCTTGCCCGTTTCCTCCCTTCGTTTCATACTTGCCGTTTCCACGGGTAAAACTGTCGACACCGTTTTGTTTTGGTGTTGTTTTAGCACAAGCGGTTCACACTATTTGGCCTTGTGGAGACTGATGAAGCCTTCTTCAGCCCCTTCGAGGGATGCAAATGAATACAACACAGCTTTGCATATTTGTGGATCGTAATGGTCTAGAAGATTTGGTAGTACCATAAGCAACGCCAACATGTATTTCGTAGGTAGACAACTGGTGCGCATGATTTCACATGGGAGAGTGCGATGCTTCTTATAATTTAGCAATGGAAGCCCAATGCTTCTTTTCTCGAGGAATATATATGTCGCTCCGGGGAGTGATTCCGAGGACACAGCTACGCAACAAACAATTGAGGCATACAATCATGCGCCGGGGGATCTCAAAATGCCATAAGTTGCAATACTTCAGTCCATGGCATCACATGGAGTGCTATATACGTATATTAAACAAAATCGCGAGCGCCGACCTTTAACACCCAAAAGTAAATGTTGAGAATCTAATCTAATCACTCTACTACAAATAATCGATGCAATAATGCATAGAAATATATGGAGGTTGTAAAGCCACGGATGCAGAAAAAGAAAAAGAGAGAGTCCTTGTGAGAAGAATGCTCCCAAAGAGAAAGTCCTGATCAGACGCCGGCAACGGAATAAGTGAGTACATGAATTCTCAATCTCAAAATGAACTTGGGGCGAGGCGTTTCATCTATGAGAGATTAATGATTCCCATTAAAATCACCGGGAACGGGTCCAAGGTACCAGGCAACACCTGAAATGTTAGCGTTGATAGGCAAGTCTGTGGATTGTGGCTTTTATGTTGCTAGGTTGTTCCCATATGCTGCAAGCACTTTTATATGTTGGCTACGCATAGGCCGATAGGCGTCATGTTGCAACAATTTTGGTTGCACTCCAGTGGGGGTGTTTTTCATGTTGCAAGTGTTTTGGCGTTTTGACAAGTTTTAAAAACTTTATCAAGTTTGAACTATTGATAAAACAAAGGATACATTCATCAAGTTTCAGATACTAAAATGCTGTGCGTCACGAGGGTGATAATATTGCCAAGGTTTTGGAATCATCTCCGCCAAATGTGATGTTCGGAAGGGATTTAATTGGACCTAGACTCCAATCGTGGAACATACTACTCTAAGGATTAACCATGGTACAATTGTCACATGGGTCCGATGTATTTTGTTGGAACCTACATGGAAATGGGCAATTCTCAGTGGAGTATGTGTATAGAGCTTTGATCCAGTCTGACGTGCCAGTTGATAATAATAAGATCTGGAAGATGAAGATACCTCTTAAGAATATAATCTTTGCATGATATCTTTGTCGCGGAGTCATTCTTACTAAACATAACCTTATTAAGAGGAATTCACATGGAAGTACGCAATGTGTATTTTGTCCGCATGATGAGACAATAAAACATTTGTTCTTCCAATGTAAATTGGCTCGTTCTATATGGTCAGTCATCCAAATAGCTTATGGCTTGTATCCTCTTTGTAGTGTTGCTAATATATTTGGCAACTGGTTACATAGGATTGATCATAGGTTTAGTGATGTGGAGCATCCCACGACCATCCCCATGGACGCCACCTCAACTATCCAAGCTCCAAGTGGAACAATGACAAGGGCTAGGGCACGTGCTATTCAATCCGAGGTGACATCACACCTACTTGAGTTTTCCCCCTCTTCAAGTGAGACATGGCTACTGCCTAAGTCCGAGATACTATGTGTCATCAGGTACAACGCTCAAGACTCGGAGCCGAGGACTGTAGAAGAAGAGACAGGCGTAACACTCTGGACAGCCCGGAACTTCCGGCCCCCGGACCTTCCGGCCGACCCGGAGCTTCCGGCCACCGATGATTTCGACCGGCCCAAGCGTGCCAACTCTCGGGTTAGCCCGGACCCCGTCCCGGACCTTCCGGCCCCCGGATGCCAGCACATCTCCTCCGCGCCAACTCTCTGGTTAGGCCGGACCCTCCCCGGAACCTCCGGCGCCCGGAACTTCCGGCCTAGCCCGGGACTTCCGGCCCTGCCGGCGCGCAGCCACTTGGGCCGAGGCCCGTGTACCCTTTCGTCATCTAGACTATATATACTCTATCCCGTACAACTTTCTAGGGTTAGCGTTGGTTTAGCTCATACTTAGAGATAGAGCTTCGCTCATCCACATCGGATCTACTCCTCGTGAGAGACCGCGGCCTCTTCGGAGAAGATCCCTTTAGATTCAAGGCCTCCTCGCGGAGAAGATCCCCTCGTGGATACAAGACCTCCTCACGGAGAAGAACCGGCTACCCTTTTGTATCGTCCTTAGTTGTCCGTGGATTCATGTATCGTTCTATGTATTCAAGGATCTAGCGCATGTGTAACTTGTTCTTGTTGGTTGAGTGATTCTCTTGTGTTTCCCCTTGTGTTTCCCTCGTTTCCCCCTCGTGTTCCTCGTGTTCTTCGCGGCATCCGCTCCTTTCGTGAAAGATCGGGCGATTAGGGTTCTACCCTACATCATCTTGGTATCTAGAGCAAGGTTGATCACGATTTCGGAGCCTCCCCGTTGTGTTTCTAGCCTAATTTTGTTGTTTTTCGTCCTAATCCGAAAATCCCCACCAAAAATAGCCCCAATTTTTTTTTGTGATTTGTTCGTGTGTTGAGATTTTGTTGGTTTTGATCCGTGAATTTTGTGTGTGGCTCATAGATCTAGCCTCCCCACCCTTCTTGTCCTCCAATTTCTTCTTTTTCCCCTTCGGATTTGGGCTTTTCCCCAAGTTTTTCCGCCCAAATCCACGTTCTCCAAGTCTCTGTTCTTGGCAGAATCCCGACCACCGGAACTTCCGGTTCAGCCCGGACATTCCGGCCCCCGGACCTTCCGGCCTTCCCCGGAACCTCCAGACCCCGGACCCTCCGTCTTGCCCAGAACTTCCGACTTCGACAGGAAGTTCGCACTACTTCCACAACTCCGCCCAAATTCCATCAAATTTTGTTCCGGTGCTCTCCATATACCATATATACTTCCGCATACCTCCACCACTTCCGCATAACTCACCATCTTTGGACCGTTTCGCTTTCCGACACAATTGCCACTTTGAGGTTTGAGAATTTGAGTTGCGGTACCGTATCCTTTTGTGTTTCGGCTATCTAGGTACGGTTCGACATCAACATCACCGCCGCTCATCTTCGCCACGGACGCATCATCAACAACGACCACCTCGACTACGACTTGGTATTCATGCCACCATTTTGACACCATACAGGAAGCAAGACCGGTAACCTCATCTTGGTATTGGACATATCACTCTTGCCACTACATTGATAACCATCATAGCCTTACTCCTTTGCGTTGCTTACCCATCGAGACTAGCCATTGAGTATTGCCGGCAACGAGACTTGTGCACATTAGTGGTCATACTTCCCATAGCATACATACATCATTGTTGCCTATATTGGTATCATCTCTTGTGTCACAAAGTTGGCATCGCATACTCACTTGCTATCTTGGTTCATCAAGCATTGCATGAGAAAAGAGCTCAAACATCAAAGAGCCAACCAAGCTTTTAAGCAAAGAGGAAAGATAAGCAAAGAGCTTTTAAGCAAGAACCATATCATCATACAACATTAAGATTGTCATACTCGATCATCTTGGATCATATCATAGCAACACCTTGCATTCAAAATATTTGGGATAGAAGTCGTTGCATTTTTGTTAAGTACGTTGTGCACAAGTTCTTGTATCCGCCTATCGTGCAATCGTGCTAGCGTCTCTCTAGTGTTGTGCAACAAGAGCATTTTTGTGGATTCCACATTTTGGCTCATCCTTGGTTGCACAACCCCACTTATCTTTTTGCGTGTGTGTTTCCGTGTACCTTATATGCTTGGTCTACTTGTTACATTGCATCTTGCGAATCTTTTCCAACATTATTGAAGCTCACTTACAATTGCATCAAATTTTGTGCCACCATCCTAACCAAGCTCCACCAAAAGCTTTTACTTGTGTAGGTGTGAGAAACCGACAAGAACTCGTACCAATTGTGCTATTTCCTTGTCCTACATTGGAGTGATCCTCGATCCACTTTCAACTTCGGTCAAGGTACATTTGGTACTCGTTCCTCTCTTTCTACCACTCACATTTGTCTTGGAATGATGGATAGGCCAAGTACTTCTACCAACCCACTCTTCATGGAGCAAGACGACGACATGATCTCTTTCGTCACCAAGAGTCACCTCTTTGGTGCACAACGTGCTTTGCATCAAGAGCAACAAGCTATGAGTGAACGCATCGACAACCTTGCCGCCGACTTGCGACTTTCCGAGCAACGTACAAGGGCCTACTTCGACCACAAGCTCGACGATCACAAGCAAGAGAATGACGCAAGGATGGAAGAGATCGCGGTTTGTTGCTCAACCGCTCTTCTTCCACTTCAAGAAGGAACCGTTCAAGTCGCCATTCCGACTCAAGTACACCGACATCGAACACTCTTCGTCGAGCCGCGCGCACCGACCGTCAAGCAAACCTCAATCCGCTTCGGGATACCGACTCTTAAGAGCACCGATGATGTCAAGCCGAAGAAGCCTTTGCGCTAGCTCGAGAACGGCAACAACAACGCCAACATGAAGAGGAAGAACGCGTGCGTCTACACCAAAATGCACACGATGCCGAGGCTCAATGTCAAGCACAACAACTCCGTGACGCTCAAGCACTTGAGGCGCAACAAGCTCTACATGATGCGAGTCAAGACATTGCCGACCGAGGCCGACAAGCCCGTGAAGAAGAGGAAGCACTTCACGAAGAAATTCACGAGCGACAATTTCAAGCTCGCATGCATCATCTAGTGCCCCCTCGAGCTCGACGCGTTCCTCCACAAGCTCGCCAAGACCATCAAGTTCATCAAGAGAATGAAAACAATGGGAATCCTCCACGACAACATCAACACGAGGTTGACAATCCTCCGCATCAAGAGCACCACGAGTTGGACAATCATCTTCAACATGGGCGTCATCATCCCCAACCCCAACACAATGAAGAGCAACGCTACAGCAAGCTCAAGTTCACCATGCCCAAGTTCAACGGAAGCAACGATCCCGAAGAATACCTTTCATGGGCATTGAAAGTTGACAAGATCTTCCATTTGCACAATTATGAAGAAGAGAAGAAGATCGCGATGGCATCCCTTGAGTTCCAAGACTACGCCCTCATTTGGTGGGAACAAGTCATTAAGCATCGCGAGGCAAGAGGTGATCCACCCATCACTACTTGGGCACAAATGAAGGATGTCATGAGAGCACGCTTCGTGCCTACCTACTACAACCGCGACCTCTTCAAGAAACTCCAACAACTCAAGCAAGGAACCAAGAGCGTTGAAGAATACTACAAGGAGATGGAGATTGCAATGATAAGAGCCAATGTGACGGAAGATGATGAGCAAAATATGGCACGTTTCTTGAATGGACTCAATCATCCTATCAAGAAGATCGCCGACTTCCAACCATACTCAAATCTCATCGAGCTCGTGCACCAAGCTACCAAAGAGGAACGCCAAGTGTAAGATGATTTCAAGTATGCCAAGTTCTCATCCAAGTCCTACGGCTTCTCCACTAACCAAGCTTCAACGACTCCAACACCGACTACAAGACCGTCTATTTCCAACATCGACAAGTCGATTTCCAAGAAAGCTTCGCCTACTACAAGCAACTTCAAGCCGAGAGCTTCATCATCATCAACCCCTACCGATGAGACCGTCAAGACGAGCTCCCTAAAGTGTTTCACATGCGGAAGCCGAGGCCACAAGTCCTATGAGTGCACCAACAAGCGCACCATGATCTTCAACGACGATGGCACTTATGATTCCATGAGCAAAGGAGAAATGGAAGCCCTTGAGCAAGTCACCATGCACCGCCAAGTGAACAATGAAGAAGAACAAGTATTTTATGATGAAGACTCAAGCCCCGCACTTGTTGTCTCCAAAGTCTTGACTCTCCAACATCACCAAGATGAAGACCAAAGATGCACCATATTCCACACCAAGGCCGGCATCAATGGACGATCCGTCAAGGTCATCATCAATGGAGGGAGTTGTCACAATCTCGCAAGTGAAGAACTTTGCTCCAAGCTCCAATTGCCCAATACGAAGCATCCACATCCATACAAAGTGCAATGGCTTAGTGACTCCGGCACTATCCAAGTCGAGCACCGAGTACAAGTCTCCTTCAAAATCGGCGCCTACGAAGACACCTTGGAGTGCGACGTTATTCCAATGACCGTTTGTCATCTTCTCCTTGGACGGCCATGGCAATTCGATAGAGGAGTCGTCCACAACGGCCGAACGAACCACTACATCTTCAAGATTAAGGGCAAGGAGTACGTCCTCCGTCCAATGTCGCCAAGTCAAGTGATCGCCGACAAGCATACCACCCATCGTAGAGATCATAGTGAGAGAGCGAGCCACCAAAAAGAGAGTGAGCGCCACAAGCCAAATTCGAGTGCCTCCACGATGAGCGAAAACAAGAACCTAGTTCTATTTGCCACCAAACGTGAGATGAGAGAAGTGTGTGAGAACCCATCTAGTGTCCTACACTACATCCTCGTGTGCAAAGACAATGCACCACAAACTAACACTTCTCACACTCTTCCTCTAGTGTTGTCTTCTCTTTTGCAGGAATTTCAAGATGTTTTCCCCGATGAGCTACCTCCGGGACTACCTCCACTTCGAGGCATTGAGCACCGCATCGACCTCATCCCCGGAGCGCCACTTCCAAACAAATCTCCCTACCGCGTCAACCCTGACGAAACAAAAGAAATACAAAGGCAAGTAAAGCATCTCATAGACCATGGACATGTGCGTGAAAGTTTGAGCCCTTGTGCCGTTCCGGTCATTCTTGTGCCAAAACGTGATGGTAGTTTTCGCATGTGCTCCGATTGTAGACCTATCAATGCTATTACCATTCGCTATAGGTATCCCATCCCACGCCTAGATGATATGCTTGATGAGCTTAGCGGAGCCACTATATTTTCTAAAATTGATCTTAAAAGTGGTTACTATCAAATCCGCATACAAGAGGGTGATGAATGGAAAACTGCCTTCAAAACCAAGTTTGGTTTGTATGAGTGGTTAGTCATGCCTATGGGTCTCTCGGAAGCACCGGGCACTTTTATGCGCCTTATGAATCATGTCTTTTTCCCTTACATTGGTATATTTGTTGTGGTTTACTTCGATGACATTCTTGTGTTTAGTAAATCTATCCAAGAGCATGTCACCCATGTCCGCACCGTTTTCCAAACTCTTAGGAAAGAGCATCTCTATGCTAATATGGAGAAATGCCTTTTTGGTGTTGATAAGGTCGTTTTCTTGGGTTTTGTGGTCTCTTCTAAGGGTGTTCATGTAGATGAGTCCAAGATCAATGCTATTAAGACTTGGCCGCAACCAACCAACTTGCATCAAGTGCGTAGTTTTCTTGGCCTTGCGGGTTTCTATCGTCGCTTTGTGAAGGATTTTAGCACCATTGCTTCGCCTTTGCATGCTTTGAGCAAGAAGAATGCACCTTTTGTTTGGGGACCATCCCAAGATACCGCATTCAATGAGCTTAAGAATTTGCTTACTCATGCTCCCGTGCTTGCTTTACCCAACTTCGAGAAACCTTTTGAAATTCATTGCGATGCTAGTGGTAATGGCATAGGAGGTGTGTTAACGCAAGAGAAGCGCCCCATAGCTTACTTTAGTGAGAAACTTTCAGGAGCGCAACTCAATTATCCCATCTATGACAAAGAGCTATATGCTTTAGTCCGCGTTTTGCATGAATGGGAACACTACCTTCGTCCCCATGAGTTTATCATTCATACCGATCATGAGACTCTCAAGTATCTTAAGGGACAAACTAAGTTGAACAAGCGTCATGCTAAATGGAGTGAATTTATTGAGTCTTTTCCCTATGTCATCAAGTACATCAAGGGTAAAGAAAACATAGTAGCGGATGCTCTTTCCCGCATTTTCATGCTTGTCACGCAACTTGAGTTAGATGTCATTGGCTTCGAGCATATCAAAGACTTATATGAGCATGATACAACTTTTGCCATTCCTTATGCTAAGTGTTTGTCGAATACATCTTGGGAACGCTATTACATCAAAGATGGCTACCTTATGAGAGCTAACAAACTTTGCATTCCCGAGTCCTTGCTTCGTTTGTTGCTTTTGTAGGAATCTCATGGAGGAGGCTTAATGGGACACTTCGGACGCAACAAGACATTCTCCACGCTCTCGAAGAGCTACTTTTGGCCTAAGATGTTTCGGGATGTCAATCGTTTCACCAACCGGTGTTCTACATGTCGCAAAGCTAAGTCCAAAGCTCAATCTCATGGTCTCTATATGCCTTTACCTATTCCATACCAACCTTGGGAAGACATTAGCATGGACTTTGTCCTTGGTTTGCCTAGAACTCGAAATGGGAAAGATTCTATATTTGTCGTTGTGGACCATTTCTCAAAAATGGCACATTTTATTCCTTGCCACAAGATAGACGATGCTTCACATGTTGCTAATCTCTTTTGTAGGGAAATTTTGCGTCTCCATGGTGTGCCAAAAACCATCGTCTCAGACCGCGACGTCAAGTTCCTTAGCTACTTTTGGAAGACCCTATGCGCCAAGCTCAGAATCAAGCTACTCTTCTCCACGGCTTACCATCCTCAAACCGATGGCCAAACAGAGGTGACAAACCGCACACTCTCCGCTCTACTTCGAGTACTCATCAAGAAGAACATCAAGGAGTGGGAGGAGTGTCTACCCATCACCGAGTTCGCCTACAACCGAGCAAGACACTCAACAACCGACAAGTCCCCTTTCGAGGTCGTCTACGGATTCAACCCTTTGTCACCATTGGATATTCTACCTCTACCACTCCAAGAGCGAATCAATTTGGACGCAAGTGCAAGAGCGACCCATATCAAGAAGGTGCATGAAGATACAAGAAACACCATCGAGCGCCAAGTACAACGACTTGCGACCAAGCTCAACGTCAAAAAGCAACCTATGGTCTTCAACATTGGTGACCTCGTGTGGCTACACCTTCGCAAGGAGCGCTTTCCACAAGAATGCAAGTCTAAGCTTCGACCTCGAGTAGATGGACCATTCAAGGTGCTCGCACGATACAACGACAATGCTTACAAGATCGACCTCCCGCGCGACAAATACAACGTGAGCGACATCTTCAACATCAAAGATTTCTCTCCCTTCCATGGTGATGATGAACTTGATCCGAGGACGGATCTTCCCCAAGGGAGGGGAAATGATGCGGAGCATCCCACGACCATCCCCATGGACGCCACCTCAACTATCCAAGCTCCAAGTGGACCAATGACAAGGGCTAGGGCACGTGCTATTCAATCCAAGGTGACATCACTCCTACTTGAGTTTTCCCCCTCTTAAAGTGAGACATGGCTACTGCCTAAGTCCGAGATACTATGTGTCATCAGGTACAACGCTCAAGATTTGGAGCCGAGGACTGTAGAAGAAGAGACAGGCGCTAACACTCTGGACAGCCCGGAACTTCCGGCCCCCGGACCTTCCGACCGACCCGGAGCTTCCGGCCGCCGATGACTTCGACCGGCCCAAGCGTGCCAACTCTCGGGTTAGCCCGGACCCCGTCCTGGACCTTCCGGCGCCCGGAACCTCCGGCCGGCCCGGACCTTCCGGCCCCCGGATGCCAGCACATCTCCTCCGCGCCAACTCTCTGGTTAGGCCGGACCCTCCCCGGAACCTCCGGCGCCCGGAACTTCCGACCTAGCCCGGGACTTCCGGCCCTGCTTGCGCGCAGCCACTTGGGCCGAGGCCCGTGTACCCTTTTGTCACCTAGACTATATATACTCTATCCCATACAACTTTCTAGGGTTAGCGTTGGTTTAGCTCATACTTAGAGATAGAGCTTCGCTCATCCACATCGGATCTACTCCTCGTGAGAGACCGCGGCCTCTTCGGAGAAGATCCCTTTGGATTCAAGACCTCCTCGCGGAGAAGATCCCCTCGTGGATACAAGACCTCCTCACGGAGAAGAACCGGCTACCCTTTTGTATCGTCCTTAGTTGTCCGTGGATTCGTGTATCGTTCTATGTATTCGAGGATCTAGCGCATGTGTAACTTGTTCTTGTTGGTTGAGTGATTCTCTTGTGTTTCCCCTTGTGTTTCCCTCGTTTCCCCCTCATGTTCCTCGTGTTCTTTGCGGGATCCGCTCCTTTTGTGAAAGATCGGGCGATTAGGGTTCTACCCTACATCATTTAGAATTCTTCTTAGGATGGGAGAGCTTGACGTGATTTGGTCACTTTGGTAATGTATAAGTGATAAGGTTTTTAACGATAAAAGTACTTCGCTTATGTAGGTTATCTACAGATGTACCGGAATGCTTCGTTTTGTTGGAAATATGCCCTAGAGGCAATAATAAAATGGTTATTATTATATTTCCTTGTTCATGATAATTGTCTATTGTTTATGCTACAATTGTATTAACCGGAAACCGTAATACATGTGTGAATACATAGATCATAATATGTCCCTAGTAAGCCTCTAGTTGTCTGGCTCGTTGATCAATAGATGGTTGTGGTTTCCTGACCATGGACATTGTATGTCATTGATAACGGGATCACATCATTGGGAGAATGATGTGATGGACAAGACCCAATCTTAAGCATAGCACAAGATCGTGTAGTTCGTTTGCTAAAGCTTTTCTAATGTCAAGTATCATTTCCTTAGACCATGAGATTGTGCAACTCCCGGATACTGTAGGAATGCTTTGGGTGTACCAAACATCACAACGTAACTGGGTGGCTATAAAGGCGCACTACAGGTATCTCCGAAAGTGTCTGTTGGGTTGGCACGAATCGAGACTGGGAGTCACTTCGTATGACGGAGAGGTATCTCTGGGCCCACTCGATAATGCATTATCATAATGAGCTCAATGTGACTAAGGAGTTAGCCACGGGATCATGCATTACGGAACGAGTAAAGAGACTTGCCAGTAACAAGATTGAACAAGGTATGGGGATACCGACGATCGAATCTCGGGCAAGTAACATACCGATAGACAAAGGGAATTGTATACGGGATTGATTGAATCCCCGACATCGTGGTTCATCCGATGAGATAATCGTGGAACATGTGGGAGCCAATATGGGTATCCAGATCCCGCTATTGGTTTTTGGCCGGAGAGATGTCTCGGTCATGTCTGCATGGTTCCCGAACCCGTAGAGTCTACACACTTAAGGTTGGATGACGCTTGAGTTGTTATGGGAAATAGTATGTGGTTATCGAAGGTTGTTCGGTGTCCTGGATAAGATCCCAGACGTGACGAAGAGTTCCGGAATGGTCCGGAGGTGAAGATCGATATATTGGATGAAGGTTATTGGAGTCCGGAATTGTTCCGGGGGTACCGAGTGACGACCAGCGTGTCCGAAAGGGGTTTCGGAGGCCCCGGCAAGCATTGGGGGGTCTTATGGGCCAAGGGGAAGGGGCACATCAGCCCACTAAGGGGCTCAGCGCCCCTTCCACCCCATCTCACGCAACCTGGAGAGGCGGGGGCGCCTCCCCTAGGGCAGCCACTCCTCCCGGCATGGGGGGCAAGTTTCCTAGGGATGGGGGCGCCCAAACCCATTTAGGGTTTCCCCTGTGGCCGCCGCCCCTCCCCTAGGGAACCCTAGGGCGCCTCCTCCTCCCCCTTCCCCTATATATAGTGAGGGAGAGAGAGGGAAGCCACACCCTTCCCCTGGCGCAACCCCTCTCCCTTCTCCTACACCTCCTCCTCCCCCGTAGCACTTGGCGAATCCCTGCCGGAGAACCACGAGCTCCATCACCACCACGTCGTCGTGCTGTCGGAATTCTCCTTCAAATTCTCCTCTCCCCTTGCTGGATCAAGAAGGAGGAGACGTTCCCGGGCTGTATGTGTGTTGAACGCGGAGGCGCCGTTGTTCGGCGCTTAGATCGGAATCGACCGCGATCTGAATCGCTGCGTGTAGGACTCCACCAAATGTGTTCTTGTAACGCTTCCGCCTAGCGATCTTCAAGGGTATGAAGATGCACTCCCTCTCTCTCGTTGCTAGTATCTCCTAGATTGATCTTGGAGACACATAGGATTTTTTTTGAATTATTACTACGTTCCCCAACATAATTTCCAAACCGGATTTTCACAGCTTGCGCCCCCTACCTGGCACGCCAAAGATGTCGGGGTTCAAGAACGACACCTATGAGATCACAGGGAATCCCTACTATGGTTGACAGGGTGCGGGGCTGCTGAAAGAGCGGGTTTGGAAGATCAACGCGGGGGAATTTTATCCAGGTTCGGGCCGCAAACGATGCATAATACCCTAGTCCTGCATTGGTGTATATTTGGTGTTCTTGAACTAGCTGCGGTGCATGCCTAGCCCAAAAAGTTCGAATCCTCTCCTCGGTATGCCTCGGGCCTCCTTTTATATGTCAAATGGGCTGCCACAGCGGCACACAGGAGGTGGAAAGTATCTACAGTGTACAAGTCTATCCCTGACATCGTGGGACAAAATGCATTTAATGCGCTACCGACGTGCCCCCTTGCTTTATCGGGGACAACAAGGAAGCTTGTCTCGTCTGTCGCCGCCTCGCCTCGCTTCGATATGCGTCCAAGATGACGAGGCATGCAACACCACGCTAGCTGGCTGGCTATTGCGCTGGTGCGGTGGCAGGGTCTTCATGAAGATCTGCATGCCACCACGTAGGTGCTTGCCTGGTTGGCCTAGAAGGTGCATGCTGCCACGTAGGTGCGTGCCTGGTTGGCAGGTTGGCTGCTGCGCCAGAACGGCCATGGGGCAGTGAAACCTGGGTAAGTGCGGGCCTGATTGTGACCCTGCAGATGTCCCGGACAAGGGTCTTGCCGGGGTCTTGTGGGCGTCCTCGGCAAGGGTCTTGCCCGGGGGCCTTCGTCTTCTGGTTCTTACCCAGTCTTGCAGGCCTCTGTTCATCGCAAAGATCTGCATGCCACCATGCAAGCACTCCCGAGCTTTGGTCTTGACGTTGTCAATGGCGTCATAATCCTCACGCTCAAAGGTGGCGGTCTCGATGGTGTTAGGCAAGTTGCCCCGGCAAGGCTATTGTCGGGGCAGCATAGGTCAGCCCCGGTAAGGCTCTTGCCGAGGGAAACCCATCATGCCACTTTGCTCTTCGCGCCTCTGGCTTCAGCGCTGCTCGGGTAGTCTTGTATCTTCGCTTCCTCTGCCTCGCCAAGCATGGTCGCAGGTGCGGCTACAACTGCCCATGCACAAGTAAAGGGGTATAGAAGGCCCCTACTTTTGTACACCGACAACCATGCCAAGTTTCATGATTTTCAGGCGTGTTTTGGATTTACAGGAATTAAAAACCAAGTTTCTCAATCCTTCCGGCCGAGCCATGACGCCTAGATTTTTGAATTTCATTCCCATTTCTTGCATGGGACCTAAAAATTCACCCAAGGACACATATGTGATTTTTCAAACAACTTTGGTGCACTGGAGCATGTGCTTGTAGTTCAAATTTGAATTATGCACATTAAATGCGTAGAAAATCAATTAATTTATAAAAAGGCGAAACAAATCCGAAATAATTCTAAAATTTAGCACGATACTTCTATTTGGTCTAATCTGCATGTGTAAAAAATTAAGGCGGGAGAAGGCAGTGTACGTATGTCGTTTCGCATACGGAGGTGACACGTTCCCTCTCAAAACCACGAGCCTTCTTGAGGGAAGCTCCGGTTTGCAAGAAGCTTACACCAAAGCTTGTCCCAATCCGGCCAAAAAAATTACCGTAGCATGTTGGTGCCATGTCATGTCACCATGCCAAGTTTCATGATCTTCAGGCATGTTTTCGATTTACAGGAATTAAAAAACCAAGTTTCTCAATCTTTTCGGCCGAGCCACAATGCCCAGATGTTTAAATTTCATTCCCATTTCTTCCATGGGACCTAGAAATTCACCCAAGGACACACATGTGATTTTTCAACCAACTTTGGTGCACTGGAGCATGTGCTTGTAGTTCAAATTTGAATTATGCACATTAAATCCGCAGGAACTCAATTAATGTACAAAAAAGGTCAAACGAACCCGGAATAATTCCAAATTTAGCATGATACTTCTATTTGGTCTAATCTTCCTGTGTAAAAAAATTAAGGCGGGAGAAGGCAGTGTATGTATCTCGTTTTGCCCACAGAGGTGACACGTTCCCTCTCGGAACCAAGAGCCTTCTTGAGGGAAGCTCCGGTTTGCAAGAAGCTTACACCAAAGCTTGTCCCAATTCGGCCAAAAAAAATACCGCAGCATGTTGGTGCCATGTCATGACACCATGCCAAGTTTCATGATTTTCAGGCGTGTTTTAGATTTACAGGAATTAAGAAACCAAGTCTCTCAATCTTTCCGGCCGAGCCACGACGCCCAGATATTTGAATTTCATTCCCATTTCTTGCATGGGACCTAAAATTCACCCAAGGACACACATGTGATTTTTCAACAAACTTTGGTGCATTGGAGCATGTGCTTGTAGTTCAAATTTGAATTATGCACATTAAATGCCCAAAAACACAATTAATGCATGAAAATGCAAACGAACCCGGAATAATTCCAAATTTAAACATGACACTCATGTACTAGTTGCATGTTCACTGTACGTAAATGTTCTAGCAATTCAAACGCCATCCTTCCCTCCGTAAGACCATTTTGTGTTTCAAAACATAATGAAAAAATCAGGTATACTACAAACAGTTTACTAGAAAGAATCGTGTGGGATGTGATATAAAATATGTTGGCGCACCGTCTTGTCAGGCTTACGCAGAAAGTTTTGTTGTCTACAGTCCACTGCCCCCGCTTGAACCACACTTGTGCACCAGTTTCTCGCGGCACCGAGCGGAATTTTTTTTCCACAGCGGAAATATCTATCTCCCCGCCCCTCCCTCCTACCAAAAGCCACATTTCCACTATTCCTCCTTGCTTTCCAAGTTCAAACCTTCACTGCTGCTTACTGGCAGCCCAGCCTCCTCGCCGACGACCCTTCTTCTTGCAGCGCCGCCTCCTCGCCGGCTACCCTTCTTCTTGCGGCGCCGCCTCCTCGCCGGCGACCCTTCTTCATGCAGTGCCGCCTCCTCGCCGTCGACCCTTCTTCTTGCTGCGCGGCCTCCTCACCGCCGACCCTTCTTCTTGCTGCGCGGCCTCGTCAATATTTTCAGGTAATACACACCTGATACGTCTCCAATGTATCTATCATTTTTGATTGTTCCATGCTATTACATTATCTGTTTTGGATGTTTATGGGATTTATTATACACTTTTATATTATTTTTGGGACTAACCTATTAACCTAGAGCCCAGTGCCAGTTTCTGTTTTTACCTTGTTTTAGAGTATCGCAGAAAAGGGAAATCAAACGGAGTCCAATTGACCTGAAACTTCACGGAACTTATTTTTGGAAGGAAAGCAACCCGGGAGACTTGGAGTCTACGTCAAGGAAGCTTCGAGGAGGCCACGAGGTAGGGGGCGCGCCCACCCCCCGGGCGCGCCCTCCACCCTCATGGGCCCCTCGTGGCCCCCCTGACGTACTTCTTCTGCCTATATATCTTCATATACCCTAAAACGACCGGGGAGCACAATAGATCGGGAGTTCCGCCGCCAGAAGCCTCCGTAGCCACCGAAAACCAATCTAGACCCATTTCGGCACCCTGCCGAAGGGGGCAATCCTTCTCCGGTGGCCATTTTCATCATCCCGGTGCTCTCCATGACGAGGAGGGAGTAGTTCTCCCTCGGGGCTGAGGGTATGTACCAGTAGCTATGTGTTTGATCTCTCTCTCTATCGTGTTCTTGATTTGGCACGATCTTGATGTATCGCGAGCTTTGCTATTATAGTTGGATCTTATGATGTTTCTCCCCCTCTATTCTCTTGTAATGGATTGAGTTTCCCCTTCGAAGTTATCTTATCGGATTGAGTCTTTAAAGATTTGAGAACACTTGATGTATGTCTTGTCGTGTGTATCCGTGGTGACAATGGGATACCACGTGATTCACTTGATGTATGTTTTGGTGATCAACTTGCGGGTTCCGCCCATGAACCTATGCATAGGGGTTGGCACACGTTTTCGTCGTGATTCTCCGGTAGGAACTTTGGGGCACTCTTTGAGGTTCTATGTGTTGGTTGAATAGATGAATCTGAGATTTTGTGATGCATATCGTATAATCATACCCATGGATACTTGAGGTGACATTGGAGTATCTAGGTGACATTAGGGTTTTGGTTGATTTGTGTCTTAAGGTGTTATTCTAGGACGAACTCTAGGGCTATTTGTGACACTTATAGGAATAGCCCAACGGATTGATTGGAAAGAATAACTTTGAGGTGGTTTAGTACCCTACCATAATCTCTTCGTTTGTTCTCCGCTATTAGTGACTTTGGAGTGACTCTTTGTTGCATGTTGAGGGATAGTTATGTGATCCAATTATGTTATTATTGTTGAGAGGACTTGCACTAGTGAAAGTATGAACCCTAGGCCTTGTTTCAACACATTGCAATACTGTTTATGCTCACTTTTATCATTCGTTACCTTGCTGTTTTTATATTTTCAGATTACAAAAACTATTATCTACTATCCATATACCACTTGTATCACCATCTCTTCGCCGAACTAGTGCACTTATACAATTTACCATTGTATTGGGTGTGTTGGGGACACAAGAGACTCTTTGTTATTTGGTTGCAGGGTTGCTTGAGAGAGACCATCTTCATCCTACGCCTCCCACGGATTGATAAACCTTAGGTCATCCACTTGAGGGAAATTTGCTACTGTCTTACAAACCTCTGTACTTGGAGGCCCAACAACGTCTACAAGAAGAAGGTTGTGTAGTAGACATCAAGCTCTTTTCTAGCGCCGTTGCCGGGAGGTGAGTGCTTGAAGGTATATCTTTAGATCTTGCAATCGTATCCTTTTATTTCTTGTTTTAGCACTAGTTTAGTTTATAAAAGAAAACTACAAAAATATGGAATTGAGTTTGTCTCATACGCTTCATCTTTTTAATATCTTTCATGAGTATGATGGAAAGGAAAATTGTGCTCAAGTGCTAGAGGAAGAAGTCTATAAAATGTTTGGCACTAAATCTTTGAATGATGAGCATGATTGCAATGTTGTTAGTACGAATCCTTTGAATATCCATGATACTAATGATGATTGCACTAGTTATGATGTCTCCTATAAACATGTCAATTTTTGTGGAGTACATTGGGTTTGTAAGTACACACCAAATAGTGAAGATAGATATTGAAAGAGGCATAAGTACTTAGAAACTAAATTGTTGCAAGAAAGTCTTGATGATTGTGCTGAAAAATTCAATATTTTTCGCACCCCTTGTGAACTTTGCAATGAACATGGTCATTTAAATCTCCAATGCAAATTGTTTCATGACCGAATCATATCCAAAAATTGTGATAATTTGATTACCCTTGAGCATCGTAAAGAGCTTAGTCTTCTTTTGGGGTATGAGGAAATGAAACGTATAACTGAGGGTATTCCAAAGTTTAATCTTGATAGATTTCTTGATTTTGATCTAGAGAAGATTTACATGTATTGTGCGGTGAATTGCATTGAAAATCCTTATATTTCCAATTACATAAAGAAAAGAAAACAAATAAAAGATGAAGAGAATACTAATGAAGGGGAAGAGACTTCCCAATACCCTCCTATTATTTCTTATGTTGAATCAGGTAACGAGGAGGAGCCTCCTATTCAACGAATCTCATTAATAAGAAGCTCCAAAAAGAGGATTGAACCCACACATGATGTGGTGAAGAAGAAGAAAAGAAAAAGGAAGAGAGGTAAAAAGATATCTCTCCCAAATAGTGCTGCTCCTATTACTATTGTGCCTCATGAAAATATAATTGTGGAAGATAATGATACTTCTTATGATCTTGAAAATCTTTTTGGCACTTTCTTGGAAGAATATGATAATTGCTATACTATTGGTGGTATCCATACTATTAATGATGAGAGTGATTATGCTTATGATATGAAAAGTCCCAAGCTTGGGGATGCTATGTTTGATGAAGATGATGTTTTTGAGAATATATTTGCTGCAATTAATGTTTGTCCCAAGCTTGGGGATGCTACGTTTGATCAAGATGATATTTTTAGTCTCCCAAGTTTTGATATGCAAATTTATAATGATGATAGGATACCTCCTACTTATGATGATTATTGTGATGACATGTATGCTTTAAAGAACAATGATAACCATGAAACTTGTCATCTTGATCTTAATTTTCAATCACATGATAGTTATTTTGTTGAGTTTGCTCCCACTATTATTCATGAGAAGGATTTTGCTTGTGTGGAGAGTAGTAAATTTTCTATGCTTGTAGATCATGAAAAGAATGCTTTAGGTGCTGGTTATATTGTTGAATTCATTCATGATGCTACTGAAAATTATTATGAGGGAGGAACATATACTTGTAGGAATTGCAATAATATCAAGTTTCCTCTCTATGTGCTTAAAGTTTTGAAGTTATGCTTGTTTTGCTTTCCTATACTAGTTGATTATTGTTCCCATAAATTGTTTGCTCACAAAATCCCTATTAATAGGAAGTGGGTTAGGCTTAAATGTGCTAGTCAAATTCTTCATGATGCCCTCTTTATGTTTCAATTCTTATCCTTTATGTGAGTATCATTGAAATCATCATGCCTAGCTAGGGGCTTTAAACGATAGCGCTTGTTGGGAGGCAACCCAATTTTATTTTTGTTCCTTGATTTTTGCTCCTATTTAGTAATAAATAATTTATCTAGCCTCTGTTATGATTGAGTCTTTATGTTTTAATTAGTGTTTGTGCCAAGTAGAACCGTTGGGAAGACTTGGGGAAAGTCTTGTTAATCTTGCTGTAAAAAACAGAAACTTTAGCGCTCACGAGAACTCCTGCCATTTTTATTTGGAGAGTGATATTTAGTTAATTATTTTTGCATAGGATTAATAGATAAATTCCTCAGGTCCAGAAATTTATTTTAGAATTTTTGGGGTTCCATAAGTTTGCGTTAGTTACAGATTACTACAGACTTTTCTGTTTTTGACAGATTCTGTTTTTCGTGTGTTGTTTGCTTATTTTAATGAATCTATGGCTAGTAAAAGAGTTTATAAACCATAGAGAAGTTGTAATATAGTAGTTTTAACACCAATATAAATAAATAGTGAGTTCATTACAGTACTTTGAAGTGGTGTTTTGTTTTCTTTCGCTAACGGAGCTCACGAGTTTTCTGTTAAGTTTTGTGTTGTGAAGTTTTCAAGTTTTGGGTAAAGATTCGATGGACTATGGAATAAGGAGTGGCAAGAGCCTAAGCTTGGGGATGCCCAAGGCACCCCAAGGTAATATTCAAGGACAACCAAAAGCCTAAGCTTGGGGATGCCCCGGAAGGCATCCCCTCTTTCGTCTACTTCTATCGGTAACTTTACTTGGAGCTATATTTTTATTCACCACATGATATGTGTTTTGCTTGGAGCGTCTTGTATTATTTGAGTCTTTGCCTTTTAGTTTACCACAATAATCCTTGCTGTACACACCTTTTGAGAGAGCCATACATGATTTGGAATTTTTTATAATACTCTATGTGCTTCGCTTGTATCTTTTGAGTTATATAGTTTTGCTCTAGTACTTCACTTATATCTTTTAGAGCATGGTGGTGGATTTGTTTTATATAAACTATTGATATCTCATGCTTCACTTAGATTATTTTGAGAGTCTTAATAGCATGGTAATTTTCTTAAAATCCTAATATGCTAGGTATTCAAAGTTAGTAAAATTTCCTTAAGAGTGTTTTGAATACTAAGAGAAGTTTGATGCTTGATGATTGTTTTGAGATATGGAGGTAATAATATCAAAGTCGTGCTAGTTGAGTAGTTGTGAAATTGAGAAATACTTGTGTTGAAGTTTGCAAGTCCCGTAGCATGCACGTATGGTAAACGTTTTGCAACAAATTTGAAACATGAGGTGTTATTTGATTGTCCTCCTTATGAGTGGCGGTCGGGGACGAGCGATGGTCTTTTCCTACCAATCTATCCCCCTAGGAGCATGCGCATAGTACCGAGGTTTTTGATGACTTGTAGATTTTTGCAATAAGTATGTGAGTTCTTTATGACAAATGTGGAGTCCATGGATTATACGCACTCTCACCCTTCCATCCTTGCTAGCCTCTTCGGTACCGTGCATTGCCCTTTCTCACATTGAGAGTTTGCGCAAACTTCGCCGGTGCATCCAAACCCCGTGATATGATACGCTCTTTCACACATAAACCTCCTTATATCTTCCTCAAAACAGCCACCATACCTACCTATTATGGCATTTCCATAGCCATTCTGAGATATATTGCCATGCAACTTTCCATCATTCCGTTCATCATGACACATTCATTATTGTCATATTGCTTAGCATGATCATGTAGTTGACATAGTATTTGTGGCAAAGCCACCGTTCATAATTATCTCATACATGTCACTCTTGGTCCATTGCATATCCCGGTACACTGCCGGAGGCATTCATATAGAGTCATCTTTGTCCTAGTATCGAGTTGTAATCATTGAGTTGTAAATAAATAGAAGTGTGATGATCATCATTTTCTAGAGCATTGTCCCAAGTGAGGAATAAAAAAAAGTAGAAAAGGCCATAAAAAGAGAAGGCCCAAAAAAAAGAGAGAGAAAGTCCATAAAAAAGAGAAGGCCCAAAAAAAGAGAGAGAAAGGCCATAAAAAGGAAAAGGCCCAAATAAAAAAATAAAAAATGAGAGAAAAAGAGAGAAGGGACAATGCTACTATCCTTTGCCACACTTGTGCCTCAAAGTAGCACCATAATCTTCATGATAGAGAGTCTCTTGTTTTGTCACTTTCATATACTAGTGGGAATTTTTCATTATAGAACTTGGCTTGTATATTCCAACAATGGGCCTCCTCAAGTGCCCTAGGTCTTCGTGAGCAAGCAAGTTGGATGCACACCCACTTAGTTTCTTTTGTTGAGCTTTCATACATTTATAGCTCTAGTGCATCCGTTGCATGGCAATCCCTACTCCTTGCATTGACATCAATCGATGGGCATCTCCATAGCTCATTGATTAGCCTCGTTGATGTGAGACTTTCTCCTTTTTATCTTCTCCACATAACCCCCATCATCATATTCTATTCCACCCATAGTGTTATATCCATGGCTCACGCTCATGTATTGCGTGAAAGTTTATAGGTTTGAGATTACTAAAGTATGAAACAATTGCTTGGCTTGTCATCGGGGTTGTGCATGATGAGAGCATTCTTGTGTGACGAAAATGGAGCATGACTAAACTATATGATTTTGTAGGGATGAACTTTCTTTGGCCATGTTATTTTGAGAAGACATGATTGCTTAGTTAGTATGCTTGAAGTATTATTATTTTTATGTCAATATGAACTTTTATCTTGAATATTTCAGATTTGGATATTCATGCCACAATTAAGAAGAATTACATTGAAATTATGCCAAGTAGTATTCCACATCAAAAATTCTGTTTTTTTCATTTACCTACTCGAGGACGAGCAGGAATTAAGCTTGGGGATGCTGATACGTCTCCAACGTATCTATAATTTTTGATTGTTCCATGCTATTATATTATCTGTTTTAGATGTTTATGGGCTTTATTATACACTTTTATATTATTTTTGGGACTAACCTATTAACCCAGAGCCCAGTGCCAGTTTCCGTTTTTACCTTGTTTTAGAGTATCGCAGAAAAGGAAAATCAAACGGAGTCCAATTGACCTGAAACTTCACGGAACTTATTTTTGGAAGGAAAGCAACCCGGGAGACTTGGAGTCTACGTCAAGGAAGCTTCGAGGAGGCCACGAGGTAGGGGGGCGTGCCCACCCCCCCTAGGCGCGCCCTCCACCCTCGTGGGCCCCTCCTGGCCCCCTGACGTACTTCTTCCACCTATATATCTCCATGTACCCTAAAACGATCGGGGAGCACAATAGATCGGGAGTTCCGCCGCTAGAAGCCTCCGTAGCCACCGAAAACCAATCTAGACCCGTTCCGGCACCCTGCCGGAGGGGGCAATCCATCTCCGGTGGCCATTTTCATCATCCCGTTGCTCTCCATGACGAGGAGGGAGTAGTTCTCCCTCGGGGCTGAGGGTATGTACCAGTAGCTATGTGTTTGATCTCTCTCTCTATCGTGTTCTTGATTTGGCACGATCTTGATGTATCGCGAGCTTTGCTATTATAGTTGGATCTTATGATGTTTCTCCCCCTCTACTCTCTTGTAATGGATTGAGTTTTCCCTTTGAAGTTATCTTATCGGATTGAGTCTTTAAAGATTTGAGAACACTTGATGTATGTCTTGCCGTGCGTATCTGTGGTGACAATGGCATACCACGTGATTCACTTGATGTATGTTTTGGTGATCAACTTGCGGGTTTCGCCCATGAACCTATGCATAGGGGTTGGTACACGTTTTCGTCGTGATTCTCCGGTAGGAACTTTGGGGCACTCTTTGAGGTTCTATGTTTTGGTTGAACAGATGAATCTGATATTGTGTGACATTAGGGTTTTGGTTGATTTGTGTCTTAAGGTGTTATTCTAGTACGAACTCTAGGGCTGTTTGTGACACTTATAGGAATAGCCCAACGGATTGATTGGAAAGAATAACTTTGAGGTGGTTTCGTACCCTACCATAATCTCTTCGTTTGTTCTCTGCTATTAGTGACTTTGGAGTGACTCTTTGTTGCATGTTGAGGGATAGTTATGTGATCCAATTATGTTATTATTGTTGAGAGGACTTGCACTAGTGAAAGTATGAACCCTAGGCCTTGTTTCAACACATTGCAATACCGTTTACGCTCACTTTTATCATTCGTTACCTTGCTGTTTTTATATTTTCAGATTACAAAACTATTATCTACTATCCATATACCACTTGTATCACCATCTCTTCGCCGAATTAGTGCACCTATACAATTTACCATTATATTGGGTGTGTTGGGGACACAAGAGACTCTTTGTTATTTGGTTACAGGGTTGCTTGAGAGAGACCATCTTCATCCTACGCCTCCCACGGATTGATAAACCTTAGGTCATCTACTTGAGGGAAATTTGCTACTGTCCTACAAACCTCTGCACTTGGAGGCCCAACAACATCTACAAGAAGAAGGTTGTGTAGTAGACATCAACACCCTACCCACACCATCCTCTTCCTTTCCCGTCCCACATGCCCCGACCGACGGCGCGACACCTTCCACCGAAATCACTGCCTCCATCCTCCAATTAAGTGCCGCCCACAGCCATTTTGCATGCATTATAACGTGGAGCTCAGTAGCATGCGGCCGCACACGCGCACGAGGTCGCTATGGCTGCCATGCGTGTCGACCGCCAGATCTTGGAGGAGCACCTCGTCTTCGAGGCCACCATCGACACCGCCACGTGGTTGTCTACTTTAAAATACAGTTCGTGTTGTTTTCTTGAGGCCACCGCTAGTGCCTTCTAGTGATTTGTCCTATGTAATGTTAATATGCAATCTGATGTTCAGTTAACAGTTTGGTCCTCTGAAATGTAATGTTCAGTTAACACTTTGGCCAAACAATTGCTACATTTCGTAGTACTGTTCTCAAGCATTCTTTGTTTTGTTAACTGTCTTATCTTCTAGTACATGTTTCTATTCTGCAATGTCGTGCTCAGTTAACTATTTTGGTTCATTTGGTCTGCTGTCCATTTAACTGTTTGGTTCGGTTCTGCAATTTGATTTTCATTTGCTGTGGGTACAATTTTGTATTGTTATGCATGTGACACCAATCGAATTTGGTTGTACTCAATACATATTCTACTGATAGTATGGCAACTCTCAGTTAACTTGATCAAGATCTTCCTTATGTGTGTTACAGGGAAACAATGTGAGACAATGCAGTTTACCATCGAGGTTTGTTCAAGCAGGGTCCTTGGGCTAATAACACATATTGTGCAGTTGCAGGAATTATTCTAATATTTAGGTTTCTTACAATTTGGTCTTGCACATGTAGGTCCTGCTGTCAGAGGCTTAGACCCACTGCTCGACCCATTTTGCATATGGGAAAATGAGATGTCCATGAATATCAGTCAAGTCAAGAAACTCAGAAAGATTGTTAGGATGAAGAAACTTGCGATGAAAAACAGCAAGATCTTTGTTTGCACAATGAAGAAGACATCAGTCAACTATAGGATGGTACCAACTCTTTTACCTTGTTTTTACCCTTTGCGCCATTTCAAAATTTACAACAGTGATTTATGCATAGCTTTGTTTTTAGTACTTTTCAAAGCAGTTCACCGATGATTACCTCTCAAACCACCTTCATGGTCAAGAGGTGAGGAAGGCATTCATTCAACACCCACGATACAATATTGAAGTCTTGCTGAAGAGGACGAAGGTTGGGCGGGCAATTATCCATAGCCACAGGCCTAAAGTTGCAAGGACATTCAACATCACTAAAGGCTCAATATTTGCCTTCCGCTTCTGCAGTTTCCGAGATGAGATTGATCTGTCTATTTACCGTTTATGATGCTACTTTTCAAAGGTTTTTGATGCTGCATGTGAAACTTGGTGCTGTTGTGTAATGGCGTAACTGAGTGTTGAAGCTATCTGATGTAATTCGATTATGAAATCCTGGTTGCTTTTATACGAATATGAAATATCTGGCATGTTTTATAACAAATATCAGTTTGATTAGTACATGGATTATCAATAATAGGCTAATTACCCTGCTTATTGGGGTTTTCTATTGCAGACGGTTACTGAGACAACACCGTGGGCGATGAACTCAAACAACCCGCACAGTTTCTAGAAAGTAGGCATGTTCGATCAACTAACAATCACACACGGCTTCCGGCAGCGAACTGTTTGCGTTAGGCCACCTTGCACAAACATTTCCACACAAAGAATTGTGTGTGATATACATACCCACGGAAATGTTTTTCTAGGATTCACCGTGTGGGTAGGGACCCCGACTCATAAGTCGTGATCACCGAATGCACGTGTACAGTGATCCCAGAGATCAATGCTCACTGAACACACAGAAGCTGAATAACAAGAGTCTTACATCCATACATACCGTATTACACAAGTAGGACCATTATGGTCAAGTCTTGAGTATAACATCGCAGTGGAAATCTTCGTCGATAACTTGGACCCATGCCATCTGCCTTAACCCTACAGGCATTCTAACTGGGAAGCGTCCTAGCTCGCATGTTCGTCACCGAGGTACTCTTCTTCATATTATGTTCTTTCATGCCTGGCCAATAAAATAACCAGTGGCAAGCCAATGAGTACTTTGAATGTACTCGCAAGCAACCCAAGGGTGATAACAGAATAATTATGCAAGGCACTACTGCTAATTTGGCATTTTTGCGGAAAGCTAGTTTTTCTCATGCAAGTATGATCAAAATTTATCAAGGATATGAATGTGTCTGCAACAAGTATCAGGAGGTTACAGACATCAACATCGGGATAGAGTTGTGAACAACTCATACTCAAGCTCATCGTGACTTCCTCACGAATCATGTCAACAGATTTACCAAACCGTGTTGTTTGTCAGAAACATATGGACGTAGTCTAAGCAGCACCACCCAACTGTCCTTGACCGTGGACACGACTATTCGAATAGTTTTACACTCTGCAGAGGTTGCACACTTTACCCACAAGATCCGGGGAACTTCCGTGTCATCCACGACCCGCGGTACTTCAAGTACCCGGGGTAAGCACCCGATCACTATCTTTCCCTAGACGACACTAACATGGAGTCCACTCGATTGGTAGTAACCCCCATGCCCAACCTTTCACAACTTAAAATTGTGGAGCCTTGCTCCCATATTCATCACATACCACTGGCACGGGGTACCAACGGTGTGTCCGGTGCCCCATAAAAATGTTCTTGGCCGCCCTACCTAGCACGAACCCGTCCCGAGAGAGAGCACCAACTCTCCCCCGTCACTAGTAATGCGGGCTCCAAGCTAGTATCGGCCTAGGTAATCAATAATGCCCTTTCCCATACAAGGGTAGAGTGGTTGCGCATGTAAGGTTGGGACAGCCGACAAATCTTAAATCTAATCCGTCTCTGTAAACAACACTTTTATCGAGCCTCGGTACACTACCTCTCCACCAATTAGTGACCTAGTTCATCCTCATCTCCCAGGGGCATTAGTGGCACCCACTGGGCTGTTTGCAAGTATGTCAAACCACACTTGTTTCTTTCCATGCATAACCCTGACCCACTTTGCGTAGCCATTTACTATAGCATATTTCTACAACCCACCAACACAACTCTAAGCAAGGGTAGAGTCATGAACAATGCAAGTATCAATGGAGTATGCAACGGAGGCAAGCCTAGCAAGGTTGCCATTCAAGATATATATCACGCACTTGATGAAACAACGAAAATGCTATTATGATGAAAAATGGTTCATCATGGTCAAAGGGCTGCTTGCCTGTTTTAACCAAGTCTTCGAGGTCTTCAAATATCTCTGGTCCAACTCCAAGCATTTCATCTACTTCGTCAACTATCGTCGAAAGCAACCATAATAAGCAACACAACAAGGCAGGAAATGAAAGTGCTCCAAAAATATTGATTTGACTTTTCTAGGACATCTCTGGTTATAGGAAAATTAACCATAGTGGTTTCATTGGAATTGGGTCAGTGGATATTTCTAAACATTTGATATGATTGAATCAAGGGGTTTATGGAATTGCAAGAAGTGTACAGGAACATATTGTTGAAAAATGAGCAAAGGCACCCATTTAACAAAGGATGATTTTAGAAGCATCTAGGAATTGGTTTCACTGGATTTGGAGTTGAAATGATTTTCCTATGAATTTGCAAAGTTGGCAAATATGAAGAAATAGACCATTATTTGAGGTGATACAGAAAGTATTAGTAAAAATGTTCAAAAACTAAGTTTTGAACTTATAGACACCTAGGATTTTGAATCATAGAATTTGGATCAAAAATGGGCTCTCTGTGATTTTCTAAAGTTCAGCACAGAAATAAGAAAATAGGATTTGCTAAATATTTGTGAAAGAAATATTTCTGTAAAAATGTGCAAGTAGCACCATGTGGTAGGGAATGAATTTAGAAACTACTAGAAATTTGAATCATCAAATTTGGAGTTAATTTGAATTGTTATGGATTTTAAAAATTGTTCAGAAAAGAAAAGGGAAAAGGGTTCTGTGCCTGCTGGGCCAGAACAGCCGCAGGGCAGCGGCCCAGCCGAGCCAGCGCGCGCGCGCCAGGTTTGAACCTGACGGGCGAGGCCCAGCTGCCAGTGGGAGAGAGAGGGGGCGAGAGAGAGGTGAGGATGACAGGCGGGGCCCACCTGTCATCACTAACCCGTGGATAGGGGGGTCGCGGTGCTCACGGGCGACGATGCTGGCCACGGCGAGCTCCGGCGAGTGCGGGGATGGCTTCAGGAGACTGCCGCACGTCGGTGGGTGGTGGACTTCGCCGGCGGGGGTGCCTGGTTCGCCAGCGACAAGGAGCTGCGGCGGAGGAGCTTCGGGAGGCAGTGACTCCGGCCGTTTCCGGCAGCTACAGAGAGGGGAAAGAAGGGGGAAAGGATCAGAGGGCTGTAGGGGTTCCAGATCGAGGCAGAGGAGGAACGGGGGAGGCCTATACCTCGCGAACTCCGGCGAGCCGAAGCGGCGGAGCTCGAGCTCGGTCTCGAGCTCGGGCAGCTCTGGAGAGGAACTGGGGGTGCAAGGGGAGGGTTTGGTGGTGTAGAGAGCGAGTGGTGAGGAGAGAAGGGCTCGGGGAGGCCTTTAAATAGGCGAGCGGCGAGGTCCCATAGACCCATGCGCCGGTGAGCTCACGCTCGTCGCTGCAGGGCTCGGGAGGAGCTGGCGTCGTGTCTGGGGTGTTCCTGGGCGTGGACTACGGCGAGGGGAGCTAAGGGAGAGAGCGGGGAGAGGTCAGAGACGCGCGCGTGTGAGCCGCTCCATTGGCGCGCTCGGGCGGCCTCTGTTCGCTAGCGCGGAGGCGCGGGGAGGAGGAGAGAGGAGGGGGCCGACCGTGTAGCGTGCTGCGGACACCGAGGCGCATCGGTAGGCACGCGGGGGAGGCCCGAGGTGGCCGGAGGTGGTTGGACAGGGGCGGCTACAGTGCGGGAGCGCACTGTAGCGCGCTCCAGAGCGTGCAAATGGCCGGCATGCCATTTTTTTGGCAAAGTGAGCACGGCTAAGCATGTCTGGTAGCTCTAGGGAGGAGTAAATAATATGGGGAAAGCCTTGGATGCCTTGGGTGGCCACTGGAGTGAGGAGGGAGGTGAGGAAGAGGGGTAAAAGAGGTGGTTTCACCCCTCAATTATTGATCTGAGATGCAGCCATTGCTACTGGAGGTAGAAGAGGTCTAGGAGGGGCTGTGGTAAAAAGTGGAGGCCATGGAGAAGAGTGGAAGAGGTCAAAACAGGGGTTTTAGTAAAATGGCAGAAGGTGTTTGATGCTTGTTTGGTTAAGCAAATGAACTCCATTTGGCAGGAGACTCCACAGGGTGAAATTGCACATATAATTAGGGCCTTACACCCATTTTGAGCTTATTTGGGCAAAGTTCACAATGTAACTTTGGTAAACCCTAGAAATGAGCAGAAATGGACTTGTGTAGATCCAGTTGAGCATAACACTTCTCCTTGATGCACTACTTGGTGTAGTGGCCTCATTTGGTCATATGAACATGTCCACAAAAGTTGAGATCAAAAGGAGAAAGTTGCCAATGTAGAGTTGTTCAAATTTGGTTCTGAACATGAAGGGTTTTGGGGCACTTTGAGCAAGATAACATTCTCTCCAACTTGTGCCATTTGGTCTAGATGAATAATTAGACCATTTGAGCATGTTCACAAGGTTTGAGAACATTTGGACATGTTTGGCAATGTAAAGTTGCTCAAACTTCAAAATGGACAGAAATGGTTTTGAGGAGATCTCATGGGGTTATACTATTCTCCATGACATGATACTTGGCAAGATCATCAAACATGTCATATGTGACATGCTAGAATTTTCTTGGAATTGCTAGGGAATATTTCCTATAGAAATATTTCAAATCCTTGAAATGGGCAGAAATGGTTTTTGAGGGATTTGACCAATATTTTGAACATGACCATGTGTTGAAACTCTTATATATGGACAATATATGTCCATTGAGTTTCCCTGATTTTTGTCAAATATTTTTGAAACAATAAAAATAATTTTTCCCTATTAAAGACCATTTCTTGCCTTAAGAAAAAGCTTTTAAATAAAATAGTAAAATAACTTTTAAAATTATATTTTTGTTCTTTTTGGGTATCCTATATCTAATAGGAGTCAAACATATTTTTGGAAAGATTTTTACTGCCCTGAATTAAGTACTTGCAGTACAAATCTTAATTCAGGGGTTTTTGGAAAACTAATTTTTGAAAATACTTTTTGGCCAAATTATTTTTGTAAGAAAATACTATATTGCTCTATACACATGGCATGATCATTGGTTCAAGAGTTTGGAGCAAGGAGATGAAGTATAGGAGTTGGAGGATTTATTTGATTTTTAGAGCACTTGCAAACAACAGACAAAAATCCAATCAAGGCAAGGTCCAAAACACTCAAAAGTTTTTGTCAAACCACATTTTATCATGATTGTTAGCTTAAGTGTTGTGGCATGAAAATCAGGGTGTGAAAGATGTACATACCTACGAAAATGCTTTTCTGGGATTCATCATGTGGTATGTACATACCTACAGAAATGATTTTCTGGGATTCACCGTGTGGGATGTACATACCTACGAAAATGTTTTTCTCGAATTACCGTGTGGGATGTACATACCTACAGAAATGATTGGGTTTCGATGCCTCGCCCGGTCGCACACGGCCCCAGCCTGTGTCCCAGGAGGGCCTATCCCCGACGATTTCTGGGTCGTGTGGGAAGGACCCCCTATCGGCGACGGTTCTAAATGCTATCGTGGAAAGGGGTTAAAAACCGTTTGTACAGCACATCGTCGTACCAGTGACATCTCGATGGGTGACTTCCAGCGCACAAATTAGGATCATATCTAGTCCCAACACAAATACCTGGTTGTAAGCATTAAGACCTCATACCCGCATCTATTTTTATGGTATTGTTTGAATCATCGTTTGCTTGATTGATCTGGTCAAAAGCTAGAAATGATTCTTTAATAAAAGCTTTGCTAGAGACCATCACTTCAAGGGAATCTTCCTCTCATGAGTTTAATAACCCAGGGTCACTGATACGTCTCCGTCATATCTATAATTTTTGATTGTTCCATGCCAATATTATTCAACTTTCATATACTTTTGGCAATTTTTTATACTATTTTTGGGACTAACATATTGATCCAGTGCCCAGTGCCAGTTCCTGTTTGTTGCATGTTTTTTGTTTCACAGAATATCCATATCAAACGGAGTCCAAACGGGATAAAAACGGACGGAGATTTTTTTGGAATATATGTGATTTTTGGGAAGTGAAATCAACGCAAGACGATGCTCGAGGGGCCCACGAGGCAGGGGGCACGCCCCTGATCCTCGTGGCCACCCCATAAGGCGGTTGGTGCCCTTCTTTCGCTGCAAGAAAGCTAATATCTGGATAGAGATTGTGTTAAAATTTCAGTCCAATCAGAGTTACGGATCTCCGGGAATATAAGAAATGATGAAAGGGTAGAATCTGAGAACGCAGAAACAGAGAGAGATAGAGAGACATATCCAATCTCGGAGGGGCTCTCGCCCCTCCCATGCCATGGAGGCCAAGGACCAGAAGGGAAACCCTTCTCCCATCTAGGGAGGATGTTAAGGAAGAAGAAGACGAAGGGCCCCCCTCTCCCCTTCTCTTCCGGTGGCGCCGGAACGCTGCCATCTTCACCAACACCTCCGCCATCTTCACCAACATCTCCATCACCTTCCCCCCTCTATCTACAACGGTCCACTCTCCCGCAACCCGCTATACCCTCTACTTGAACATGGTGCTTTATGCTTCATATTATTATCCAATGACGTGTTGCCATCCTATGATGTCTGAGTAGATTTTCGTTGTCCTATCGGTGGTTGATGAATTGCTATGATTGATTTAATTTGCTTGTGGTTATGTTGCTGTCCTTTGGTGCCCATCATATGAGTGCGCGCGTGGATCACACCCTAGGGTTAGTTGTATGTTGATAGGACTATGTATTGGAGGGCAAGAGTGACAGAAGCTTCAACCTAGCATAGAAATTGATGCATACGGGATTGAAGGGGGACCAATATATCTTAATGCTATGGTTGGGTTTTACCTTAATGAACGTTAGTAGTTGCGGATGCTTGCTAATAGTTCCAATCATAAGTGCATAGAATTCCAAGTCAGGGATGTCATGCTAGCAGTGGCCTCTCCCACATAATACTTGCTATCGGTCTAGTAAAGTAGTCAATTGCTTAGGGGCAATTTCGCAACTCCTACCACCACTTTTCCACACTCGCTATATTTACTTTATTGTTTCTTTATCTAAATAGCCCCTACTTTTTATTTACTTGCTCTTTATTATCTTGCAAACCTGTCCAACAACACCTACAAAGTACTTCTAGTTTCATACTTGTTCTAGGTAAAGCGAACATCAAGCGTGCGTAGAGTTGTATCGGTGGTCGATAGAACTTGAGGGTGTTGGGGAACGTAGTAATTTCAAAAAAAAATCCTACGCACACGCAAGATCATGGTGATGCATAGCAACGAGAGGGGAGAGTGTTGTCCACGTACCCTTGTAGACCGAAAGCGGAAGCGTTAGCACAACGCGGTTGATGTAGTCGTACGTCTTCACGATCCGACCGATCAAGTACTGAACACACGGCACCTCCAAGTTCAGCACACGTTCAGCCCGATGACGTCCCTCGAACTCCGATCCAGCCGAGTGTTGAGGGAGAGTTCCGTCAGCACGACGGCGTGGTGACGATGATGATGTTCTACCGACGCAGGGCTTCGCCTAAGCACCGCTACAGTATTATCGAGGTGGACTATGGTGGAGGGGGGCACCGCACACGGCTAAAAGATCAAATCAATTGTTGTTTCTATGGGGTGCCCCCTGCCCCCATATATAAAGGAGCAAGGGGGGAGGTGCGGCCGGCCAGGAGGAGGCGCGCCAGGAGGAGTCCTACTCCCACCCTTCCTTGTTGGGTTAGGAGAAGGGGGGAAAGAGGAGGGAGAGAGGAAGGAAAGGGGGGGCGCCGCCCCCCTCTCCTTGTCCTATTCGGACTAGAGGGGGAGGGGCGCGCGGGCCTGCCCTAGCCGCCTCTCCTCTTCTCCACTAAGGCCCACTATGGCCCATTAAGCCCCAGGGGGTTCCGGTAACCCCTCGGTACTCTGGTAAAATCCCGATTTCACCTGGAACATTTCCGATATCCAAATATAGGCTTCCAATATATCAATCTTCATGTCTCGACCATTTCGAAACTCCTCGTCATGTCCGTGATCACATCCGGGACTCCGAACAACCTTCGGTACATCAAAACTCATAAACTCATAATATAACCGTCATCGAAACTTTAAGCGTGCGGACCCTACGGGTTTGAGAACTATGTAGACATGACCGAGACACGTCTCCAGTCAATAACCAATAGCGGAACCTGGATGCTCATATTGGCTCCCACATATTCTACGAATATCTTTATCGGTCAGACCGCATAACAACATACGTTGTTCCCTTTGTCATCGGTATGTTCCTTGCCCGAGATTCGATCGTCGGTATCTCAATACCTAGCTCAATCTCGTTACCGGCAAGTCTCTTTACTCGTTTCTAAATACATCATCCGGCAACTAACTCATTAGTTGCAATGCTTGCAAGGCTTAAGTGATGTGCATTACCGAGTGGACCCAGAGATACCTCTCCGACAATCGGAGTGACAAATCCTAATCTCGAAATACGCCAACCTGCTACCTCTTTTAGCACTGTGTTGGTTTTCCCCGAAGAAGAAGGGATGATGCGGCAAAGTAGGGTAAGTATTTCCCTCAGTTTTTGAGAACCAAGGTATCAATCCAGTAGGAGGCTACGCGCGAGTCCCTCGCACCTGCACAAAACAAATAAATCCTCGCAACCAACGCAAATAGGGGTTGTCAATCCCTATAGGGCCACTTACGAGAGTGAGATCTGATAGATATGATAAGATAATATTTTTGGTATTTTTATGATAAAGATGCAAAGTAAAATAAAGGCAAAGTAAATAACTAAGTAGTAGGAGATTGATATGATAAAGATAGACCCGGGGGCCATAGGTTTCACTAGTGGCTTCTCTCGAGAGCATAAGTATTCTACGGTGGGTGAAGAAATTATTGTTGAGCAATTGACAGAATTGAGCATAGTTATGAGAATATCTAGGTATGATCATGTATATAGGCATCACGTCCGAGACAAGTAGACCGACTCCTGCCTGCATCTACTACTATTACTCCACTCCTTGACCGCTATCCAGCATGCATCTAGAGTATTAAGTTAAAAACAGAGTAACGCCTTAAGCAAGATGACATGATGTAGAGGGATAGACTCATGCAATATGAAGAAAAACCCATCTTGTTATCCTCGATGGCAACAATACAATACGTGACTTGCTGCCCTTACTGTCACCGGGAAAGGACACCGCAAGATTGAACCCAAAGCTAAGCACTTCTCCCATTGCAAGAAAGATCAATCTAGTAGGCCAAACCAAACTGATAATTCGAAGAGACTTGCAAAGATAACCAATCATACATAAAAGAATTCAGAGAAGATTCAAATATTATTCATAGATAGACTTGATCATAAACCCACAATTCATCGGTCTCAACAAACACACCGCAAAAAGAAGATTACATAGAATAGATCTTCACAAGAGAGGGGGAGAACATTGTATTGAGATCCAAAAAGAGAGAAGAAGCCATCTAGCTACTAACTATGGACCCGTAGGTCTGAGGTAAACTACTCACACTTCATCGGAGGGGCTATGGTGTTGATGAAGAAGCCCTCCGTGATCGATGCCCCCTCCGGCGGAGCTCCGGAACAGGCCCCAAGATGGGATCTCATGGATACAGAAAGTTACGGCGGTGGAATTAGGGTTTTGGCTCCGTTTCTGATCGTTTGGGGGTACGTGGGTATATATAGGAGGAAGAAGTACGTCGATGGAGCAACAGGGGGCCCACGAGGATGGAGGGCGTGCCGGGGGGGGGGGGGGGGGGGGGGGGGGGGGGGGGGGGGGGGGGGGGGGGGGGGGGGGTAGGCGCGCCCCCTATCTCGTGGCCTCCTGTTACGTGTCTTAACGTAGGGTCCAAGTCTCCTGAGTTTGATGAGAAAATCACGTTCCCGAAGGTTTCATTCCGTTTGGACTCCGTTTGATATTCCTTTTCTTCGAAACCCTAAAATAGGCAAAAACAGCAATTCTCGGCTAGGCCTCCGGTTAATAGGTTAGTCCCAAAAATAATATAAAAGTGGATAATAAAGCCCAGTGATGTCCAAAACAGTAGATAATATAGCATGGAGCAATCAAAAATTATAGATACGTTGGAGACGTATCAAGCATCCCCAAGCTTAATTCATGCTCGTCCTTGAGTAGGTAAATGATAAAACAGAATTTTTGATGCGGAGTGCTACTTGGCATAATTTTAATGTAATTCTTCTTAATTGTGGTATGAATATTCAGATCCAAAAGATTCAAGACAAAAGTTCATATTGACATAAAAAATAATAATACTTCAAGAATACTAACTAAGCAATTATGTCTTCTCAAAATAACATGGCCAAAGAAAGTTCATCCCTACAAAATCATATGGTTTAGTCATGTTTCATTTTCGTCACACAAGAATGCTATCATCATGCACAATCCCGATGACAAGCCAAGCAATTGTTTCATACTTTAGTAATCTCAAACCTATAAACTTTCACGCAATATATGAGCGCGAGCCATGGACATAACACTATAGGTGGAATAGAATATAATGAGGGGGGTTATGTGGAGAAGACAAAAAAGGAGGAAGCCTCACATCAACGAGGCTAATCAATGGGCTATGGAGGTGCCCACCGATTGATGTTAATGCAAGGAGTAGGGATTGCCATGCAACGGATGCACTAGAGCTATAAATGTATGAAAGCTCAACAAAAGAAACTAGTGGGTGTGCATCCAACTTGCTTGCTCACGAAGACCTAGGGCACTTGAGGAGGCCCATTGTTGGAATATACAAGCCAAGTTCTATAATGAAAAATTCCCACTAGTATATGAAAGTGATAACATGAGAGACTCTCTATTATGAAGATCATGGTGCTACTTTGAAGCACAAGTGTGGCAAAGGATAGTAACATTGTCCCTTCTCTCTTTTTCTCTCATTTTTTTCTTTTCCCTTTTTTGGGCCTTTTCTCTTTTTTATGGCCTTTTTTTTTTCTTTTTTATATATTCCTCACTTGGGACAATTCTCTAGAAAATGATGATCATCACACTTCTATTTATTTACAACTCAATGATTACAACTCGATACTAGAACAAAGATGACTCTATATGAATGCCTCCGGCGGTGTACCAGGATATGCAATGGACCAAGAGTGACATGTATGAAAGAATTATGAACGGTGGCTTTGCCACAAATACTATGTCAACTACATGACCATGCTAAGCAATATGACAATGATGAATGTGTCATGATGAACGGAATGATGGAAAGTTGCATGGCAATATATCTCGGAATGGCTATGGAAATGCCATAATAGGTAGGTATGGTGGCTGTTTTGAGGAAGATATAAGGAGGTTTATTTGTAAAAGAGCGTATCATATCACGGGGTTTGGATGCACCGGCGAAGTTTGCGCCAACTCTCAATGTGAGAAAGGGCAATGCACGGTACCGAAGAGCTAGCAAGGATGGAAGGGTGAGAGTGCGTATAATCCATGGACTCAACATTAGTCATAAAGAACTCACATACTTATTGCAAAAATCTACAAGTCATCAAAAACCTCGGTACTACGCGCATGCTCCTAGGGGGATAGATTGGTAGGAAAAGACCATCGCTCGTCCCCGACCGCCACTCATAAGGAAGACAATCAAATAACACCTCATGTTTCAAAATTGTTGCATAACGTTTACCATACGTGCATGCTACGGGACTTGCAAACCTCAACACAAGTATTTCTCAATTTCATGACTACTCAACTAGCATGACTTTGATATTATTACCTCCATGTATCAAAACAATCATCAAGCATCAAACTTCTCTTAGTATTCAACACACTCATAAGAAAGTTTTATTATTAATCTTGCATACCAAGCATATTAGGATTTTAAGCAAATTACCATGATATTAAGACTCTCAAAATAATCTAAGTGAAGCATGAGAGATCAATAGTTTCTATAAAACAAATCCACCACCGTGCTCTAAAAGATATAAGTGAAGCACTAGAGCAAAATTATATAACTCAAAAGATATAAGCGAAGCACATAGAGTATTCTAAAAAATTCCAAATCATGTATGGCTCTCTCAAAAGGTGTGTACAGAAAGGATGATTGTGGTGAACTAACAATCAAAGACTTAAATAATACAAGACGCTCCAAGCAAAACACATATCATGTGGCGAATACAAATATAGCTCCAAGTAAAGTTACCGATAGAAGTAGATGAAAAGGGGATGCCTTCCGGGGCATCCCCAAGCTTTGGCTTTTAGGTGTCCTTAGATTATCTTGGGGGTGCCATGGGCATCCCCAAGCTTAGGCTCTTTCCACTCCTTGTTCCATAATCCATCAAATCTTTACCCAAAACTTGAAAACTTCACAACACAAAACTTAAAGTTGAAAATCTCGTGAGCTCCGTTAGCGAAAGAAAACAAAAGACCACTTCAAGGTACTGTAATGAACTCATTATTTATTTATATGGGTGTTATACCTACTGTATTCCAACTTCTCTATGGTTTATAAACTATTTTACTAGCCATAGATTCATCAAAATAAGCAAACAACACACGGAAAACAGAATCTGTCAAAAACAGAACAGTATGTAGTAATCTTTAGCTAGCGCAAGATCTGGAACCCCCAAAATTCTAAAATAAATTGCTGGACGTGAGTAATTTATCTATTAATCATATTCACAAATATTTGACTAAATAGCAGTTTCCAAATAAAAATGACAGCAGTTCTCGTGAGCGCTAAAGTTTCTGTTTTTTACAACAAGTTCAAGAAGACTTTCCCCAAGTCTTCCCAACGGTTCTACTTGGCACAAACACTAATTAAACAAAAAAAACACAACCAAAACAGAGGCTAGATAATTTATTTATTACTAAACAGAATCAAAAAGCAAGGAATAAAAATAAAATTAGGTTGCCTCCCAACAAGCGCTATCGTTTAACGCCCCTAGCTAGGCATAACAAGTAAGAATAGATCTAGATATTGCCATCTTTGGTAGGCAATTCTTCAATTAGACATCTACCATCTTTAGAAATTTCTTTCTTTTTATTAATTATTAAACTTTTAGGCACAATATCAAAAAATTCATTTGTAATAAATGGTTCCTTAATGATAGCAAAAAGATTGGGATGAACACTTATAGATTTAAGATCCGCAGTTTCCTTACTAGATGATTCACCCTTATTTTTAGGAACATACATAAGCTTGGCAATTTTAGTAGGAGGACTTGGAGTATTCTTTACGGAAGAAAAAGCGGTTCCCAAATTTGTAATGATACCCTCAAGTTTATCAATTCTCGTAGAATATAAGTTCATTCTCTCATTAACTATGGGTTCTTTTTCCTTAATATTTTTCAAAGTCATTCCTACCTTAGATCCATATTGAGTAATTTGATTGTGGATCTTTTTATCTAGATTTTCAATTGATTCAACAGTAGCAACTTTATTTTCGATAATTTCAAGTCTTTGCATAACATGCTCCAAAGTTAACATGGTTCCATTAATCAAAAGAGGTGGTGAGCCAAATAAATTTAGCATAGCATTATAAGAATCAAAAGTATGGCTACCCAAGAAATTCCCTCCGGTAATGGTATCGAGGATATATCTATACCAAGGATTAACACCTACATAAAAATTGCGGAGAAGAACTAAGGTAGATTGCTTCCTGGTAGATCTATTTTGAGCATTGCAAATTCTATACCAAGCATCTTTTAGATTTTCTCCCTCCCTTTGTTTAAAATTTAGAACTTCACTCTCGGGAGACAACGGAGAAGATATGAGACTAGTCATGATGACAAGCAAACAAGAGCGAACGGGCAAAAGAGGCAAATAGAGAGGGAGGATAGGGAGAGAGAGGGCGAATAAAACGGCAAGGGTGAATTAGGGGGAGAGGAAAACGAGAGGCAAATGGCAAATAATGTAATGCGAGATATAGGGATTGTGATGGGTACTTGGTATGTTGACTTTTTGCGTAGACTCCCCGGCAACGGCACCAGAAATCCTTCTTGCTATGTCTTGAGCTTGCGTTGGTTTTCCCCGAAGAGGAAGGGATGATGCAACAGAGTAGCGTAAGTATTTCCCTCAGTTTTTGAGAACCAAGGTATCAATGCAGTAGGAGCCCACGCTCAAGTCCCTCGTACCTGCACAAAGCGATAGCTACTCGCAACCAACGCAATTAGGGGTTGTCAAGCCCTTCACGGTCACTTACGAGAGTGAGATCCGATAGATATAATATTTTTGGTATTTTTGGTATAAAGATGCAAAGTAAAAAGTAAAGGCAAAGTAAAAAAGCAAAGCAAGATTAAAGTAATGGAGATTGATATGATGAGAATAGACCCGGGGGCCATAGGTTTCACTAGTGGCTTCTCTCAAGAGCATAAGTATTCTAAAGTGGGTGAACAAATTACTGTTGAGCAATTGACAGAATTGAGCATAGTTATGAGAATATCTAGGCATGATCATGTATATATGCATCACGTCCGTGACAAGTAGATCGAAACAATTCTGCATCTACTACTATTACTCCACTCATCGACCGCTATCTAGCATGCATGTAGAGTATTAAGTTAAAAACAGAGTAACGCCTTAAGCAAGATGACATGATGTAGAGAGATAAATCCATGCAATATGAAATAAACCCCATCTTGTTATCCTCGATGGCAACGATACAATACGTGCCTTGTTGCCCCTTCTGTCACTGGGTAAGGACACCGCAAGATCGAACCCA
Organism: Triticum urartu; assembly: GCF_003073215.2. NCBI lineage: Eukaryota > Viridiplantae > Streptophyta > Magnoliopsida > Poales > Poaceae > Triticum > Triticum urartu. Next base: position 505,063,539 of record NC_053027.1, on the reverse strand, counting down.
AAGCTAAGCACTTCTCCCATGGCAAGAACTACCAATCTAGTTGGCCAAACCAAACAGATAATTCGAAGAGACTTGCAAAGATAACCAATCATACATAAAAGAATTCAGAGAAGATTCAAATATTATTCATAGATAGACTTGATCATAAACCCACAGTTCATCGATCTCAACAAACACACCGCAAAAAGAAGATTACATCGAATAGATCTCCACAAGAGAGGGGGAGAACTTTGTATTGAGATTCAAAGAGAGAGAAGAAGCCATCTAGCTACTAACTATGGACCCGAAGGTCTGAGGTAAACTACTCACACTTCATCGGAGAGGCTATGATGATGTAGAAGCCCTCCGTGATGACGGCCCTCTTCCGGTGGAGCTCCGGAACAGGCCCCAAGATGGGATCTCGTGGATACAGAAAGTTGCGGCGGTGGAATTACATTTTTGGCTCCTGTTCTGATTGTTTGGGGGTACGTGTGTATATACAGGAGGAAGAAGTACACCGGAGGAGCAACAAGGGGCCCATGAGGCAGGGGACGCGCCCTAGGGGGGGCCCACCCTCGTGACCGCCTCTTTTGTTCCTTGGAGCAGGGTCCAAGTCTCCTGGATCACGTTCGGTGAGAAAATCACGTTCCTGAAGATTTTATTCCGTTTGGACTCCGTTTGATATTCCGTTTATCCGAAACACTGAAATAGGCAAAAAAAACAGCAATTTTGGGCTGGGCCTCTGGTTAATAGGTTAGTCCCAAAAGTAACATAAAAGTGGAAAATAAAGCCCAATATAGTCCAAAACAGTAGATAATATAGCATGGAGCAATCAAAAATTATAGATACGTTGGAGACGTATCAATCAGTCCAAGAAGGGGTTCTTGCCTGTATTGCAAGATGTGAGATTAAGCATGGCTCAATGCCCGACCATGGCAGAAGATAGAGAAAAGATGAGTGTCATCCCCTATGCCTCGGCCATAGGGTCTATTATGTATGCCATGGTTGTTGGGGAACGTAGCAATAATTCAAAAAAATTCCTACGTGTCACCAAGATCAATCTAGGAGATACTAGCAACGAGAGAGAGAGAGGGAGTGCATCTTCATACCCTTGAAGATCGCTAGATAGAAGCGTTACAAGAACGCGGTTGGTGGAGTCGTACACGCAGCGATTCAGATCGCGGTCGATTCCGATCTAAGCGCCGAACAACGGCGCCTCCGCGTTCAACACACGTACAGCCCGGGGACGTCTCCTCCTTCTTGATCCAGTAAGGGGAGAGGAGAAGTTGAGGGATAACTCCGACAACACGACGGCGTGGTGGTGATGGAGCTCGTGGTTCTCCGGCAGGGCTTCGCCAAGCGATACGGAGGAGGAAGAGGTGTAGGAGAGGGGGGGCTGCGCCAGGGGAAGGGTGCGGCTGCCCTCTCTCTCCCTCACTATATATAGGGCGAAGGGGGGAGGAGGAGGCGCCCTAGGGTTCCCTAGGGGAGGGGCGGCGGCCACATGGGAAACCCTAGATGGGTCTGGGTGCCTCCACCCCTAGGAAACTTGCCCCCCAAAGCTGGGAGGGGTGGCTGCCTTAGGGGAGGCGCCCCCACCTCTCCACGTTACGTGAGATTGGGTGGGAGGGGCGCTCAGCCCCTTAGTGGGCTGATGTGCCCCTTCCCCTTGGCCCATAAGGCCCCCAACGCTTGCCGGGGCCTCCGAAACCCCTTTCGGACACGCTGGTCGTCACCCGGTACCCCCGAAACAATTCTGGACTCCAATACCCTTTGTCCAATATATCGATCTTCACCTCCGGACCATTCCGGAACTCCTCGTCACATCCGGGATCTCATCCGAGACTCTGAACAACCTTCGGTAACCGCATACTATTTCCCATAACAACTCTAGCGTCATCGAACCTTAAGTGTGTAGACCCTACGGGTTCGGGAACCATGCAGACATGACCAAGACATCTCTCCGGACAATAACCAATAGCGGGATCTGGATACCCATATTGGCTCCCACATGTTCCACGATGATCTCATCGGATGAACCACGATGTCGGGGATTCAATCAATCCCATATACAATTCCCTTTGTCTATCGGTATGTTACTTGCCCGAGATTCGATCGTCGGTATCCCCATACCTCATTCAATCTCGTTACTGGTAAGACTCTTTACTCGTTCTGTAACACATGATCCCATGACCAACTCCTTAGTCACATTGAGCTCATTATGATGATGCATTACTGAGTGGGCCCAGAGATACCTCTCCATCATACGGAGTGACAAATCCCAGTCTCGATTCGTGCCAACCCAACAGACACTTTCGGAGATACCTGTAATGCACCTTTATAGCCACCCAGTTATGTTCTGACGTTTGGTACACCCAAAGCATTCCTATGGTATCTGGTAGTTGCACAATCTCATGGTCTAAGGAAATGATACTTGACATTAGAAAAGCTTCAGCAAACAAACTACACGATCTTGTGCTACGCTTAAGATTGGGTCTTGTCCATCGCATCATTCTCCTAATGATGTGATCTCGTTATCAATGACATCCAACGTCCATGGTCAGGAAACCATGACCATCTATTGATCAACGAGCTAGTCAACTAGAGGCTTACTAGGGACATATTACGATCTATGTATTCACACATGTATTACGGTTTCCGGTTAATACAATTACAACATGAACAATAGACAATTATCATGAACAAGGAAATATAATAATAACCATTTTATTATTGCCTCTAGGGCATATTTCCAACAGTCTCCCACTTGCACTAGAGTCAATAATCTAGTTCACATCATTATGTGATTAACACTCATAGTTCACATCGCCATGCGACTAACACCCGAAGAGTTTACTAGAGTTAATAATCTAGTTCACATCACCATGTGATTAACACTCAATGATTTCTAGGGTTTGATCATGTTATGCTTACGAGAGAAGTTTTAGTCAACAGGTCTGCAACATTCAGATCCGTGTGTTCTTCGCAAATCTCGAATTCATATTGTAGATGTTGCTACTATGATCCACTTGGAGCTATTCCAAATGGTTGCTCCACTATACGTATCCGGTTTGCTACTCAGAGTCATCCAGATAGGTGTTAAAGCTTGCATCGACGTAACCCTTTACTCCGAACTCTTTATCACCTCCAGAACCGAGAAACATTTTCTCATTCCTAAGGACAATTTTGACCATTGTCCAATGATCCACTCCTGGATCACTCTTGTACCCCCTTGCCAGACACGTGGCAAGGCACATCGCGGTACACAACATGGCATATCATATAGAGCCTATGGCTAAGGCATAGGGGACAATTTTCGTCCTTTCTCTTTCTTCTGCCGTGGTCGAGCTTCAAGTCTTAACTTCAAACCTCACAACTCAGGCAAGAACTCCTTCTTTGACTAATCCATCTTGAACCCCTTCAAGATCATGTCAAGGTATGTGCTCTGTGAAAGTCTTATCAGGCGTCTTGATCTATCTCTATAGATCTTGATACCCAACATGTAAGCAGTTTTACACAGGTCTTCCTTTGAAAAACTCCATTCAAACGACCCTTTATGCTTTCTAGAAATTCTACATCATTTCCGATCAACAATATGTCATCCATATATACCTATCATAAATGCTGTAGTGCTCCCACTCACTTTCTTGCAAATACAAGTTTCTTGCAAACTTTGTATAAACCCAAATGCTTTGATCGCCTCATCAAAGCGTATGTTCCAACTCCGAGATGCTTGCTCCAGTCTATAGAAGGATCGCTAGAGTTTGCATACCTTTTAGCATCCTTAGGATTGACAAAAACCTTTTGGTTGTATCGCATACAACCTTTCCTCACGAAAACCGTCAAGGAAACTTTGTTTTTTGACATTCATCTGCCCGATTTCGTAAATGAAAATACAACAACTGCTAACATAGTTCTAACAGACTTCAGCATCGCTATGATTGAGAGAGTCTCATCATAGTCAACTCCTTGAACTTGTCGGAAACTTCTTTGAGACAAGTCGAGCTTCACAAATGGTGACATTACCATCAGCGGCTGTCTTCTTCTTAAAGATCCATTTATTCTCGATGGCTTGCCGTTCATCGGGCAAGTCCACCAAAGTCCATACTTTGTTCTCATACATGGATCCTATCTCGGACTTCATGGCTCCTAGCCATTTGTTGGAATCTGGGCCCACCATCGCTTCTCCATAGCTCATAGGTTCATCGTTGTCCAACAACATGACCTTTAAGACAGGGTTACCACTCAGAAGTTGTACACACCCTTGTCGACCTATGAGCTTCGATAGTAACTTGATTTGAAGCTCCAAGATCATAATCATTAGCTTTCTCTTCAACTGACGTAGTTGCCACAGAAACATCTTTCTGTGCTGTGCTACTCTCTAGTTGAAGTGAAGGTTCAACAACCTCATCAAGTTCTATCTTCCTCCCACTCAATTCTTTCGAGAGAAACTCTTTCTTGAGAAAGGACCTGTTCTTAGCGACAAACACTTTGCCCTCAGATCTGAGATAGAAGGTATACCCAGTCGTCTTGTTTGGGTATTCTATGAAGATACAATTTTCCGCTTTGGGTTCGAGCTTTTCCGACCGAAGCCTATCGACATAAGCATCATAGCCCCAAAACCTTAAGAAACAACAACTTTGGTTTCTTGCCAAACCATAGTTCATACGGTGTCATCTCCACGGACTTAGATGGTGCCCTATTTAAAGTGAATGCAATTGTCTTTAATGCATAACCCCCAAAATAGCGGTAGATTGGTAAGAGACATCATACACCATATCCAATAAGGTTCGATTATGACGTTCGCACACACCATCATGCTATGGTGTTCCAGACGGCGTCAACTGTGAAATGATTCCACCTTGTCTTTAGTGATTGCCAAACTCATAACTCAGATACTTTCGCTTTGATCAGATCGAAGGAACTTGATCTTCTTGTTACAATGATTCTCAACTTCACTCTGAAATTGCTTGAACTTTTCAAACATTTTAGACTTATGCTTCATTAAGTAAATATACCATATCTATTCAATTCACCAGTGAAGGTGAGAAAATAACGATATCCACCGCGCGTGTCAACACTCATTGGACCGCACACATCAGCATGTATGATTTCCAACAAGTCACTTGCCCGTTCCATTGTTTCAAAGAACGGGGTTTTAGTCATCTTACCAAAGAGGCATGGTTCGCATGTGTCAAGTGATTCAAAATCAAGTGACTTCAAAAGTCCATTAGCATGGAGGTTCTTTCATGTGCTTTACACCAATATGACCTAAGCGGCAGTGCCACATGAAAGTGGTACTATCATTATCAACTCTACATCTTTTGGCATCAATGTTATGAACATGTGTATAACTGCGACCGGGATTCAATAAACCATTCACATTGGGTGCATGACCATAGAAGGTATTATTCATGTAATCAGAATAACCATTATTCTCTAACTTAAATGAATAACTGTATTGCAATAAACATGATCTAATCATGTTCATGCTCAACGCAGACACCAATGCAAACAACATTTATCTAGGTTTAACACTAATCCCGAAGGTAGAGGGAGCGTGCGATGGTGATCACATCAACCTTGGAAACACTTCCAACACACATTGTCACCTCGCCCTTAGCTAGTCGCCGTTAATTCCGTAGCTTTTGTTTCGAGTTACCAATATTAGCAAATGAACCGGTATCTAATACCCAGGTGCTACTAGGAGTACTAGTAAGATACACATCAATAACACACATATATCAAATATACTTTTGTTGAAGTTGACAGCCTTCTTATCTACCAAGTATCTGAGGCAGTTCCGCTACCAGTGACCATTCCCCTAATTGAAGCACTTTGTCTCGGGTTTGGGTTCTTGGGTTTCTTCACTGGAGCGGCAACTGGCTTGCCATTCAAGAAGTTTCCCTTCTTTCCCTTGCCCTTCTTTGAAACCAGTGCTCTTGTTAACCATCAACACTTGATGCTCCTTCTTGATTTCTATCTTTACGGCTTTAAGCACGATGAACAGCTCCGGGATTATCTTCCCTTGCATGTTATAGTTCATCACGAAACTCCAGTAGCTTGGTGATAGCGACTAGATAACTTTTGTCAATGACTCTCTTATCTGGAAGATTAACTCCCACTTGATTCAAGTGATTGAAGTACCCAGACATTCTGAGCACATGCTCACTGGCTAAGCTATTCTCCTCCATCTTGTAGGCAAAGGTCTTGTCAGAGGTCTCAACCTCTCAACACGGGCATGAGCTTGAAATACCAATTTCAGCTCTTCGAACATCTCATATGTTCTATGGCGTTCAAAACGCTTTTGGAGCCCCGACTCTAAGCCGTAAAGCATGGCGCACTAAACTATCAGGTAGTCATCAGAACGTGTCTACCAGATGTTCACAACATCCACAAACTACACCAGAGGGGTTGGCACACCGAGCGGTGCATCAAGGACAGAAGCCTTATGTGTAGCAGTGAGGACAATCCTCAGACTACGGCCCTAGTCCGCACAATTGCTTACAATATCTTTCAACTTAGTCTTTCTCTAGGAACGTATTAAAACAAAGAGCTAAAGCGCGAGCTATTAATCCACAACATAATTTGCAAAGACAATTTAGACTATGTTCATGATAATTAAGTTCATCTAATCAAATTATTCAATGAACTCCCACTCAGATAGACATCCCTCTAGTCATCTAAGTGATACATGATCCGAATCGACTAGGCCGTGTCCGATCATTGATGACCCACAAGTATAGGGGATCTATCGTAGTCCTTTCAATAAGTAAGAGTGTCGAACCCAACGAGGAGCAGAAGGAAATGATAAGCGGTTTCCAGCAAGGTATTCTCTGCAAGTACTGAAATAAGTGGTAACAGATAGTTTTGTGATAAGATAATTTGTAACGAGCAACAAGTAACAAAAGTAAATAAAGTGCAGCAAGGTGGCCCAATCCTTTTTGTACCAAAGGACAAGCCTGGACAAACTCTTATATAGAGGAAAGCGCTCCCGAGGACACATGGGAATATCGTCAAGCTAGTTTTCATCATGTTCATATGATTCGCATTCGGTACTTTGATAATTTGGTATGTGGGTGGGTGATACGTCTCCAACGTATCTATAATTTTTGATTGCTCCATGCTATATTATCTACTGTTTTGGACTATATTGGGCTTTATTTTCCACTTTTATATTATTTTTGGGACTAACCTATTAACCGGAGGCTGTCGGTGTACTAGAGTAGGGGTACCCTAGTATCCCGAACTTGTGCACGGGCAGTCGCAGCATCCCGCGGCAAGGCTTGCCGGGTGACCGCCAAGGTCCTCCGTGGTTCCTTTGGAGCCATTCAAGGACAAAGTATCCAAGCCAAGGAGACAAGGCCCCGGCAAGAGGAGCTTGCCGGGAAGGCTAACAAAAGCATCCCAAGACCCCGGCAAGAGGAGCTTGCCGGGAAGGCCTACCAAGGCACTTCAAAGAACTTGCCGCGGCGTACCACGCGTCCCGGCAAGGCCCGGTGAGCGACAAGCTCCCGGACGCGACAAGACAACAACCGCGGCAAGGCGCTTGCCGCGGCAAGACACCACTGTGCCCGCGCTCCAGCACATCCACCAACGTGTCGCTCTGGGACCCCTCCAGGCGTACGTGGCGGAAGGCTGTGCAGCTTGCGGTGTGCGATGGCAAGCGGCGCTGACAAGTTTGCCATCGTGGCGAGCGGTGGCGCCCCTGACGGTCTTTTTTTGCACTGTTTAGGCGACACAGACGGGCATTTAAGGCCCTTGTCCCCTGCCGTCAGGGTTAGGTGTGATACACTGTAGCAGGTAGCTGTACCTACCGCAGCACCTTTCCGTTTTTACCCTTGCCTCCGTTGCCACCTGTCGGTGACCCCTTGAGCATATAAAAGGAGGCCCGTGTGCAACGTAGAGGGGGGTTCGAAACACAATCACGCTCGGTCTCGTTAGCTGCCGAAGTGTACTGTAGCACTCCGCGCTCCCGAGCAAGAAATCAATACAAACCACAAAGCAGGAGTAGGGTTTTACGCATCCGTGCGGCCCGAACCTGGGTAAATCGCTCGTGTGCATCGCCTCGATTTGCTCTTTGCATGATCTCTGCCCCCGCCGAACTGAAAGGGACCCGGTCCGCCGGTCCCATAGGTGCCCGTGGATCAGTACCCCGGCATCTTTGGCGCGCCAGGTAGGGGGCGTCGAGGTTGTGTGAACCAGATCCGGCGTTCTCGCGAGCTAGATCTTCATCATCTTCATCAACATGCCGCCGAAGAAGAAGGTTTCGGAGGCAGCTGCTCCGTCCGCGCCAAACCCACCATCGCCGGAGCAAACGGCTGATGGGGCGGCGCCGGCGGAAGAACGGGCGTCGACGAGGGAGCTCACGGTGCTGCCAAGTCCAAGGACAAGGCTGCGCTGCCCATCGGCGGCGTAGCCGGCTCCCACAACGACCGGGCGCACTCCAAGACCTCGGCGTCCGTACATGCACCACGCCCATCTCAGGAGGCGCGGGACCGGCAGCGTCATGGTACTCACGGTACCATGCGTTTGCTAGATCAATATCGAGCTGGTGGATCTCGAAGTGCTCAAGACCACCATGCACGCCAACATGCTGGCGCGAGTGAGACACGGTCGCCTGGACGGGATACTGCTCCTTCTAACGTGGTTAGAAGTCCGAGCATATCCCGCTCCTCGCACCGTTCGCCACCGCCACCCGCCACTGCAGCAGAAGCTTTGGCGCGAGCTCAGCTGCTCCTAGATTACCCTCCAACGGCAGACAAGATCGACGACTGGAGGGCTACCATCGGCTTCGCCAACAGCGACAATCCACGGCAGCCGAGCACGTCGCAGCTGCGGCAAGTCAGCCAGGCGCGAGCCGGTGGCGACAAAACCGGTGGGGGTGCAACCTCTGTGCACTCTCCACCCCGAAGGCCAAGATCGCCGTCTCGCCGGATCCACCTCTACAGCGACTCCACCGCGTCATCAGATCCACGAGCCCGTCGCGATCAGCGCCAAGTTCTTCAAGAACGACAACAAGAAGACGCTCGTACTGGCATCGAGCGCCGAAGAGAAGCGCGACGTCAATCAGACCAGCGCGCTGGGCCCTCTGTCGACATGCATGCGCCAGGGGAACCAGGCGACTTGCCGTACACGGTAGGTTGCCCTGCGTTCACTCGTGAGCTGCGGCAAGTCCAGTGGCCCAGCACAAAGAATTTCAAACCAGATGTGCCAGAGAAGTACGACGGCAAGTCGCATCCGTCGGAGTTCCTCAGCATCTACACCATTGCGGTGCAGGCTGCTGGGGGGCGAGACGACAAGATCCTTGCCAACTACTTCCCGTTGGTGCTCAAACCCAATGTCAGGTCCTGGCTCATGCACTTGCCGGACAACTCCATATCCTCCTGGGCAGACCTATGCCATCAGTTTGTCGGCGCCTTTACAGGCGGCCACAAACCTCATGGCCAAGAGAGTGACCTTCATCTGCTCGTCCAGAAGGAAGGAGAGCCCCTGCGCAAGGACATTCAGAGGTTCAGCCGTGTACAGTACAACATCTCAGATGTCCACCCCGCCGCGGTCATCAGCGCGTTTCATCAGAACGTGCGTAACTGCAGGATGCGGGAGGAGATGGCGATGTGCAGGATCAGAGACGTCAGTGAGCTATATGCCCTGGCCGACAAGTGTGCACGTGCTGAGGAAGGGAGGAGACTCCCCGGAGAGAATGCAGGAGCAGGAGGATCTGACAGCGAGGATGCTGCCCCGGCAGAGAAGAACCGGCGGCGGAACAGGAAGAAGAAAGGCAAAGAGGTGCTAGTCATTGAGCAGTCCGGCAACGAAGGTGGCGCCAAGCAGGCCAAGGTTGGTAGCTCCGGCAAGGAGATTGCCGCGTGCGCCAACTGCCAGGCTGTGGCGGTCGCCGACAAGCAGGACGGCTCCGACAAGCAATACTGCAAGATTCACCGCACCAAGGGCCATGACCTCCAAAGCTGCAAAAAGGTCGAGCAGCAAAAAGCTGAGTACGAGCGACGCGACAAGGAGAGGGCGCAAGGAGGTGCTGGAGAATCCGGCAAGAAGCGCGCCGGCCGGGGAGGACGCCGCGGCAAGGCCAAGCAGTGGCAAGGAGACAGACCTCCCCACGGCCGCGACAACGATGAAGACGACGACGACGACGAAGACATGGATGATGTTGAGACCAGTGAGCAGGAGTTTCAGAAAGCCACAGAGGTCTTGTGCGTTGACGGTGGTGCTTCTCTGCATACTTCGCACTGCCAACTCAAGCAGTGGGTGCGGGAAGTCAATGCAGCGGAACCACCTGTCGAGTCGCGCAAACTTCTGAAGTGGTCCAGCACGCCTATCATCTTTGACATTGAGGACCACCCTGATCGCACAACTGCGGTCGGGTGTTTGCCGATGTTGGTTTCACCAACTATCCGCAACCTCAAGGTCACCAAGATGCTAGTTGACGGCGGGGTCGGCTTGAACCTGATCTCCTCCGCTGTACTCCAGAAACTCCAGATCCCTGACAGCGAGCTCGAAGAGACCGGCACATTCCAAGGAATCAACCCGGGAAGGAGCAAGCCGAAGGGGAAAGTCACGCTGCCAGTAACATTTGGCAGCGAGCTGAACTTCAGGACTGAGAGGGTTACATTTGACGTTGCCGATATTCCATTGCCTTACAATGGGATACTTGGCCGTCCAGCACTCGCCAAGTTCATGGCAGCCTCTCATTATGCATATAACATGCTGAAGATGCCAGGCCCCATAAGCGTCATCTCTGTCCCCGGCGACAAGAAGGATGCTCTTATCTGTACCGACAAGATCTACCGGGAAGCAGCAGCTGCAGCAGATCACAAGTCACTTGCCGCTGAAGCTCCCGGGGGGAAGAAGAAGACCAAGTCCGGCAAGAGTTCTGATGCCCACTCCGGCAAGCGCACCTCTTCGGAGTGCTGCGCTGCCGTCGAGGACGCACCATCGAGCTCCACCGGCAAGTGTAAGAAGATGATGGCGGCTCCGCCAGAGACGAAGAAGGTGTCCGCCAAGGAGGACGGCACTGGTGGTACCTTCACCATCAGCGCCACTCTCGACCCTAAATAGGAAAGCGCGCTCGTTGCTTTCCTGCGGGCGAATGTCGACGTGTTTGCGTGGCAACCGTCTGACATCCCCGGTGTTCCCAGGAAAGTGATTGAGCACCACCTTGCCGTTTGTCCTCATGCGCGGCCCGTCAAGCAGAAGGTCAGGAAGCTGGCAGTGGAGCACCAAGAGTTCATTGCAGAAGAAATCAAGAAACTGGAAGCAGCAGGCCTTGTCAGAGGAGTGCTCCATCCTACGTGGTTGGCCAATCCTGTAGTCGTGCTCAAGGCAAACGGGAAATGGAGACTTTGTATCGATTTTACCGATGTTAACAAAGCTTGTCCCAAAGACCCATTTCCTTTGCCGCGCATTGACCAGATTGTTGACTCCACAGCCGGATGTGATTTGCTTTCATTTCTTGACGCATACTCAGGATATCATCAGATCTTCATGGCAGAAGAGGATGAGGAAAAGACCGCATTTATTACTCCATGTGGCACATACTGTTTCGTACGGATGCCTTTCGGATTAAAAATGCTGGTTCAACATTTGCAAGGGTAGTTCATGTCGCTCTTGAGCCGCAAATACACAGAAATGTGGAAGCTTACATGGATGATATAGTGGTCAAGAGCAAGGACAGGGCAACCCTGATTCAAGATTTAGACGAGACCTTTGCAAATATGCGCAAGATCAGCCTCAAGCTCAACCCATAGAAGTGTGTGTTTGGAGCTCCCTCCGGCAAGCTTCTCGGGTTCTTTGTGTCTCAGCGGGGAATTGAAGCCAATCCCGACAAGATCAAGGCCATTGAGCAGATTGAAGCACCCAAGCGCGTCAAGGATGTACAAAGACTTGCTGGTTGCGTGGCTGCTCTCAGCAGGTTTATCTCTAGGTCTGCTGAGCGCGCCCTGCCATTTTTCAAATTATTGAAAAAGGCAGGTCCAATGAAATGGACTCCGGAAGCGGAGGCTGCGCTGCAAGACTTGAAGAGATACCTGTCCTCCCCTCCAATACTTGTCGCACCTAAGCCACAAGAGAAGTTGCTGCTGTACATAGCGGCAACCAATCAAGTGGTTAGTGCTGCGTTAGTAGCAGAGAGGGAGGCAGATGATGAGCCAGCAACCACGGCAAGCGCATCCAGCGACAAGCAGGAGGCTTCCCCGGCAAGCTCTGGTCCCGACAAAGATGGATCTGTGCAGATGCAAGAGGAGATACAGAAGAAGATGGTGCAGCGCCCAGTTTACTTTGTTAGTTCCCTTCTGCAGGGGGCTAGGTCAAGGTACTCTGGCGTGCAGAAGTTGCTTTTCGGTCTTCTCATGGCCTCGAGAAAGCTGCGCCATTACTTCCAAGCACATGAGATCACAGTTGTCACTCGCTTTCCGCTGAAGAGGATACTGCAGAATCCAGAAGCGACAGGCAGGATTGTTGAGTGGGCACTGGAACTGTCAAGCTTTGGCCTCAAGTTTGAAAGTACTTCAACTATCCAGAGCAGAGCATTGGCAGAATTCATAGCAGAATGGACGCCAACACCAGATGAAGAAATTCCAGAAACGAGCATCCCCGACAAGGAAGCAAGCAAAGAGTGGCTGATGTACTTTGATGGTGCCTTTTCGCTGCAAGGCGCCGGCGCTGGCGTGCTGCTTGTCGCACCCACCGGAGAGCACCTCAAGTACGTAGTCCAGATGCACTTTCCCAAGGAGCAAGCAACAAACAATACTGCAGAGTATGAAGGCTTGCTTGCCGGTCTCCGGATCGCGGCAGACCTTGGGATCAAGAAGCTCATTGTCAGGGGTGACTCACAACTTGTCGTCCGCCAAGTAAACAAGAATTATCAGAGTCCGTTGATGGAAGCTTACATCGACGAAGTGAGAAAGCTAGAAGAGCACTTTGACGGCCTACAGATGGAGCATGTTCCAAGAGCTCAGAACGCCATTGCCGATGGCCTGTCAAAGTGCGCCGCACTTAAGCTACCTGTGGAACCATGGATCTTTGTGCTCAAGCTGACTCAACCGTCCGTAACACCATCAACTGGACAGAGCAAGAAGAGAAAGTTGGTTTCTGGTGACTATTTGCCGGCAGAGCTCCCCGAAGCCGCCGCCAAGAAGGTCCCCAAGATCAACGACAAGAGCGCTGCGGAGCAGTCTGCTCTGGCAAGCCCTAGGGTTTGTTCCGTTGAAGCAGAAGCTCCCGACAAGTTTTGCTCCGGCAAGCTTGCCGGGGAACGTCACGCTCCGGCAGAGCTGCAGGTTCTTGCCGTAGAAGCGGATGTTCCCACAGCAATCCCCAAGATCAACGCCAAGAGCGCTGAGAAGCAGTCTGCTCCGGCAAACCCCAGGGTTTGTTCCGTTGAAGCAGGAGCTCCCAGCAAGTTTTGCTCCGGCAAGCTTGCCGGGGAACGTCAAGCTCCGGCAGAGCCGCAGGTTCTTGCCGTAGAAGCGGACGTTCTCGCAGCCGCAGATTTGCCTTTAGTCCTTGTTGTCGAGCCACAAGCTCCAGCATGGGCGCAGCAGATTGTCCGTTTCCTTCAGACAGGACAACTTCCCGAAGAGCAAGAAGAAGCGGAAAGAGTAGCCCGACAGTCAAGTATGTACCAGTTTGTCAACAAGACACTGTACAGAAGAAGACTCAACGGTGTGAAATTAAAGTTTATTCACCGGGAAGACGGACAAAAGCTGTTGGCAGAGATACATGGAGCATATGTGGTCACCACATTGGCGCAAGAGCACTTGTCGGCAAAGCATTCCGGCAAGGTTTCTTCTGGCCAACAGCCCTCCAGGATGCAACTGCACAAGTAACCAAGTGTGAAGCGTGCCAGTTCCATTCCAAACAGATACACCAGCCAGCTCAAGCTCTCCAGACGATCCCTTTATCCTGGCCATTTTCGGTCTGGGGGCTCGACATCCTCGGCCCCTTTCCCCGAGCTGTCGGGGGCTTTGAGTACTTGTACGTTGCAATCGACAAGTTCACAAAGTGGCCGGAAGTGGAACCAGTGAGGAAGGTGACAGCACAGTCAGCAGTCAAGTTCTTCAGGTCGATTGTTTGCCGCTTCGGGATCCCTAACAGGATAATCACCGACAACGGTAGACAATTTACGAGCCGCACCTTCATGCAGTACGTCCAAGATCTTGGCGCCAAGGTCTGCTTCGCTTCTGTTGCTCACCCGAGAAGCAACGGTCAAGCGGAGAGGGTAAATGTTGAAGTGCTGCGCGGGCTCAAGACCAGAACTTTCGACAGGCTGCACAAGTGCAGAAGAAACTGGATCGAGGAGCTGCCGGTGGTTCTTTGGTCGATCAGGACGACGCAAAATCGAGCCACTGGCCAGACACCTTTCGCTCTAGTCTATGGAGCAGAGGCAGTTATCCCCACGGAACTCGTATACGGATCACCTCGAGTGCTCGCTTATGATGAGCTCGAGCAAGAGCAGCTGCGACAGGATGACGCGCTGCTCCTTGAGGAAGACCGTCTTCAGGCTGTTGTGCGAGCTGCTCGCTACCAGCAAGCTTTGCGCCGCTACCATAGCCGCAAAGTTAACGCCAGAAGTCTCGAGGAAGGCGACCTTGTTCTTCGGCTAGTTCAGTCCGCCAAGAATTCCAACAAGTTGACGCCGAAGTGGGAAGGCCCTTACCGGGTGAAACGAGTCACTAGGCCTGGCGCTGTCCGCCTGGAGACCGAAGATGGCATTCCGGTGAGCAACTCCTGGAACATTGAGCATCTTCGTAAGTTTTACCCGTAAGGCACGGTTGTCGAAACCTGTTCCGGCAACCACCTTTTGTACAAGTCTTGCCGCTGTTGCATGTAATCCTTTGTACAAAGCCGGACGCAGACCCCGTGCATAAGTAAAGCTCATGTGCTCCGCACATTTTGTCGATTTCATGCTTTCTATTTTCGGCATATATGATCTGACACTTTGTGCAGCACCTACCCCACGGTAAGCAATAACGAGCCGTAAAGGCCCATATCTGTATTGTCTCTTCTTTCTTTTGAAAGGAAGGTTCCCCTCGCCCACAAGTTTGCCGGGGGGGAGGGGGGGAAGGAGAAGACGATGGTATGGACCAGGCGTCGCGATGATGGTATGGACCAGGCGTCGTTCAAGAAAAGTTTCGCCTTGCCGGGAAGCAAACAACAGAAAAGCTAAGTTGCCAAAGTTTGAGCAATCAGATTTTTTAAATTTTAAGTTATCTCCCTTGAACGACCACACTTTGTATGGAAAACCTGTGCGCGGAGGAACCAACTCGTAGCTAGTCGCGCCCTTACTTTGTTTCGAGTCCGCTCAACAACTTAAGTGAGCTGCTAGCGCCCTTACTTTGTTTCGAGTCCGCTCAGCAACTTAAGTGAGACTCTAGCGCCCTTACTTTGTTTCGAGTTCGCTCAGCAACTTAAGTGAGCGGCAACTAGTTGCGACAAGGTTTCTTGCCGGTAGCGGCACCGCCAGCAGGCTACTGACGTTCCGCACTCAGTGCTCGCGGCTCAGGTGCCTGCACCGGCAAGTTCCCTAAAAGCGTAGGGCAAAAACATACAAAGGGAGGAATCGAGTAAAGGGAATAACATTGCAATCATTCCATAGAACAAAGCTATATTACAAAGATAGCTTGTCGCAGCTCTAACAGATTGTTTTCATGACATGATAAACAGCGACAAGGAAAAGAAGAAATTGGCGGCCTAATCTACGCGATCGCCTTCGACCCTCTTGATCCCGCTCACCTTGTCCACAATGGGTGCGACAAGGGCCTTGAGCTCCTCCAGATCAGCCTCCGGTGGCAAGGTCCTGAGGACGTTGGTGAGGCGGAGGCCCGGATTGCGGAAGGCCACCTTCATCAACACTTTCTGAAGAGCTCCCGCGCAGATCTTGCGCGACTCGTCGGCCAGCTGCTTGGGGATCCTTTCCCGGAGCCGCTGAAGGGCCGTCGCCACGCCCTTGAAGAACAGGACGAGCTTGGCGCTGGGTTGGAGGTTGTCGTCGGAGGGATACCCAAGATCTTCCATCCCCAGCTGCGCCAGCTCCTTGTCGATGTCTGTGGCGGTATTCACAAGACTCTCCGTCCAGTGCGTCACAGTCTCCCTGAAGGCGTTCTGGGCGGCGGCAGCACTCTCCAGCAGCGCCTTGTCGGCCTTGATTTCCTCCTTCAAGGCTGCCTCCCGCTTCTTGGCGCTGTCCAGAGTCTTGGTCAAAGTGGTTAGCTTCAACTCAAGATCCACGTTGGAGACCTTGGCGGCGCTGAGCTCTTTGCCCTTCTCGGAGAGATCGGCCTCCAGCCGCGCCACCTTCGTCTTCAACTCCTCCTTGGCGGCCTCGGAGGCTGCGGCAGCATCCTCCGCTTGCTTGAGGGCTCCGTCAAGTTTCCCCTCGCGCGCGGCAAGCTCCTCCTCGTGGGCGTCGAGATTGACCTTCCGCTGCGCCAGCTCGCCCTCCTCCGCGGCTAGCTTCACAGTGGCAAGTCACTGCCGCTCTTCGACTTCGGCCTTCTCGAGGAGGAAGGCCTTCTGCGCTTCAGCGAGCTGCTCCCGCTCCTCCGCCAGATTTCGGAGGGCTTCCCGATGGAAACCCCCGAGCTCCTCCGTGCGCTTTTCAATGTCTGCTCTCGCCTTCGCGACAAGCGCCTTGCGGGACTCCAGCTTGGCTTGCCGCGCGTGGTAGAGCGACATCAGCTTCCGCAGCAGCCGCTCTTCTTCGGGCTCATCGCTGCTGCTGCTTCTCCATCGAAGATCTCCCCCTCGACCGGCGCCCTGGAGCTTGACGCCCAGGGGAGGTTGATGAAGACGCCTTCGCCGGCCTTCAAGTAAACGCCCGGCTGGGGCTCCTCGGTGCTTGGCGCTGCGGCTTCGGCGGACGGGTCGGCGGTCGGTGTAGCGCCTGGCGCTCCTGCGGCCTCTGGGCCATCAGTACGATCGCCAGATCCCTCGCCAGTCGCCGCGGCGCCAGCCTTGGCGGCCTCGGCGCCGGCGGGATCACCTGCGCCGGCTACGTCCTCGGCGGCGACCTCGGTCTCCATCCGCTCCGCAGCAGATGGGTCTGACAGCCGGCAAGGGGAGAAGAGTCAAGCAAAATCCAGGAAAAACTCGAGAAGATCAAACGAAGAAGAACCCAAGGGAAGTTTTGAAGCAAGAGGAGTACCTGCACCAGGCTCTGCAGTAGTGGTCTCCGCCGTCGGGGGGCCGCTGGTGCTGTCCCTTGCCGGAGAACCCTCCCTTGCCGGAGACTTCTCCCTTACCGACAGAGGCCCAGCCCAGTATTGCTGTTTTTTTTGCCTATTTCAGTGTTTCGAAGAAACAGAATATCAAACGGAGTCCAAACAGAATAAAACCTTCAGGGACGTGATTTTCTCACCGAACGTGATCCAGGAGACTTGGACCCTACTCCAAGGAGTCAAAGAGGCGGTCACGAGGGTGGGGGGCGTCCCCCCCTAGGGCGCGCCCCCTGCCTCGTGGGCCCCTCAGTGCTCCTCCGACGTACTTCTTCCTCCTATATATACCTACGTACCCCCAAACGAACAGCAGAGTATCCAAAAACCTAATTCCACCGCCGCAACTTTCTGTATCAATGGGATCCCATCTTGGGGCCTGTTCCGGAGCTCCGCCGGAGAGGGCCGTCATCACAGAAGGCTTCTACATCATCATAGCCCCTCCAATGAAGTGTGCGTAGTTTACCTCAGACCTTCGGGTCCATAGTTAGTAGGTAGATGGCTTATTCTCTCTTTTTGGATCTCAATACAAAGTTCTCCCCCTCTCTTGTGGAGATCTATTCGATGTAATCTTCTTTTTGCGGTGTGTTTGTTGAGACCGATGAATTGTGGGTTTATGATCAAGTCTATCTATGAATAATATTTGAATCTTCTCTGAATTCTTTTATGTATGATTGGTTATCTTTGCAAGTCTCTTTGAATTATCCGTTTGGTTTGGCCAACTAGATCGGTAGTTCTTGCCATGGGAGAAGTGCTTAGCTTTGGGTTCGATCTTGCGGTGTCCTTACCCAGTGACAGAAGGGGCAGCAAGGCACGTATTGCATCATTGCCATCGAGGATAACAAGATGGGGTTTATTTCATATTGAATGAATTTATCTCTCTACATCATGTCATCTTGCTTAAGGCGTTACTCTGTTTTTAACTTAATACTCTAGATGCATGCTGGATAGCGGTCGATGAGTGGAGTAATAGTAGTAGATGCAGAATCGTTTCAGTCTACTTGTCACGGACGTGATGCCTATATACATGATCATGCCTAGATATTCTCATAACTATGCTCAATTCTGCCAATTGCTCAACAGTAATTTGTTCACCCACCGTAGAATACTTATGCTCTTGAGAGAAGCCACTGGTGAAACCTATGGCCCCCGGGTCTATTCTCATCATATTAATCTCCATCACTTTAATCTTGCTTTGCTTTTTTACTTTGCCTTTTACTTTTCACTTTGCATCTTTATACCAAAAATACCAAAAATATTATATCTATCAGATCTCACTCTCGTAAGTGACCGTGAAGGGATTGACAACCCCTAATCGCGTTGGTTGCGAGTAGCTATCGTTTTGTGCAGGTACGAGGGACTTGAGCGTGGCCTCCTACTGGATTGATACCTTGGTTCTCAAAAACTGAGGGAAATACTTACGCTACTCTGCTGCATCATCCCTTCCTCTTCGGGGAAAACCAACGCAAGCTCAAGACGTAGCAAGAAGGATTTCTGGCGCCGTTGCCGGGGAGTCTACGCAAAAAGTCAACATACCAAGTACCCATCACAATCCCTATCTCTCGCATTACATTATTTGCCATTTGCCTCTCGTTTTCCTCTCCCCCACTTCACCCTTACCGTTTTATTCGCCCTCTCTCTCTCTATCCTCCCTCTCTATTTGCCTCTTTTGCCCGCTTGCCTTTTTGTTTGCTCGTGTGTTAGATTGCTTGTTTGTCGCGATGGCTCAAGATACTACCAAATTGTGTGACTTCACCAATACCAATAATAATGATTTCCTTAGCACTCCGATTGCTCCTCTTGCCAATACTGAATCTTGTGAAATCAATACTGCTTTGTTGAATCTTGTTATGAAAGATCAATTCGCCGGCCTTCCTAGTGAAGATGCCGCTACTCATCTGAATAGCTTCGTTGATTTATGTCATATGCAAAATAAAAAAGATGTTGATAATGATGTCGTTAAATTGAAGCTATTCCCTTTTTCGCTTAGAGATCGTGCTAAAGTTGGTTTTCGTCTTTGCCTAAGAATAGTATTGATTCTTGGAACAAGTGCAAAGATGCTTTTATCTCTAAGTATTTCCCTCCCGCTAAGATCATCTCTCTTAGAAACGATATTATGAATTTTAAGCAACTTGATCATGAACATGTTGCACAAGCTTGGGAGAGAATGAAATTAATGATGCGTAATTGTCCTACTCATGGTTTGAATTTGTGGATGATTATAAAAATTTTTTATGCTGGATTGAATTTTGCTTCTAGAAATCTTTTAGATTCGGCCGTGGGAGTCACTTTTATGGAAATCACTTTAGGAGATGCTACTAAACTACTAGATAATATTATGGTTAATTATTCTCAATGGCATACTGAAAGATCTTCTAATAAAAAAGTGCATGCGGTAGAAGAAATCAATGTTTTGAGTGGAAAGATGGATGAACTTATGAAATTATTTGCTACTAAGAGTGTTTCTTCTGATTCTAATGATATGCCTTTGTCTACTTTGATTGAGAATAACAATAAATCTATGGATGTGAATTTTGTTGGTAGGAATAATTTTGGTAACAACGCCTATAGAGGGAATTTTAATCCTAGGCCATATCCTAGTAATCCTTCTAATAATTATGGGAATTGCTACAACAACTCTTATGGAAATTATAATAAGATGTCCTCTGAATTTGAGAATAGTGTTAAAGAGTTTATGAATTCACAAAATAATTTTAATGCTTTGCTTGAAGAGAAATTTCTTAAAGTTGATGATTTGGCTAGGAACGTTGATAGAATTTCTCTTGAGGTTGATTCTTTAAAGCTTAGATCTATTCCTCCTAAGCATGATATCAATGAGTCTCTCAAAGCCATGAGAATTTCCATTGATGAGTGCAAGGAAAGAACCTCTAGGATGCGTGCTTCCAAAGATGCCTTTATTAAAGCGTGTTCTTCCAATTCCTATGAAAATGAAGATGAAGATCTAAAAGTTATTGATGTGTCCCCTATTAAATCTTTATTTTGCAATATGAATCTTGATGAAACTGAATATGATCTTCCTTTGCCTAGAAGGCGTTCTAAAAATTCGGAGTATTTAGATCTTTATGATGAAATTGATGAAAGTGGGATTGAAAGAAATAAAAATCTAGATGTTGCTAAACCCACTATATTGGATTTCAAGGAATTTAATTATGAAAGTTGCTCTTTAATTGATTGTATTTCCTTGTTTCAATCCGTGCTAGATTCTCCACATGCTTATAGTCAACATAAAGCCTTCACTGAACATATTGTTGATGCCTTGATGCAATATTATGAAGAAAAACTTGAGTTGAAAGTTTCTATCCCTAGAAAACTCTATGATGAGTGGTAACCAACTATTAAAATTAAAATTAAAGATCATGAGTTTTATGCTTTGTGTGATTTAGGTGCTAGTGTCTCCACTATTCCCAAGACTTTGTGTGATTTGCTAGATTTTCATAATTTTGATGATTGCTCTCTAAACTTGCATCTTGCGGATTCTACTATTAAGAAACCTATGGGAAGGATTAACAATGTTCTTATTGTTGCAAATAGGAATTATGTGCCCGTAGATTTCGTTGTTCTTGATATAGATTGCAATCCTTCTTGCCCTATTATTCTTGGTAGACCTTTCCTTAGAACGGTTGGTGTGATTATTGATATGAAGGAAGGGAATATTAGATTTCAATTTCCATTAAAAAAGGGCATGGAACACTTTCCAAGAAATAAAATAAAATTGCCATATGAAACTATCATGAGAGCCGCTTATGGATTGCCTACCAAAGATGGCAATACCTAGATCTATCCCGCTTTTATGCCTAGCTAGGGGCGTTAAACGATAGCGCTTGTTGGGAGGCAACCCAATTTTATTTTTATTCCTTGATTTTTGCTCCTGTTTAGTAATAAATAATTTATTTAGTCTCTGTTTTTTTTGTGTTTTTTGTGCTTAATTAGTGTTTGTGCCAAGTAGAACCGTTGGGAAGACTTGGGGAAAGTCTTGTTGAACTTGCTGTAAAAAACAGAAACTTTAGCGCTCACGAGAACTATTGTCATTTTTATTTGAAGAGTCCTATTTAGTTAATTATTTTTTTCAGATTATTAATATATAAAGTCCTCATGTCCAGCAATTTATTTTAGAATTTTTGGGGTTCCAGATCTTGCGCTAGCTACAGCTTACTACAGATTGTTCTGTTTTTGACAGATTCTGTTTTTCGTGTGTTGTTTGCTTATTTTGATGAATCTATGGTTAGTAAAATAGTTTATAATACATAGATAAGTTGGAATACAGTAGGTTTAACACCAATATAAATAAAGAATTAGTTCATTACAGTTCCTTGAAGTGGTCTTTTGTTTTCTTTCACTAACGGAGCTCACGAGTTTTCTACTTTAAGTTTTGTGTTGTGAAGTTTTCAAGTTTTGGGTGAATTCTTGTGATGGATTATGGAACAAGGAGTGGCAAGAGCCTAAGCTTGGTTATGCCCATGGCACCCCCAAGATAATACAAGGACACCAAAAAGTCAAAGCTTGGGGATGCCCCAGAAGGCATTCCCTCTTTCGTCCACTTCCATCGGTAATTTACTTGGAGCTATATTTTTATTCACCAACATGATATGTGTTTTGCTTGGAGCGTCTTGTATTATTTGTGTCTTTGTGTTTTAGTATGCCACAATCATCCTTGCTGTACACACCTTTTGAGAGAGCCATACATGAATTAAAATTTGATAGAATACTCTATGTGCTTCACTTATATCTTTTGAGCTAAGTAGTTTTGCTCTATGTGCTTCACTTATATCCTTTGAGCGTTATAATTTTGCTCTATGTTCTTCACTTAGATTTTTTTGAGCACGGTGGTGGATTTGTTTTAAAGAAACTATTGATCTCCCATGCTTCACTTAGATTATTTTGAGAGTCTTAATAGCATGGTAATTTGCTTAATAATAACATGCTTGGTATTCAAGATTTGTGAAACTTTCTTTTGAGTGTGTTGAATACTAAGAAAAGTTGGATGCTTGATAATTGTTTTGAGATATGGAGGTAATAATATCAAAGTCATGCTAGTAGAGTAATTGTGAATTTGAGAAGTGCTTGAGTTAAAGTTTGCAAGTCCCGTAGCATGCACGTATGGTAAACGTTATGCAACAAATTTGAAACATGAGGTGTTATTTGATTGTCCTCCTTATGAGTGGCGGTCAGGGACGAGCGATGGTATTTTCCTACCAATCTATCCCCCTAGGAGCATGCGCGTAATACTTTGGCCTTTGATGGCTTGTAGATTTTTGCAATAAGTATATGAGTTCTTTATGACTAATGTTGAGTCCATGGATTATACGCACTCTCACCCTTCTATCATTGCTAGCCTCTACGGTAACGTGCATTGCCCTTTCTCACATCGAGAGTTGGTGCAAACTTCGCCAGTGCATCCAAACCCCGTGATATGATACGCTCTTTCACACATAAACCTCCTTATATCTTCCTCAAAACAGCCACCATACCTACCTATTATGGCATTTCCATAGCCATTCCGAGATATATTGCCATGCAACTTTCCACCATCCAGTTTATCATGACACATTCATCATTGTCATATTGCTTAGCATGATCATGTAGTTGACATAGTATTTGTGGCAAAGCCACCGTTCATAATTTTTTCATACTTGTCACTCTTGATTCATTGCATATCCCGGTACACCGCCGGAGGCATCCATATAGAGTCATACTTTGTTCTTGTATCGAGTTGTAATCATTGAGTTGTAAATAAATAAAAGTTTGATGATCATCATTCAATAGAGCATTGTCCCAATAAAAAAAGAGAAAGGCCAAAGGAAAAAAAAGAAGGCCCCCCAAAAAAGATAAATAAATAAAAAGGGGCAATGCTACTATTCCTTTTTTTCCACACTTGTGCTTCAAAGTAGCACCATGTTCTTCATATAGAGAGTCTCTTGAGTTATCACTTTCATACACTAGTGGGAATTTTCATTATAGAACTTGGCTTGTATAATCCAACAATGGGCCTCCTCAAGTGCCCTAGGTCTTCGTGAGCAAGCAAGTTGGATGCACACCCACTTAGTTTCTTTTATTGAGCTTTCATACATTTATAGCTCTAGTGCATCCGTTGCATGGCAATCCCTACTCCTTGCATTAACATCAATTGATGGGCATCTCCATAACCCATTGATTAGCCTCGTTGATGTGAGACTTTCTCCTTTTTGTCTTCTCCACATAACCCCCATCATTCTATTCCACCCATAGTGCTATATCCATGGCTCACGCTCATGTATTGCGTGAAAGTTTATAAGTTTGAAATTATTAAGGTATGAAACAATTGCTTGGCTTGTCATCGGGGTTGTGCATGATGAGAGCATTCTTGTGTGACGAAAATGGAGTATGACTAAACTATATGATTTTGTAGGGATAAACTTTCTTTGGCCATGTTACTTTAAGAAAACATAATTGCTTTGTTGGTTTGCTTGAAGTATTATTATTCTTTATGTCAGTATGAACTTTTGTCTTGAATCTTCCTAATCTGAATATTGATACCACAATTAAGAAGATTTGCATTGAAATTATGCCAAGTAGCACTCCGCATCAAAAATTCTATTTTTATCATTTACCTACTCGAGGACGAGCATGAATTAAGCTTGGGGATGCCTGATACGTCTCCAACGTATCTATAATTTTTGATTGCTCCATGCTATATTATCTACTGTTTTGGACTATATTGGGCTTTATTTTCCACTTTTATATTATTTTTGGGACTAACCTATTAACCGGAGGCCCAACCCAGAATTGCTGTTTTTTTGCCTATTTCAGTGTTTCAAAGAAACAGAATATCAAACGGAGTCCAAACGGAATAAAACCTTCGGGGACGTGATTTTCTCACCAAACGTGATCCAGGAGACTTGGACCCTACTCCAAGGAGTCAAAGAGGCGGTCACGAGGGTGGGGGCGCCCCCCTAGGGCGCGCTCCCCTGCCTCGTGGGCCCCTTGGTGCTCCTCCGACGTACTTCTTCCTCCTATATATACCTACGTACCCCCAAACGAATAACAGAGGAGCCAAAAACCTAATTCCACCGCCGCAACTTTCTGTATCCATGAGATCCCATCTTCGGGCCTGTTTCGGAGCTCCGCCGGAGAGGTCCGTCATCACGGAGGGCTTCTACATCATCATAGCCCCTCCGATGAAGTGTGAGTAGTTTACCTTAGACCTTCGGGTCCATAGTTAGTAGCTAGATGGCTTCTTCTCTCTTTTTGGATCTCAATACAAAGTTCTCCCCCTCTCTTGTGGAGATCTATTCGATGTAATCTTCTTTTTGCAGTTTGTTTGTTGAGACCGATGAATTGTGGGTTTATGATCAAGTCTATCTATGAATAATATTTGAATCTTCTCTGAATTCTTTTATGTATGATTGGTTATCTTTGCAAGTCTCTTCCAATTATCCGTTTGGTTTGGCCAACTAGATTGGTAGTTCTTGCCATGGGAGAAGTGCTTAGCTTTGGGTTAGATCTTGCGGTGTCCTTTCCCAGTGACAGAAGGGGCAGCAAGGCACATATTGCATCGTTGCCATCGAGGATAACAAGATGGGATTTATTTCATATTGCATGAATTTATCTCTGTACATCATGTCATCTTGCTTAAGGCGTTACTCTGTTTTTAACTTAATACTCTAGATGCATGATGGATAGCGGTCGATGAGTGGAGTAATAGTAGTAGATGCAGAATCGTTTCAGTCTACTTGTCACGGACGTGATGCCTATATACATGATCATGCCTAGATATTCTCATAACTATGCTCAATTCTGTCAATTGCTCAACAGTAATTTGTTCACCCACCGTAGAATACTTATGCTCTTGAGAGAAGCCACTAGTGAAACCTATGGCCCCCGGGTCTATTCTCATCATATTAATCTCCATCACTTTAATCTTTCTTTGCTTTTTTACTTTGCCTTTTACTTTTCACTTTGCATCTTTATACCAAAAATACCAAAAATATTATATCTATCAGATCTCACTCTCGTAAGTGACCGTGAAGGGATTGACAACCCCTAATCGCGTTGGTTGCGAGTAGCTATCGTTCTGTGCAGGTACGAGGGACTTGAGCGTGGCCTCCTACTGGATTGATACCTTGGTTCTCAAAAACTAAGGGAAATACTTATGCTACTCTGCTGCATCATCCCTTCCTCTTCGGGGAAAACCAACGCAAGCTCAAGACGTAGCAGTGGTCCAGTGCTTGGGTACTGCCCTTACTTGGATAAGCATCCCACTTATGATTAACCTCTATTGCAAGCATCCGCAACTACAACAAAAGTATTAAGGTAAACCTAACCATAGCATGAAATATATGGATCCAAATCAGCCCCTTACGAAGCAACACATAAACTAGGGTTTAAGCTTCTGTCACTCTAGCAACCCATCATCTACTTATTACTTCCCAATGCCTTCCTCTAGGCCCAAATAATGGTGAAGTTTCATGTAGTCGGCGTTCACATAACACCACTAGAGGAGAGACAACATACATCTCATCAAAATATCGAACGAATACCAAATTCACATGACTACTAATAGCAAGACTTCTCCCATGTCCTCAGGAACAAACGTAACTACTCACAAAGCATAAACATGTTCATAATCAGAGGGGTATTAATATGCATATAGGATCTGAACATATGATCTTCCACCAATTAAACCAACTAGCATCAACTAAAAGGAGTAATTAACACTACTAGCAACCTACTAGAACCAATCCCGAACTTGGAGACAAGAATTGGATACAAGAGATGAACTAGGGTTTTGAGAGGAGATGGTGTTGATGAAGATTTTGATGGAGATTGCCCTCTCCCGATGAGAGGAGCATTGGTGATGACGATGGCGATGATTTCCCCGTCCGGGAGGGAAGTTTCTCTGGCAGAACAGCTCCGCCAAAGCCCTAGATTGGTTCCGCCAAGGTTCCGCCTCGTGGCGGCGGAGTTTCGTCTGAGAAGATGGCTTGTTATTTTTTTCCCATCGAAAGACTTCATATAGCATAAGATGGCCACCGGAGGGCCACCAGGGGGCCCACGAGGTAGGAGGGCGCGCCCAGGGGGGGTAGGGCGCGCCCCCACCCTCATGGGTAGGGTGTGCCCCCCCTGGTGAATCTCTTCCGCTAAGTATTTTTATATATTCTGAAAACGTCTTCCGTGAATTTTCAGGACTTTTGGAGCTGTGCAGAATAGGTCTCTAATATTTGCTCCTTTTCGAGCTCAGAATCCCAGTTGCCGGCATTCTCCCTCTTTATGTAAACCTTGTAAAATAAGAGAGAATATGCATAAGTATTGTGACATAATGTGTAATAACAACCCATAATGCAATAAATATCGATATAAAAGCATGATGCAAAATTGACGTATCAACTCCCCCAAGCTTAGACCTCGCCTGTCCTCAAGTGAAAGCCGAAATCGAAAAAAAATGTCCACATGTTTAGAGATAGAGGTGTCAATAAAAATAAAATACGGACATGAGGGCATCATGATCATTCTTAGAACAACAACTTATATAATTCTTGTCATATAATCTCTTATGCTAGAGTAATAATTCAATCACAATTTCAAGTATGAATCGTAAACTTCATTGAAAACTAACAAACTATAATCTCAGTCATTGGAGCAATTGCAATTTATCGTAACATAGGAAAGAGTCAATGTATAAGAGCTTTTCAGCAAGTCCACATACTCAACTATCATATCACTACAAAAAAATACACTTCCGTGATGATACGTGTTTGTCACAGTAGGTTGCGTTTTTTGTCATGCATGTACATCCATGACGATTTTATGATAGAATCAAGATAGTCATACCGGTGCTGTCGTAGAACTGTTCCATGACATTACCAAAATTATCATCACGGAAGTGTACACTTCCATGACGATAAATCGCGCGTCACAGAAGTGCTTTCGTCAAGGGTGACCGACACGTGGCATCCACCATAACGGAACGTCGTTAAGCTATCGGGTCGGGTTTTGGATCTGATAACCCGTTAACAGCCCCAACCAATGGGGATTTTCCACGTGTAAAATCATCATTGGCTGGAGGAAACACGTGTCGGCTCATCGTTGGGACAGATGTCATCCACTCATTGGGCAGAAGGCGCCTATGATACGTCGACACATGGCACGACCCAACAGAGGCCCATTCCTGTGAAAAGGCTGGCCCGTTTGACTTGGTCAAAAGGTGGCGGGCCGGCCCATGGAAAGCCTGTTAACGGCATGTTCGCATATAGCCCATTTACAGCCCGCTAACCCAAGGCCCGTTACGCCCTATCCGAATTAGGCCCCGTAGCGTCATCTGGGCCATCCAATATGATTCCAGCCCGTTTTCACTTCTGGCCCATGTATGGCCCATGACGTCTTTCGGCCCATATGAGGTCCCATGTAACTCTTGGCCTATTAACGGCCCGTGGTGAAACTGGCCCGTAATGAACAGTGTATCACTTTACACCCATTAACGGCCCGTGGTGAAACTGGCTCGTAATGAACAGTGTATCACTTTATACCCATTAACGACCCGTTATTCCGTTGGGCCGTTTCCAGCCCATGTTATCTTTCGGCCTTCTCAGAGCCCATTTATTCTTGGGCTCATTTCCAGCTTTCGTTTACTTACGGCCTGTTACTGTCATTTTCTGCTTGTGGGCCAAATTCAGCCCATGGTTATAGTCGGCCCGTTTGTGGTCCGTTAATACGTTGGGCCGTTTTCATAGCGTCATCAAATACGGCCTATTAACGATGGCCCGTTATGGTTGGCCCATGTACGGACGATTCCAACTCTAGCCCGTTTACGGCCATAATGCGGCCTGTTATTGGCCCATGTTTGGCCAATCGATCATACGGCCCGTATAAGGCCCATTGATGATACGGCCCGTAGAAGGCCCATTGTTTCTACGGCCCATAGAAGGCCTACTGTTTCTACGGCCCGTAGAAGGCCCACTGTTTCTACGGCCTGTAGGAGGCCCAGTGCCACTACAGTAAATATTAGCCCATGGTTATTATGGCCTAGTTTTAAAAAATAGGTTATTGCAGCCACTAGCAAACCGCGGAAAAAGAACTGCACTGACTACAAGCAAAAAATAAACAAGACAACAATGAAATAAATAAGCAAGCAACTTATGCTAGGCTATCACGGCTATTACACATATTACATCCACTGGGCATCAAAGTTCACCACCAGTGCAAATATAGGGAACAAAGCAGCATATAAACGCCGCAGCAAAACAAGTCCAGAACTGAAACCACTTCAGAAGAGTTCAAGAAATAATATCTTGGGTACCCATAATGCTGGCAAGATGCTTAGCAAGCTTATTAACTTTCTCTTGTTTGGCGCTTAAATCCTCCAACGCTTGCTGTTGCACAAGAAAGTACGCATCTGAATTCTGCAGGGACTTCCTCAGTCCTTCGGCTTCTTGCCGCAACACGGCTGACTGATGCCTTTCAGCTTATAGCTGAGACTGAAGAAGCCGAAGTGATTCAGGCAGCGAGTTCAAAGAGCTTGTGCCAGCGGTACTGGCCAGTAACTCGAACACTACATCAACGCAGGACTGTGGGGTTTTCTCACTGTCTACAAGATCGTTTTTATCACCTTTCTTGGAGACCAACAAGATTGTCTCACTATCTTGAACCTTATCTGCATTACTTTCTCTACCATTGCATAGTGGGGTGCTCTTCTCCAATATTCTGTTTGCATACTACAAGAGAAACAAGCAGACACATCACAGGTTTAGCTTGTAGTATACGAAACTCATTTTGGTAAACCGGTTCAGTAGTAAGGTGGACAGGATAACAACATGAAACAAACATATATCTATGTACTATGGTCACTGCATTGTCCATATCATTCTAGTTTATGTTCCCTAATCAAGATAGAGACACAGTTCAACTCATATATTTTTAAGACACAACAGCATAGACAGAATATAAGTGTGAGAAACTACACAACATTGGAAGCACTTGTAATCTGCATCACATGAGAACATAACTGTTTATACAACTTAAACTGAAATCAACATAGAGCAAGAAGTTAGAACAACAATCCAGTTAAAGAAATAGGTTTAAAACATACCTGTTGCGCCATTGGAGTTTCAATTGGATCCTTCAAATTCGAAAGTAGTTGGTATGAGTAAATACAGTGATGCAACAGCAAAGGAGTATGGACCATAGCTACGGAATCTGACCTGAGAACAGTTGCTCTTCTGCTTTAAACGTGGAGTTTGGGTTAGCTGTGGTGGTCTTCGTGCTTTGGGCACTGCAGTAGCTTTACAAACTACTCGTGTGGGGGTACTCTATGGTGGCCATGGTGCTTTGTCAACTATAAGTGGGTTACTATCCGCTGGGGTTGCGGTTAGATGGGTTGTAGCTGGTTCTTTGCCCAACGGTGTAAGTGTGCAATCTGGAAGAGTCTCGATTATGTGTGGTGGGGCTAGTTTGTGGGCCAGTACAACCATGGTTCTATCTGCATCGACAGGTAGCACTATCTTTTGTGAAGAACGGGTTTTTGCTCCCTTAGATATTGCCATCACCCCCTCCAATTCAAATGGCTGATAAACAAGAAAAGAAATTGAACGTATAGACATTGTATGATAGACAGATGTGGTAATTCACATATATGATGCCTAACTGAACAGGATATCATGACACAGTTTCAGATATATGATGGATAACTTAACATGATATAATGGCATAATTCAACATATGTTGAGTACCTAAACAGGATGACATGACAAAACTATATGATGTCTTTCTAAAATAGGTTGGGATGAAATAATTCACATACATGTTGTCTAAGTATACAGGATGGCATGATATAATTGACATAATTGATTCATATACTAAGCAGCTGGCACTCACATGTATGATCTCTAAACTAAGCAGATATAATTGAATATTGTGCATATGATGTCTAAACTAAGTAATGCAAGACACCATATGCATCATATGAGAAATATAAACATTGCAACTTACAACATACACCTCAGGTGGGATATAGGACTGGTCATCTGTCTCTGAATCCTCCTCTAAGGAGCTCCCTGTAACCATCGAGATATATGCTTCAACAGGTACCATTGCCTGCTCTGAAGACCTTGTTTTCACTCCAGATTTTTCCATAACCGGCTCAAATGGCTGATACACATGAAGAGTAGTTCAATATACACAGATTGTCGACAAATGGAATACGTAATGAAAAAAAAGATGGCATGAGATAATTCACATATATAATGCCTGGCTCCATGGCGGTGCATAATTCACATATATGATAACTGGATGAAAAACATGGCATTGCATAATTCACGTATCTGATATAGAAAGCAAACAGGAGGCATTCACACAAAGCATGTCTAATCTAAGCAGATGGCATGGCAATGCAAGACACCATATGCATGATATGAGCAATATAACCCAGCCAAGTTAGAGCATGCACCTCGGGGGGGGGGATACGACTGGTCATCTCTCTCTGAATCCTCCTCTGAGGAGCTATCTGTAACCAACAAGAAATCTGCATCGACAGGTAGCACTGACTGCTCAGAAGACCTTGTTTTCACTCCAGATTTTCCCATGACCGACTCAAATGGCAGATGCATAGGAAGAGTAGATGAATGTATAAAAATTGGTGACAAATGGAATACATTATGGAAAAAAATGGCACGATACAATTCACATATACGATGACTGGCTAAACAGGATGGCATTACATGATTCACGTATATGATGCCTGGCTAAAGAAGATGGCATTGCATAATTCCCATATACTCCCTCCGTTCCTAAATATTTGTCTTTTAGAGATTTCAAATGGACTACCACATACGGATGTATATAGACATATTTTAGAGTGTAGATTCACTCATTTTGTTCCGTATGTAGTCACTTGTTGAAATCTCTAAAAAAGACAAATATTTAGGAATGGCGGGAGTATGATATAGAAACCAAACAGGTGGCATTCACACAAAGCAAATCTAAACTAAGCTGATGACATATAAGATGTATAATGTAAGCAACGCAAGGCGCCATATGCATGATATGACCAACATCAGCATGCCAGGTTAGAGCAAACACCTCAGGTGGTAAACAGGCGTGGTCGGCTCCTTCTGAATCTCTATCTGAACAGTTATCTTCCTCTGGAATACAATCTGGAAATGCGGGAGGGGGGGCACTTCGCCCACCATGGAGCGGCGTCCGCATGACATTATATTCGCACACAACGATCTTCTCTTTTTCTCTACATGTTCAGTATGATTGTGTACAATATCTGACATGCATAATAAAAAAAATAGTTAGATTTTGTAAGGCCTAAGGGGTGCATGCAAAAATCAAGACTGGTGGTAGCAAACGAGTGGATGGATCCAAAACTAATGATAGCAGGTAGATTATAGCTTCAGTTTAAAAAGATAGACAATGGATCATCTATTGTTTGTTGCCCACCCAACATGAACCACATAGAAGACCCCAGATGAACCACATAGTAGACACATACTATTTGTTGCTGGCTCGATATGAGACCCATGGGCAATTCAAAACTCAAGATTGAATGATAAAGTAGCAGGTAATAATAACCGATGTATAACGTAAGCAAGCACGAAAGACTGCGACCTCTCTTCCGGAACTGTGTAGTCCTCGGGTTCATCTGCTCAGTCGATGATGGTAATGTAGTTGGCGTGGCTGCCGGCAACAGGGAAGATGATCTGAGGCGGCAAAAGGAAGTCTGCAGGGGGGATCTCTGCTGCAGTGAACGCTTTTGTCGATGGTGCACCTCAGGTGGGGTGGATGACGACACGGCAGGAGCAGGACATAACACACTGAGTTTTCTTTGACGCCTATCTGAAAATGAAGTAAATCTGTAAGGGCTCCTTAGAATAGGAGGATTCTATAAATGCAGGGACAGGAAAAACACAGGAATAGGATAGGAATGCACGTGCAAAACAGAGCATTTGGAAACATAGGATTTCAGTCACCCTGGGTGTTTGGCTCACATGAATTGGAAGAACAGAGAAATGGAGAAACAAAGTGATGCGACGAGTGTACAACCTCTTTGGCATAGCCTTGTGGACCTCAGCATCATTGGGTTGGACGTGGAGGATGGTGATGATGCTGGTGTGACTGTCGGAGGCGGGGAAGAAGATCCGAGGCCTCTGGAAACGGCGCCGAGGGTACTGCTCCGCTGTGATGGACGGTTCCGTCGATGGAGCAGCTCTGCTAAGGTGTACAGCGACGAGGCTGAAGCATGACAAGACAAACAACATTAATCTGAAGTGGGACCCTAATATCATCTACAATAGATGATGTAAAATACATCACCAAAAAGTGCTAGATGTAAAACACATCAGCCGCGCCACGGCCGCTCCGACAGATGCTGTAAGTATTGTTCACTCTGAACTTAACTGAAGAAAATGAACTTCACAGTCGAAACTGAATTTTACTATCGAAACTGATTGAACTAGTAACAGAGCATTGCAATAGATGTTTAGGGCGTTCGAGCACTAGTAGCAGAGAAGCAGTGATCTAAATCAGCAGACGCTCGAGCAGGGAATGCACTAGCAGAGAGCAAGTCGTGCAGTAGCACCGTGAGCGAGTGCTAAAGCAGCAACTGATGACCCACAGGGATAGGGGATCTATCGTAGTCCTTTTGATAAGTAAGAGTGTCGAACCCAACGAGGAGCAGAAGGAAATGATAAGCGGTTTTCAGCAAGGTATTCTCTGCAAGTACTGAAATAAGTGGTAACAGATAGTTTTGTAATAAGGTAAATTGTAACGAGCAACCAGTAACAAAAGTAAATAAGGTGCAGCAAGGTGGCCCAATCCTTTTTGTAGCAAAGGACAAGCCGGAACAAACTCTTATAATAGGAAAAGCGCTCCCGAGGACACATGGGAATATCGTCAAGCTAGTTTTCATCACGTTCATATGATTCGCGTTCGATACTTTGATAATTTGATATGTGGGTGGACCGGTGCTTGGGTGCTGTTCTTACTTGAACAAGCATCCCACCTATGATTAACCTCTATTCGAAGCATCCGCAACTACAACAAAAGTATTAAGGTAAACCTAACCATAGCATGAAACATATGGATCCAAATTAGCCCCTTACGAAGCAACGCATAAACTAGGGTTTAAGCTTCTGTCACTCTAGCAACCCATCATCTACTTATTACTTCCCAATGCCTTCCTCTAGGCCCAAATAATGGTGATGTGTTATGTAGTCGACGTTCACATAACACCACTAGAGGCTAGACAACATACATCTTATCAAAATATCAAACGAATACCAAATTCACATGACTACTAATAGCAAGACTTCTCCGTTGTCCTCAGGAACAAACGTAATTACTCACAAAGCATATTCATGTTCATAATCAGAGGGGTAATAATATGCATAAAGGATCTAAACATATGATCTTCCACCAAATAAACCAACTAGCATCAACTACAAGGAGTAATCAACACTACTAGCAACCTACTAGCACCAATCCCGGACTTTGAGACAAGAATTGGATACAAGAGATGAACTAGGGTTTGGAGATGATATGGTGCTGGTGAAGATGTTGATGGAGATTGCCCTCTCCCGATGAGAGGAGCGTTGGTGATGACGATGGTGATGATTTCCCCTTCCCGGAGGGAAGTTTCCCCGATAGAACAGCTCTGCCGGAGCTCTAGATTGGTTCCGCCTCGGTTCCGCCTCGTGGCGGCGGAGTCTCGTCCCGAAAGGTTGCTTCTTATTTTTTTTCTCATCGAAAGACTTCATATAGGAGAAGATGGACGTCGGAGACCCACCAGGGGGCCCACGAGGTAGGGGGCGTGCCCTAGGGGGGCGCACCCCACCCTCGTGAGAAGGGTGTGGGCCCCCTGGCCTTCATCTTTGGCATGGATTTTTCTTTATTTCTTTTAAGACGTTTTGTGGAGTTTCAGGACTTTTGGAGTTGTGCAGAATAGGTCTCTAATATTTGCTCCTTTTCCAGCCCAGAATTCCAGCTGCCGGCATTCTCCCTCCTTATGTAAACCTTGTAAAATAAGAGAGAATAGCCATAAGTATTGTGATATAAAGTGAAATAACAGTCCATAATGCGATAAATATCGATGTAAAAGCATGATGCAAAATGGACGTATCAGCAACTCCTGTAGCTGTCGGAGGTCGTGCAGCAGCAGCAGCGCAAGCGAGAGCAAGAGCAGAGCAGCAGCACGAACGAAAGCAGGAGCAGTGCAGCAGCGCGACCGACAACAAGAACAGAGCCGCAGCGCGAGCGAGAGCTGGAGCAGCTGCAGCTAGTGCCGTTGTGGAAGTCGCCGCCGAGGAAGCAACAACATGGGGGAGAGATGCCGTGGATGATGTGGCTGGCGACGACGTCGTCGATGGAGACACCATGTCTGCTCGGTATCGAGCACCGGTAGCCCCGTGAGATCGAATAAAAGATAAAATGCAGCGATGAGTGCAGAACCTCCTTGGTGGCGCCGAGTTGGCCTCGGCCTCATCAGAGGAATTGGTGAGGGTGCTGCGGTTCTGGTGGGGCAGGTCAAGACGACGCTGTGGGGATTGAGGTGGCGCGATAGACGAGGCGAACATCGGGGCAGCTCCTTGGAGGTGGAGGACGGGGTGGCTGATCTGGCGGGACAACGAGATCGACAATGGATCCTCATCCAGTGCGGTGGATGAGGGACGGCGAGCTGTTGCGGTGGACAACATAGTCGGGGAAGAGTCTCCGGCTGGGCGGCGGTCGGGAGGCCGACGGAGGAGCGTGGGGTTTCGTGGGTTTTGGCGGCCTCGGTCTACGAATGGGGTGCGAAGGGGGAGGGGGAGCCAAGCTAAGGGACACGCTTGTCCGAAATGTAGGGTAAGTTACCAGCGTACCCCCACCGGTTTTGACACCATGATGTGGAGCTTCATTTCCGGCTGAGGGGTAGAAGGGGGATTTCGCGTGTCTGGGCTGCGGGAGCGATTTCGGATGAGGAGGGAGTTCTCGCGCGCGTCCAAATTTCGGGATAACAAGGCGTGGCGCGGGTTGAAGAAGCGGGAGTTTCAAAGCAGGTGAGACAAAAGATACTCAAGCTTGAAAATTTCAGGATAACAAGGTGCGGATTCCTTGTTCAGCAGAACAAACTTAACGTGTAAAAAACAATTCATACAAGACACAAGAGAGTCATGTCCCCTTTTACTATATTGCTATAGATGCCATTGAAAAACTACAAGAAAAATGTAAAAAAATCGGTAGAACAAGATTACCCTGCACAGTACCAAATCAATTCGCACTTCCCTCAA
Source organism: Triticum urartu (assembly GCF_003073215.2). NCBI lineage: Eukaryota > Viridiplantae > Streptophyta > Magnoliopsida > Poales > Poaceae > Triticum > Triticum urartu. The sequence goes on along the minus strand of NC_053027.1, from coordinate 505,028,072 downwards.
CAATAACAAAAAACAAATCAATTCCCACCAAAGAAAGAGTAATGTCCCTTTTTATATGATTACAGATGCCATGATCTCGAATTTCAATTTTTGAATCCATGTTATGTTGAATTCGAATATATTGTTAGGTGACCTTGTGGTTTATAATTGATGTAGTTGTACATTTTGATCTTCCATCATATGTGAACATTTTAGTCCACCATGTGAACATATATATTGTTGTCTACCATATGGACTAAATTTGAATCAATTTCCTTATTTGAATATGATTGTTGTCAAGTTATACAGTAATTTAAATATTATATTGATAACAAAAAACATACATATAGAAGTAATCATATTTCACTATGAACTACATGTACCATACGCTCTCCAATTCAAATATTTGTATCCATTTTATGTTGAATTCAAATCATAGTACATTATTGGTCTAGGTAGCGAGATGTTTGGGATAATCTAAACCCTGTTTTCATACGTATAATTTTTGGCTGAATTGGGACAAGTTTTGGTATAAGCCTCTTGCAAAACCGGAGATTCTCTCAACAAGCCTCGTGGTTCCGAGAGGGAACGTGTCACCTTTGTGTGTGAAACGATATATGCCGCCTCCCCCCTGATTTTATTTACAGAGGCAACATAGAACTATATGAGTGCCCCGCTAAAATATGGAATTATTTCGGGTTCATTTGGCCTTTTTATACATTAATTGAGTTTCTGGACTTTTAATGTGCATAATCTAAATATGAATTGCATGCACATTCTCCGGTGCACCAAAGTGGGTTGAAAAATCACATGTGTGTCCTTGGTTGAATTTCTAGGTCCCATGGAAGAAATGAGAATGGAATTCAAACATCTGGGCGTCATGACTCGGCCGAGAACATCGAGAAACTTTGATTTTAAATTCATGTAAATATAAAACTCGCCTGGAAATCATGAAACTTGGCATGGTGTCATGTCGTGGCACTAACATGTTGTGGTAAAAAATTGGGCCGATTTGGAAGCTCGTGGTTCTAAGAGGGAACGTGCCACCTTTGAGTGTGAAACGATATACGCTGCCCCCCTTGAGTTTCTTAACAAAGGCAACATAGAACTACATTAGTGCCCTGTTAAAATTTGGAATTATTCCGGGTTCGTTTGTCGTTTTTATACATTAATTGAGTTTCTGGTCATTTAATGCGCATAAGTCAAATTTGAAATACAAGCACATGCTCTCGTGCACCAAAGTTGGTTGAAAAATCAAATTTGTGTCCTCGGGTGAATTTCTAGGTCCCATGCAAGAAATGAGAATAAAATTAAAACATCTGGGCATCGTGGCTCGGCCGAGAACATTGAGAAACTTGGTTTTAAAATTCTTGTAAATCCAAAACACATCTGAAAATCATGAAACTTGGCATGGATGTCATGTCATGGTACTACCATGTTGGGGTAAAAAAATTGGCCGAATAGGAACAGATTTTGGTATAAGCTTCTTGCAAACCAAAGCTTCTCTCAAGAAGGCTCGTGGTTCTGAGAGGGAACATGCCACCTTTGAGTGCGAAACGATATACATTGTCCCCCTTGAGTTTATTTACAAAGGCAACATAGAACTACATGAGTGCCCTGTTAAAATTTGGAATTATTCCGACTTCGTTTGGCCTTATTTACACATTAATTGAGTTTTTGGTCATTTAATGTGCATAATTCAAATTTGAACTACAAGCACATGCTCCCGTACACCAAAGTTGGTTGAAAAATCACATTTGTGTCCTCGGGTGAATTTCTACTCCCTCCTTCCATATATATAGGTCCTAATGCGTTTTTTGAGGCTAACTTTGACCAAACATTAGAGCAATAATATATGACATGCAACTTACACAAAGCATACCTTCAAATTTGTATGTCAAAGGAGCTTCCAATAATATAATTTTCATAGTATACATCTCATGTGCTATTAATCTTGTCAATAGTCAAAGGCTGTCTTGAAAAACACATTAGGCCCTATATAGATGGAAGGAGGGAGTAGGTCCCATGCAAAAAATGAGAATAAATTCAAACATCTGGGCATCGTGGCTCGGTCGAGAACATCGAGAAACTTGGTTTTAAAATCATGAAACTTGGCATGGTGTCATGTCATGGTAGTACCATGTCGTGGTAAAAAAATTGGCCGAATAGGAACAAATTTTGGTATAAGCTTCTTGCATGTCGGAGCTTCTCTCAAGAAGGCTCGTGGTTCTGGGAGGGAACGTGTCACCTTTGTGTGCATAATTCAAATTTGAAATACAAGCACATGTTCGAGTGCACCAAAGTTGGTTGAAAAATCACATGTGTGTCCTCGGGTAAATTTCTAGGTTCCATGCAAGAAATGGGAATGAAATTCAAAATTTTGGGTGTCGTGGCTGGGTTGGAAACATTGAGAAACTTAGTTTTTTAATTCCTGTAAATCCAAAACACGCATGAAAATAATGAAACTTGGCTTGGTGCCATGACATGGCACCAACATGCTATGGTAAATTTGCAGTCCGATTTGCGAAGGCGCACACATTAACAATCAACAAAGTCATTTTGGAACAAGTGCTGTCATGTTACAATCGGAAACACAAGTATTATTGAAACCGTGGGCGTTCTACTTACTAGTACCATTTACGTGCCGCCACGCGTCCCCATTTTTTATTAGCTAGGAGGCGCCGCGCAGGGTAGCTATTGGAGTACGAGAGGCGTGCGATCAGACCCCTGCGCGTGCTTATCGGGAGGAGAGCCCTTTGACCTCCATCTACCGTCCACCTCTCTCCCAAGGTCTCCATTAATGGCACCCGAGCCTCTATTTAATGGCGTGGCTATGTCTCACTCGACTGAGATTTAAGAGAGAAAAAAGAAAATCAGAAAGCACGGATCTTGATGTTAGATCCGACGGACCTATATAGCATCTACTGCGACTTATAGCAAGACTGATGAATATATAAGGATGATTAAATTTTTTTTGATCAAAGAAGGGCTTGCCCCTTCCGATTTTCATTACTGAAAACCACCACAATTCACAAGAAGTTCAACACAACTCCAGCCTAACACGAAGGACTAAAAGCTACCATATTGAAAACGCAACATCCCAAGAGGCCAACAAAGGCCAAACATCCGCGCTAGAACCCAGCATTTCACAACCGACGACACAATCCACATCCTAAACCGACTATTACATCAAAAGAAACCAGGAAACTAAAGGAATCCCAGCAGCAACTAGAAGAACAGCAACGCTAGGGTCGCGACAGCAAGAGTTTTCTTCATTCCAGCCTCGCAACATTGATCTTCCACAGAAAGATAAGGACGATTAATTGTCTTACATAATTAGAAAGATAATTAAGAAATCCACATGCGGCTACGCCCGAAATACACAAGGGCAAAATAAGAAGGAAGACAAGGATCTGCTTGCTGATCTCTACTTTCTTGACGCGTTGCTGCAGGCCGCGAGAACTAGTCTCCACGGCGAGCGGCGATGAGCTCTTTCGTGTCCTCAAGACGCTGCTTGAGAACATCCACGGATTCCTCCACCAGCCTTTGGCGCTTGTTGCGGAGCATGTCATTCTCGTCCATAAGTTCTTGACGATGATGCTGGTCCTCTTCAACAAGGCACTGGTCTCCTCCTGCTGGTCTGCACTTCGGACAATCTTCTCCCTCAGCAGGTCGCGCTCGGCTCGGATCCTCTCATTGCCCTCCCTTAGTTGCCGGATGATGCCGGTAGCCTGTTCAAACGAGGCTTTCATGTCGTCCTGCAACCTCGCCCAGCTAGAGATCTGATCCATCTGGCTATGGACGACCGCATGCATGCGCCTGTAACAGTCGTCGCCTGCCCGCGAGAAATTTTCCCAGGCCGCCGCGGCGCGGCGGGACATCTCTGCTGCATTCGTGGTGCGGCGAGACATCTCTGCTGCTTCCGCGGCGCGGCCGGACCAGACTGCTGCATCGACGGTGTGACGGGACCTCCGTGCTGCTTCAGCAGCGCAGCGGGACCTATGTGCTGCTACTTCCGCGCAGCGGGACATGTCGGCTGCTCTTGCAGCAAGGCGTGACATCTCTCGTGCTTCCGCTTCCATGCTCGCCTCTCCCTGGTGGCAATCTCTCGACCGAGAACTCATGCTGGCCATGGCAGACACAAGGGAAGGATGCTGAATGACTTGTTTGTTTTTGTGGATGCGGAGTTGAGGAGGAATGTGCAGTCATCTTGGCATACTAGTATTTATAACCGAGTACTAATACGCTCCTAAATGGGAAACCGTTTAGGTTGTGATCGGTGTGAACAGGTTTGCAATTCAATATAGCGTGGAGTAATTTGGAATGTGACGAGACGCAAGCTCAAAATTTATTGACGGTTCTAGTTTCGTAGTGCGGCACTATTCCCGGATGGAGTACTTCTTTTTCTACTCCCTCCTTTCCGGTTTTAAAGGGCTTATCTCAAAATTTTAGTTTTTCCATTTTATAAGGCTCAATTTGGTTGTTCCCCAATACATGTTCAGATTCCAAGGTGTATTAAATCATTGCATGCAAGTATTAAGAGAAAATTGACCAATGCATGTACTTTATGCATGCATGTATTGCAATTAATGCATTGATAAACATACTAATTTTTGAGAAAAACAAGAGCATTAATTAGGTGCTTTTGCAAACTACAAAAAATATTCCACCACTCACCATCTTGGTTGGTGAGATTTTTGAATTAAGCCCTATAAACCGGAAAGGAGGGAGTACTGCTGTGTACGTGCAATAACTGGCACCGTCATATACATATCTTACGGTTAATGGGGCGTTCGACAGGAATAGCCGCGTGGCGAGCTCTAGGCTAGTCTTTTTTCAGACGCATTAAACCTATCTCTCGGGACTTCTCGCACGCACCATCGTGCCACCCACAAAAACTTGTACTCTGAGTTTAGTAGTACGTTATACAGGAAGAGAAGAGGTGCACGCACGCACTCGTCCTCTCACACACGCGTCTGTTTTTTCTCGAAAAGGAGGATGATGACCCCCGGCCTCTGCATCTGGGAGTCACACACGCATCTGTAGCTACGAATTGTAGTGTTCTCAACCATTCGATTGTCTCTATCATGGATGTACCTATATACTAAAACATGTTTAGATACATCTATATTTTGACAAATGGAAGGCATGTATTGTGGAACGGAGGGAGTGCTTGTCATCAAAATGGATAAAAAGTGATGTACCTGGAACTAAAATACGTCTACATACATCTCCTTTTATCCATTTTGATGACAAGTAGTACTTCTTACCCAAAGGAACTTTATATCCAACAGACACAAAATATCCGTTCGACTGTTGGAAATTACTGATCTGATGTCGAAGTAATTGCTGCATCGCCACCAAAACCCACCACTTCTTAAGCTAAAGTAGACCAAGGTAATCCCTATATTAGCATATTACTAAGATAAACAGAAGGCATCGTAGAAACATTTAGGACGTGAGCTTGTCAATCTGAATGTGGAGGGACACAAGCTTAGCCCTGGCCAGTAGCTTGGGCGGAACTGTCAAGAAGGTCAGCTCCTGCACGTCGACGTCGCCGGGATCCTTGCTGCTTGTCACCTCCATTTCCACCTTGACGGTGTCGGTCGTGCCTTTGGGCTCCCCCGGCGGGCCGTTCGCCCACAGCTTGGCCACATAGTGCGGCAGTGGGGACGCCCCCGCTCTGATGCAGACGACCGACACGGCGATAGGCGCGCTGATGTCGAGCATGCCGCCGACCAAGAAAAACGCGCGGCGGTCCTCCTCTGCGAACAGCAAGAGCCGTGGCTCCGACAGTGGCACTTGCAGCTGGAGCACCTTGTCGTACTAGATCCTGTGCACGGGCATGGGATGCGCGGTGTTGATGTGGTGGTAGAGCGCCGGCGGCGGGCCTTCGTAGCCGCAGACGGGCACGGGGCATTTATAGGGCACGAGCGGACACATGCTCTGGTGATCGGCGAGCTTGTGGTAAGTGACGTAGAGCCCACAGCCTTCGTGCGGGCACTCCACCCTCACCGACGAAAGGACGGAGTCCACCGCCGTGTTCCGCACGTCGAAGCCACCGCCGCGCTCGCACTTCTGGCACTGCCACTGGTTCCCAGGGCACTCGACGCGGCAGTCCGCGCAGGCCAGGTGCCCTCCCTTGCACTGCAGAAATCAATCGAACAACACATCAATCAAGAAACCTGCACCTTGCTCAATCAGCCGAACGGACGAGGTGTATTCGAACCTCATACACTGGAAGCGTCAAGGGGCGGATGCACAAGGGGCAGTGGAGCACGGTGAGGTCCATCGAGACCTTAGAGAGCTCCATCGTCGGGTCCTGCTTGGTCTGCATGATCTCGCCCTCCTCGTGCACAACCATCTCTCGACTTGGGCTGGGGTATTACAAAGCTTTACCGTCACATATTTTATACTACTTCAAGGTGCATTAAATCAACACATGCAAGTACTCCCTCCTGTCCTTTTTACTCCGCACATTAGCTTTGTCTGAAATCAAAGTTTGCTAAGTTTGACCAAATTTATATTAAAAAATATTAACATCTATAACATCTAATAAATATAATATGAAAATATATTTCGAGATGGATCTAATAATAAATATGTTGTTATGTGAATGTTAATAATTTTTTGTATAAAATTGGTCAAAGTTGGATGAGATTGACTTTAGACAAACCTAATATGCAGAGTAAAAAGGACCGGAGGGAGTATCAAAAGGAGAGTCACGGCATGCATGCATGCGTTGTAATTAATGCATCGGTAAACGCAAATTATTGAAATATATCGAGTGCAGTGCTTTGATGTGTCGCGTCAACTCATACATCAACGAGAAGTTTGATTATCCTCTCCCTCACGGACTTAACTACACCTGCCTTTGGCTGTATGACAGGTTGGCCACACACCTGTCGGACCCACCTGTCATACACGCAAAGGCAGGAGCATCCCTCCCTCGCCCATGAGCGTGGTGGCTAGCAAGACTAGGAGAAGCTTTCGCTACACGCTCACCCTCCCGCACACGGTGGACATGCAGCAGTTCAATCGGTGTCAGATGGCCAGAAGCGTACTGTAGTACTCCTCCAGTGCAGTAGTACTCCATCATTGGTCGACTTCGCGAAGAGGCGAAGAGCCAAGCGCAGCCCGGACGCTCGTGTGGTAGTTTCATGTGTAGAGTAATCTAGGATAGCATGTACCGTGCCTGTAAGCTTAAAATCGTTGGGGTCGGCTCCATGCTATGTGGCCATCTCGAAGTTTTTTTTTTAAAAAAATAGTCTTCTGGCCCTACCTGACACCCTGGTGATTGTAGTTTGCACGCTCATCTGGTCAAGACAGGAATATATATTTTAATTTTTTTCGAAAAGGGGGGACTCCCCGGCCTCTGCATCAGAACGATACATACGACCACATAAATTTTAATTTGTGGTGGGTAAATGTTAGAGGTTGCAGCAAATATATTGTACACTGCGGGTCTTTCAGCCAAGTTTGGAGGCAAGCATGTGGGGCCAGTGCTATGATGTGTTGCGTCAACTCGTACAACGAGGAGAAGCTTGATTTTACTACACGCCTTCTCCCTCACCCATGTGCGCGGTTGCTCGCAAACGAGGACATGCTTTTGCTTATTAGTACTTCTACAACAAGCTATCCGCCCCGCTCGCGGTGGACGGACATGCATCAGTGGATTCGAGACTGTAGAAGCAGTAGTAGTAACTGTTGGAGAACGTTGCAGAAAACAAAAATTTTCCTACGGTTTCACCAAGATCCATCTAGGAGTTCATCTAGCAACGAGTGATCGGATTGCATCTACATACCTTTGTAGATCACGCGCGGAAGCGTTCAAAGAACGGGGATGAGGAAGGCGTACTCGACGTGATCCAAAATCCAAATCACCGGAGATCCTAGCGCCGAACGGACGGCACCTCCGCGTTCAACACACGTACGGTCAGCGTATCGTCTCCTCCTTCTTGATCCAGCAAGGGGAAGGAGAGGTTGAGGAAGATGGCTCCAACAACAGCACGACGGCGTGGTGGTGATGGAGCTGCAGTACTCCGGCAGGGCTTCGCCAAGCTCTATGGAGGAGGAGGATGTGTTGGAGAGGGAGAGGGAGGCACCAAAGGCGTGGGGTGAGAGGCCCTCCTTCCCCCACTATATATAGGGAGCCTAGGGGGGGGCGGCGGCCAAGGGAGGAATCCCTCCTCCCCACGGCACCTAGGAGGTGCCTTCCCCCTTTGGGACTCTTCCCTTTTTTATCTCTTGGTGAATGGGCCTCTTGGGGCTGATGCCCTTGGCCCATATAGGCCAAGGCGCACCCCCTACAGCCCATGTGGCCCCCCGGGGCAGGTGGCCCCACCCGGTGGACCCCTGGGACCCTCCCGGTGGTCCCGGTACAATACCGGTGACCCCAAAACTTGTCCCGATGGCCGAAATAGCACTTCCTATATATAATTCTTTACCTCCGGACCATTCCGGAACTCCTCGTGACGTCCGGGATCTCATCCAGGACTCCGAACAACATTCGGGTTACTGCATATACATATCCCTACAACCCTAGCGTCACCGAACATTAAGTGTGTAGACCCTACGGGTTCGGGAGACATGTAGACATGGCCGAGACGACTCTCTGGCCAATAACCAACAGCGGGATCTGGATACCCATGTTGGCTCCCACATGCTCCTCGATGATCTCATCGGATGAACCACGATGTCGAGGATTCAAGCAACCCCGTATACAATTCCCTTCGTCAATCGGTATGTTACTTGCCCGAGATTCGATCGTCGGTATCCCAATACCTCGTTCAATCTCGTTACCGGCAAGTCACTTTACTCGTACCGTAATGCATGATCCCGTGACCAGACACTTGGTCACTTTGAGCTCATTATGATGATGCATTACCGAGTGGGCCCAGTGATACCTCTCCGTCATACGGAGTGACAAATCCCAGTCTTGATCCGTGTCAACCCAACAGACACTTTCGGAGATACCCGTAGTATACCTTTATAGTCACCCAGTTACATTGTGACGTTTGGTACACCCAAAGCACTCCTACGGTATCCGGGAGTTACACGATCTCATGGTCTAAGGAAAAGATACTTGACATTGGAAAACTCTAGCAAACGAACTATACGATCTTGTGCTATATTTAGGATTGGGTCTTGTCCATCACATCATTCTCCTAATGATGTGATCTCGTTATCAATGATATCCAATGTCCATAGTCAGGAAACCATGACTATCTGTTGATCAACGAGCTAGTCAACTAGAGGCTTACTATGGACATGTTGGTGTCTATTATTCACACATGTATTACGATTTCCGGATAACACAATTATAGCATGAATAAAGACAATTATCATGAACAAGGAAATATAATAATAATGCTTTTATTATTGCCTCTAGGGCATATTTCCAACAGTCTCCCACTTGCACTAGAGTCAATAATCTAGTTACATTGTGACGAATCGAACACCCATGGAATTCTGGTGTTGATCATGTTTTGCTCTAGGGAGAGGTTTAGTCAACGGATCTGCTACATTTAGGTCCGTATGTACTTTACAAATATATATATCTCCATCTTGAACATTTTCACGAATGGAGTTGAAGCGACGCTTGATGTGCCTTGTCTTCTTGTGAAACCTGGGCTCCTTGGCAAGAGCAATAGCTCCAGTGTTGTCACAGAAGAGCTTGATCGGCCCCGACGCATTGGGTATGACTCCTAGGTCAGTGATGAACTCCTTCACCCAAATTGCTTCATGCGCTGCCTCCGAGGCTGCCATGTACTCCGCTTCACATGTAGATCCCGCCACGACACTCTGCTTGCAACTGCACCAGCTTACTGCCCCACCATTCAAAATATACACGTATCCGGTTTGTGACTTAGAGTCATCCAGATCTGTGTCGAAGCTAGCGTCGACGTAACCCTTTACGACGAGCTCTTCGTCACCTCCATAAACGAGAAACATTTCCTTAGTCCTTTTCAGGTACTTCAGGATATTCTTGACCGCTATCCAGTGTTCCTTGCCGGGATTACTTTGGTACCTTCCTACCAAACTTACGGCAAGGTTTACATCAGATCTGGTACACAGCATGGCATACATAATAGAACCTATGGCTGAGGCATAGGGGATGACGCTCATCTCTTCTATATCTTCTGCCGTGGTCGGACATTGAGCTGAGCTCAATTTCACACCTTGCAACACAGGCAAGAACCCCTTCTTAGACTGATCCATATTGAACTTCTTCAATATCTTATCGAGGTATGTGCTTTGTGAAAGACCTATGAGGCGTCTTGATCTATCTCTATAGATCTTGATGCCTAATATATAAGCAGCTTCTCCAAGGTCCTTCATTGAAAAACTCTTATTCAAGTAGGCCTTAATGCTGTCCAAAAGCTCTATATCATTTCCCATCAAAAGTATGTCATCTACATATAATATGACAAATGCTACAGAGCTCCCACTCACTTTCTCGTAAACACAGGCTTCTCCATAAGTCTGCATAAACCCAAACGCTTTGATCATCTCATCAAAGCGAATGTTCCAACTCCGAGATGTTTGCACCAGCCCATAAATCGAGCGTTGGAGCTTGCACACCTTGTCAGCATACTTAGGATCGACAAAACCTTCCGGCTGCATCATATACAATTCTTCCTTAAGGAAACCATTAAGGAATGCCGTTTTGACGTCCATTTGCCATATTTCATAATCATAGAATGCGGCAATTGCTAACATGATTCAGACGGACTTTAGCTTCGTTACCGGTGAGAAAGTCTCATCGTAGTCAACCCCTTGAACTTGTCGATAACCCTTAGCGACAAGCCGAGCTTTATAGATGGTCACATTACCATCCGCGTCTGTCTTCTTCTTAAAGATCCATTTATTTTCTATGGCTCGCCGCTCTACGGGCAAGTCAGTCAAAGTCCATACTTCATTTTCATACATGGATCCTATCTCGGATTTCATGGCTTCCAGCCATTTGTCGGAATCCGGGCCCGCCATCGCTTCTTCATAGTTCGAAGGTTCACCATTGTCTAACAACATAATTTCCAAGACAGGGTTGCCGTACCACTCTGGTGCGGAACGTGTCCTTGTGGACCTTCGAATTTCAGTAGGAGCTTGATCAGAAGTATCTTGATCATCATCATTAACTTCCTCTCTAGTCGGTGCAGGCACCTCAGGAACATTTTCTTGAGCTGCGCCATTTTCTGGTTCAAGAGGTAATACTTCATCAAGTTCTACTTTCCTCCCACTTACTTCTTTCGAGAGAAATTCCTTCTCTAGAAAGGATCCATTCTTGGCAACAAAAATCTTGCCTTCGAATCTGAGGTAGAAGGTATACCCAATAGTTTCTTTAGGGTATCCTATGAAGACGCATTTTTCCGACTTGGGTTCGAGCTTTTCAGGTTGAAGTTTCTTGACATAAGCATCGCATCCCCAAACTTTTAGAAACGACAGCTTAGGTTTCTTCCCAAACCATAATTCATACGGTGTCGTCTCAACGAATTTCGACGGATCCCTATTTAAAGTGAATGCGGCAGTCTCTAAAGCATACCCCCAAAAATATAGCGGTAAATCGATAAGAGACATCATAGATCGCACCATATCTAATAGAGTGCGATTACGACGTTCGGACACACCATTACGCTGAGATGTTCCAGGCGGCGTGAGCTGTGAAACTATTCCACATTTTCTTAAGTGTGTGCCAAACTCATGACTCAAGTATTCTCCTCCACGATCTGATCGCAGGAACTTGATTTTCCTATCACGTTGATTCTCAACCTCACTCTGAAATTCCTTGAACTTTTCAAAGGTCTCAGACTTGTGTTTCATTAAATAGATATACCCATATCTACTCAAGTCATCAGTGAGGGTGAGAACATAACGATAGCCACCGTGAGCCTCAACACTCACTGGACCGCACACATCAGTATGTATGATTTCCAATAAGTTGGTTGCTCGCTCCATTGTTCCTGAGAACGGAGTCTTGGTCATTTTACCCATGAGGCATGGTTCGCATGTGTCAAATGATTCGTAATCAAGAGACTCTAAAAGTCCATCAGCATGGAGCTTCTTCATGCGTTTGACACCTATGTGACCAAGGCGGCAGTGCCACAAGTATGTGGGACTATCATTATCAATCTTACATCTTTTGGTACTCACACTATGAACATGTGTAGCATTACGCTCGAGATTCATTAAGAATAAACCATTCACCATCGGAGCATGACCATAAAACATATCTCTCATATAAATAGAACAACCATTATTCTCGGATTTAAATGAGTAGCCATCTCGAATTAAACGAGATCCTGATACAATGTTCATGCTCAAAGCTGGCACTAAATAACAATTATTGAGGTTCAAAACTAATCCCGTAGGTAAATGTAGAGGTAGCGTGCCGACGGCGATCACATCGACCTTGGAACCATTCCCAACGCGCATCGTCACCTCGTCCTTCGCCAGTCTCCGCTTATTCCGCAGCTCCTGCTTTGAGTTACAAATGTGAGCAACTGCACTGGTATCAAATACCCAGGAGCTACTACGAGTACCGGTAAGGTACACATCAATTACATGTATATCACATATACCTTTGTTTTGCCGGCCTTCTTGTCTGCTAAGTATTTGGGGCAGTTCCGCTTCTAGTGACCACTTTCCTTGCAATAAAAGCACTCAGTCTCGGGCTTGGATCCATTCTTTGGCTTCTTCCCGGCAGCTTGTTTGCCGGGCGCGGCAACTCCCTTGCCGTCCTTCTTGAAGGCTTTCTTACCCTTGCCCTTCTTGAACTTAGTGGTTTTATTCACCATCAACACTTGATGTTCCTTTTTGACTTCTACCTCTGCTGATTTCAGCATTGCAAATACTTCAGGAATGGTCTTTTCCATCCCCTGCATATTGAAGTTCATCACAAAGCTCTTGTAGCTCGGTGGAAGCGACTGAAGGATTCTGTCAATGACCGCGTCATCCGGGAGATTAACCCCCAGCTGAGTCAAGCGGTTATGCAACCCAGACATAGTGAGTATGTGCTCACTGACAGAACTGTTTTCCTCCATCTTACGGCTGAAGAACTTGTCGGAGACTTGATATCTCTCGACCCGGGCATGAGCTTGGAAAACCATTTTCAGCTCTTCGAACATCTCATATGCTCCGTGTCTCTCAAAACATTTTTGGAGCCCCGGCTCTAAGCTGTAAAGCATGCCGCACTGAACGAGGGAGTAGTCATCGGTACATGTCTGCCAAGCGTTCATAACGTCTTGTTCTGCAGGGAGAACAGGTGCATCACCTAGCGGTGCTTGTAGGACATAATCTTTCTTGGCAGCTATGAGGATGATCCTCAGGTTCCGGACCCAGTCCGTGTAGTTGCTGCCATCGTCTTTCAGCTTGGTTTTCTCTAGGAACGCGTTGAAGTTGAGGACTACGTTGGCCATTTGATCTACAAGACATATTGTAAAATTTAGACTAAGTTCATGATAATTAAGTTCATCTAATCAAATTATTTAATGAACTCCCACTTAGATAGACATCCCTCCAGTCATCTAAGTATAACATGATCCGAATTAACTAGGCCGTGTCCGATCATCACGTGAGACAAACTAGTCAACATCGGTGAACATCTTCATGTTGATCATATCTTCTATACGACTCATGCTTGACCTTTCGGTCTTCTGTGTTCCGAGGCCATGTCTATACATGCTAGGCTCGTCAAGTCAACCTAAGTGTTTGCATGTGTAAATCTGTCTTACACCCGTTGTATGTGAACGTTAGAATCTATCACACCCGATCATCACGTGGTGCTTCGAAACAACGAACTGTCGCAACGGTGCACAGTTAGGGGGAACACTTTTCTTGAAATTATTATGAGGGATCATCTTATTTACTACCGTCGTTCTAAGTAAACAAGATGCAAAAACATGATAAACATCACATGCAATCAAATAATAATAGTGACATGATATGGCCAATATCACATAGCTCCTTTGATCTCCATCTTGGGGCTCCATGATCATCTTGTCACCGGCATGACACCATGATCTCCATCATCGTGTCTCCATGAAGTTGCTCACCAACTATTACTTCTACTACTATGGCTAACGCGTTTAGCAATAAAGTAAAGTAATTTACATGGCGTTTCTCAATGACACGCAGGTCATACAAAAATAAAGACAACTCCTATGGCTCCTGCCGGTTGTCATACTCATGACATGCAAGTCGTGATTCCTATTACAATAGCATGAACATCTCATACATCACATATATATCATTCATCATTCATCACAACTTTGGCCATATCATATCACAAAGCACTTGCTGCAAAAACAAGTTAGACGTCCTCTAATTGTTGTTGCAAATTTTACGTGGCTGAAGTAGGGTTCTAGCAAGAACGTTTTCTTACCTACGCGAAAGCCACAACGTGATTTGTCAACTTCTATCTACCCTTCATAAGGACCCTTTTCATCGAATCCACTCCAACTAAAGTGGGAGAGACAGACACCCGCCAGCCACCTTATGCAACTAGTGCATGTTTGTCGGTGGAACCGGTCTCACGTAAGCGTCCGTGTAAGGTTGGTCCGGGCCGCTTCATCCCACAATACCGTTGAAGCAAGATAAGACTAGTAGCGGCAAGAAAGTTGACAACATCAACGCCCCCAACGAATTGTGTTCTACTCGTGCAAGAGAACTACGCATAGACCTAGCTCATGATGCCACTGTTGGAGAACGTTGCAGAAAACAAAAATTTTCCTACGGTTTCACCAAGATCCATCTAGGAGTTCATCTAGCAACGAGTGATCGGATTGCATCTACATACCTTTGTAGATCACGCGCGGAAGCGTTCAAAGAACGGGGATGAGGAAGGCGTACTCGACGTGATCCAAATCACCGGAGATCCTAGCGCCGAACGGACGGCACCTCCGCGTTCAACACACGTACGATTAGCGTATCGTCTCCTCCTTCTTGATCCAGCAAGGGGAAGGAGAGGTTGAGGAAGATGGCTCCAGCAACAACACGATGGCGTGGTGGTGATGGAGCTGCAGTACTCCGGCAGGGCTTCGCCAAGCTCTATGGAGGAGGAGGATGTGTTGGAGAGGGAGAGGGAGGCAGCAAAGGCGTGGGGTGAGAGGCCCTCCTTCCCCCACTATATACAGGGAGCCTAGGGGGGGCGCCGGCCCTAGGAGATTCAATCTCCTAGGGGGCGGCGGCCAAGGGAGGAATCCCTCCTCCCCAAGGCACCTAGGAGGTGCCTTCCCCCTTTGGGACTCTTCCCTTTTTTATCTCTTGGCGCATGGGCCTCTTGGGGCTGGTGCCCTTGGCCCATATAGGCCCAGGCGCACCCCCTACAGCCCATGTGGCCCCCCGGGGCAGGTGGCCCCACCTGGTGGACCCCCGGGACCCTTCCAGTGGTCCCGGTACAATACCGGTGACCCCGAAACTTGTCCCGATGGCCGAAATAGCACTTCCTATATATAATTCTTTACCTCCAGACCATTCCGGAACTCCTCGTGATGTCCGGGATCTCATCCGGGACTCCGAAAAACATTCGGGTTACTACATATACATATCCCTACAACCCTAGCGTCACCGAACCTTAAGTGTGTAGACCCTACGGGTTCGGGAGACATGTAGACATGGCCGAGACGACTCTCCGGCCAATAAACAACAGCGGGATCTGGATACCCATGTTGGCTCCCACATGCTCCTCGATGATCTCATCGGATGAACCACGATGTCGAGGATTCAAGCAACCCCGTATACAATTCCCTTCGTCAATCGGTATGTTACTTGCCCGAGATTCGATCGTCGGTATCCCAATACCTCGTTCAATCTCGTTACCGGCAAGTCACTTTACTCATACCGTAATGCATGATCCCGTGACCAGACACTTGGTCACTTTGAGATCATTATGATGATGCATTATCGAGTGGGCCCAGTGATACCTCTCCGTCATACGGAGTGACAAATCCCAGTCTTGATCCGTGTCAACCCAACAGACACTTTCGGAGATACCCGTAGTATACCTTTATAGTAACCCAGTTACGTTGTGACGTTTGGTACACCCAAAGCACTCCTACGGTATCCGGGAGTTACACGATCTCATGGTCTAAGGAAAAGATACTTGACATTGGAAAACTCTAGCAAACGAACTATACGATCTTGTGCTATGTTTAGGATTAGGTCTTGTCCATCACATCATTCTCCTAATGATGTGATCTCGTTATCAATGACATCCAATGTCCATAGTCAGGAAACCATGACTATCTGTTGATCAACGAGCTAGTCAACTAGAGGCTTACTAGGGACATGTTGGTGTCTATTATTCACACATGTATTACGATTTCCGGATAACACAATTATAGCATGAATAAAGACAATTATCATGAACAAGGAAATATAATAATAATGCTTTTATTATTGCCTCTAGGGCATATTTCCAACAGTAACATCATTGTTCGTCTTCTCAAAGAGGCGAAGAGCCAAGCGCAAACCGAACATTGCAGTTGCGAACATTGGAGCACGCATATAGCCAGGCTCTTGCATGAGACAAAATTGCTATGTGAGCCCACTATTGTACTAGTACGTACAACTACTTGCTAGTATAGCCCCACCACTCCAATCCATCTACTCCCAAGTCTCTTCGCAACACCGCTCACTCCAATCCAAGACCAAGTGACTAGAAGCCACAAGCACCTATGGAGGTGATGGACGCGAGCGGCAGTCGGCTGTGCCAAATCATCCAAGGCGCCGGCCTACGGCCCTGCACCGCGCACCATTTCCAGACGGTGCTGGCGACCGCAGGCATCGTTCACGCGGTCATCGCCGCCGAGGGAGGAAACCCAAAGCTGCCGGAGGGGCCCGATCCTCTGCTCGTGCCATTCTCTCCGACACAGCGCCGGCTCGGGAGGTCCTCCGACCCTTCTTCCTCCCTGCCGTATTGTCCGCAGATCCGACCTACCGCCGCCGACACCCCGGCGACCCTCAGGTATAAGTTCTTCGAAAGCGGCCTTGCTCTACTGCCTAGCTCCCCACGTGTCTGCATGTGCATCTTTTTCTACTCCCATCAGCTCTTCCAAAGCCACCTAAATTTTTAGTATTATTAGAGGTAAAGCTACTTCATGCATTCGAATCTAGGGCTTTGTTCAAACAACGAAGAAAGGGGGAAAGTTGTAGCTCGAATCTAGGACTTGATTCAAAGAGGAAATAATATGGTGAAAGTAGTAGAGACCGGATAACCAACCGGTCTCTTGGTTGAAAAGGGAAATAATGGGAAAACGCAGTACAAACTGGATAAGGAACAAATCTATTATTGGTTGAAAAAAGGATAGAAAGTGGCGGCTGGTGGACAAGTCAATAGAGTATGTACAGGATTAGATTTGCTGCCATCACATAGTAAAAGGTATCCAGGATTAGATTTGCTGCCCTCACATAGTAAAAGGTCCTAGGATTAGATTTGCTGCCCTCACATAGTAAAAGGTCTCAGGATTAGATTTGCTGCCCTCACATAGTAAAAGGTCTCCAAGATTAGATTTGCTGCCCTCACATAGTAAAAGGTCTCCAGGATTAGATTTGCTACCCTCACATAGTAAAAGGTCTCCAGGATTAGATTTTCTGCCCTCACATAGTATAAGGTCTCCAGGATTAGGTTTGCTGCCCTCACATAGCATGAACAAACTCGGCATCACCACTTTATGCCTCCTTGTAGGTACATTGTGTTGATGCGTCCACTATCGCATGTCCTTATACCAACCTTTTGCTGTTGTTAATGTAAGGGCGCATGTAAAATGAAGCGATCACACTGTTACCTTAGGGACATGTCTAACTAGTGTTATTGTTAATCTAATGCCTCCAGTGATAAGATGCAATTAAACTATGTTACAAATGGCACTCCTGTTGTTTTCCCCGGTATGATAAGTAAGTTGCTCCTTTACGCTGCTGAGTATCCTGGTGTCCCCATGGTCCCATGCCCTTAAACCAACTCTTTAGTTGCTATTGATTTACTGTGTCTGGTAAACAAGCAATGCCACCATTAAAGTAATCCCATATTTGAGGAATCTCATTGTTGATCGTAATGCTTCTGGTAACATGAAGCATTGTTGACGTTTTAAAATTTCTACTGTCCTTGCATGATTGCCATCAACATAATTAAGATGCTTCTTTTCATTTTGTATACGTTTCGTATATTCTTATTGACTAGCAACTGTTTACTTTCTATCTTTTTGTGCAGATAGGGATATCCATTTCACCTTGTTGCTATTGTGACCTTTTGGTGAACTGCACAAAACACTTTTTTTGGAATGAGTGTCTTGTGCAGTTCAACTAAAATGTCACGTGGGCAACATCTCTCAATTTTGGTGGAACTGCACAAAATGGTGATTGGAGTTTCCAAAATCTCCGTCAAGTTCTGCTGGTAATCTCGTGCAACATTTTATTAGCCTTTGTAAGATGGAGCCGTCACTGTCACCACAATGGCACTTTATTTTAGTGGAACTGCACAAAAGGATAAGAAAATTATGGTTGCACCTTACATGAGCCGGACAGCCAACCTTAATGTTCCTCAATTTTAGTGCAACTACTAAAGAAGAACCTGCCAGCTCACAAGAGCAAGTACTTCTTGCTAGCTGAATGATGCAATCTTTGCTTCATTTCAGGTGAACTGCAGAAAAAAGGCGCATGAATTGAATCATGGAACTCCAGGCAGACCTCATCCAAGTAGAGCTGGAGGTTGAGTTCAAGGAGGCCGCTATTAAAGCGAAATCATGCTCTCCTGTCTCCTTGTTTGTGCTGTGCAAACATGTTGTGCAAACAGGAATACTCAACTACAGATGTTGTGACGATCAAGAGCATTCGCCAAGTTCTTTGATTGTATGACATGGCTAGCCAAGATGGATTTAATCCCGATATTCACTTTATCAAAAGGCTCTAGTGGGTTGGTTCTGAATCTTGCAAGCTGGGAATCAGTGAGATGTGTAGGCATCTTTGTTGTACTTATTATTTGAATCTTATTTGTTGGTTCTGAATCTTGCAAGCTGGGAATCAATGAGATGTGTAGGCATCTTTGTTGTACTTATTATTTGGATCTTATTTGTTGGTTCTGAATCTTGCAAGCTGGGAAACACGGCATGATGATGCAAAGGACAACAACCATACAAACCGTTCAAACTTGGTAGTATTATCTTTGTGAAAGTGCGACAAATGTGCTGATCGTGTGCGTCCAGAGAATAATAATTCTAATTGTTGTACATGTTGATCCTGTGGCACTGATAGAACGAGCGAATGCATTGCTTGTTTTAAGTATAAATTTCTATTAAAGCTAATTAAATTTAAGTAAAGTGACCACTAACTCCTGTTATTACAGTACCAATACAGAACCGCTCATGAACCGACATGTGGCCGAGGGTGCATCTTCTGCCGGGCGTGCAGCGGACGAGGGAGGGGTAGTAACTGTTGTCGCCTATACACACTCAGCTTACTGTTGAATCCAGATCCCCAAGAGCTGAAAAACGAACTGCTGCCGCCGCCTACACACTCGTTCACTCGAAGAGACTCCAATGGTGATCCGAGGGGTGAGCCTGCTGGATATGGACTTCAGCAAGGAGTTCCTCTTTGAGTTCACCGTTCAGTCCTATGGCTGCACCAAGTTGAATGTGATGTACACCAACGATACGGACTCAGTGAAGCTCTGCCTCGCCTCAGTCCTATGGCTGCACCAGGTTCTGGAGCATTCGCCCGTTTCATCGGCAACGCCAACGACACCTTCGCTACGGTGGAGAGAAGGAAGAACGCGACGATTCGGCCATCTTGTGCAACAAGCTTGTCGACATCCAGAAGCAATACAAGATCATCAGCAACGGGCAGGAGAAGGACTTCGTGGTTGACCTCGCTGAGACCATCGTCGACCCCTGATACGCCAACATGAAAGAAGACGACCTGAACACGTGGGAGGTACCTCTGAATCTAGCCTACATAACCTACGCGGCCAAGGACACATACGCATGCTACGACATGTATAGGCAGATCTTGGACATGAGGGCGTGTCTGCTTGCCGTAACCGATGAGTACACGGACAGCCGCAGCGTCATGATCAAGCGTGCCAGGAAGGTCTAGATGTTGTACTTTATCTGTTTATAAGCACCTTTATCATCTGAGTGTTTCATGCATTAGCCTATGTGTCGTAATTATCTGTTTTGTCCGAAATATTTCTTTTAAGAACCCATTAACCTGATTGCTTTTTTTAGTGGCTATTTGCTTATGTATGTAAACTAGTTCACTTGTCCGTAAAAAAACTAGTTCACTCGGCTGCCGTGCTTTGAATCTCCTTCCTCCCAACATATTCCCCTCCTTAGGTGGACCCAACAGGTCTCTGAATTTTCTCCCACTTTCTTTTTCGATGTAAACTGAGTTTTCTCCCAGTACTTTCCCTTAGAACCAACTCAACTGTCCCACGTCTAGCCTAAAAAATAATAATACCCCACGTACTATTAACTCATCAAATTAAAATGATATTTTATTTCGTAAGTTGAAAATTCATACAAAATAATAATAATAATCGTTTATATATAACTTGGCAAGTTAACTCCTAGTGATTGCGTACATAAGCTTGCAAAGATTTTACTGACGTGCAATCATGTGTTTATGTTTTTATAACATTTCTCCGTCTAGCCCAACATGATATTTTCACCCAGCCCAGCAAGTCCGCGGATTTTGAGAAAAATGCAAATGGGATTTAAATGGGCTGCATAGATGCGACATCATTGTTTCACCCAGCCCACCAAATGGACTAAAAAAACAAATGGACTGGCTGACATGTGGGCCAGTAGGTCGAAGCCTAAGAAGGCGTTGGATTTACATCCAACGGCCGACATTCTTCTTCAATCTCTCATCTTCTTGCTCCAGCCGCCCAAAGCAGCACCGGTCGTGCCGCATGCTCCTGCCTCTCGTGGCCGGCTGTGATGCCGTGGAGGCCTCACCGCCCCCTACTACTCCCACCGCTGGCCCAGGGTATCCCTCTACTCACCCACACCCCA
Organism: Triticum urartu; assembly: GCF_003073215.2. NCBI lineage: Eukaryota > Viridiplantae > Streptophyta > Magnoliopsida > Poales > Poaceae > Triticum > Triticum urartu. The sequence continues at coordinate 505,007,088 of NC_053027.1, read as the reverse complement.
TGTTATTCTGCGGCGACGGCAGCCTCACGCCGCAGCCGAACCAGTGAACCCCCGTACTCATCTCCGTGTGGGCATCCACTACCGTGTCTTCCCCGGCTCCACGCCCCTTCCTAGGCCTCGCCGTCATCCACCGCCTTGGTGCTCTCAGCGCGGCGTGGTCAATGTGGTCAACGACCGACTTCCATCGGAAGAGTACTGTACGTGGAGAGGCTGACAGCTGGGTCCACGGCCACAACCTAGTTTTTTGTGATTTGCCAAATAAGTCGCTTTGTCAGGCCTGTTGGGCTGCAAATCTTTCAAGACGAGGAGAGCTTCATTCGGCTGGCCGAGAAAATGCCCTATTAGTAATGAGAAATGGGTTGTACATTTTTAAAACACATCAAACCGGCAATTAGTTTCAAATATCTTTTTTTCATTTCGAGATTTTAAATTACATTAATTTTTATGTGTGGAGAATTTGTTGGATTTTATATTGATATACATTTATTTTTAAAATTAGTTTGAATGTGAGTCAAAATTTTGGGATTAAAAACAGTTCGGACCGCATCGAAATATACAAAATTTCGTATAATTTTTTAACCGTGGCCACAATATGGGTTGTAATGCTAACAAAAAGAATATGGGCTCCAAAAAAACCTTAAGAATTAGCAAATGGGCTGTAAATTATTAGAAATAATGGCAGATGGGATGTATGCTGTTTTCCACAAATTTGATGCTTTCCTAAAAAAAGGTTGACGCACAAACAGTGGCTGTTGGATGTCCATCGAACGGCCGTCGTGCTTCTTCAATCTCTGCTCTTCCTGCTCCAGCCGCTCAAACAAGCGCCGGCGGGACTGCCTGCTCCCTCCTCCCCGCGGGGGGCTGTGCTGCCGCACAGGCCTCACCGCCCCACCGTACTCCCATCGCTGGCCTAGTCATCCCTCTACTCACCCACACCTGCTGTTATTCTCCGGCGACGGCAGACGAACCAGTAAACCCGCGTACAGTCGTACCCCCCTCTGCATGGGAAACAACTGCCGAGTCTTCCCTGCCTCTGTGTCGTTCCCTTCCTAGGCCTCGTCGTCGTACACCGCCCTGGTGCTCTCGGCGTGGCCTGGTCAACGTGGTCAACGACCAACATGCATCTGAAGTGGACTATACGTGGAGAGGCCGACAGCTGGGTCCACGGCTGCACGCAAGGAAATGCCTCCTTATTACACGCAAAATAATGATTCCTCCACCTGACATCAGGGACCCACCGAAAGGGCCTCTGTATTTCACGAAAAAAACGTTACCGCCGCTGACAGCTCGGACCCACCAGCTATATCTTCGCACGCAAGGAAATGCCTCCTTATTACGCACAAAAAAAATGAATACTCCCCCTGTTAGCTGGGACCCAGTATAGTGGCAGGCTGACTTGTGGGCCTACTAAGTTGACAGGGACGGAGGGCTTTGTCAACTTAGTCAATATGCACGATTCTACCTCCAGTGACCGTACGATGTCCATCCAACGGCCGTAGTGCTTCTTCAACCTCTGGTATTCTTGCTCCAGCCGCCCAAACCAGCGCCGGTCGTGCCTCGTGCTCCTACCTCCCGTGGTCGGTTGCGATGCGGCGGAGGCCTCACCGCCCCCTACTACTCCCAGCGCTGGCCATATCATCCCTCTACTCACCCACACCCCCTGTTATTCTGCGGCGACGACAGCCTCACACCGCAGCGAACCAGTGAACCCTCGTACTCCTCTATGCGTGGGCATCCACTGCCGCGTCTTCCCCGGCTCCGCGTCGTCCCCTTCCTAGGCCTCACCGTCGTCCACCGCCCTGGTGCTCTCGGCGCGGCGTGGTCAACGTGGTCAAGGAACGGCTTCCATCGAACATGGACTGTACGTGGAGAGGCTGACAGCTGGGTCCACAGCCGCAGCAAGGAAGTGCCTCCTTATTATGTGCAAAATAATTATTCCTCCACCTGACAGCAGGGACCCACCAGACGGGCCACCGTATTTCATGAAAAAAAACGTTTGCCCCTGATTGCTGGGACCCACCAGCTACATCTTCGCACACAAGGAAGTGCGTCCGGGCAAAAAAAATGATTCGCCTCCCTGACTGTTGGGACCCACCAGCTACATCTTCGTAGGCAAGGAAGTGCCTGAGAGTCGGGACCCACCTGGTCGAAGCGTACGTAGTGTTGTCATTCTGGTCGCGAACGTGTACGTACATATATACCAGTGGATGTAGAGGCACGCACGTGTCGTAGTAGAGGCGCGTACGTGTCGTAGTAGAGGCGCGTACGTGTCATAGTAGAGGCGCACACGTAGCATGTACACGTACGTACAGCGGCCAGGGTGCAAGAAAGAAAATACGGCCACGTATGTGTACATACGGGCAGGGTCTCGAACGCCTACTCGCGCATACGTACGGCCAGGGCTCGTGTACATGTCTGGGTCAGAACGGAGAAACAACGTCGTCATCGTGTTCATGGGGAGGCAACGGAATGCGTCGTGTTCATGCGGAGGCAACGGAATGCGTCGTGTTCATCGGGAAGCAACGGAACGCGTGGGAGCCAACCGACTGGGTCGGAACGGAATGCGTGGTCGTGTTCATCGGGAGGTCTTGGACGGAACATGCGATGGAAACGAGAGGAAACGGACCTTATATGTTCGGAACGGGGTCCTGTTGATCGGGAGGGGTCCGGCGTACCGCAAAACGGAGGAAACGGACCTCCTACGGTCGAAACGGGGGTCCTGTTGATCGGGAGGGGTGTGGCGTACCGCAAAACGAACGAAACGGACCTCCTACGGTCGAAACGGGGGTCCTGTTGATCGGGGGGGATGTGGCGTACCGCAAAACGGACGAAACAGACTTGTGTTGGAGCGCTATGGTCGAAACGGGGGTCCTGTTCATCGGGAGGGGTGTGGCGTACCGCAAAACGGGACTCCACGGGATACTATTCATCTCCACCGTCGACCTCCAACAGCCTCCACGGGCTCCTGTTCATCCAGCCTCCACCGCGCGCTACTGTTCAACCACCCCTCCACGGGCACCCCTCCACCGTCTACTGTTCATCCAGCCCTCCACACCACGAGGGCCTGTTCAACCACCCCTCCACGGGCACCCCTCCACCGTCTACTGTTCATCCAGCCCTCCACCACACCACGGGGTCCTGTTCATCCAGAGGCAAGACCACCGCTCACTGTTCATCCAACCCCCCCCCCCCCCCCCCCCCCCCCCCCCCCCCGCAACGCTCACTGTTCATCCCAGAGGCAGCATCGATCGGCTTCAGTTAGCAGCAGTAGCGAAGGAACCGCTCGATCAGGTTCAGTTAACAGCCATCGATCGATCGCTCGGGTTCAGTAACGCGTAGCCTGCAGTGCAATCGCTCGGGTTCAGTTAGATCCCAACGCCTCGCTCGGGTTCAGTTAGAGCCAACGCCTCGCACGCACGCGCGTACGTGTACGAGAGAAACACGCATCGCTCGGCCCCCAACCTCCCACCGTAACCAGGAACTCCCCGAAATCCCCCCCCCCCTCGCTTCTACCACAGTTTTTTCCATCATGGACGGCCCAAAGAATGTCATGTAGTTGCGTCTCCGGCCCGCCCAGGACGAAAAGCCCATTTTCTGTCATGATTTTTTGTCATAGAAGTAGGAGCCCAGCACATCTATGATGATACTGGGTTTTGTCACAATTATCGTCATAGAAGTGTCATATGTATGACAGAAAAAAAAATTGTTCAGCCCAAAATGTCACGGATGTGTCTTTTTTTGTAGTGTATAATCTTTCACAATTGCCGACACTCACACAATACTTATGGGTATGGAGTTTTAATCGTACACAGAGAAAGATAGGGGCTTATAGTTTTGCCTCCCAACGTTTTACCTCAAGGGTAATGTCAACAATAATAGTTCATGAAAACTCACATCCAATTAGCCATATATACCAGGATCTTTCCAACATACCGTGCTTGCCAAAGGATAAAATGTAAAAAGGAAGGGTGAAGATCACCATGACTCTTATGCAAGGTAGGAAGTGAAAGTAAAAGATAGGCCCTTCGCAGAGGGAAGCAGAGGTTGTCATGCGCTTTTATGGTTGGATGCACAAAATCTTAGTGCGAAAGAACGTCACTTTATATTGCCACTTGTGATATGGACCTTTATTATGCAGTTTGTCGCTTTTATTTCTTCCATATCACACGATCGTATAAAGTTTATTTTCTCCCACACTAATAAGTCATACATATTTAGGGAACAATTTTTATTGCTTGCACCGATGACAACTTACTTAGAGGATCTTATTCAATCCATAGGTAAGTATGGTGGACTCTGATGGCAAAACTGGTTTAGGGGTATTTGGAAGCACAAGTAGTATCTCTACTTGGTGCGATGAATTTGGCTAGCACGAGGGGAAAAGGCAAGCTCAACCATGTTGGATGATCCATGACAATATAATTTATCTCAGATGTAAGAAAACATAACCCATTACGTTGTCTTCCTTGTCCAACATCAACTCTTTTAGCATGTCATATTTTAATGAGTGCTCACGATCATAAAAGATGTCCAAGATAGTATATCTATATGTGAAGACCTCTCTTTCTTTATTACTTCCTATTAATTGCAACGATGACCAAAACTATGTTTGTCAACCCTCAACAACTTTTATTCATCATACTTTTTCTATGTGAGCTAATTACTCTCCATAAGACTCACATGATCTCTTTGTTTCTTTTTTATTTCTTTCTCTTTTATTTTATTCCCTTAGGATCATGGCAAAATGATCAAGCCCTTGACTCAACACTAATCTTTATTATATAGCTCACGGACTCGATTACATAGAAGGATTATAAAGCAAAACTCACAACTAGATCATACTAAGAACTTTTATTCTACTACATCAAGATATTACCAAAAGGATCGAACTAAGAAAAAGGTAAAGATAAAAGTGATGGTGATACGATACCGGGGCACTCCCCCAAGCTTGGCAGTTGCCAAGGGGAGTGCCCATACCCATGTGATTATGTCTCCTTTGTTGGTGAAGAAGGTGGAGTTGTTGATGATGGATAGTCGCACATCGAGCGTAGGAGGTCTTCTAACTTGCGGATAATGCCCTTGAGTGCGATGATATGCTCCTTCAACAAAATATTTTCACGTGTGAGATACTTATTTTGTATACGAGCTAACTCAATCATCTTGAAAGCTTCGATGTCTGTTGGGGTAAGAAGATTGTGATCAAGTTGAAGGGTGTCTTCTGTTGCCGGAACTTGATCCCCCATGGCTTTCTTGATCCCTTCATCCTTGTTGATCTCCATGGGTTCTTCTCACTTCATCTCTATCTTCATAGGCCAAGCATCGTTGCCCTCATGGTTGGAGGAGGAGGGAGACGACATAGTGCTTGGCCTTGACAACCCTGACAGAAAACAGCTCGAAACAAAGACAGGAGATTTTTGCGTGATACGTGACTCAAAACCTCCGGGAGATTATATAATGAATTTTTGCCAACCAAAATACGTGTCGTGTATGAAAACAGAGTCCAAAGAGCACACGAGGTGCCCATGAGGTAGGGGGGGGCGCCCAGGGGGTAGGGCGCGCCCTCCACCCTCGTGAACTTCCCGGACTGCTTCTTATTTTTCTATTTTTCTAAATATTCCAAAACGGAGAAATATTGCCTTAAAACTGTTTTGGAGTCGGTTTACTTACCGTACCACATACCTATTCCTTTTCGGAGTCTAAAACATTCTGGAAAGTGTCCCTTATGTATTCCTCCGGGGTTACGGTTTCAATAACATTGGTTTCAACATTTATGGGATTACCTGAGATATAATGTTTGATTCTTTGACCATTCACTACCTTCGGATTTGTGCCTTTGAAGTTGTTGATTTTTATGGCACTGGAACGGTAGACCTCTTCGATAACGTAAGGACCTTCCCATTTAGAGAGAAATTTTCCTGCAAAAAATCTTAAACGCGAGTTGTATAGCAATACATAATCACCTACATTAAACTCACGCTTTTGTATTCTTTTGTCATGCCATCTTTTAACTTTTTCTTTAAACAACTTGGCATTTTCATAGGCTTGGGTTCTCCATTCATCAAGCGAGCTAATATCAAATAGCCTCTTCTCACCGGCAAGTTTAAAATCATAATTGAGTTCTTTAATGACCCAATAAGCCTTGTGTTCTAGTTCGAGAGGTAAGTGACATGCTTTTCCATAATCCATTTTATACGGAGACATACCCATAGGATTTTTATATGCAGTTCTATAGGCCCATAATGCATCATCAAGTTTCTTGGACCAATTCTTTCTAGATCTATTAACAGTCTTTTGCAAAATTAATCTGAGCTCTCTATTACTCAATTCTACTTGACCACTAGACTGAGGGTGATAAGGGGATGCAATTCTATGATTAACATCATATTTAGCAAGCATTTTACGGAAAGCACCATGAATGAAATGTGATCCACCATTAGTCATTAAATATCTAGGGACTCCAAACCTTGGAAAAATAACTTCTTTAAGCATTTTAATAGAAGTGTTATGATCAGCACTACTAGTTGGAATAGCTTCTACCCACTTAGTAACGTAATCAACAGCAACTAGAATGTGTGTATAACCATTAGAGGAAGGAAAGGGTCCCATATAGTCAAAGCCCCAAACATCAAATGGTTCAATAACGAGTGAATAATTCATAGGCATTTCTTGATGTCTACTAATATTACCAATTATTTGACATTCATCACAAGATAGGACAAACTTACGGGCGTCCTTGAAGAGAGTAGGTGAGGGAGTCCTGGATTAGGGGGTCTCTGGACAGCCGGACTATCTCCATTGGCCGGACTGTTAGACTATGAAGATACAAGATTGAAGACTTCGTCTCGTGTCTGGATGGGACTCTACTTGGCATGGAAGGCAAGCTAGGCAATACGTATATGGATATCTCCTCCTTTGTAACCGACCTTGTGTAACCCTAACCCTCTCCGGTGTCTATATAAACTGAAGGGTTTTAGTCCGTAGGACAACAATCACAACATACAATCATACCATAGGCTAGCTTCTAGGGTTTAGCCTCTCTGGTCTCGTGGTAGATCTACTCTTGTACTACCCATATCATCAATATTAATCAAGCAGGACGTAGGGTTTTACCTCCATCAAGAGGGCCCGAACCTGGGTAAAACTTTGTGTCCCCTGCCTCCTGTTACCATCCGGCCTAGACGCACAGTTCGGGACCCCCTACCCGAGATCCGCCGGTTTTGACACCGACATTGGTGCTTTCATTGAGAGGCCACAAAAACGACCTTTAAGGGCGTTATTCCAGGCGTAGAGGCCCATTGCACAGGCTCAATTACACTGGAAGTGGTCTTTGGATCACCGGATAACTTCCGAAGCGAAGAGTTAATCTTCGATATAGTCCCGTTCCGCATTGGTTATCACGCGCTGCTCGGGCGAACCTCATTTGCTAGATTCAATGCGGTACCGCATTATGCATACCTCAAGCTCAAGATGCCAGGACCCCGCAGAGTTATTACAGTCAATGGAAACACAGAGCGCTCCCTCCGAACAGAGGAGCACACCGCGGCCCTCGCCGTAGAAGCACAAAGCAGCCTCTGAAGGCAATCAACCAGTTAGGCGTTTCAAAGCCCGGACACCTTCAAGCGCGCTCGGGGCAATCAACAAATAGACCGCCTGGCGCGATCTGAGCTCGCGTAGCAATACGGTGGCCACCCCAATCCCAGCCCAACGGTGATATTCATGCCACGCGTACATAATTACGCATTAAAAATACCATGGGCACAGGTGGGGAGGGGGGCACAACTGCGGCACGCCCCAAAATGCAGCCTAAACCGCACTAGGGGCTTCCCGTTTGGTTATTTTTTCTTTTTTCAGGACCTTAATCTTCGAAAACACTGACCGGCAGCAGTATTGCCGAACACATGATGCAGCAACCAAGGAGGCAGACATCTACGGAATTACCAGGTTGATCTCTGATTTCATATCATCCCTCAGCTCGCCCTTGGAAGGGACTTAGTCCTACTTTTTGCTTATCGCACTATCTGTATCACTCTGCTTTAACACAGCTTTTTAATAAACAATGCATTACATTACAACCATTATTGCATTATATATATATATATATATATATGTGTGTGTGTGTGTTCATTAACGACGCCTTGCAACCGTACACTTTGGTACGACCAATACACCAGGGGCTCACGTACCCCACAATGCGGTGTGAAAAGTCCGACCACTTTCACAAGTGCGGCACCCCGAACTTATAACATTATATGCATCAGCTCCGAATCATGTCTTTGGTCAAATGTTGGGTTTGCCCGGCTCCTATGTTTTGGTGCCTTACGTTCTGCTCTATCGGCTAAGGTAGCGCTAGGAGAACTACTGTGATTGTGCCCCGGTTCTGCCGGGCTGAGCACCTCAGTAGAGAAAGCTAAAACTGACTGTCATGATAAAGCGAGAGACTGGTCGCTGTTCGGCAAGGTTTTTTTCGAGTCACTAAAGACTTATGCCGCTTAGGGCGAGGGGCCGGCCCTGTCCGGCTTAAAGGCGTGTATCGCGCCCCGAATTCGGCCTTCCGAATACCAGGGGCTTTGCCGAAATTTAAAATTATAGAATTCTATGGCTAAGTGAGAGTGATAAAGCAATATTAGTCCGGTTGCCTTGTTCGTTGTGCTGAGCACCTCCCTCGAAGGACCCAAATATGGGAACAAGAGTGCTTAGGTTTATCCCGAACACCCCAGCACTAGCGGCATGGGGGCAGAAGCCGAGGACTAGCCATCTCTCAGATTGGATAAATAGACAAACATAAGGTAATATTTTAAATTCAAACAAGCGTTGCATGGCGCATATGAAACAAGTTTTCATAGATACAGGATAAAAGGAGCAAGTTTACTCAAATATTACATCTTTCGAACACTCATCCGTGATAAGACGGGCACCCGGCAGAACACCCTCGTAATACATCTCGGGGTGGCGGTGCTCCTTGCCCTCCAGCCCCTCCTTGATCAGCTTCACGGCGTCTAGCTTGACCCACTGCATTTTTACACGGGCGAAAGCCCGGCGTGCACCTTCAATGCAGACGGATCGCTTGACAACCTCCAGCCGTGGGCAGGCATCCACAAGCCGCCTCACCAGGCCGAAGAAGCTGTTCGGAAGAGCGTCGCCAGGCCACAGCTGGACTATAAAGCCCTTCATGGCCTGATCGGCCGCCTTATGTAGCTCGACCATCTGCTTCAGCTGGTCGCTCATCGGCACCGGATGTTCGGCCTCAGCATACTGAGACCATAACAGCTTCTCCGTCGAGCTTCCGTCTTCGGCCTGGTAAAATTGTGCGGCATCGGACACACTACGGGGCAAATCTATGAATGCTCCTGAAGAGCTCCGGATCCGGGTAAGTAATCGGTAATTTACTTTTACATGCTTTCTTTGCATATAGAAAGCCTTCCCCGCCGCTATCTTCTTCATCGCGTCGATCTCCTGGAGGGCCTTCTGGGCCTCGGCCTTGGCACTCTTTGCACTCTCAAGGGCCGCGGCAAGCTCAGACTCTCGTGTCTTCGAGTCAAGCTCCAACGCCTCGTGCTTTGTCACGAGAGCCTGGAGCTCTTGCTGCACCTCGCCCACCCGAGCCTCGTGCTTCTCTCGCTCGGTGCGCTCCTTGGCCACTGTATCTTCAGCCTTGGTTAGCGCTTGCTTCAGGGTCGCCACCTCGGTCGTGGCCCCTGGCAAACATACAACGATCCTGTCATTTTGCAATCGCGTCCTTTTTATATATACAAATCTATAGACGAGGTATTACTTACCCTTGTTCTCCTCGAGCTGCCTCTTGGCAAGGCCGAGCTCTTTCTTGGACCCCTCGAGGTCCTGCTTCAGTACGGCGACCTCCACAGTTAGTGCGGCGGATGCCAGCAGCAAAGCCTGCATATGCATATTGACATACTTATATTAGACTCCTGCGATATTATTTGATCCTCTATCCGGCTTTTCTTTGTGAACACCGAACAAAGCATCAGGGGCTACTGTCTATGCGGTAATATTTCTACTACATTTTAAACACACTTACCTCAAAGCCTGTTAGAAGGCTGGCACAGGCTTCAGTCAATCCGCTCTTGGCGGACTGAACCTTCTGGATCACCGCACTCATGATAGTGCGGTGCTCCATGTCGATGGAAGCGCTGCGAAGCACTTCCAGCACATGGTCCGGTGCCTCTAGATGGACAGAGGTCATCGGCACAGGCGTTTTTCCCCCCTTAGAAGGAGGCCGCCTGCCTGAGTCCGGAACCGCTGGAGGGTCCGGCACGGTGTTTGGCTGAGGGCCGAACTCGGAGCTCTCGGGGGCCCCGTCCCCACGGCTCTCGAAGTCCGGAAGGTCGCCTTGAGGCGCCTCCAGGACTGTCTCCCCTCGATCCGATGCCTCTTGAGACAACACCTCAGCACTTTTGAACAGCACCCTCTAGGCGTCTTCATGAATCATGTCAAAGAGCCTGTTCAGAGTCCGGTGCTGCACCGGATTGAACTCCCACAAGGTGAACTCCCGTTGTTGGCACGGGAGTATCCGGCGGATGAGCATAACCTGGACTATGTTGATAAGCTTGATCTTCTTGTCCACCATGTTTTGAATACATGTTTGGAGTCCTATCAGCTGTTTTGAACTACCCCAGGACAGGCCCTTCACTTTCCAGGAGGTGAGCCGCATGGGGATGCCAGATCGGAACTCGGGGGCCGCTACCCATGCAGGGTCGTGCGGCTCGGTGATGTAGAACCACCCTGATTGCCACCCCTTTATGGTTTCCACAAAGGAGCCCTCGAGCCATGTTATGTTGGGCATCTTGCCTACCATGGCGCCTCCGCACTCCGCCTGGCGGCCGCCCACCACCTTCGGCTTGACGTTGAAGGTCTTCAGCCATAAGCCGAAGTGGGGCTTGATGCGGAGGAAGGCCTCGCACATGACGATAAACGCCGAGATGTTGAGGATGAAGTTTGGGGCCAGATCGTGGAAATCCAGGCTGTAATAAAACATGAGCCCCCGGACGAAGGGATGGAGAGGGAATCCCAGTCCGCGGAGGAAATGAGTGAGGAATACCACCCTCTCATGGGGCCTGGGGGTGGGGATGAGCTGCCCCTCATCTGGGAGCCGGTGTGCGATGTCGTCAGGCAGGTATCCGGCTCTCCTCAGTTTCTTGATGTCTCCCTCCGTGATGGAGGAGACCATCCACTTGCCTCCCGCTCCGGACATGGTTGGAGAAGGTTGAGATGGAAGTGAGGACTTGGGCGCTAGAGCTTGAGTGTGCGGGAGCGGATGAGCAAAGGAGGAAGAATGCATGGATAGAAAGGTGAATCCTTATCCCTTTATATGGGCGGACAAAACTAAGCGTCCCCACTTGCCTGGTAAAACTCGCTTATCCCCCAAGCACCGCAATTGATGGCGCAGTTGGGTTACCCACGCCCGTATTGATGAGAATCCCGTAATAAGGGGACACAATCTCTGCTTTGACAAGACGTGTCGAAAAACTGCCTCACGTTATGTGTGGGGCTGGTTAAAAGAAATGGTTCGAATAATCACCGGGCCATGACGTAACGTCATTAGATCTGCGAAAATAGTATTCTCTCTACGGTGGAATGTGGAACTTATTTTGCAGGGTCGGACACTATCCTCGTATTCAAATTCTTCTGTGATGTATTCGGAGAAGGAACCCGCCTTGCAATGCCGAAGACAATACTGCGTGTTAGACTCATCGTCATTGAAGCCTGGTTCAGGGACTACTGAGGGAGTCCTGGATTAGGGGGTCTCCGGACAGCCGGACTATCTCCATTGGTCGGACTGTTAGACTATGAAGATACAAGATTGAAGACTTCGTCTCGTGTCCGGATGGGACTCTACTTGGCGTGGAAGGCAAGCTAGGCAATATGTATATGGATATCTCCTCCTTTGTAACCGACCTTGTGTAACCCTAACCCTCTCCGTGTTGGGGAACATAGCATAAATTCAAAATTTTCCTACGTGTCACCAAGATCAATCTATGGAGTCATCTAGCAACGAGGGAGGAGTGGATCTACATACCCTTGTAGATCGCGCGCAGAAGCGTTCAAGAGAACGGGGTTGATGGAGTCGTACTCGTCGTGCTCCAAATCACCGATGATCCTAGCGCCGAACGGACGGCACCTCCGCGTTCAACACATGTACAGAGCAGCGACGTCTCCTCCTTCTTGATCCAGCAAGGGGGGAGGAGAGGTTGAGGAAGATGGCTCCAACAGCAGCACGACGGCGTGGTGGTGATGGAGCTGCAGTACTCCGGCAGGGCTTCGCTAAGCTCTATGGAGGAGGAGGAGGTGTTGGAGAGGGAGAGGGAGGCACCAAGGCGCGTGGTGAGAGGCCCTCCTTTCCTCACTATATATAGGGAGGCCAAAGGGGGGGAGCCGGCCCTAGGAGATCCAATCTCCTAGGGGGGCGGCGGCCAAGGGAGGAGTCCCTCCCCCCCAAGGCACCTAGGGGTGCCTTCCCCTCTTAGGACTCTTCCCCTAGGGTTTCCCCACCCTTAGGCGCATGGGCCCTAGGGGGAAGTGGCGCCCCAGCCCACTTTGGGCTGGATCCCTTCCCACTTCAGCCCATGGGGCCCTCCGGGATAGGTGGCCCCACCCGGTGGACCCCCGGGACCCTTCCGGTGGTCCCGATACAATACCGGTGACCCCGAAACTTGTCCCGATGGCCGAAATAGCACTTCCTATATATAATTCTTTACCTCCGGACCATTCCGGAACTCCTCGTGACGTCCGGGATCTCATCCGGGACTCCGAACAACATTCGGGTTACTGCATATATATATCCCTACAACCCTAGCGTCACCGAACCTTAAGTGTGTAGACCCTACGGGTTCGGGAACCATGTAGACATGACCGAGACGACTCTCCGGCCAATAACCAACAGCGGGATTTGGATACCCATGTTGGCTCCCACATGTTCCACGATGATCTCATCGGATGAACCACGATGTCAAGGACTTAATCAATCCCGTATACAATTCCCTTTGTCTAGCGGTACGATACTTGCCCAAGAATCGATCGTCGGTATCCCGATACCTTGTTCAATCTCGTTACCGGCAAGTCTCTTTACTCGTTCCGTAACACATCATCCCGTGATCAACTCCTTGATCACATTGTGCACATTATGATGATGTCCTACCGAGTGGGCCCAGAGATACCTACAGCATAATCACTAGCATCACACATAATTTCAAAGGGTAAATTCCAATCAGGTGGCTGAACAATAGGTGCAGAGATTAATGCTTTCTTAAGTATTTCAAATGCTTCTACACAATCATCATAAAAAACAAATGGTATATCTTTTTGTAATAAATTAGTCAGAGGCCGAGAAATTTTTGAGAAGTCCTTAATGAAGCTCCTATAAAATCCGGCGTGACCAAGGAAACTTCTTATACCTCTGATGTCCTTGGGACATGGCATCTTTTCAATAGCATCAACCTTAGCTTTATCAACCTCAATACCTCTTTTAGAAACTTTATGCCCCAAGACAATACCTTCATTAACCATAAAGTGGCACTTTTCCTAATTCAAGACAAGATTAATTTCTTCACATCTCTGCAAAACTCGATCAAGGTTGCTCAAGCAATCATCAAAAGAAGATCCATAGACAGAGAAATCGTCCATGAAAACCTCACAAATCTTTTCACAAAAGTCAGAGAATAAAGCCATCATGCATCTTTGAAAGATAGCAGGTGCATTACATAAACCAAAAGGCATACATCTATAAGCAAAAGTATCAAAAGGGCAAGTAAAAGTAGTCTTTGATTGATCTTTGGCTGACACAGGTATTTGAGAGAAACCAGAATAACCATCTAGAAAGCAAAAATGTGTATGTTTGGATAATCTTTCTAGCATTTGGTCGATAAAAGGTAAGGGGTAATGATCCTTTTTAGTTGCCTTATTTAATTTGCGGAAATCAATTACCATCCTATAACCTGTAATAATTTTTGAGGAATCAATTCATCTTTATCATTAGGAACAACAGTAATACCTCCCTTCTTAGGGACACAATGGACAGGACATACCCACTGACTATCAGCAACAGGATAAATTATACCTGCCTCAAGGAGCTTTAGTATTTCCTTTCTTACCACTTCTTTCATTTTAGGATTCAGACATCGTTGAGGATCACGATCTGGTTTGGCATCTACTTCCAAATTTATTTTATGTTGATATAGAGTGGGACTAATGCCCTTAAGATCATCAAGAGTATATCCAATAGCAGCACGATGCTTCTTCAGAGTTTTCAATAATCTTTCTTCTTCATGCTCTGAAAGGTTAGCACTAATAATAATAGGATATATCTTCTTTTCATCAAGATAAGCATATTTAAGATTATCAGGCAACGGTTTAAGCTCAAACACGGGATCACCCTTGGGTGGAGGAGGATCTCCTAAAATTTCAACAGGCAAATTGTTTTTCAGAATTGGTTCCTGTTTAAAGAATACTTCATCTATTTCCCTTCTTTCATTCATAAACATATCATTTTCATGGTCTAGCAAATATTGTTCTAAAGGATCACTAGGAGGTACGGCAATAGAAGCAAGACCAATAATTTCATCCTTACCAGGTAATTCTTCTTCACGGTGTTGTCTACTAAATTTAGAGAAATTAAATTCATGAGTCATATCATCTAAACCGATAGTAACAACATCTCTTTTGCAATCTATAGTAGCATTAACAGTGTCCAGGAAGGGTCTACCAAATATAATGGGACAAAAGCTATCTTGTGGGGAACCAAGAACAAGAAAATCAACAGGATATTTATTTTTCCCACACAATACTTCAACATCTCTAACAATTCTCATTGGTGAAATAGTATCTCTATTGGCAAGTTTAATTGTGACATCAATATCTTCTATCTCAGCAGGTGCAATATCATGCATAATTTCTTTGTATAAGGAATAAGGTATTGCACTAGCACTAGCACCCACATCACATAAGCCATGATAACAATGATCTCCTATTTTAACAGAAATAACAGGCATGCCTACCACCGGCCTATTTTTATCTTTAGCACAAGGTTTAGCAATTCTAGCAGTTTCATCACAGAAATAAATAACATGCCCATCAATATTATCAGACAAGAGATCTTTAACAATAGCAATATCAGGTTCAACTTTAATTTGCTCATGAGGTGTATAAGTTTTAATATTGCTTTTACGAACCATAGTTGAAGCTTTAACATGACCCTTAATGCTAACAGGAAAAGGTGGTTTCTCAACATAAGAAGTAGGAACAATTGGATCATTATAAGTGACAATCTTTTCTTCAACTTTAATAGGTGCAGCTACTTTTACTTCTATGGGAGGATGATATTTTAACTATTTCTCCTTGGGGATATCAACATAAGTAGCAACAGATTCACAGAAAGAAGCTACTATCTCAGAGTCAAGTCCATATTTAGTGCTAAATTTACGGAAAACATCGGTATCCAGAAAAGATTTAACACAATCAAAACTAGGTGTCATACCTGACTCCTTACCTTCGTCGAGGTCCCAATCTTCAGAGTTGCGTTTAATTCTTCCCAATAAATCCCATTTGAATTCAATAGTCTTCATCATAAAAGAGCCAGCACAAGAAGTATCAAGCATGGTGCGATTGCTATCAGAAAGCCGAGCATAAATTTTTTGAATAATCATTTCTCTTGAGAGCTCATGATTGGGGCATGAATATAACATTGATTTAAGCCTCCCCCAAGCTTGAGCGATGCTTTCTCCTTCACGAGGCCAAAAATTATATATATAATTGTGATCACGATGAACAAGATGCATAGGATAAAACTTCTGATGAAATTCCAATTTCAATCGTTTGTAATTCCAAAACCCCATATCATCACATAGCCTATACCATGTCGATGCATCTCCCTTCAAAGATAAAGGGAAGACCTTCTTCTTAACAACATCTCCGGGTACACCTCAAGCTTAAATAATCCACAAACTTCATCCACATATATTAGATGCTCATCAGGATGTTTTATTCCATCTCCTAAAAAAGGATTAGCTAGCAGTTTCTCTATCATACCCGAAGGAATTTCAAAGCAGACATTTTTAATTTCAGTAGGTTGAGGAGCAACTCTTTGCTCTACTGGTCGGGGTGAAGATACCCCGAACAAGCCCCTTAGAGGATTACTTTCCACAGTAACAGGTGACAGTAAATTTCAGCACACTATATAAATTTTTCCTTACCAAATTCCACCTACCAAAGGCGCTTCACTCCCCGGCAACGGCGCCAGAAAAGAGTCTTGATGACCCACAAGTATAGGGGATCTATCGTAGTCCTTTTGATAAGTAAGAGTGTCGAACCCAACGAGGAGCAGAAGGAAATGATAAGCGGTTTCCAGCAAGGTATTCTCTGCAAGTACTGAAATAAGTGGTAACAGATAGTTTTGTGATAAGATAATTTGTAATGAGCAACAAGTAACAAAATTAAATAAAGTGCAGAAAGGTGGCCCAATCCTTTTTGTAGCAAAGGGCAAGCCTGGACAAACTCTTATGTAGAGGAAAGCGCTCCCGAGGACACATGAGAATATCGTCAAGCTATTTTTCATCACGTTCATATGATTCACGTTCAGTACTTTGATAATTTGGTATGTGGGTGGACCGGTGCTTGGGTACTGCCCTTACTTGGACAAGCATCCCACTTATGATTAACCTCTATTGCAAGCATCCGCAACTACAACAAGAGTATTAAGGTAAACCTAACCATAGCATGAAATATATGGATCCAAATCAGCCCCTTACGAAGCAACGCATAAACTAGGGTTTAAGCTTCTGTCACTCTAGCAACCCATCATCTACTTATTACTTACCAATGCCTTCCTCTAGGCCCAAATAATGGTGAAGTGTCATGTAGTCGACGTTCACATAACACCACTAGAGGAGAGACAACATACATCTCATCAAAATATCGAACGAATACCCAATTCACATGACTACTAATAGCAAGACTTCTCCCATGTCCTCAGGAACAAACGTAACTACTCACAAAGCATAAACATGTTCATAATCAGAAGGGTATTAATATGCATATAGGATCTGAACATATGATCTTCCACCAATTAAACCAACTAGCATCAACTACAAGGAGTAATTAACACTACTAGCAACCTACTAGCACCAATCCCGGACTTGGAGACAAGAATTGGATACAAGAGATGAACTAGGATTTTGAGAGGAGATGGTGCTGATGAAGATTTTGATGGAGATTGCCCTCTCCCGATGAGAGGAGCGTTGGTGATGATGATGGCGATGATTTCCCCCTCCGGGAGGGAAGTTTCCCCGGCAGAACAGCTCCGCTAGAGCCCTAGATTGGTTCCGCCAAGGTTCCGCCTCGTGGCGGCGGAGTTTCGTCCGAGAAGATGGCTTGTTATTTTTTCCCATCGAAAGACTTCATATAGCAGAAGATGGCCACCGGAGGGCCACCAGGGGGCCCACGAGGTAGGGGGCGCCCAGGGGGGTAGGGCGCGCCCCCACCCTCATGGATAGGGTATGGCCCCGCTGGTGAATCTCTTCCGTTGAGTATTTTTTATATATTCTGAAAATGTCTTCTGTGAAGTTTCAGGACTTTTGGAGCTGTGCAGAATATGCCTCTAATATTTGCTCCTTTTCCAGCCCAGAATCCCAGCTGTCGGCATTCTCACTCTTTATGTAAACCATGTAAAATAAGAGAGAATAGGCATAAGTATTGTGACATAATGTGTAATAACAGCCCATAATGCAATAAATATCGATATAAAAGCATGATGCAAAATGGACGTATCAATCATCACGTGAGACGGATTAGTCATCAACGGTGAACATCTCCATGTTGATCGTATCTTCTATACGAATCATGTTCGACCTTTCGGTCTTCCGTGTTCTAAGGCCATGTCTGTACATGCTAGGCTCTTCAAGTCAACCTAAGTGTTTTGCATGTGTAAATCTGGCTTACACCCGTTGTATTCGAACGTTAGAATCTATCACACCCGATCATCATGTGGTGCTTCGAAACAACGAACCTTCGCAATGGTGCACAGTTAGGGGGAACACTTTCCTGAAATTTTAGTGAGGGATCATCTTATTTATGCTACCGTCGTTCTAAGCAAATAAGATGTAAACATGACAAACATCACATGCAAATCATAAAGTGACATGATATGGCCAATATCATCTTGCGCCTTTGATCTCCATCTTCGAGGCATGACATGAACACCATCGTCACCGGCATGACACCATGATCTCCATCATCATGATCTCCATCATCGTGTCTTCATGAAGTTGCCTCGCCAACTATTACTTCTACTACTATGGCTAACGGTTCGCAATAAAGTAAAGTAATTACATGGCGTTTTCATTGACACGCATGTCATAAATAAATTAAGACAACTCCTATGGCTCCTGCCGGTTGTCATACTCATTGACATGCAAGTCGTGATTTCTATTACAAGAACATGATCAATCTCATACATCACATATATCATTCATCACATCCTTTTGGCCATATCACATCACATAGCAAACCCTGCAAAAACAAGTTAGACATCCTCTAATTGTTGTTGCATGTTTTACGTGGCTGTTATGGGTTTCTAGCAAGAACGTTTCTTACCTACGCAAAACCACAACGGTGATATGCCAATTGCTATACCCTTCATAAGGACCCTTTTCATCGAATCCGATCTGACTAAAGTGGGTGAGACAGACACCCGCCAGCCACCCTATGCATGAAGTGCATGTCCGTCGGTGGAACCAGTCTCACGTAAGTGTACGTGTAAGGTCGGTCCAGGCCGCTTCATCCCACAATGCCCGCGGATCAAGATAAGACTAGTAACGGTAAGAAAATTGAACAAATCATCGCCCACAACTGCTTTGTGTTCTACTCGTGCATAGAATCTACGCATAGACCTAGCTCATGATGCCACTGTTGGGGAACGTAGCAATAATTCAAAAAAATTCCTACGTGTCACCAAGATCAATCTAGGAGATACTAGAAACGAGAGAGAGGGAGTGCATCTTCATACCCTTGAAGATCGCTAAGTGGAAGCGTTACAAGAACGCGGTTGGTGGAGTCGTACACGCAACGATTCAGATCGCAGTCGATTTCGATCTAAGCGCCGAACAACGACGCCTCTGCGTTCAACACACAATAAGCCCGGGGACGTCTCCTCCTTCTTGATCCAGCAAGGGGAGAGGAGAAGTTGAAGGATAACTCCGACAACACGACGGCGTGGTGGTGATGGAGCTCGTGGTTCTCCGACAGGGCTTCACCAAGCGCTACAGAGGAGGGGGAGGTGTAGGAGAGGGGGGGGGCTGCGCCAGGGGAAGGGTGAGGCTACCCTATCTCTCCCTCACTATATATAGGGTGAAGGGGGGAGGAGGCGCCCTAGGGTTCCCTAGGGGAGGGGCGGCGGCCACATGGGAAACCCAAGATGGGTCTGGGCGCCCCCACCCCTAGGAAACTTGCCCCCCAAGCCGGGAGGGGTGGCTGCCCTAGGGGAGGCGCCCCCACCTCTCCAGGTTACGTGAGATTGGGTGGGAGGGGCGCTCAGCCCCTTAGTGGGCTGATGTGCCCCTTCCCCTTGTCCCATAAGGCCCCCCAACGCTTGCCGGGGCCTCCGAAACCCCTTTCGGACACGCTGGTCGTCACCCGGTACCCCCGGAACAATTCCGGACTCCAATATCCTTCGTCTAATATATCGATCTTCACCTCCGGACCATTCCGGAACTCCTCGTCACGTCTGGGACTCCGAACAACCTTCGGTAACCACATACTATTTCCCATAACAACTCTAGCGTCACTGAACCTTAAGTGTGTAGACCCTACGGGTTCGGGAACCATGCAGACATGACCGAGACATCTCTCCGGCCAATAACCAATAGCGGGATCTGGATACCCATATTGGCTCCCACATGTTCCATGATGATCTCATCGGATGAACCACGATGTCGGGGATTCAATCAATCCCGTATACAATTCCCTTTGTCTATCGGTATGTTACTTGCCCGAGATTCAATCGTCGGTATCCCCATACCTCATTCAATCTCGTTACCGGTAAGACTCTTTACTCATTCTGTAACGCATGATCCCGTGACCAAATCCTTAGTCACATTGAGCTCATTATGATGATGCATTACCGAGTGGGCCTAGAGATACCTCTCCGTCATACAGAGTGACAAATCCCAGTCTCGATTCATGCCAACCCAACAGACACTTTCGGAGATACCTGTAATGCACCTTTATAGCCACCCAGTTACGTTCTGACGTTTGGTACACCCAAAGCATTCCTACGGTATCCGGTAGTTGCACAATCTCATGGTCTAAGGAAATGATACTTGACATTAGAAAAGCTTCAGCAAACGAACTACACGATCTTGTGCTACGCTTAAGATTGGGTCTTGCCCATCACATCATTCTCCTAATGATGTGATCCCGTTATCAATGACATCCAATGTCCATGGTCAGGAAACCATGACCGTCTATTGATCAACGAGCTAGTCAACTAGAGGCTTACTAGGGACATATTACGATTTATGTATTCACACATGTATTACGGTTTCCGGTTAATACAATTACAGCATGAACAATAGACAATTATCATGAACAAGGAAATATAATAATAACCATTTTATTATTGCCTCTAGGTCATATTTCCAACAATGCTGTGTACCAGACCTGATGTAAACCTTGCCATAAGTTTGGTAGGAAGGTACCAAAGTAATCCCGGCATGGAACACTGGACAGCGGTCAAGAATATCCCGAAGTACCTAAAAAGGACTAAGGATATGTTTCTTGTTTATGGAGGTGACGAAGAGCTCGTCGTAAAGGGTTACGTCGATGCTAGCTTCGACACAGATCTGGATGACTCCAAGTCACAAACCGGATATGTATATTTTGAATGGTGGGGCAGTCAGCTGGTGTAGTTGCAAGCAAAGCGTCGTGGCGGGATCTACATGTGAAGCGGAGTACATGGAAGCCTCGGAGGCAGCACATGAAGCAATCTAGATGAAGGAGTTCATTACCGACCTAGGAGTTATTCCCAATGCATCGGGCCCGATGACTCTCTTCTGTGACAATACTGGAGCCATTGCCCTTGCCAAGGAGCCCAGGTTTCACAAGAAGACCAGGCATATCAAGCGTCGCTTCAACTCCATTCGTGAAAATGTTCAAGATGGAGACATAGATATTTGTAAAGTGCATACGGACCTGAATGTCGCAGATCCGTTGACTAAACCTCTTCCATGAGCAAAACATGATCAACACCAGAACTCTATGGGTGTTCGATTCATCATAATGTAACTATATTATTGACTCTAGTGCAAGTGGGAGACTGTTGGAAATATGCCCTAGAGGTAATAATAAAATGGTTATTATTCTATTTCCTTGTTCATGATAATTGTCTATTGTTCATGCTATAATTGTGTTATCCGGAAATCGTAATACATGTGTGAATACATAGACCACAACATGTCCCTAGTGAGCCTCTAGTTGACTAGCTCGTTGATCAATAGATGATTACGGTTTCCTGACCATGGACATTGGATGTCATTGATAACGGGATCACATCATTAGGAAAATGATGTGATGGACAAGACCCAATCCTAAGCATAGCACAAGATCGTGTAGTTCGTCTGCTAAAGCTTTTCTAATGTCAAGTATCATTTCCTTAGACCATGAGATTGTGCAACTGCCGGATACCGTAGGAATGCTTTGGGTGTGCCAAACATCACAACGTTGGGTGGCTATAAAGGTGCACTACGGGTATCTCCGAAAGTGTCTGTTGAGTTGGCACGAATCGAGACTGGGATTTGTCACTCCGTGTGACGGAGGGGTATCTCTGGGCCCACTCGGGAGGACATCATCATAATGAGCTCAATGTGACCAAGGAGTTGATCACTGGATGATGTGTTACGAACGAGTAAAGAGACTTGCCGGTAACGAGATTGAACAAGGTATAGGGATACCAACAATCGAATCTCGGTCAAGTATCATACCGGTAGACAAAGGGAATTGTGTACGAGATTGATTGAATCCCCGACATCGTGGTTCATCCAATGAGATAATCGTGGAGCATGTGGGAGCCAACATGGGTATCCAGATCCCACTGTTGGTTATTGGCCGGAGAGATGTCTCGGTCATGTCTGCATGCCTCCCGAACCTGTAGGGTCTACATGCTTAAGGTTCGATGACGCTAGGGTTATAGGGAATAGATGTACGTGGTTACCGAATGTTGTTCGGAGTCCCGGATGAGATCCCGGACGTCACGAGGAGTTCCAGAATGGTCCGGAGGTAAAGATATAT